>NC_083431.1:38348194-39078194 GCF_020745735.1 Hemiscyllium ocellatum
CCTGTAACCCTCTTTCTAGTGTTAACTGATTTAATCCCATAGTGTTGCACATTATCCTTACTGCTGCAAAAATTTCATTATGGTCTGTTCATTGTTTAATTGATTCATATGCTTATGTCACATTTAAAACCCATTTCTTCCTCATAAAAGACTATTTCAACTAATTCAGCCAAGACACTAACCAATAATTCAAGAATGTTAGCAGGATCAAATTGGATGACAGAATCAGATTATTTTATTGACATAGTCTACTGATATTCCATAGAAAATGACCAGGATGTTCCCTGCCAAGCACTTGAACTCCACTGTCAAGCGGAAATGTGTAAGAAACCCCCACTGTACTGGAAACATCATTGTAATGATTTTCCTGAGAGTGGCCAGAAGTGACTTGACAGACAGGTTCTTGAGGCTTGAGGGGCAATCATAGCCTTCTAGCTTGAAAGAATGAGCAGACTGAAATGGAAGTGTAGAAAAGGAGAAGGCACTTCAATATGTAAGCATGCTCTCCAACTTTTTAAAGTTTAAATTAAAAACTGCTTCTGTCATCAAGCTATCACTGCAGCAGGGGCATGTAACTGCTCCAGACAGGTCAGAAGATACCCTAGGCATGCTTGGAGCATTGTCACTTACTCTACTGGGACCTCACCTTAAGTTATTTTATTAGCAATCAGGGCAGACCTGAATGCTGACTGGAAAATTCTGTAGTAGGCCCCTAATAAATTTGCTGCAGGAGGGCAAATAGCGCTGTTATTTTTTGCCCTCATCCTATCTCTCAAAAATGGCCCTGAAGTGTGGTAGAGTCAGGGACATCATCAGATAGGGCAACTAACAAACTAGAGTATCAGCCATCTCTGATTCTGGCCCATGTGAATTTCCATAGTTTCTTATTCTAACATGATTTGCATGACTGCAACTCATCTAAAAATTGGCTATTTATTTGCCTCATTAACAAAGATAATTTCTGCTAATTAAGTTCACAAAATCAAATTTCTGAACTTTTGGCCAGATTCCATAAGCTGCCGAGCAGCATTACTGCAGTATTTATGGAATACCTTTGTAGCAATTGAAAGCAGTGTTTTCAGTCTTGCAACAGATAACCTTAGAGATACTGTAATGTCTCTCATTTATAATAAATTCTCCTGAGTTTATTTGAGATCTATTGATTATAACTCTTCTGATTTGGCATTCTAGGTGGTGTACCAGGACTAGGTCCAGGGGGTAGAGTTGGTCCAGGTAATTTGATCTTGCAATATTAATACTTTAGGTTTATTGAGATGAATTGAGTGACAATTTATATTTACAGGTTTTGTAATATAGTGTGTTTGTATGGTTTTACACATATTGTGTTTCCATTTATATAATTGTTGCAGTTACAGAGTGAAAGTAGCCAGTTGCCCAAGTCTTCACCTCTGTGCTCTTGCAGCGCAGTGTATGAACAAAATACAGGACTACTGTGATACCCTGAAGGCAGCTGTCACCATTAGCCGGAGGGTCAATGATAGCTACCTGAACTTCAGTGGCAAACACGTTAATTGCTAACGATGACATTGGAGCTTGAAGGGAAGTTTCCAAATGAGGCTACTTTGTGGGCAGCACAATTATACTTATGCCATTTGGACCATCTTTTTAATCTTAATGGTCTGTGCTTAACCATTAGGGGAAATGGAGCTGTGTTCCTTAATCCTCTATGGCATTGTGAGTTAGGTCATGTTAGGTTGCTCAGTGCATTGAATATTTTTTGGTTAAAGCCTTCATTCATGGAATGAGGGTGTTGTTGTCTACATCAGCGTTTATTGCCCATCCCTAATTGCCTAGAGAGTGATTGCTGTGAATCTGGAGTCACATGTAAGCCAAACCAGATGAAGATGGAAGGTTTCCTTCCCTGAAGGACATTATTGAACCAGAACAACATTAGTTTCACAGATGTCAATGGATTCTTTATTCCAGATTCTTCTTCTTAAATTCAAATTCACCAATTGCCATGGTGGAATTTGAACCTGGGTCCCCAGAACATTAGCTGAGTTTTTGGATTAATAGTCTTGTATTAATACCACTAGGACATTGCCTTCCCTGTGCCTCAGAAGCAACATTCTAGCCCACTGCAACAAATCTAGCATGCAGTCTTGTTGGCAAGCTGGCATCTATAACATTCTGTTCATCACATCCAGGTTTTCTTTACGTGACCAATAATTTTTCCAGCCTGAATTTCTACTTACAATCCTATGTTAATTCAACCCTACATGAAAATCCTATATTCATCAATCCAACGTGTCACATTAGTCCTATATTTACAATCCTACATCAAGTTGGTTCAACAACACTTGGAGGTCTCCTCTTTCATGATGATTTTATGAAAAAAACTTTTTCTTTCGGAGAGTCTGTAGAATCTTTCTCTGTTAAAGTGACTAATTTCTGTTTGAAGCTTAGGATTTTTTTAGATAAGCTTTGATCCTGAGGTGATAAAAGATCTCTAAATAGTCATTTGGCAATACTGACCTTGAAAATTGCTGAAAAAGACATTTTGTTGAAGTTTTTCATGTTGAATCATCAGGCCAATTTCAAAGATACCAATAAAGGAAATATGACATTTATGCATGTGAGAGAAGTGTGCTAATTAATTGGCAGTTGGCTTTGCTATTCATGTTGCCATGAAAAATGCAGCAGTTAATGATGATTTACTGTTAACTGCCAGAGTTTGTTTAGATTTCAAAGCAGACAAGTTAATACTGGTCATAACATTGCCCTGAGAAAGAACCAGTGAATGGCTGTCATCTAGTTTGTTGAATTGAAACAGGTGCAGTGCATTCTTTCTGTCTCCAAACAATAGGGCTTTGAAGAGCCCTCATCATATAGTGGTCATGTTTGGATTGGGTGGCCTGAGTTGTTTATACAAGTAGGTTCATTCACAGAGCCCTTTTTTATTTAATGTATGTATCTTTCGAGCATCTGTAAGTGTGCCATAGTATGAGCCCCTAATGATAGTTCTGAATTGGTTTTCAGTGCAATTCTTCACATATTCCTACATTCCTATGTCCTACTTAGTTGGCATCACAATGGCATTCAAATTCATATACTGTACAACGTTACCCATTTTGTGATAGGCAGAGTGCATTTTTTGGCTTGACAGCAGCATTCTGTCAGTGCCTGATACCACCGGTGTTGATACTGCATGGTAGCAGCATGAAACAATTAGCTTCAGGGTGAAAGAGAGCAAAGTCAACATGCAGAATAACCAGACCAGAGATTTTCTCACAATGTAACATCTAAATTCATGAAAGGGGAGATGACAGGAAGCAGGGAACTTTAAACTAGTTGGCTTAACATCTATCATAGGTGTTATTATTAAAGATATATCAGGGCACTTGGATAATTTTAAGGTATGCAAACAAAGTCAATGTGGTTTTATGGAGTTGAAATCATATTCAAACAAACGATTGGAGTTCTTTGAGAAGATAGCATGTACTGTGGAAGACGGGGAACTGAGAAATTCACTGTACTTAGATTTCCAAAAGGCATTTGGTAAGATGCTACAGTAAGGATTACTGTAGAAAATAAAATTTCATGTGGAGAAGTAACAGATTTGCTGGCTAACAGGAAGCAGAAAGTAAGTCTAAATGGGTCTTTTTTCAAATTGGCAATATGTTGCAAGTGACAAGGCACAAGAATTGGGGCTGGGACCTCAACTGTTGAAAACTATGCAAATGCTTTAAATGAAGAGACAGAAGTTATGATTGCCAGATTTGCTGATGCCACAAGGTAGGCAGGAAAGTAAGCTATGGAAAGAACACAGAATGTAATAAAAGGTATTGATAGTTTAGGTGAATGGGAAAAGATGTGGAAATTGCAGAGGCACTGGCCACCATCTACCAAATCTTATTAGACCTGAAAATGGTGCTGTAAGATGGTGATTTGTAAATATCACAAAAAAAACTTTAAAAAGTTAAAAATGTGTTAACAAAAGCCATGCAACTACAGTCCAACCCTGTAGTGGGAAAACAATAATCCAGGGCAATGGATGCTTGGGCAAATGCAGATTAATGAAAATAAAGAAACAGAAATATGTTAAATCCAAATAGTATTAAACAGCTTGAGGTTTTTTTTAAAGATGGAAGGGATGATTGTGAAGGCTAATGAAGTTGATGTTTCATGGAGTTGCAAAAGTATTTGATAAAATGCCAAAATGGACTTGCCAGAAAATCTGCAGATTTGTAATAAGATACAGTGCTACCATTAATGCAAAGTAGCTGAATGGTATGTTTTTTTTAGACTGGAGAAATGTATATAGTGACGATCCCCCAGATCATTGGTATTGTTGTGGTTCTGTTCGCCGAGCTGGAAGTTTTTGCTGCAAACGTTTCGTTCCCTGGCTAGGGAACATCATCAGTGCTATTGGAGCCTCCTGTGCAGCGCTGCTTTGATGTTTCTTCCGGTATTTATAGTGGTTTGTTCTTGCCGCTTCCGGGTGTCAGTTTCAGCTGTAGTAGTTTGTATGTGGGGTCCAGGTTGATGTGTCTGTTGATGGATCTTCTTGCCGTTTCCGGGTGTCAGTTTCAGCTGTAGTGGTTTGTATATGGGGTCCAGGTCTATGTGTCTGTTAATGGAGTTTGTGGATGAATGCCATGCCTCTAGGAATTCCCTGGCTGTTCTCTGTCTGGCTTGTCCTATGATGGTAGTGTTTTCCCAGTCAAATTCATGTTCCTGGTTGTCTGAGTGTATGGCTACTAGGGATAGCTGGTCGTGTCATTTTGTGGCTAGCTGATGTTCATGGATGCGGATTGTTAGCTGTCTTCCTGTTTGTCCTATATGGTGTTTTGTGCAGTCCTTGCATGGTATTTTGTAAACTACGTTAGTTTGGCTCGTGCTGGCTATTGGGTCCTTTGTTCTAGTGAGTTGTTGTCTGACCACAAACCACTATAAATACCGGAAGAAACATCAAAGCAGTGCTTCACAGGAGGCTCCAATAGCACTGATGATGTTCCCTAGCCAGGGAACGAAACATTTGCAGCAAAAACTTCCAGCTCGGCGAACAGAACCACAACAACGGACACCTGAGCTACAAATCTTCAACCAGACTTTAATCATTGGTATTCTTTACATTTATTAAGGATCTATATATGGGCATGTAGTACACAATTCCAACATTTTCAGGTGTCAAAACTTGAAGTCTTTTGAACTGGGAGTAGGATTGTGATAGACTTCAAGAGGCTGTGCGATGACTGATGGATTGGATGTGCTCATGGTAGATGGAATATGCAGAGAAGTGTGGCGTGATACCTTTTGGTAGGAAGGATGATGATCAACATAAATCAGTAAACTGGGTTATAAGACCATAAATTGATGTAGAGAGCAGAGTAGATTTAGAAAGTGGTTAAAAATGCACACAGAAGCTGGTGCTTATAAATAAATGGGAGCACAAGGAAGTCATGATATATAAAAGCAAATGGCTGCAGATGCTGGAAATCTGAAGTCATAAAGAATCTTTTATGAACATTTTTACTTCAAATACTCATATGTTTTATAAAGAGGTCCTGAGGAAAAGAATGCAGTAGGTCAGGAGCTGGTTAGTGGGATTGAGCATGATGCAAAAGAGAGCTGTTACATCCACAACATGGGTACTATGAGTTCGAAAGAAATTGAATGAATAGATGAATCTGATATAGAAAGAATGTTAAGTTCTTAAGTATTAATCAAAATCATGGTCAAGAGGTAAGAACATAACTATCTGGGAAAAGCTATCCAAACAATGAATAAACTTTCTTGCCCATTAAAGATCATTTCTACAAATTAATTCAAGGAATTTAACCCATGCTGATTAAGCTCCACTGTTTAGATTGCAAATGAAAGTAGCAACTCAAGTATCATGACGGGTAGTCTTTGTAATTCCAGTGTGTTGGTAACAAGAGTGTGATCTTCTGTCTCATAATGATGATTGCACCCTTCTGTTCTTATTTTCTAGGAGGCTTTCCATGGCGAGGAGCAGGAGCTCTGCCATGGCGTGCACCTGGTGGCTTTGTCGGAGCTGTTCCAGGAGGGGTTCCAGGTAATTTGATCTCTTAAGAATAATATTTAGATGATTTGAAATGAATGAAATGGAAACTGCAAGATCAGTTGTTAGTTTTCCAATCAAATTGTTCGCATTCCGATATAGCATAAGTAGAGAATGTGGTGCTGGAAAAGGACAGCTGGTCCGTTAGTATCCCAGGAACAAGAGAATCAATGTTTCAGGAATAAGCCCTCCTGATTTAGATTAGATTAGATTAGACTTACAGTGTGGAAACAGGCCCTTCGGCCCAACAAGTCCACACCGACCCGCCAAAGCGCAACCCACCCATACCCCTACATTTACCCCTTACCTAACACTACGGGCAATTTAGCTTGGCCAATTCACCTGACCCGCACATCTTTGTGACTGTGGGAGGAAACCGGAGCACCCGGAGGAAACCCACGCAGACACGGGGAGAACGTGCAAACTCCACACAGTCAGTCGCCTGAGTCGGGAATTGAACCCGGGTCTACAGGCGCTGTGAGGCAGCAGTGCTAACCACTGTGCCACCGTGCCGCCCTCAGCTTATGCCCGAAACATTGATTTTCCTGCTCCTCAGATGCTGCCTGACTGCTTGTTCCTTTCCAGCACTGTATTCTCGAGTCTGATCTCCAGCATCTGCAGTCCTCACTTTCTCCTATATAGCATAAGTGTAACCTTCCACTTTAATCAAAATTACAGACATAGCACAAATTCCATTTAAGTTCATTGAGCCCAACCACATCAAAGCAAGGAGGAGTGATTTCTTGGACCACTTCTATTTCTCATCAAAACCTGTTCCTCCGTAAAATCACCTGAAAACAGTGTCACATATACAGTGACTTTAAAAAAAAATATTAATTCATTGAATGTCGAATCTCTTGCCTAAGATATCCACATGTTATAAATGAATAGGAAATTTAGCTTGACCAAGCATCACCAATTCTGTCGACCTCCACTGCATTTGATTAATCACCTCCTTATCTGATATCAAGTATTACATAAGTAATTATTCTCTAAGTCACAGAGTAATAAAAATGTACAGTACAGAAACAGACCCTTCAGTCCAACTCATCCATATCGACGACATATCCCAACCTAATCTAGTCCCATTTGCCAGCACCCGGCCCAAACCCTTCCTATTCATATCCTCATCCAGATGCCTTTTAAACGTTGCAATCATACTAGCCTCCACCACTTCCTCCGGCAGCTCATTCCATACATGCACCACTTTCTGCATGAAAACATTGCCCTTGGGCCTTTTTTTAATATTTTTCCCCTCTCACCCTAAACCTATGCCCTCTAGTTCTGGACTCCCAAACCCAGGGAAACGTCTTTGTCTATTTATCCTATCCATGCCCTTCATGGTTTTATAAACCTCGATAAGGTCACCCCTCAGCCTTTGATGCTCTAGGGAAAACAGCTCCAGCCTATTCAATCTCTCCCTGTGGCTCAAATCCTCCAACCCTGGCAACATCCTTGTAAATCTTTTCTGAATCCTCTCAAGTTTCACAACATCCTTCCGATAGGAAGGAGACCAGAATTGCACGCAATATTCCAACAGTGGCCTAACCAATGTCCTGTACAGCCGCAACATGACCTCCCAGCTCCTATACTCCATACTCTGACCAATAAAAGAAAGCATACCAAATGCCATCTTCACTATCCTATTTACCTGTGACTCTACTTTCAAGGAGCTATGAACCTGCACTCCAAGGTCTCTTTGTTCAGCAACACTCCCTAGGACCTTACCATTAAGTGTATAAGTCCTGCTAAGATTTGCTTTCCCAAAATAAAATCAGGAAAGTATAAGTATATTGCATCTAAGTAATCTCCTGAAATAACTGATCATGGTTTTCCTGCTTTACTAGGAGACCAAGATTAAATTATAAACTTCAAAGAATGAAAAGTTCAGTTAAGTCATCAAAAGTTAGAAGCTCCAGCTTCCACCGTGCCAATTTCCAGTTTAACAGATGTTGGTATTGGTGCAGAGTAACCCAAGCTTGAGGGTGACAACTAAATTTGTGTTTGAATAATTTGACTGTAATGTATTGGGCACAATTTCTGTGGATTCATAAAACCTAGGAATAAAGCAATTAAGAAGCACTTCATGCAAATTGTTATTGTGCAAGTGACCTAATTTTAATATCCAGAGGGAAAGAAAAACAGTAATACTTGGAAATGAATGTACTCGTCATTCACTTTTGGGGTATATAGGACAAGTCAGGTTTGCTTTGCACTGTGATGCCAACAGCATGCATTCACTTCCTGCACCAGCTGAGGTTACCATGAAGGACTCTTCTTCTCAACTTCTCCCCCTTGTCTGAGACATAGTGACCCTCAGGTCAGAGAACAGCCCTATGCACAAGTAAGAGATCTTACCTGTTTTTATGCATTTAATAGATTGTCTTTCTAATAAGTTCATCCAAGAATTGCAGTAGGAGTTAAAATTATTGTCATTATTCAACAAACAAATATCCATCTCACAAAATACTTCACTTCATACAGGGAATAAAATTTTTCGCTAAATATATGGTTCAGACTCTAAGGCATTCGAAGCCCATCATTCCCTGACAATTTTCACTTTCTTCTGGCATTTTCTACAATGCTCACTTAAATTATGGTTTTCTATTTGAAAAGAGTTTTCTTAGTTCTCTACCTTCACCCTTAAGTACCCATGCGCTGCTGCAATATTGTATCCAAACAGTCAATTGAGGAAGAATAGTATCAGAACCAAACTTTTATAAATATGTATTCACAGAGTTTCATATTACAATCCCTCCTTATCCAACACCATTGCTTTATTCTGGGCTGAATTTTAGTGAGTTTCATGAAAGACTTTTCTTCATGAGTCCTAGTATGTTTTCTCACATAATTTTGTATAGTTCACCTCATTAGCTATGCACATGCCTCTGTAGTACCATTCTCACGCTATCATCTGCTCAACAATGGTGGAGGTTCATTAAGTTTTGTCTGCCTTGTTGCACCAGATGTCATATTATTCTTTTATGCAGAAGGTGATGTTCTTACTGCTCAATGTACTCATCTTCCTCCTCAGAAGACTGCTACTGCTCTCCCACCTCTTGTCCAAATTAGAATTATAAAATGTTTTGTGGCTTATGTGGCACACTCCATGTGTACCGTACTACAACGTCTCCCTCCTTTCATCACCACTCTGACCAATCTGAGCATTGCAATCTCATCTAAAATAGGTCTATTATCTGCTCTAGAATAGCCTGAAAGTAGCTATGCAATATTAACAGTTGGATTCAGTTACGTAATAATGGTGTCATCAACCATGTTTCAGAGGATAGCCCTTATCATTCAGTAACTATGCTTGCAAGGCATCCATCCATTGAAACAAAGCAAGAAAATTTGCAAAAATGATCCTTAGTCTTCAGGGGTTGTGCGATGGGAGAGATTATGCAAAAGATGCCTTTTTTTGCTTTAGAATTTAAAAGGTGATCTGATTGAAGTCTTCAAGATATTAACAGAAAAATGCAGGGTAGATAAAGATAAATATTCCCCACTGGTTGTGGATTCTATAATAAAATGGCAAAGTCTGAGAACTGAGGCCAAACCATTCAGGAGAGATGTAGGGAAGCGGTTCTGTACACAAAGGATGAATAATTCCACAAATGGCAGTGAACCCTGGCTAAGTTATTAATTTTAAATCTGAAATAGATAAATTTTTGTTAAGCAAAGGTATTAAGGGATATGGGCCAAAGGCAGGGATATAGAGTTAGGCTACAGATCAACTGAGATCTAAGTGAATCATTATACAGGCTCAAGGGGTGTAAAGGCCTATTCTTGTTCCTATGTTGAGAGTTTGTGAAACTCTGCTCTCTATAAATAGTGAATGAAGTGTCATCAATTTTTTTTTAAGGCAGCACTTTTATGATTCTTGATTAACAAGGTACTTAAAGGGTATTGATGATAGGTAGGAAAATAGACTTCGGATTAGCTGTGATAATATTGAATGGCAGAGCAGATTGAATGGTCTGAATGGCTTGATCTTGTAAATTCGTATATTAATATGTATGTTTCTGCTACACAAGTAATCTTTACTTGCCGTGGAAACATTGCCAGAGTGTGTTTGAAGAAGTCATCAGGATCTATTTTTTGAGACATTGCCCTTTGCCATTTTGTTATTGCATATGACCTGAGGTAATGCCAAATTGCACACACTCTTTGTTAGAGCTAAGAATTAATACAGAACCAAAGCTTTGATTCACCTAATTTTTAATTTGATCTTAAAAATATTGTACTTTTAAGTGAGATTTGAACAAGTTACATTTTATTGCGTTACTTAGGGATTAGTTGGAAAGAAGCAAAGCTGTTTTACTGTTTAATGCTACCCATTCCATAGTCTCTGTTTTTATAATTTCTTAATTCTTTGTCATTGCAGGTGGATATGCATCAGCGAAAGCTGCTAAATACGGAGGTAAATTTTCCTATTTTGTAATAACATCCAAGTATTACTGTAGAAGTAGGCATGGATTGTTAAGATTAATAAGAATAATTTTCTTCTTAAGTATAAAACATATATAACTATTAAACTGTGATCAAGTAAAGAGTAAATTTCAAGCACTTTTAGAGAGGCTTCCTCAAGTTAAGCAGATGTGTCCAAATATGACTTCTCAACTCTCCACTTTAATATCCAGTTGCCAGAATTTTGACTTAGAGTCATAGAGCTGTACAACATGGAAAGAGCCCTTCGGTCTAACTCGTCCATTCAGACCAGATCACCTAGGCTAATCTAGTCTCATTTGCCAGTACTTGGCCCATTTCCCTCTAAACCCTTCCTATTCATAAATCCATCCAAATGCCTTTTAAATATTGTAATTGTACCAGCCTCAACCACTTCGTCTAGCAGTTCATTCCATACATGCACCATCCTCTGTGTCAAAAACCTGCCCCTTAGGTCACTTTTAAATTTTTACCCTCTCACCCTAAACCTTTGCACTCTAGTTCTAGACTCCCCCAAGCGAGGGAAAAGGCTTTGTCTATTTACCCTATCTATGACCCTCATGATTTTATAAACCTTGATAAGGTCATCCCTCAGCCTCCGACACTCCAGAGAAAACAGCCCCAGCCTATTCAGCCACTCACTAAGCTCAAATGCTCCAACCCTGGCTACATCCTTGTAAATCTTTTCTGAACCCTTTCAGGTCTCCGAGGAGGGAGACCAGAATTGCACACAATATTCTCAAAATGGCCTAATCAATGTCCTAGACAGCCGCAACACGACCTTCCAACTGCTGACTAATAAAGGAAAACATACCAAACGCCTTCTTCATTATCCTACCTACCTGCGACTCCATTTCCAAGAAACTATGAATCTGCATTCCAAGGTCTCTTTGTTCAGCAACACTTCCTAGGACCTTACCATTAAGTGTATAAGTCCTGCTCTGTTTTGCCTTTCCAAAACGCAACATCTCACATTTATCTAAATTAAACTCCATCTGCCACTTCTCAGCCCATTGGCACATCTGATCCAGATCCCATTGTACTCTGAAGTAATCTTCTTTGCTGTCCAATATACCTCTAATTTTGGTGTCATCTGCAAACTTACTAACTATACCTCCTATGTTCACATCCAGATCATTTATATAAATGACAAAAAGCAGTGGACCCAGCACTGATCCTTGTGACTCACCAGTGGTCACAGGCCTCCAGCGTGAAAGGCAACCCCGCACCACCATCCTTTGTCTTCTCCCTTCAAGACGGTTCTGTTCCCAAATGGCTAGTTCTCCCTGTATTCCATGAGAGTTAATCTTGCTAAACATTCTGCCATGACGAACCTAGTTGAACATCTTACTGAAGTCCATAGAGATCATGTCCAACGCTCTGCCCTCATCAATCCTCTTTGTTATTTCTTCAAAGAACACAATCAAGTTTGTGAGACATGATTTCCCAAGCACAAAGCCATGTTGACTATCCCTAATCAGTTCTTGCCTTCCTAAATGTATGTAAATCCTGTCCCTCAGTATTCCCTCCAACAATTCGCCCACCACTGATGTCACGCTCACTGGTCTATAGTTCCCTAGCTTTTTCTTACCACCTTTCTTAAATAGTGGCATCTCATTAGCTAACCTCCAGTCTTCCTGCACCTTACCTATCTCTATTGCTGATTCAAATAACTCAGCAAAGGGGCAAGCAATCACTTCCCTGACTTCCTACAGAGTTCTAGGGTACACCTGAACAGATCCTGGGGATTTAACCACTTTTATGCAATTTAATACATCCAGCACTGCGTCCTCTGTAATATGAACATTTTTCATTGATTGAGTTTGTGTCTAAGAAGCTTTACCTCATACTAAAGTGGTGACTTCATAAACTAACTAATATCCATTGACATAATGTGCAGAGAATTTGAAGTATGAGGCAAACGTTTTGCAAAGTAGAACAGTCTTTATTGCAGGTAAAATCCAGGAAGTGCCTTGCTAAGTGAGAAGCAAGAATGAAAGACACTATTCTAGACATATATTTATATGAAATGTTTAATTAGCAGTTGCTAAGTACTTAATGAGAGTCCTATATTTGGAAAGTATGGAAGTAGCAAGGTTTACTAACCCAATTCAAATAACCTGAACAAATGGCTGCTCAGGGAATATCAGAGTCAAAAACTATTCAATACTCCTTTCTTTCACAGTCTTTCTTCATAATTACTTCATGTTCACTGAATGACCTAATTTGATAATTGAATGGGAAAACACTCAATTACTGAAATTAAATCTGAACTTAAGATCTGAGCCGCAATACAATGGTAGTAGCTATCTTGTTAAAATGTTGCAGGTTTGTGCACATATACATTAGCTGCGACTTCAGCATTCTGCAGATGTGTTTAGGATGATGGCATTTTGTGTGTCAGTTATTTTGAAACTCACCTTGCCTTGTTTTGTTCCAATTTATATTGTGTTGTCCAGGAAATGAATGTGTCCCCGGGTATTGTGGTTGTAAAATTAATAAAGGATTAATTATTATGAAGTATATTAATAAATTCTGCTGATTCTATTTCTGTATGGCCCAGATGTCTATATGACAAATACCAAAGATGATATTACTGCATGTTATATCACCTAATAAATGAATTAGTGAGAAAGATAAAGTAGCCACTGAAAACCATTAGGTGGCCACCAAAAATCAAAAAAGCGGCCCCTGAGAAAATCTAAAAAAATCCTCATAAAAAAACAAATTTTGACCTTGAGAGTCGCATTCACATCAAAATGGCAAAATGATCAGAAGTCAAGCAACACTTGAAGCAATAGCAAGGCTCGCGGGAGATAGATTGTTGGATGGAGCCCAGAAGAAACAGTTCTTCACAGACATCCCAAACTCCTCTTAAATGAGTTAGTCTTCAAACCTTCTATCCCAGGGATGGTGTTGAGTAAGTCATGACAGAATACTGATTTATAGATAATAGAAAGAGTCAGAGACTGAGCCAGTACTGTTCAATATATAAACATATGCTGTGATGGAGAGTTAAAGTAAGTATAGGAAAAGGAAATATCAACCTAACAGTTGTTAGATGAGAAAGGGTGAGAGAGTGAGAATGACAATGAGCTGTATTGGAGATATTAGATCAGATGACCAGAATCTTCAAGAAGGAGGGGTGGGGAACTGTCTGAATGGAAGGAAGTGTTAAGTCCACATGTAGCGAGGGAATTTGTAGCATAGATAGCAGAGGACATTGCCAACATGGTGAAGCAACTATGACTTCTGCCCCCATCATGGTCACTTCCACAGCCACTACTGCCCTTCATGATTCCTCATGCACCACACATGATATCACCTCTGTCCCCCCACGTCATCGCTGACATCACACGTTCAGTGACTTCCGCTCCCTCTACTGCCGTGTTCACCACCACTTCTGCCCCCACCAATGCTACTCACCTGCATTCTGCCAACACGCCTCCCACAGATCTCACTGTCACAATCCCTGCGTCCCAAACCCCTGAGGGGAACACCACCCCTGCTCATGACTCCACCCACATTCCCCCCACCACCATACCCGCTCCCAACTCCACACCTACACCAGGTCCCTGCTTCCTGCCTCTATTCCTGATGAAGGGATTTTGCCCGAAACATTGATTTTCCTGCTCCTCGGATGCTGCCTGACCTGCTGTTCTTTTCCAGCACCACTCTGATCTAAACTATGACTGGGAATGCACAGAGGCCAGAATTAGATGAGAGCAGATATCTAGAGAATTGAGAGGTTGGAAGAATTAGTCTTGTCATCCTTTAAAACCATTCTAAAGTAGGATCACTGGACTCAAAATATTAACTCTACTTTCTCGCCACAGATGCTGCCAAACCTGCTGAGTTCTGCTAGCAAATTCTGTTTTGTTTCAGGTTTCCAGCATCTGTAGTTCTTTGTTTAGTTATGGATATTATATTGCATGATTGGGAACTAAAACATAGGTCAACAAGCTTGGTAGTAGGTGAAAAGGGCTTTATGCAAATTAAAACACAAGCAGTAGAGTTTGAATTTGTGGAGAGTGGAATGTTAGACGTCAGCCAGGAGAACATTGGATTCACCAAATCAAAATTTAGTAATGATATGGATCAGGGTGTCAACAGTAAATTAACACAGCTAAGGGCAAAGTTCAGTGATGTTGTTCATGTGGAACAAGGTTGCCTTTGAGAAAGCATAAAAAAAAGATGAGAAACTGATTGCAAGAATGATTGTGGCACCAAGCTTTCTGATGCATCCTTTGCTTAAGATTTCTTAGGGATTCCTCTACTGCAATTGGTCTCTTATTAATCTCCAGCAATTAGCTTGCTCTGTTGAGTCCTAGTACAATGCAAGCAAGTTATTTTCTTTGCATAATTTAGAGTTCTTGCCTTTCCCCATTATTACTTTGGTATCTGTCATTTGTTCTGTTAAGCTAATACCTCTTCCATTTGCAGATTTTCTATTTCTCCAATTTCTTTGTGGATTCCATATGACCATTTCTCTACATGTAACTGTTTATGTGAAAGGGGATATCCACCAGATCTGCTGCTTCTCAGATCTTTGATACCTGGTGTTCATTTAAATAATTTTAAGATTTTCTCTAACTTCCGTGATCAAAATTACTTTTGCCACAGCATTTCTTTTTGTTTGCAAATTCTATGGTATCTAATTTAGGTTTCTCTTCTTGTAACTCTCAATTTTAATTAATTTCGTACTCATAAGTGTTAGGTGATTTGTTTGGCAATCTTGTAGTTTGCATATTGTTCTTCTGCAGATTGGCATACACTTTCATAGCTGTCTTTTATAAAACACTGTACATTAATATCCAAAATCATTTGGCTATTACATCTGCCAGCTACTTTTTCAAATGAGGTTAAACAGCTTTCAACTCCACCTTCTGTAAATCTACGTACTAAGGGTAGATTTTTAATCAAGTTGAATCCCTCCAATTTCCATTTTTCTTTTAATTTGCATTCTCTTCTCTCACAAGTCTTCATTTCTAATTGAATCTGAGCCAGATCAAGATGTTTTCAGGTTTTTTTTCAATTCAATTTTCCTTCTTTCACTTTAAGCATCTCATCTTCTAAGATCCTGCTTTTATTTCCTCTTTCAATGTATCTCTAAATTCCTCAATTTAGCCTGAATTAAAGGTGTCAAATAATAGACTGCTTTATCTTTTGTTCCCAGAATAACCTGAGTTCCAAAGAAGAGTCATGCTGGACTCAAAACGTTAACTTTGTTTCCCTTTCCACAGATGCACCAAGACCTGCTGAGTTTCTCCAACACTTTCTACTTTTAATTCACAACACATCTGTTTTATGTCTGGTGCTTCTATGTAGCCATTTCTTTACAGAGACATAAATCCCTTTTAAATTACAAACATTATAAATTAGCATAAAGTATGAGCAAAAACACAGAATTCAATAATACAATGACTGATCAGTTTGTGGTGCTCTAAATTTTACATTCACAACTATCCCTAATAACCTTCAAATCCCTTGCCTAACAATCAATTTATTGCTGCCTTAAATATTTAAAGATCCCATCTCTAAGGCAGAGAGTTCCAAAGTTGCACAACTCTCAGAAAGGAAAAAAATATTCCTCATCTCTTTCCTAAAAGAATGACTCCTAAATTTAAAATGGTGTCTGTTAATCAGATTGTAATTTTGCTGGCTGAACTAGTAGGTTTGTCCTCAGACATTTCATCACCATGCTAGGTAATATCATCAGTGAGCCTCCATTTAAGCGCTGGTGTTCTATTCTGCTTGCTATTTATGTGTCTTGGTCTGTTGTGGTGGGTGATACCACTTCCGGTTCATTTTCTGAGAGGTTGGTAAATGGAGTCCAAATCAATATGTTTGTTAATGGAGTTCCAGTTTGAATGCCAGGCCTCGAGGAATTCCTGTGCATGTCTTTGTTTAGCCTGTCCCAGGATGGGTATGTTGTCCCAGTCGAACTGGTGTCCCTCTTTGTCTGTGTGTATGGATACTAGTGATGTTGGTCATGTCTTTTAGTGGCTAGTTGGTGCTCATGTACCTTGGCAGCTAGTTTCCTGCCCATTTGTCCAATGTGATATTTGTTACAGTTCTTGCAGGGTATTTTGTATATGACATTCGCTCTGCTGGTTGTTAGTACAGGGTCCTTTGGATTAATCAGGAGCTGTTTCAGTGTGGTATTAGGTTTGAGGGATTCCATAATGCCTCAGGGCTGGATTAGTCTGGTCGTCATCTCTGAGATGTCTTTAATGTATGGCAGGGTGGCTGGAGTCTCTGGGTTTGTTGTGTTTTCTGGTTTGAGTCTGTTGTTTAGGAATTGGCAGACTATGCTTATCGGTATCAATGATTCCTGAGTATGTTGTATTGGTGTTTTTCCTTGGCTTCTCATAGTTCTTGGGTGCTGCAGTGTGTTGTGGCTCATTTAAATAATGTCCAGATGCAGCTCCGTTTTTGGGTGTTGGGATGATTGCTCTTGCAGTTGAGTATCTGGTCAGTGTGTGTGGCTTTCCTGTAGACGCTGGTTCTGCAGCTCTCCATTGGCTTTTCATTCTCCTGTCACATTTAGGAAGGGAAGTCTGTTGTTGTTCTCTTCCTCTTTCGTGAGCTTTATACCTGTAGGGATGATGTTTATGTGTTTGTAGGTTTCTTCTAATTTGTTGCATTTTGTGATAACAAAGGTGTCAACCACGTAGCGGACCCGAAGCTTGGGCTGGAGCATGGGAAGGACTGTTTGTTCTAACCTCAGCATAACTGATTTTGGTGATCCTATAGGCGTCCCATTGATTTGTTTGTAGATTTTGTCATTGAAGGTGAAGTGGGTTGTGAGGCACAGGTCTACTAGTTTGAGGACGCTGTCCTTGCTGATAAAGTTGGTGCTGTCAGATGTTTATGTCCTTGGTTCGTCTAGCAGTGAGGCCAGTGTTTCTTTGACTAGAGTTTATTGATGTGAATGGGGCAGTCACATCAAAGGAAGCCATGAACTTATCATCCTCTAACTTGGTGTCTTTGGTGTTAAAGCATTCCTGGGTGAAGTGGCTTGAGTCTTCTACTAGGTGTTTCAGTTTGTGTTGCAGTTTCTTTGCTAGACTGTATGTCAGTGTACCATACAGACTATGGGTCTGGAGGGAGCCTCTTGTTTATGTGCTTTTGGTAATCCATAGCAAAGGGGTGTGTTAGATCCTTCATGTTTCATTCTTTGGAAGTCTGTCATGTTAATTTCATCTGTCCTGTGAGGTTTCCTCAGGGGAGCTATAATATGGTTTTCAAGCTGTGGAATCGGGTCCATCACCACCAGTTGGTCGGTGTCGGTATCTGCGAGTAGATTGTTTGCTTTTTCAATGTATTGTGTTCTGTTCAAGATGACAGTCACACGTCCTTTGTCTGCCAGTAGGATTATGATATTTCTGTCTTTTCTGAGTCCTTCTACGGCTTTCCTTTCCATTGTGTTGAGGATGTTCCTTTCTCTTCTTTCTGCTTAATGTTGGTGCTACTGTCTGTCTGATGGCCTGCGCTGTTGTTTAGTGTTGGTGGCTTGTTCCACGGTACTTACAGCATAGAACATTACAGTGCAGTACAGGCTCTTCGGCCCTCGTTGTTGCGCCTACCTGTGAAACCCTTCTGAAACCCATCTAACGTACACTATTCCATTATCATCCATATGTTTATCCAATGGCCATTTAAATGCCCTTAAAGTTGGTGAGTCTATTACTGTTGCAGAAAAAGCATTCCATGCTCTTACTACTCTCTGAGTAAAGAACGTACCTCTGACATCTGTCTTATATCGGTCACCCCTCAATTTAAAGCTATGTCCCCTCATGCTAACCCCCATCACCATCCGAGGAAAAAGGCTGTTACTGTCCATCCAATCTAATCCTCTGATCCTCTTGTATGTTTCTATTAAGTCACCTGTCAACCTTTTTCTTTCTACCTAAAACAGGCTCAAGTCCCTCAGCCTTTCCTCATATGACCTTCCCTCCTACCACATAAATCTCCTCTGTACCCTCTCCAATGCTTCCATATCCTTCCTATAATGTAGCAACCAGAACTGTATGCAATACTCCCAAGTGCAGTCGCAACATGCATCATGGCTCCAAAACTCTATCCCTCTACCAATAAACGCTAACACATTGTATGCCTTCTTAACAATCCTATCAACTTGAGTGGCAATTTTCAGAGATCTATGCATATGGACACTGAGATCTATCTGCTCATCCACACTACTAAGAATCTTACCATTATCCCAGTACTCCGTATTCCTGTTACTCCTTCTAAAGCAAATCACCTCACATTTCCCTGCATTAAACTCCATTTGCTATCTCTCAGCCCAGCTCTGCAGCTTATCTGTTTCCCTGTAACCTTCAACATCCTTCCACACTGTCCATAACTCCATTGATCTTAGTGTCGAGCGCAAATTTGCCAACCCATCCTTCTATGCCCTCATCCAGGTCATTTATAAAAATGACAAATAACAGTGGCACCAAAACAGACCCTTGTGGTACATCACTAGTAACGGAGCTCCAGGATGAGCATTTCTCATCAACCACCACCCTCTGCCTTCTTTCAGCTCACCAATTTCTGATCCAAGCCACTAAATCAGCCCCAAACCCATGCCTCCGTATATTCTGCAAATGCCTATCATAGGGAACTTTATCAAATGCCTTACTGAAATCCATATACACCACATCAACCGCCCAACTATTTGGTCATCTTCGCAAATAATTCAATAAGGTTTGTGAGGCGCGATCCACCCTTCACAAAACCATGTTGACTATATCTCATCAACTTATTTCTTTCTAGATAATTATAGATCTTATCTTATAGTCCTTTACAACACTTTACCCACAACTGAAGAAAGGCTCACTGGTCTAAAATTACCAGAGTCGTCTCTACTCCCCTTATTGAACAAGGGGACAACATTTGGTATCCTCCAGTCTTTTGGCACTATTTCTGCAGCCAATGGTGACATAAAGATCAAAGCCAAAGGCTCTGCAATTTCCTACCTAGCTTTGCAGAGAACCCTAGGATAAATTCCATCTCGCCCAGGGGACTTAGCTATTTTCACACTTTCCACAATTGCGAACACCTCCACCTTATTAACCTCAATCCTTTGTAGTCTAATAGCATGTATCTCTATATTCTCTTCAACAACATTGTCTTTTTCCTGTGTGAATATTGACGAAAAATATTCACTTAGTGCCTCTCCTATCTCCTCAGACTCCATGCACAACTTCCCACTACTGTCCTTGACTGGATTCTAATCTTACTCTAGTCATTCTTTTATTCTTATTTCTATAGGAAGCTTTAGGATTTGCCTTGATCCTGCAAACAACTTCTCATTCTCATGTCCCCTCCTGGCTCTTCTCAGCTCTCTCTTTAGGTCCTTCCTGGCTAACTTGTAACTCTGAAGCATCCTAGCTGAGCCTTCACATCTCATCTTTACATAAGCTGCCTCCTTCCTCTTGACAAGTGATTCAACTTCTTTAGTAAACCATGGTTCCCTCACTTAACCATTTCCTCCCTGCCTGACAGGTACATACCTATCAAGGACACTCAGTAGCTGTTCCTTGAACAAGCTTCACATTTCAATTGTGGCCATCCCCTGCAGTTTCCTTTCCCATCCTATGCATCCTAAATCTTGCCTAATCGCATCATATTTTCCCCAGCTATCAATCTTACTTTGCAGTATATGCCCATCCCTTTTCATCACTAAAGTAAACATAACCGAGTTGTGGTCACTATCATCAAAGTACTCGCCTACCTCCAAATCTAACACCTGGCCCGGTTCATTACCCAGTACCAAATTCAATGTGGTCTCGGCTCTTGTTGACCTATCTACATATTGTGTCAAGAAACTCTCCTCCACACATTGGACAAAAATTGACCCATCTAAAGTACTCGAACTATAGTGTTTCCAAACAATATTTGGAAAGTTAAAGTCCACCATAACAACTACTCTGTTACTTTTGCTCCTATCCTTTGGGCGGCACGGTGGCACAGTGGTTAGCACTGCTGCCTCACAGCACCAGAGACCCGGGTCAATTCCCGCCTCAGGCGTCTGACTGTGTGGAGTTTGCACGTTCTCCCCGTGTCTGCGTGGGTTTCCTCCGGGTGCTCCGGTTTCCTCCCACAGTCCAAAGATGTGTGGGTCAGGTGAATTGGCCATGCTAAATTGTCCGTAGTGCTAGGTAAGGGGTAAATGTAGGGGCATGGGTGGGTTGCGCTTCGGCGGGTCGGTGTGGACTTGTTGGGCCGAAGGGCCTGTTTCCACACTGTAAGTAATCTAATCTATCCAGAATCATTTTTGCAATCCTTTCCTCTACGTCTCTGGAACTTTTCAGAGGCCTATAGAAAACTCCCAACGGGGTGACCTCTCCTTTCCGGTTTCAAATCTCAACCCATACTACCTTAGTAGACAAGACCTCATCAAATGTCCTTTCTGCCACTGTAATACTGTCCTTGACTAACAATGCCACACCTCCCCCTCTTTTACACTGTCACTGTTTTTCCTGAAACATCTAAACCCCCGAACCTGCACCAACCATTCCTGTCCCTGCTCTATCCATGCCTCTGAAATGGCCGCAACATTGAAGTCCCAAGTACCAACCCATACTGCAAGTTTACCCACCTTATTCCGGATGCTCCTGGCATTGAAGAAGACACACTTCAAACCACCTTCCTGCTGGTAAACTCTTGCGACCTTGAAACCTTTATATATGACCTCACTACTTTCAACCTCCTGTACACTGGAACTACAATTCAGGTTCCCACCCCACCACTGAATAGGTTTAAACCCTCTTGAAGAGCATTAGCAAAATCCTCCCCCAGGATATTGGTACCCCTCTGGTTCAGGTGTAGACCATCCCATTTGTAGAGGTTCAGCCTAACCCAGAATGACCTCCAATTATCCAGGTATCTGAATCCCTCCCTCCTGCACCATCCTTGTAGCCAAGCGTTCAACTGCTCTCTCACCCTATTCCTCATCTCACTAGCATGGTGGCATGGATAACAAACCAGAGATAGCAACTCTGTTTGTTCTAGCCCTAAGCTTCCACCCTAGCTCCCTGAATTTCTGCTCTACATCCCCATTCTTTTTCCTACCTATGTCATTTGTACCTATGTAGACCACGACTTAGGGCTGCTCCCCCTCCCCCTTAACGATCCCGAAAACACGATCCGAGACATCATGGACCCTGGCACCTGGGAGACAACACACCAATCGAGAGTCTCTCTCATTCCCTCAGAATCTCCTATCTGTCTCCCAAACTATGGAGTCTCCAATGAGTAATGCTCTACGCCGCGCGCCCCCCCCACTTCCCTTCTGAACAACAGGGACAGACTCTGTACCAGACATCTGTACCCCATGGCTTACCCCTAGTAAGTAATTGCCCTCCCCCAACAGTATCCAAAACTGTATACTTGTTGTTTTGGGGAACACCCAAAAGGGTATTTGAATTCTCAGAGACTATCGAAACAAAAACTAGTAACCTTACAATCTGGTGCACAGAACCTTTTTGTTTGGTTAGAGGAGAATGGGTGGGAGACACTACCTAAGTAGTGTTTCAGCTAAAGCAACTGCCCAAGTATATTACCTCACTTACTCAGCCATCCCATGTCCACTCCTAGTCAGCGTGCACTGCACCTATACACGAGGTAAGTTTTTAAAGGATTATCTTACCTTCTTGGCAGCCCCCTCGTCATCTCTCTTGCCACTCCCACCGAAGATGGAGGCCGCTGACTCTTGAAGTAAGTTCTTTTATCCATTCATGGTCAGTTGTGTTAGTGTACTGTTTTTGATACAAAATTTCTCATTCGTATTTGTGGAGTTGGTTGTAGGCATAGTTTATCATTTCTCATAGCTTCCTGCGGCCATTCTGTTCTGCTGTTCTTCTGGTTTGTGGGGTGTTGAGAGGTGGTTTGTGTTTAACACATTGTATTAATACCTGTTTTCTGAGGCATTCATGTAGGAAGTACAGTTGTTGGCGGGTGGCGCTCAGTTGAATGGCATTGGTTTCCCATCTTAGGGCTAATTTAAGCATATTACACCCTTAGCTTTTCGGGCCCAAAGAGAAGATTTGTAACTCAGGTTGTGGTTAGCTCAGTGTCTGCTAATTCTGGACGTACCCACTACATTATTTTCACATTCACCTTTCCAAGATTACTTAGGAGCCAGCACAATCTATCTTTCCATAAAAGGAAGCCCACTCATTTCACCTACCAATCTAGTAAACCTTCTCTGAACCACCTCTGGTGCATTTATATCCTTTCTGACATGAGAAGACCAAAACTGCGTGTAGTCTGACCAATGCCCTACATAACTGAAATGTAACATCCTTACTTTTTATAATCAATGTTCAGATTCTATTTTGTTCAATTCTCATCCAACAAGAGTCCATACTTGCTCGGCATTACTGGACAAGTCAAATTCCAGAGTGAACCTTGACTTGATTAATCATAATTTTAATTTTCCTTTATTTGGTTAGTTATGTTAGTTAGGTCACTTTCGGAATATTGGGTGCAATTCTGGTCTCCCTGCTATAGGAAGAATGTTGTGAAGCTTGAAAAAGTTCAGGACAAGATTTACAAGGATGTTGCCAGAGCTGGAGGGTTTGAGATATAGGGAGAGGTTGAACAGGCTGGGGGTGTTTTCCCTGGAATGTTGGAGGCTGAGGGGTGATCTTATAGGGGTTTACAAAATCTTGAGGGGGAATGGATAGGGTAAATGGACAAGGTCTTTTCACTAGGTTGGGGAGTCCAGAATGAAAGTGCATAGGTTAGGATGAGAAGGGAAAGATTTAAAAAGGACCAAAGGGGCAACATTTTCATGCAAAGGATGGTGTGTGTATGGAATGAGCTGCCAGAAGAAGTGGTGAAAGCTGGTACAATTACAGCATTTAAAAGGCACCTGCATGGGTATATGAATAGGGAAGGGTTTAGAGGAATATGGGCCAAGTGCTGGCAAATGGGACTAGATTAATTTAAGATATCTGATCGGTATGGACGAGATGAACTGAAGGTCTGTTTCCATGCTGTACATCTCTATGACTACATGGTGGTTAGACACAAGCATATTGACAAGAGGCTGCAGATATTCTTTAATCTTGGAATATATGTTTAGTATACAAAAGAAAGGGAACAAACAAACTAAGCTTTGTATTTATTACATTTAGTAAAATGTTCATACAAACATCAAAACAAAGTTTTGCCTTGTTTTCCAACTTTACACATTGGAGAGTCTCAAGTCTGTGTTAAGTTATACTCTTATCTTGACTCTAAGTTGCTGACTTCTGACAATTTCTAATTTCTCTCTTTTGAAGTAAGCATTCACTTGTAAATTTGCCTCTGAGTCAGGAAGCATGAACCTTTCAGACATTTGATGGCCTGAAATGTTCTCAGTTCTAACAACCTGAAGATTTTTATCCCAAACTCTCCTAGTTTGGAATCGCAAAGCTGCTATAATGACTGGCTTCCTCTGACTTGAACTGTGCTAAACAAGGAGCTGATATTTGCTAATGAATTTGACTTCCTCCCACCAAACTTACAGAGTTTTCTTAACCTAATTTTGAACAACATTAATGGTTTAAAGTGTTAACACTGCCAGTCATAAATCCAAACGTACAAACATCTAATTCTATTGATATTTCAGAGTTCTCCCAAGGCCTTGATGACAATCATATGTTGTCTTTGAACTCATAGCAAAAGGGAATGAAGGTCAATTTAAGTGATTATTCCTTTTCCCCTCTTAAGCCTGAGACAGCGAGTTATTATTTGATGTACTCCTTCCCATTTTAACCCTTGTACCTTACTGAGGTAGGAACTCAATCCAGCTTTTGAAGTAATTATACAATAAAATCCGTAGTGAAATCAAAGGTAGAGTTTATTAACGCTACATTCAAAACATCAGGAGCCATTGCCTTGCTACTCCATTCATTGAATTCCTACATGTTGAAGCAGGCAATTTGGCCCACTGAGTCTATACTGACTCCCCCACCCCCTTCCCCTCTCCCGCTCTACACTGAAGAGCGTCCCACCCATACCCATCCTGCATTTCCTATTGATAATACATCTAGCCTGCATATCCCTGGACACTGTGGGCAATTCCACCTAATCTGCACATCTTTGGACTGTGCAAGGAAACTGGAGCACCCAGAGGAAACCCATGCAGACACTGGGAGAATGTACAAGCCCAACACAGACAATCACCTGAGGATTGGAATTGAACCTGGGTCCCTGGCTCTGTGAGGCAGCGGTGCTAACCATTGAGCCACAGTGTCCTCCTATTCACACACAGAAACACCAAGGAAATTAAGGAAGAGAGGAGACAGTTATAAATTGCAAGTTTTGATAAGTGTATTAAAAATCATCTTACATGAATTATAATATCCTGCAAGTCAGTGGCCAATGATAGTGAGCAAAAGCTAGTAGTTTTTTCCCTTCTTGCACACCTGGTCTAGATTTCATTCTGGCCAGTGACTTGGAGACAGAGATAGATGGTCTAAGGTAGGCTGCCAACCCAGGAGTCCTGCATGTTGTCTGAAGATCAAGCAATAAATAACATGGAATCTCAAAAATGGCACATTTAAGCAGTTCAGCCAGCTCCGATTTATTTCATGGAGCAAAGTCAGAAGTTTAAGGTGCTGAAGGTGCATCTTGGTTGGTTAATGGAAGGTTGTGTAGTTTTAACTCCCTCAGTAAAATTTTCATTGCAAGATGGTGAGGTAACCATAAAAGCATTTGTGTTGGTTTAGCATCAATGATTGCAATGTTTTCCTTTGTCCCGACCTTAGAACTAGCCAACTTGTTTCCAAGTCCTTTGTGTGAGCATTAGTTGGAATGTCTATACAATGCAGGAGCTCCTGGTAAATGAATATGTTATCAGTCTTGGTAAATTTTGTTCATTAAGCAAGGTTGTCTGATGTTAAAAGAAACATTAATTTAAACCAGAAAATATAGTCATGAATGCTGTTTTCTTTGGCGTTTCTCTTCATGCTCTCTGACCATGAAGTACCTTTAAGTCACTTCCAGAATGACTTTCTGATCCTTCCTTTTGAAAGAAATTTCCACAATGCTCATGTGCATCAATTTGCCTCTCTTTTTAAAGCAACCCAGTTTACAAAAATGTTGATAATATGTTTTACACACCTGTCATTAAAGATTTCAGACATGCAGTTTGTTCTCTTCATAACAGTGGAGAGTATAGAAGGTAGAGATATTGACATAGAGATGTGTGCCTTCAACATATATGTGAAACACTGATACTGTCAACAAGAAGCAGCAAGTAAATATGAAGTAGGAGATGGTCAAGGTCCAAGAAGGAGAACACATAAGTTAACAATACTGCACAAGAAAATACACCTTTATAAGTCATACTCTGGTTACAATTAGACTGATAAATGTAGAAATGTGTGAGAGCAGAACTACTCAGATAGATGATAGAGAAGAGGCAAAGAAGAATGATTTGATCAACCATGCCAAAGAATGCAGAGAGGTCATGAAGGATAAGGGAAGGAAATGTATCTTTGTCACAGTCATGTAGGATATGACTTGATTAAAGCTGTTTTAATACTGTGGCAGGGAACGAACCTGAGTCAAGGGATTCAAACATCAAAGAGGTGGACAAGTGGCCAAAAAAGATTGTGGAAGTTAAACATTCAACCAAGTAGGAATAGTTAGGTATTGGTAAGGATTAGTGAGCGTATATTAGTTGGCTGAAAGGGTGTTTATTTTCAAATTAGTATTATATTAATTATGAACGAATTGTCAAAGTACTGTTCACACATAACATACAAGTGTATAAAAGAAGAGCAGAATTAGACCATCCCGACCATCGAGTCAACTCTGCCATTCAATAGGATCATGATTAATCTGTTTGTGTTACAAATTTCACATATTCCAATAATACTATATTAATCTGCCTAACGATCATCTATTTATCTCTGACTTTAAAAAAATGTAACTAAGCTGTCTAGCTGCCGATTAACTCTGTCCAGACTGGCTTGATCTGAAGTCTTGTTGTTCTTAGAAGAAGAAGAAGTTGATCCTGTGCACTACCCCATCCAGAAGTGCCTCAGGAACCTACCCTTCAATCAGTGAAGTAAATGTTGGGAATCATATAGGACAGCTCTAGATTGAAAGTGCTTATCTGGGTTTTTAATGGTGAAGCAGGTGCAATGGATGCTGGTTAATTGAAGGATATTCTGAGTGGTGAGTTGTTTCAGGAACAGTGGATGCAGTGGAAATCAGATGTGGGCAATGCAGAGTGGGGGAGATAATTAATGTGGATAGTTTGGTCTGACAGGGTGATACATATCTTGAACTTAACCAAAAATAACAAAAAAATCAGCCTTATAGTATTCCATTCTTTCAATTTCTCTATCTCCCTCATATCTGTTCTGATGATGCCACATTCCACGGTAATGCTTCATTTATCACTTCATTTTTCCTCAGTTAAGATTCCTTCACTGTAGGTGACAATATTCTAAATGATTTCTCTCCTATTTCTTGCACTTTTAATGTCACTCCTATCCCTCCCTTTCAGTGATACAATAATCTTTCCCCATCCTCAAGATGCACCACAACAATTTTCACATAAAGAATTTCCCTCACAATTTCTTCTGCACCTATAACAATACTACCATTATGTACAAATGCTCCGATCTTCCACTTCAGTACTCTGACAGGGCCATCCACTACAGAACATTCTTGTTCATTCTTCCATCACAGCACTTTTCTGCAAGAATATGAGATACACCATTTCCCTTTCACCTCTTCCCATCACTCAGATGAAACAGCAATTTTCTTGTGCTTCCAGTTTGGTAAATTGCATCCTGTACATTAAGGATACCAAAGTGAAATTTCCTGATTGATGTGTTGAGCAGTGCCATTTAATAAAAAAGCCATATCTTGAGTTTACAATACTTGCCAGTTTTATTCTCCATATTATCCTCACTTCAACTTCTCTTTTCTTGTCTTTAAAAAATGTATCTTTATGGAGGCAAATGAGGTTGTTATCTGCAGGGCAAGAACCTGCATCTGGAGATTTATTTTTGAGTTGTGATGCTACTTCACTGCAACTACCACATAATTTTGGCCAGCCAAGAAGTTCTCCCACTCTGACCATCTTCTACACATGTTTAGGAAGAGTTTACAGATTGATAATGAAACTTATGCAATGTGTTATGACACACTTTCTGTGGCCATAAAGTTTGGAAGTTATACTTGAACCTGAGTGACTGGCCCAGATGTAGGGATGCTAACAATTCACCATGAGGTCTGCTATTCCATCAATGATGTAAATGGAAGTTCAAGGAACACATCTCATTTTAATTAGCTCTTTCTGATCTTAACATTAGGTTCAACAATTTATGGTTGTAGCCACTGCTTCCATTTTGTTTTGGATGATAGATGTGCTTAATTATTCCATTGTTACCATTTACATTTTTTAATACATCATTTGTCCCTTTGCTTGTCCCATTACCATTCCTTTAGTTTTCACTTTTATTCTTTTACGACATTTTAAATCAATCCTGCCTTCTGATTTTTCATACACTTTCCATTTTGTTCTTTCCATCATCACCCTCTCTTTCCCTGCCAATGAGTTTGTGTAAAACTTGTTACATTTATAATGTTTTCTAATTTTGATGGAAGATCAAATTATCCAAGACATTACCTATGTTTTGTTCTCCATAGATACAGTCTGACTCTGCTGAGTGTTTCAAGTATGTATGCATTATATTTAAAGAAAGAGTTTTCAGCTTCAGGAGACCAAATTAGTTAAAGACAATGAGAATGGAGCTGAATTGCAGTTGTAAAGTCCCTTGGTTGGTTAAACAGACTTCTATCTAATTTTCACCCATTCTTGTGGGTTTAATGGCAGTTGTGTCATTAGAAAGCAGAAGATATTGAAAAGTGGCTCCAAGCTTGATGGTGAACCAAGACTCAGAAGTTTTTCTTTGACAGTAACTTTATTCATATGTATGCAGTCTTGAAGCTTTCCTGATTGCAAATGTCAATGCCCCAGTTTGTCCTTTTTTGTTATATTTGTGCTTAGATATTTTCCAATCAACCTGTTCAGCAATTTAATTGTACACCCCTTGAGCGGGTTTTAACTTAGGCCTCCAATTAACACGTCACTTGGTTAACCTTAACCTTGTAATTGACTTGATATTAACAGATCTTCGCGTTGCAATCATTCATTCAAACAGAACTGTATGGACTATCATAACATCATTTGATAAATCTGATAAAGGAAACATTAAACCTTGCATTTGTTTTGTATGTAAATACACTGGACAGATTTTGTATTCAAGTCTTAATTCCTTGTGCTGTTAATGCAGGAGCAATTCCAGGAGCTGTTCCAGGAGCTATAGCAGGTACAATTATTTTATTTTAAGCTTAACATTGGATTGATCTGTTATTCTGACATATATTCATATTTTCATTGTCTCATTTTTGGTAGCAGTGTCATAAGTTTAGATCAGAGAGGTGCTGGACAAGCACAGCAGGTCAGGCAGCATCTAAGGAGCAGGAAAATCGATGTTTCGGGCAAAAGCCCTTCATCAGGAAACTTTTGCCTGAAATATCGATTGACCTGCTGTGCTTTTCCAGCACCACTCTGATCTAAACTCTGGTTTCCAGTATCTGCAGTCCTCACTTTTGCTCAGCATTGTCACAACGCCAACTGGTGCAGGTTTGAACTTAATTTTGCTACATTAATGATCTAATTAATTTCAATGGTACATTATTCAGCTGTCTGGGCTTTAACACTCTTGTTGATTCTTTGCAAGGTTCTCATTTATATTTATTACTACTATCCAGCATTGATACTGGCAGGAAATTTCATATCTGACATAGGTTTGCCTGCAATGCCACTGTTACATTTACTGCTCACACCAGTCATTTCATGTAAAATAAAATAGGACTGTGATAGTTTTTTTTTTACCTGTGATGTCTCAACTTCATAGCTTTCCTTCTGTTGCTAGCAATAATTGAGTTATGTTGCTGTCTGTAATATTGCATTGTTGGACTGGGGGTACTTAAAATAACAGTCAAACATTGCTAGCTATAAAACATTCTAACTTTATTTTAACACATTTACAGTTGTGAGAATACTGCCATAAACTATTTCCATGGTACTTTCTCTTTGACCCTTAAATCATTGTGAAATTAAGTCACTTCCTTCCATAAATCTGATACTATTACTGCTTTATGTCCATAGTCTGACATATTACATTATGCCATCTCCCACTGATCGCCATGTCAAACGTCAACCTTCTCTAATATTCTGGAAACATAGAGCTTCTGAGTCCTAGTCATTCAGAGACATCGGAGATAGATTCAGTACTTTGAATTCTTGTAGGAACTGTATACTCTCTTAGGTAAATGTCCCCTTTCTTTCTTTATATTCTTTTCTTGCTCTCTCTTCTCCTATCTCCAGTTTTTTGAGTTTCTGAATTTTCTTACTTCAATAAGCATTGTGCAGTTTTTCACTCATTTACTGTTTCTCATTCTGCTTGCACTGGCAATAAAGCATTCTGATTCTACTGCTGGTCCTCCAGATGCAGTTGAATAGAATTTGCACTCGTAGATGATATGGAGTTACACTTCTAAGGTCTTTGATTATTGCTTAATTGCAGTCAAAGCTCTGCATGCTCTTTGTGACATGTCTTGTTCCATCTGAAAAAATACAAGAACTCAGGTTTGGTGATCTCTCCACTGATTCTTTAAATTTCAGTTGATCACTGATTCAAACCTGACTTTATATTTTGAAGATCTGATGATGTTCTTGCACTGTGATAAATGTCATTGTGTTTTGGTAAATTTCTTCTATTTCCTATTCTGTCTCTAGGTCTGTGTCTTTGATCTGTGATAATAATACATGCAAAACAAATCCAAGTGAACCCATAAACTCTTGAAACTTTATTCTCACAAACTATGAGCTTTTTCTTGACATCACAATATCAGGAATCCCATGGACTGTGAAAAATGGCATTCAATTACATTATAGAACATAGAACAGTACAGCACAGAACAGGTCCTTCAGCCCATGATGTTGTGCCAATCATTGATCCTCAGGTAAGGTAAACCTAATGTACAAACTCTCAAATTTCTATGACCATATGCATGTCCAGCAGTCTCTTAAATATCCCCAATTACCTCACTTCCTCAACTGCTGCTGGCAACGCATTCCATGCTCTCACAACTCTCTGTATAAAGTACCCGCCTCTGACATCCCCTCTATACTTTCCTCCAACCAGCTTAAAACTATGACCCTTCGTGTTAACAATTTCTGCCCTGGGAAAAAGTCTCTGGCTATCAACTCTATCAATGCCTCTCATTATCTTGTACACATTAATTAGGTCCCCTCTCTTCCTTCTTTTTTCCCATGAAAAACGTCTGAGCTCAGTCAACCTCTCTTCGTAAGATAAGCCCTCCATTCCAGGCAGCATCCTGGCAAACCTCCTCTGAACCATCTCCAAAGCATCCACATCTTTCCTACAATAGGGCGATCAGAACTGGACACAGTATTCCAAGTGCGGTTTAACCAATGTTTTTTAGAGCTGCAACAAGATCTCACGGCTCTTAAACTCAATCCCCCTGTTAATGAAAGCCAAAACACCTTATGCTTTCTTAACAATCCTGTCCACTTGGGTGGCATTTTTAAGGGATCTATGTACCTGCACACCAAGATCCCGTTGTTCCTCCACACTGCCAAGAATCCTATCCTTAATCCTGTACTCAACTTTCAAGTTCGACCTTCCAAAATGCATCACTTCACATTTATCCAGGTTGAACTCCATCTGCCACCTCTCAGCCCATCTCTGCATCCTGTCAATGTCACGCTGCAGCCTACAACAGTCCTCTATACTGTCAGCGACACCTCCAACCTTTGTGTCATCTGCAAACTTGCTAACTCATCCTTCAATCTCCTCATCCAAGTCATTAATAAAAATTACAAAGAGTAGGGGCCCAAGAACAGAGCCCTGTGGAACACCACTCACCACAGACTTCCAGGCAGAATACTTTCCTTCTACTACCACTCACTGTCTTCTGTCGACCAGCTAATTCTGTATCCAGAAAGCTAAATTTCCCTGTATCCCATTCCTCCTGACCTTCTGAACGAGCCTACCATGGGGAACCTTATCAAATGCCTTGCTGAAGTCCAAATACACCACATCCACCGCTGGACCCTCATCAACTTGTCTAGTAACATCCTCAAACAACTCAATAAGATTTGTGAGGCATTTAATCAAGCCATGCTCTTCCAGATCGTCATAAATCCTATCCCTCTGAATCCTTTCTAACACCTTGCAGATGACACCTCTCCACTGTGTGAACACATTATTGTTTCACTTTTATCCACCTCAAGTAGTAATCTGCTACTATTCTGAGCCTCTTTCCTTTTTGTGTGCATATAAATTCCAGGTATTTCCATGGCTTTGTCAGAAAAGGCTATGGCATCAGTGGTCCTTTGATCCCTAATCTGTGAATCATACATGTGATACAGTTGGACATAATTTCTTCCACTGACTTTGAGACCTGCCACCAAACCAAATATCGTACTCTGGCTCTTCACTCAGTGTGCATAAATTATCTCAATAAAAGTATTAAAATTTCACATCTCAAATGCTTTTTTGGTTACTAATCTATCATCATAACCACAATTATTGTCAGATATATTCTCTGCTCAAAATATGGTCTAAAAGTAAGAAAATGTGGGATATGTGTTGACTATTTGTCATATAAAATTCTCAGCTAGTCTTACATTCTTTATTTTATTTTTGAGCCTCTGATTTCACTAACCCTTTTTGTATTTTCCAGTAACATGTGAAGTATTATCATAGCAAACTCCTCAACATTTTCTACAGTCACATTTTTCTGGATTCTTTGCTTTAACATATGGTTATGCATCTCCTATGTTGCATCATTTCCCTTGAATATATGCCATAAGATTATTAAATCTCATCAAACTTAATTGAAACATTTAAAGTTTGATGGTATTATTTCAAATGTTTGGAATACAACAGTGTGACTGAGATCAACTTCTATGATAGTGTGAAGACCAAGACTAGTCAGCAAATTTCTTGTATGCCCACATAGCTGCTGAAGCTTCTTTCTCAATTATGTTTTTCTCTGTATTTGGTAATGATGGTAGACTGTTCAGCATTTCCATCTCTTGTATACCTGAAATAGATGCATCTGCTGCTATTATTACATGTAGTTCTAAATCATAATATGCTAGTATTTCTAATGACAGCACCCTACCATTGATTTTTAATAATTTCTGATGTGTTTCTTCCCAATATCTATTCATCATCATGATGTAGCAACTGGTGTAGTTGCTCTTAGAGATATGTTTTTCTTTCAAGACTTTACCACATGATTCACCACTCCCATTAACCTTTATAATGGTTGTTGGAGCTGAAGATTCTTTTATTATCTAGACTTCAATGGATTAACTAGTATTAATGGTGCACTTGCTATGTGACCATGAAGTTTGATTGTTGGTTGTCAAAACTTGTATTTACTGTTATGTGCCAATATTACCTGTTGTAGACTTCACAGCACTGCTGACATTCTCTTGACTCTACTCACACTGAGAATGACATTTTTCAGTACATCACCGATGTGACAAGTTACTCCGTGTAAGGACTCTTAAAATATTTGACATTTCTTCTTTTAAAGATCTCTGGTGCTTATATTGTTCTAAAAAGTAACTTGTTGAAAATTGTGAGAAACTTGGACTTCTCTTCTAGCCTAATTTACTAAAGTGTGATATTAATATGAGTTTCTGATGCTAAGGGTTATTAAACAATTCCTTAACTTTGATAAACTTTCTTTTACTGCTACCATTGGATTGACTTTTCACAATTTTATTGAGTCAAATGAAATCAATATACGTTTCTTTCTATCCATTTGGCCTCAGAACAGATATTATCCCTAATCACCGAGTTGATGGTTCTTTGTATGGGTGAAATATATCTTGTCTGACCATTAGGGTTGATCACCTCTTGCCATTTGGAAGTAAAGGATATGAAATGTTTCTAGGTGTGTTTAGAAATGAAATCAATGTGACATGCTGTTTTTCACTTTCCCAATCCTGTAAATGACTCAGAAATTCTGCTTAAAGTCTCTTCACTGATCTTCATCACACTTTAGTTATTCTGTTCTGTAAATTAGATTCAATTACACAGATATCTTCTTGCTTAAGTATAAACAACTCTAATCCTGAACTATCTACGTTACTCATTAATACAATTTTTCTGTGCTTTAAACTAGCTGATCTCCTATAAGCTTCTATTATGTTCCTCCTTGCCCATGCAGCTTTTTACAATATGGATGAAGAATTTCCTTGTTTAACTGTGTTCCAGTATCTGAAAAAAAAACTGAAAGTGCTGCTCAGTATCTGAAGTATGTCCTGTGACTTTCTACCAGTGACTCTGTGCTCCAATAATTTCAACTTTAATCTCCCCTAAGAAGGATGTATCAATACCTTGTGAATATTTTCCTTCATGAACTCTGTTTCTTTTTAAAACATTGGAATGTCATTGATTAATCTGACAAATTTAAAAGCATTAAATAGTGAAACTTCAAGCTTACTCATTTAAAAGAATTGTGCTTATATTACATATTCAGAAAACTTGATTTCACTGCTGTGCAGTGACGTCTACTTTTTGGAGCATTATTATGGAGTTTGCTTACTTTGATCTAAACTTTCTTGCTATCAGCCTTCACTACAATAATGGAAAATCACATAGAAAAATTATGACTGTTTTCCTCAAAGGATAGAAGGAGAGGAAATGTGACAAATGTATATTGCCAAATCATGTACAGAGTAGCTAGCAAAAATGGTTCCTATTGGTGAGGACACAAGTTTAAGGTCTGGCAAAGGAAGAAAATGGATACATGAAATGCACATTCTGAGAGTGTGGTAAAGGCAGATTCAGTTGAAGCTTTCTAAAGGAAACCGATTCTTATGTTGAAATGGAAAATGTGGGATAAAAGGGAAAATATAGGTGAGTAGCTCTAGGTGAACTGTTCTTTCAATGGACCAGTCCAGTCACGATAGGTCAAAAGGAATCTTTCTTTACTATAAACAGTCTGTGATGCTGTGAGTGTTGTTACTATTTTTATGCTGACAAGCTATTGTTGAAGAGCTATCCTGGGAACTATAATTGTCAAAATTCACACTTTGAATAGCAATTTCCAAACTCTCAACTACCATCTACCAAAAGAAGGTTAACAGACACATTGGAACACTATCACTTGTAAGTTCCTCTCTAAGCCACTAACCATTCTGACTTGGAAATATATCACTGTTCTTTCTGTGTTACTGGATCATAACTTTAATGTCCCGGCCTATGACAGCATTGTGGGTATACCTAGAACAAATGCACTGCAAGAAGGGACCAAAAACGTAACTCGGGATGAGTAATAAATGCTTGCCCAGCCAATCATGCCCACCTCACATCTCTTCACTGTGTTTAATGCCATCCTGATGTTGTTTAAGAATTTCCAATTTATTACTACTTTTCTCATCCACCATCCCACTGATTGTGAAGATGTAGCCTGGAATTACAGATAGTACTGTGCAATACACTGCTGCTAACTATTCAATGATGTTCTTGCCATTTTACTGAAGATGCCAATGAATGTAACACTCTGTCTGATATTACAGGTGGTCCAGGAGCTGTACCTGGAGCACAGCCAGGTGTTGTACCTGGTAAGTTTTTTTTCCCAAGAAGTTAGATGGAAAATCTATACATCTTATTGTTATTGGTTTCGAGTCCCTTGTAGGAATGCTCCAACTGTATCTTAACCTTTTAACATACCTTTGGAAAATAGTCCCTATAAAATGTCTAGAAAGAATACTTTGAAAGTCAACAAATATCAACATACCTCGGTACAAAATTGGAAAAAGTGATCAATAAATGTATTATCTTTTGTTAATTATCTGTCACAAATTGCAAGAAAATAATGTAACTTGTTTGCTTTCAAGAAACACAGTTAAATATACAAATAAATTGTTGTCTTGACATTACAAATGGATTAGCAGAGGTAATTCCATTGCCTATAAAACCTTAGTATCCAACACAGTAGCAGTAGTTCACTGTTTTCCAAAGCTATAAAAATTTGGTTTGCCAATCTTTGCATAAAATTGGGATAAGGTTTTATTGTTCACAAAGGTGCAATTCAGATTTAAGTGCTAATCCATCTAACATCTATACTGGAAAAGCAGTGTGAGACTATATATTTGGACAAAATCATTCCTTGGATAACTATGGTGAAGTAAATAACATCCAGTGCAGATTTGTTAAAGATAATTTTTGGCTGATAAATTTAATTGACCTTTCAATGAAATAAGTAAAAGAATTGATGAATTTAGAAAAATTAGTGTTATGTATGGACTTCAAAAGATATTTGATTAAAAAATGTGATCATTATTATCAAAAAGAATGCTACAGAGCAAATAGGAGTGGGAGCAGGCAATAAAGGTCACAATTCCATTTGTCTGCTGAAGTACCTTGCAGAACCTACTTGCTAAAACTTTCTGTTTCATGTTTGAGAATACTAAGGTCCCTCTAAGTTGCACTTTATTGAAATTTCTCTCAATTTAAACAATAGTTTGCCTTTTAACTCAGAAGTGCATGACTTCACAATTTACTACAATAAATTTCATGTACCATTTTGCCCACTCATTCAACTTACCTGTGTCCCATTTCAGGTTTTTTACATCCTCATCACAACATGCCATCTCACCTATTTTTGTATCATTAGCAAATTTGGATACATTACACTCTGATCCCTCCTCCAAATATTTAATATAGATAATAAACAATTAAGGCCATTGGACATGCTTATGGCATTCAACCAATTAAATCTTTCCAACCTGAAAAAGACCCATTAATCCCAACCCTGTGTCTTCTGTGTGTTATTCTCAAATCTTGCTCATATACTAACCACAATATTTGAACTCTGTCTTGTGCAATGGTGTTTTATGTGGCACCTCGTCAGATGTGTTCTGGAAACTCAAACATGCTATTACTACCAGTTGCACTTTAACAATTCTGTTTGTAATATCCTCAATGAACTGTTACAAATTTGTCAAATGTAATTTCCCTTTCACAAAATCATGTTAGCTCTCTTTGACTGTGGTAAATTTTTCTCAATCAGTGAGTTTTGAGAAGATTTGTAGCTCAACTTCCAGCTCAGCAAGCAAACTTATATCAATTTTTCTCAATGTTTTGTTATTTTTTTCCTTAATAGTGGTCAATAGCGTTTTCCTAATGAAAGATGTTAAGCAAACTGTCTTTATCATTTCTGGCTTTCTGTCTCTCCTGTCTCCCCTCAACATTCATGAACAAGCGTGTCATGTTGGTGGTTTTCATATTCTGTATTGGCTTAAATTATCTGTCAATTTCCTGCTCACTCCCATCAGTTTACCAGTCAGACCCTCCAAGTGTCTCACACTCAGTTTAGCTGTTCTCTGAATTTTATATACTTGTAGAAGCTCTTGGTGTTTGATTTTCTATATCTTGCAAATTTACTTTCAAAATAAGTTTTCACCTTTTTTTATTAGATTTTTAGCTTTCTGAAACAATCCTAAACCTCTGTCCCACTAGTTTGTGCTGCTTTGTATACTTTAATTTTTGGTTGGACACCTTCCTTAACTACCTTGTTGAATGTTAGTTCCTCTTTCTTGCCTTGAATAAATTTTTGCTGAATGTTATGAAATATCTCCTTAAATGGTTCCTGATTAATTCTTGTCCTACAGTAAAATAACTCTTTGGAACTTGCAAAAGACTTCCACTCATGACTTTTCTCCTTGCTTTTCCTTATTTCCACCCAAACTGGTTCCTCATCATGACCCATATATCCCTACTCAGCATTGCACTTCCTTTATTAACAATACTACCTCAGCTCTTTTGTCTATTTTTTTCCAGAACATCAAATTCGTTTTGAGTATTGAGTTCCCATCCTGGTGACCTTGCAGCTACAGCTCCATAAAAGCTATCAAATGATAGTTTGGTAGTTTTAATCATGCTGCAAGTTCATCAGATCTGTTACAAATGTTGTATACATTCAGATAAAGAGCTTTAAGCTTGGACATTTTACCATTATTACTTATTCTGATTCGAATTTCTACTGGATCATTTCTGCCCCTTCCCATGACACTTTGATTATCATTCACTCCCCTGCACCTCTACTCTTCTGTTTTTTTAAAATGTTTTAAACTTTTGCTTCAGTTGAAACATCCACCCACTAATTCATTTAAAACTATTGTCAAACTAATTATATAAATTCCAGAGACTCTGGTCCCATTATGGTTCTACTGAATCCCACCACAATAAAGCAGCTCTTACTTTCTCCAATACAGTTGCTGGTGCCACCTGATTCAGAATCCATTTCCCGCAAATTAATTTTTAAACCATATATTTCCTCTCTAACCTTACTTATACTACAGCAATTTGCAAGTGTCTCAGGTAGAGACCTTTGTAATTTTGCTTTTTAATTTAGTCCCAAACTGATTGTAATCCCTCAACAGAACCTCTTTCCTCATCCAAACTTTGTTGATGATACCTTCATGGAACTTGGCAATTGGATCCTTCTTCTCCCAGTCCAAGTTCTTGTCCATCATAGAAGGTATCAGGTAAGCAACTCAGCTTTCTGCACTCTGTCTTTTCAGAGTGAAAATTTTTCAGAACTCAATTTTCCAGAGCTGGGTCAAGCTATATAAGCTGCTCCTAAATAGGTACATCATTAATAAATTTTTGCCATCTCTATAGCAGTGAGTTTGTTGATCTTTAACCAAGAATGAAAGGAACTTAACTTTACTGGTAAATTGTAATTCAAAGTTAAATACAAACTTGAATAGATTTCAGAATAAAAATCTCTCACTTACCAAATTCTCAAGCTCATGATTTGTCTTGGTTCATAGTTCTAAGCTGCCATATTCGGAGTTGTTTATTTGTGTGCTTAGCAAGAAACCTTGATTTATACTAGCTGAAATTCTACAAAATTAATCTAAGCATTGCCTTAGGCAAGGTTGATCTGAATTAATTAAAAACAGCTGAGGTCTCCAAAGAAGATGTTGTTAGGTTTCCAGCTTTAAGTCTCCTCAACTGAACAGTGCTCAACAAAAAGTGAAAAATTATCATGATTCTCTTGATTACTCATAGTAGTAGTCCAGCAGTAGCATAAGTTTAAAAATATATAAAAATTATACACTTTCAAGAAGGAAGAGAGAGGCCTATCAAAGCCAAAGTTGCTGTATAAGCATTTTTTAAGGGCATCAATTTTTATTGTCACGGCCTGATGCCCTGAAAAGTTGAGAATAAGTTGCATGAGAATGATTGATTATATTGTCTCATCTTCCTTGTGAAGTATCCATAGATTTCTTTGATGAACAGGTGGCAATTTTGAATGCTTTCCATAAAGAGTCAGTTTGGTAGTGCAGAGGTTTAAAATTGCTGAAAAGCAAAGTGCCGGTTTGGTATCAAGTACAAAGTTAAAAATCACACAACACCAAGTTTAACTGGAAGCACACTAGCTTTCGGAGCGACACTCCTTCATCGGGTGACAGTGGAGGGCTCGATCGTAACACAGAATTTATAGCAAACATTTACAGTGTGATGTAACTGAAATTATACATTGAAAAATTGATTGTTTGTTAAGCCTTTCATCTGTTAGAATACAATGATAGTTTCACTTCTTTCATGTGTAAATCACAAAACTTTTTTTTAAGTTGCATTCTCCGGTTTGCTATTAACAATGGTGATAGCTAGACAATATGTTGAAGGTGTTAGCCCCCTGTGTTCTCTGTCTATGCCACGATGTTTAGATTGATTCTAATCTAAAAAAGTGAGATAACAGAGTTTTACATAAATTCATGCAGTTTTTGAGCTCAGAGTTCTACATGAATGTATGCAGTTTTTGAGCAAAGTGCAATGTAACTCTGCAAGTACAAATTCACCCCACAAAATATATGTGTGCATGTGGGTTTTTGTGTGTGTGTGTGTCTGTCTGTCTGTCTGGGTTGGGGGTTGTGAGTGTGAGAAAGTGTGTGTGTGTGTAGTGAGTGCAGAGTGTCTTAAGTCTGTGAGGGGGTGCATGTGATAGTGTGGGAATGTGTGTGTCTATAAGGGTGTGTGTGGGTGTCTGTGTGCGCATCTGTGTGTACCTGTGTCCGTGTGTATGTGAGAGTATATGTGTGTAGGAATATCTGTGTGTGTGTGTAGTGCAATGGTGATCACCTGTAATGTAACATGAACCCAAGGTCCAAGTTGAGGCTCTCCCTATGGGTACCGAACTTAGCTATCAGCCTCTGCTCAGCCACTTTCCTCTGCTGCCTGTCCCAAAGTTCACCTTGGAGGATGGTCACCCGAAGGTCCGAGGCTGAATGTCCTGGACCACTGAAGTGTTCCCCAACTGGGAGGGAACCTTCCTGTCTGTTGATTGTTGTGCGGTGCCCATTCATCCGTTGTCATAGACTTTGCTCGGTTTCCCCAATGTACCATGCCTCCAGGCATCCTTTCCTGCAACGTATAAGATAGACAAAGTTGGCTGAGTCACATGAGCACCTGCCATGCACAAGGTGGGAGGTGTTCCCACGCGTAATAGTGGTATCTATGTCCACAATTTGACACGTCTTGCAGCGTCCACCATGACAGGGTTGTATGGAGTTGTCCTGAGAGCCAGGCAGTTTGCTACAAACAATGATCTGTTTGAGGTTTGGCGGTTGTTTAAAGGCAAGTAGTGGAGGTGTGGGGAAGGTGAGGTGCTCATCCTCATTGATAATGTGTTGCAGGTCACGAAGATCATGGCGTAATTTTTCAGCCCCTGGGAAGTACTGAACAACGAAGGGTACCCTGTCAGTTGCAGCACGTGTCTGTCTCCTGAGGAGGTCATTACGGTTCCTTGCTGTGGCACGTCGGAACTGGCAGTCGATGAGTTGAGCATCGTACTCCGTTCTTGTGAGGGCATCCTTGAGTACTTCCAGGTGTCCGTCACGTTCCTCCTCATCTGAGCAGATCCGGTGTATGCGTAGGGCTTGTCCATAGTGATATTTTAACTTTGTCCTTCCCAGGCCAAGACTGGCACCTTCAAATAATTTTTGAACTTCATAATTGAATTATGACTATGTTGTTCATGTTTCACTGTATTTGTAAATTCCATGCATGCCTATTGCAAGACTATCATCAGCAATCAATCACTTATCCTAAAAAATCTGTCAATTCTTTGTCATTTCAGGTGCAGCTGCTGCAGCTAAAGCTGCAAAATACGGAGGTAAATTTTAATACTGTTGTGAACTTATAAAAATATTAATTTATTATGTAGGCTTTGAAGGTAGAATAAAGTTGATTTCGAATTAAAAATGAATAAATATCCCTGGTTTATAGCATGCAAAGTATATCATCGAAAGTTTGACTTCTTATAAATGGTAATGAACCTGTTTCTTCATTTATGATGTGTAATTAGTATAATTCTCTATTTTTAGAATGAACATATTTTCTATTTGTGTCTGTACCAGTCATCAATAATCTATCTATTTTAATCCAATTTTCCAGCACTTGATCTGTAGCCTCTCAAATTCCCGTCTAAATACTTACCATTTAAATACTTCTTAAGTATTTAAGTATTTCTTGAGGGGTCCCACCTTAAACACCATTTCTAGCAGGGAGTTCCAGATATCTATCCACCCTCTGGGTGAAACGGTTTTCCTCAAATCCCTTCTAAACACCTGCTCCTTTGCTTAAACTGTGTCCCTCATTATAGACCTCTTCACAAAGGGAAAAACGTTTCTCACTATCCAGCCTGTCTATGCCCCTCGTAACTTTGTGTTCCTCAGTCAGGTGCCCTTTCAGCCATTTGTGCTCTGAGGAAAATAAATCTAACTTCGAGTCTATCTTCAAAGCTGAATCGTTTCCGTCTAGGCAACATATTGGTGAAACACCTCTGCACTACCTCTCCTGCAATCACATCCATCCTATAATTTGATGACCAGAACTGCACATCATACTCCAGTTGTTGCCTAACATTATAAATCCAGCTCCATCAAACCTCTTTGAGATCTCAATGCAATCAGCTTTCATGAAACTAATTGGCTAATTTAGGGATGTACATATATTTCTAAAAAGTATTTGACAAAGTTCCATAACAATGGATTCTACAAAAATTAAGATCTTTGATGTAACGAGTAAGACATTAGCATAGTAGGAGGTTGGTTAGCTAACATGAAAATGATAATAGGCATAAAATTATCATTTGTGGTTTGTCAACATGTAATGATTAGAGTACCACACAATCTGTTTTGGTCCTCAGCCAAATCAATGACTTTGTTAAAGGGGACAAATGTTGCAAAATTTAATAATGAGACAAAATTAGGCAGGAAAGTAAATTGTGAAGGAGACATGAGAGGAGTCTGCTAAGGGATATAGATAGATTAAGCAAGTAGGCAAAAATAGTGGGCAAGTGGAATTTGGTGTGGCAAAATTTGAACTTATCCACTGGCAGGGAGAATAAAAAAAAATGTATTATTTGAATGAAGAGAGATTGCAGAGCACTGCAATTTACAGAAATATGGGTGTCCTGGCAGAAGAATTTTAGATGTTAAATGCAGATACAGCAAGTTTTTAGTGAAGATTTTTTTAAATTCTTCATTCACTGGATATTATCAGCAGTGGCTAAGCCAGCATTTATTGCCAGTCTCTAATTGCTTAAGAGAAGGTGGTGTTTAACTACTATCTTAAACTACTGCACTCCACGTGGTGTAGGCAAACACACAGTTGTACTAGAGCAGAAGTTTCTGCAACAGTGAAGGAACAGAACTACAGTTCTGTGAACTTGTAAGTGTTGACTTACACATTTCATGTATCTACTATCCTTTTCCTTCTGCGTCATAGAGTTTGCTGGTTTGAAAGGTTGTGTTTAAGGAACCTTGGTGTTTCATTGTAGGTATCTTATAGGTCTTAAATGGGATGAAAATCAAATAGGTTGCTGTGTCTGGATGGTGTTGAGCTTCTTCAATGTTGTGGAAGCTATGGTCATCCAGGCAAGTAGATAATATTCCATCACATTTCTGACTAGTGCTTTTGTTTATGGTAAACAGATTTTGCAGTATTAGGAGGTAAGTTGCTAAGCTACAGCATTCCTAGCCTCTGATTTGCTTTTATAATCACAGTATTTATATGGCTAGTCCAGTTCAGTTTCTGGTTACTGATACCCCAAGGACATTGGTAGGTGGGGGTGGGGGGGGAGGGGGGTGGAATTGAATGCAGTTGAATGTCAAGGGACAATGCTTAGATTCTCTCCATTCAGAGATGTCGTTGTCTGGCCTGTTTGGTAAGAATGTTGCGAGCTGCCTATTGGCCTGACCTGGAATGTCATCTAGATCTTCTAGATCTTGCTACAGTTGTTTCAGTATCTGAACAGTCACGAGTGCTGCTGAACATTGTGCAATCATCAACAAATACTGCTAAACACCATTTGGTCATCAGAGAACATCCCCACTTATGACCTTAAAGTGGATGGAAAGTCATTGAAGAAGCAGCTGAAGATGGTTGGGCATAGGCCACAAGCCTAGATCTTGGCATCTAGAAACCACTATCATCTTTCTTTTTGCTAGGTTTGACTGCACCCAGCAGAGATCTTCCCCCAATTCACATTGACTTTATTTCACACAGGCACCTTAATGCTGCCTTAATCTGAAGTGCTGCCTTGCTGTATAAGGCATTTATCCTTGCTTCCTCTCTTGGAGTTCTTCACTTTTTTCCATATTTTGACCAAGACTGTGATGAGCTTAGGAATTGATTTGGACTAACAGAATCTAACTCAACGTAAATAAACAGATTATTGTTGAGTAGATGCTACTTGATTGTACTGCACTGTTACCTACAACTTGCATAATCTTTCTGATGATTAAGAGCAGACCAATAGTGTGGTAACTCGCTGCATGAGATTGATCCTGCTTTTTGTGGATTGGAATTTTTTCTTTTTGTAAGGTAACTACCATTGTAACTGTACTGGAACAGCTTGTCTAATGGTATGGCTAGTCCAGGAGCTCAAACCATCAGTGGTATTGCTGGAATGTTGTCAGTATCCACTGTATTTGCAATATCCAGTGCCTTCAGTTGTTTTTTGATATCACATTAAGTGAATAAGATTGGCTGAAGGCTGGCATCTGTAATGTTGGGCCCTGAAGAGAAGAACAAAATGTATTGTGAGCATGACAGTTTTTGACTGAAGATGAATGCTTCAACTTTGCCTTTTGCACTGGTGTGCTGGGCCCCATCATGGATGATGGCAATATTTGTGAAGCATCCTCCTTCAATGAGTTGTTTAATTGTCCAACATAATTCATGAGTGGATTTAGCAGGACAGCGAGGCTTAGATCTGATTCATTGCTTGTGAGATCACTTATGTAGATCTCTCTACCACATTCTGCTACAAATAGTCCTGTGTTATGTCTTCACTAGCCTGATAACTGCCTGACACTTGCAGGGCTGTAGTTATAATCAGCAGGTTTGCTTGTCCATATTTGACTTGATGCCATGAATTCTGTAGGGTCCAGAGTCATAGAACCTCTACAGTGTGGAAACCGGCCCTTCAGCCCATAAGGCCACACCAACCTTCCGAAGTGTAATCCACCCAGACCCATTCCTCCACCTTATATTTACCCCTGATTAATGTGCCTACACATCCCTGAACATTATGGGGCAATTTAGCACAGCCAGTTCACCTAACCTGCACATCTTTGGACTGTGGGAGGAAACCAGAGTACCCAGAGGAAACCCACACAGACACTGGGAGAATGTGCAAATTCCACAGAGATGGTTGCCCGAGTCCGGAATCAAACTGGGTCCCTGGCACTATGAGACAGCTGTGCTAACCACTGAACCACCATGCTGACGGTGTTGAGGACTTTGAGTAAAATCTTTCCCAACCAAAACCACTCTGTTAGGTCTGATCTGCAGTGGAACAGGAGATATGTAGGTATAGTGCATTGCTGTCTACAGCAGTCATTCTCACAGAATCAGATATTACAATGTCAGGTTGTTGCTTGACTAGTCAGTAGAACAGTTCTTCCAAATTTAGCACAGGTCAAAGAAAGGAACACTGTGCATGATCGACAGAGCTGGGTGTATTATAGCTGCTTCTGGTGCCTTAATCCATGTTGTGTGGCCTGCTGAGTTTCATTTATATGATCAAACTTTACCACCAGTGACTAGATTCAGCAGTGGCTTGCTGGGGCATTTTGGAGAGCATTTAAGACTTAATCAAATGACTGTGGATCTGATTCATGTAGGTCAGACCAGATGAGTATGGAAGATTTTCCTTGCCTAAGAGGTATTAGTGAAACAAATGGGGTTGTACAGCAATCAACAATGGCTTTGTGGTCACAATCAGACTCACTTTTAATTCCAGATTTACTAATTGAATTCAAATTTGACTATCTGCATGTTGAATTTTGTGAGGGTCTGGAACAGTAGTCTACTTAGGATGCAGAGTCTACATTTAGCAATATACACTGAACTTTGTTTTGCTTTAAGTTATTTGAGCCTTAAGCCTTGTTGCACATCATGAGATAGGTTTGTTTTAACATTGTTTACTGTAGTACATGGCACGATGTGCACCACTTTAACGCAAATGCTCCTATTCACCAATTTAGCCTATACCCAATGCTTGTTTGAGATCTGCATTAAGGAATGCCCAGCCCCCAGGCCCAAAACTGCTTGATGGAAGAGCTACCCAACAGTGGTCATGTTGCATCTGTAGCCCACTAGCATCCACACCAAGATGCTGCCATGTTTTCCACTAACAAACCCCTACACTGGCAGGTATCAGCCCAGGACCCTCTCAGAAATAATGGAGTGCCTTCATTGCCACATGCTGATCATTTGCAGAGAATCTGCTTAACTCAGATTGGAAGATGCCACTCTACTCGCCTGCCCATCTGACCCCTCTGAGGAGTCAGAAGTGAGGACTGCAGATGCTGAAGATTAGAGTCAAGAATGTGGTGTTTATAGTCAGTGCTGTGCCCACAATTGATTGGATTAGTGAATACGTCAACCTCTGACTTCTATTGGGAGCAAAACCCATATTGCCCACTAGCCATAAGCCACAATCTAATCCCAGCCACAGCTCACATGCTACCAGGAGGATAGAGAAGAAAGTCAAGGTCCCACATCCAACCAAGAGAAGCAACCCCACTAAAGGTGTGTTGAGTGGACCCCGGAGGTGGTAGCAGTGAGCAAAAGGGAGTAACACAGACCTGAAAAATAGTGCCAAAGGCAACAACTATGATGGGTAGGAATGAGCAGGAGCTCCAACAGATGGCTCGGAACCTGATTAACATAGAAGCCGCAGTGCAGACCCTCGTTAATGGGGCTTCAATCTTCATTCTCGGAGGTTCCACTGCAGGAGCTTCTGTATGTTAAATGTTACATTGTTCTAAAATAGTTATTTTAACAGCTGTTTAATTCACCAAATGGGTATTTAGCCATTTAAAATATTGTATTTCAGTTTATATTAAACAAATATATTGTTTTGAATTTGTTTTCTGCTAAGGGGAAGTCCAAATGGAACCTAACTCCAGTTTTAACATTGATTCTCATGGGATTTCAATGATTCACTTAAAATCATTTCACTTAAAATTGCAATTTTCTGAAATACAAACAATTTCTAAGTCAGGACTTCCAGCATCATCTTCCCTATGTTTATTACAAGGGAAATGGAATATAATAGTACAGATGTTTTGCTCCACTTGTACAGGGATTTGGTAAAACCACAGCAGAAGTATTGTATAGAGTTGTGTCCCCTTATTTAAGGAAGGACATAATTGCATTAGGACCAGTTCAGAGAGAGTTTACTCAACTAGTTTCTGAGGGATTATTTTGAGGAATGATTAAACTTGTTAAAGCTATATCCATTGGAATTCATAAGAATAGGAGATGATCTTATTGAAATATGAAAGGTGAGGAGATTTGATGGGTATATGCTGAAAGAATGTTTTCCTTTCTGGGACAGATTAAAACTAGCAGACACAGTTTATACATTTGAAATGGAAATGAAGAATCTTTTCCCCCAGGGGATTGGGCATCCATGGAATTTCCTTCTCTAGAAGATAGTGTGTAGGAGTGGGCTGTTTGAATATTTTTCAAGCAAATAGATTCTTGGCAAACACAGGACAAACTTGATTGAGTTTTTTGAAGAAGTAACAAAGAAGATTGATGAGGGCAGAGCAGTAGATGTGATCTATAGATGTGATATGTGATCTATCAATAAGGCATTCGACAAGGTTCCCCATGGGAGTCTGATTATCAAGATTAGATCTCATGGAATACAGGGATAACTAGCCTTTTGGATTGAGAACTGGCTCAAAGGTAGAAGGCAGAGGGTGGTGGTGGAGGGTTGTTTTTCAGACTGGAGGCCTGTGACCAGTGGAGTGCCACAAGCATCAGTGCTGGGTCCTCTACTTTTTGTCATTTACGTAAATGATATGGATGCGAGCATAAGAGATACAGTTAGTAAGTTTTCAGATGACCCCAAGATTGGAGGAGTAGTGGACAGCGAAGAGGGTTACCTCAGATTACAACAGGATCTGGACCAGAAGGGCCAATGGGCTGAGAAGTGGCAGATGGAGTTTAATTCAGATAAATGCGAGGTGTTGCATTTTGGGAAAGCAAATTTTAGCAGGACTGATAAACTTAATGTTAAGGTCCTAGGAAGTGATGCTGAACAAAGAGACATTGGAGTGCAGGTTCATAGCACCTTGAAAGTGGAGTCGCAGGTAGATAGGATAGTGAAGAAGGCATTTGATATGCTTTCCTTTATTGGTCAGAGTACTGAGTACATGAATGGGGAGGTCATTTTGCAGCTATATAGGACATTGATTAGGCCACTGTTGGAATATTGCATGCAGTTCTGGTCTCATTCCTATTGGAAAGATGTTATGAAAATTGAAAGGGTTCAGAAAAGATTTACAAGGATGTTGCCAGGATTTGAGCAATAGGGAGAGGCTGAACAGGCTGGGGCTGTTTTCCCTGGAGCGTCGGAGGCTGAGGGGTGACCTTATAGAGGTTTACAAAATTATGAGGGGCATGGATAGGATAAATAGACAAAGTCTTTTCCCTGGGGTCAGGGAGTCCAGAACTAGAGGGCATAGGTTTAGGGTGAGAGGGGAAAGATATAAAAGAGACCTAATGGGCAACTTTTTCATGCAGAGGGTGGTACTTGTATGGAATGATCTGCCAGAGGAAGTGGTGGAGGCTGGTACATTTGCAATATTTAAGAGGCATTTGGATGGGTATATGAATAGGAAGGGTTTGGAGGGATATGGGCCGGGTGGGACTAGATTGGGTTGGGATATCTGATCAGCATGGACAGGTTGGACCGAAGGGTCTGTTTCCATGCTGTACATCTCTATTACTCTATGACTATATCAGGGATAGGCAGGAAATTGGTGTTGAGGCCATAATTAGATCAACCTTGATCTTATTCAGTTGTGTAGCAAGCTTGAGGGACCAAATGAACTATTCCTGTTGCTAATTTGCATGTTTGTGTTAATTTTTATATATAGGTCAAATACTAATGATGCGTATCTCAAATGAATTTGAATCAACTTTGACTAGAGTAATTATTAAGAGGAAGTTGACTTCTACGCTTTTGTTAGAGGAGAAACTATTACTAATCTGTTCAACAAAATATAACTAACCAGAACAACTAGTTAGAGAAGCATTGGTTATCAAATCATCCTTGTCCTATCATATCCTAATTAAGCAATGTATATATTTCTTACACGTTCATTGTTTGTTAGCATAAAATGGTGTAGTGCTTTAAGCACAAGTGCTTCTATTTCAATCTCCTGAAGGAACCATCAATCATTGAAATGAACTTTCCTCATTCCTCGCCTCCTCCCCCCCCCCCCCCCCCCACCCCGCCACTTACCCCAAATAGTTATGTATTACTAAAATAGATCAATTTGGTATTCTAATGTCTTCTTTCTCGTGCTATTCATGTAGGTGCTCCAGGAGCTGTAACAGGTATAATAATTTGTTCTTGATTTCCTGGACCTATAACTTAGGTTTATTGATCAGTTACTACCATTTCACCAAACATCTTATTAGTGAAATCAATCATTGTAATGTGCATGTAGCCTTGAAGTAAACCAGGTTGTTTCAACTTTGAACAAAGAAGTTTTAAATTTGTTGAGAATGTACAGGCATGATAGGCCACTTGGTCTCATTCTCGATTTTGATCTTCTGGTACTGAAATTCCTGGATGTTGAAGAAGACAAAACATCTGATATTTATGACAAAAAGAAGTGAAATTTGGTATGGAACATTGTGTTAGGAATTTTGCCACTGTTGGTAAAATCATGGACAATAAAACTGAAAGAGAACCACTGATTAATGTTTTAGATAAAACCAAGATCTAATCTTATAAAATATTATTTTAACATTTTCTTTTACATCTATTATATTTGCTGGTTATTTCACTAAGCACTTCCATCACTTCTGCTTGGTTTCAGATTTCTGGTATTTTTGCTTTTCTTCATATAATACTTAATAAATCTGACTTTTCTGATGATTACTGTGTACTTAGCAATGAAATTCAGTATTTTCAGAAACAAGATCCTACAGCATACTTGCTGCACAGAACTGCAGTATGAAAAATTTCCACTGTTTCTAGGCTGTTGCTCAATGGATGTAACTGCATCTAATGATTGGGTTCAGAGTGAAGGAATAGCAATAAAAACAGAGTTCTTCAAATATGTGGATCGAGTATTAAAAAAATTAATTATCTTTCTTCTAGACCATAGTAAAACAATGGACCTATCTACTGTGTAATTCATTAATCCATTAATGAAACATCTGAAGGGAAAAAGTTGGTATATCATATGGCACATAAAAGTTTTAATGTATGAAAAATGTTTTAACAAAGCGGATAAGGCTTTATGGAATGTATAACTAGACATAACTGGAAAAATAGTAAATCTATAATAGAGGCATGAGATATGATGGTTCAAGTTTAATGCTAAATAGCACGGTCTAAAAAAGTTTAATTTTAAACTATTGTAGTATTTTAAGTATTTTAAGGATTACCAGATTAGTATTCGAATGTTCCTCAGTTAGTAAAATACAGTAGTTAAATAGTAATGAATGGTAAATTTTAATTTTTATTTGTCTTTATGCTTTTCAAATGGAATATTCCCATGATTTATTTAATTCATTTAATTAGTTCTATCTTTATTTAGCTGGGTAATCAATAGTGTGAGGTGAGGTCTATCTATATGCTGGGATGAGAGTTGCAAGTAAATGTGTTACAGTGGAACGTTGCTACTTAAGTTAGTAGTTCTCAGATCTTGTATACTCTCATTCTGCCAAGCTGAAAATGTGTTGCTGGTTAAAGCACAGCAGGTTAGGCAGCATCCAAGGAACAGAAAATTCGACGTTTCGTGCCAGAGCCCTTCATCAGGAATGATGAAGGGCTCTGGCCCGAAACGTCGAATTTCCTGTTCCTTGGATGCTGCCTAACCTGCTGTGCTTCAACCAGCAACACATTTTCAGCTCTGATCTCCAGCATCTGCAGACCTCACTTTTTACTCTCATTCTGCCAAGTCAACCCTATTTTGCTGTTTGGATAAATGTGGACAAACCCTTTTGGGCACAAGCAAAAGTATAAGGTGATTACATTTCATTCCATTCCCACATGATTTAGCATTCTCCAATGGTAAAAATCAGTCACCAACTATAGTGCTGCCGTTAGGATAACACTGCATAGAAACATTGTACCAAGCTAAGGTGTCCATAAAATAGGCACTGAAGCCATGCACAAGGATATGTATTGTAACAATCATTGCAGGTACTTTAAAAAAATGCTTGAATTTCAAATGACCAATTCAAAGGAATCACATGACAAGATTTCAAGTTTTATGACTTTCATTGTATGAGCAAACTAAAATCAGCATTAACTGAACACAATTAGCCAACTAATCAGGGCAGGACTATCAATGTTTCGGGCATAGAGGCCTCAATTTTCCTGCTCCTCCAATGCTGCCTGAACTGCTGTGCTTTTCCAGCACCACTCTAATCTAGAATCTGGTTTCCAGCACCTGCAGTCATTGTTTTTACCTAACTAATCAGGGCAGCATGATGCTTCATGGCACCAGGCACCTAGTTTCTATTCCAGTCTTGGGTGTCTGTGTGGAATTTGCATGTTCTCCTTATGTCTCAATGGATTTCCATTGGGTGCTCCAATTTCCTCCCACAAACCAAAAGCATGCAGGTTAGGTGTATTGGCCATGCTAAATTGCCCTGTAGTGTACAGGTGTGTGCAGATTAGGTGGACTAGCTATGGTAAATGTGGGGTTATGAAGATAGTTTGGGGGGGGGGCTGGGTCTGGATGGAATGCTGTTCAGGGTTGGTGCGAGTCTTGATTTCCACACTGTAGGGATTTGGTGATTCTATGATAATACCCAAGTATAAAAATGAAAACCCTTATTAATGTCTTAATGAAACAAGAAAACCTAAACTGCATGCATGCGCATTATCACACGCTGTACAGAATTTCAATCTTTTCACACAACAGCCAAAAACTACTCCTAGCTTCCAGTAGTAGTATTGTCAATGCCATCTGTTCTTGCCTGGATAGATCCAACTCTGTGACCACATCCTTAATAGTTCTCAGAAACCTCAAGCATTGCTCCTGGCTGAGATGGAATTTAGAGTCAACTTCATTGGTATACTAAGGCATAATGAATTGTCAGGTGGCATAGATGGACTGTTCGTGTTGCAACCAGTAATTAGGCAGTCCAGGAAGGACCATTAGTGTCTCTTTCTGTTACGGAAAGATAAGTGATTGAATTTCCCCATATTGGATGTGAACATCACTTCACATCCAATATGGGGCAAGACAATGAGACAGTATTCTGTGACCTACAACAATCAGTTTTGGATTTAACCCATACTATTGGTAATCCTGCACCACATTCTAGCCAACAAACTAACTGGTCTCACCCACCCCCAAACAAACCATGTTGTAACTGCTATGAAAGTATATGGCATTAAGTTTGTGGGAACATTGTGAGTTCTTCAAGAATATTGCTAGCATAATGGAATGCTGACAGTGTTTGTCCATATACCTGAGATTAGGAAGCTTGGTGACGCAGGGACGACGGGACATTTGTACATTTATAGTGTAGTGGGGGGAGGGTAGTGCCGAGTGCTATGCATTTAGTTATAAATGAGGATCAGTGGTGAGAAAGCATATTCATAGTCATCTTAACTTGGCAGCTGTAGTTAAATCATGCTATTTTTCTGCACTGTAGCCATATGGAGGCAATGCAACAGACATGTGATACATTTAGCATACTCCACCTGAGTATATTGATTTTATTTTAAAATGAGTGAGCACTTTGGATAATATTTAACTATAGCAAATCCTGCAGCCTAGTTCAGTCATATGAGTCACCATCCCAATCATTGACAGTGTTTAAATGAGCCAACTCTATGTTTTTGTGTCACTAATACAGGTGCTGAAGGAGCTGTTCAACCTGGAGTTCAGGGAGGTAAGGACACTGGTAAAATAAAATCACCACAATCTTACCAGACCATAGGACTGCTCTCTCATTAGAGACAGGTGACTGATAGTAGTTTAACCTGAGGCAAGGGGAGAAGTTAAGAAGGGGAATCCTTCATGGCAACCTCAGCCGGAGCTTGAATTGAATTCATGCTGTTGGCATCACGATGCATTGCAAACCAGCCATTCAGCCAATTGAGCTTCCATTGACGGGTGTACAAGAACACCTAGGTCCTTTTGTATATCAACATTTCCCATTCTGTCACCATGTAATATTACTCTGTTATTTTGTTATCCCTGCCAAAGTCAACAACCTCATAGATATCTTGAGTAAATTTGTCAAACATAATTACCTTTGATAAATCCATGTTGATAATCCCATTGGAATTTTCTAAGTGCCTGTAATCACATTCTTTATTTCTTCAGTATTTCCTCACTGGTGTTAGGCTAAACAGATTGTAATTTCAGGTTTTCTGTCTCTATCCGTTTTCAATGAGTGGTATTAAATTGGTACCCTCCAATCTGCTGGGACTGTTCCAGAACCAAATGCTCTCATCTCTTTCCAGAATTAATGTTAAATAAAGTGAGATGAAATGAGAGTGACAGCCCTTGGCATCAAGGCTGCATTCAACTAAGCATGGCATCAAGGAGCCCTAAGAAAACTGGAATCAATTGGCATAGGGGTCAAACTCTCTGTTGGAGAGTTTATAATTATACCTGGCACACAGGCAGATGGTCATAGTTGTTGGAGGTCAGTCGTCTCAACTCCAGGACATCTCTGCATGAGTTTCTCAGGATCGTGTCTTCGGCCGAACCATCTTCAGCTGATTCTTCAATGACTTTCCTTCCATCATAAGATCAAAAGTAAGGATGTTTGCCGATGAGTATACGGTATTCAGCACCATTCACAGGTCCTCAGGTGTTGAAACAGTCCATGTTCAAATGCAACAAGATCTGGACAAATATCAAGGCTTGGGCTGACAAGTGGCAAGTTACGTTCATGCCACACAATAGGTTATGACCATCACCAATAACAGACTATCTAACCACTGCCCCCTTGATATTCAATGGTGTTTCCATCACTGGATCCCCCACTATCAACATCCTGAGGGTTATTATTGACCAGAAATTCAACTAGACTTGCCACATAAATACAAGAGCTGGTCAGAGACTAAGAATACTGCAATGAGTAACTAGCCTCCTGACTAAGGTACTAGTCAGGAATGTGATAGGATGCTCCCCACTGGCTTGGATGAGTACGTTTCAAAAACACTCAAGAAGGTTGACACCATCCAGGACAAAGCAACTCACTTGATTGGCACTACATCCATTCCCCCCACCAACGACACTCAGCAGCAGTGTATACTGTCTACAAGATGCACTGTAGAAATTCACCAAAGATCCTCAGACAGCAGCTTCCAAACCCATGGCCATTTCCATCTAGAAGGACAAGTGCAGCAGATACATGGGAAGACTACCACCTTTAGGTTCCCCTCCAAGCCACTCACCATTCCTGACTTGGAAACGTATTGCATTTCCTTCACTGTCACTGAGTCAAAACCCTGGAATTCCTTCCTTAATAGCATTGTGCGTCAACCCACAGCAGGTGGAGGTGCAGCAGTTCAAGAAGGCAGCTCACCACCACCTTCTCAAGGGCAACTAGGAATGGGCAATAAACACTGGCCAGCCATCAATGCCCACATCCTACAAAAATGAATTGTAAAAAAGTGCAGTTTTAAAAGTAATGCACTTTGATACATGAATACATTTGGATAACAACTGAAAAACAAAATAGAATAGAACATTCTCAATAATCACATTAATATTCTTTCCTTATCACAGAGCCCAAAATTGTTACAGTGCAGAAGGAGGCCATTCAGCCCATCGTATCTGCAGTGGCTCTGCAAACAACCATCTTTGTGTCAATCTTCTGCTTTCTTCCCATTGTTACTTTTCAAATAATCATCTAATTTTTCTTTTGAATGCCTCAATTAAACCTGCCTCCACCAACCAGCGTTACATTTCAGAACCTAATCACTCATTGCATGGAAACATTTTTCGCTTATATCACTTATACTACTTACTCAAATTTAAGTGGTCTCATTCTTGTTCTTTTCATGAGTGGGAGCAATTTCTTCATATTTATCCTGTCTAAACCTCTTATGATTCTGATTATATCAAAACAGATCATCTCTTTTCTCCAAGGAAAACAGTCTCAACTCCTTCAAACTATCTTCATAACTGAAATTCCTCAACTCTGGAACACATCCTTCATTTAGTAATTGATATGGATATCCTTCAGCAATCATCTTCAGATTTTTTTTCTTTTATTAATATCAGATTATAGGACAGCCTGAAGTGCTTTATAGCAATTTTTTCACTTTTGAAGTGGCAACATATTGGCATTAGGAAGCAGTCATACATATAGTACTGAGTAAAACTATTCTACTCATGTTATTCAAGAATTAAGCAAGGACACTAGGAGAATTCATCACCTTTATATTGGTGTCATGGGAGCGCCCTGTCCAGAGTTTGGCTTTAATGTTAACATGTCATCCAATAGATATGATCTCTAACAATCCAGCGCTCCCTCCAACTTGCATGGGAGGAGAATTGTTACAAAGAATAACAGCTCACGTTGAGGTGTTGAAATTAACATTTAGAATTACAAAGTGAGCATTGTTCAGGATTCATATTATCCATATCACCGTCAGACACTATTGGCCAAAAAGCCCTTACATTTTTTAAAGTAAATAGTTTATGTTTCTAATTATTAAATTCTTGTTATCTTAATTAGGTGTTGGAGTAGGTGTTCAGCCAGGCGCTGGAGTTGGTGTGCAGCCAGGCGCTGGAGGTGTCCAACCTGGCCTTGGAGTTGGTAATTTGCTGTCTTCTGAAAGACGTTTTGCTCCATTTTACTCCTTTTATAGCTTCTATTCTGTGGCATTTCTGTGCAAGTGATGTTGTCATGTTATGCAATGACATGTTACAATTAACCAAAGGTTGCTACGTCATAACATACCAGAGTCTCTTCATAAATTCATTGTTACAATTTTTTTAGTTGACATTTACCCAGTGGAATTCAGAAATTGATCTGAGCAATTTGTGTTATTGTAGAATATTTCTGACTCTTGTTTCGCAGGAATGCTGTGTGATTGTAATCTTCCGTATTTCATGATCAAAGACATTTTTGTCATATCCATGTACAGACAGATTTAGCTGTATCATTACAATAAAGGTCCTGTTCAATTTCATTCCAGGTGGAGCTGCTGCATCTAAAGCTGCCAAATATGGAGGTAAAGCTACCACTGGTAACATATTCACTAGCGAGTTTTGAGAATTCACTGGTCAATGTAATGATCAAATTGTTGCCCTTGAAAGTCAAGAAAAAGCCAATTAAGTGTGAAAGAGAAAATAATTTAAATGATTTATGTAATGGCTATGTGAGATACATTTCCACATTAGTAATCTATACTGTACTCTGCTAATTCTTGCAGCATCAAAACATAACAAAAAATTATGGAGACTGGTGATCTGAAACACAAAACAAAAATTGTTGGAGAAATTCAGCATGTCACAGATGCTGCCAGACTTGCTGAGTTTCTCTGTAATTTCAATTTTGTGTCTTGCAACATCAAGTTGACCAGATGAATTGGTGCAACTGGTAAATTAAAGCAGAAAACATCATCAGTATTCAATGATGTGGATTGAACCGTTTAGCATAGGTTTCATGAAGGTTAGGTCATGCCTCTCAAACCTTATTGAGTTCTTTGAAAAGGTGACCAAACAGGTGGATGAGGATAAAGCCATTGATGTAGGGTACATGGATTTCAGTAAGGCATTTGATAAGGTTCCCCATGGTAGGTTACTGCACAAAATACGAAGGCATGGGATTGAGCTGTTTAGATCAGAAATTGCCTAGCTGAAAGAAGACAAAGGGTGATGGTTGATGGGAAATGTTCGTCCTAGAGTTCAGTTACTAGTGGTGTACCACAAGGATCTGTTTTGGGTCCATTGCTATTTGCCACTTTTATAAACAACCTGGATGAGTGTATAGAAGGATGGGTTAGTAAATTTGCAGACGACACGAAGATCTGTACAGTTGTGGGTAGTGCCGAAGGATGTTGTATATTAAGAGGGACATAGATAAGCTGCAGAGCTGGGCAGAGAGGTGGCAAATGGAGTTTAATGCAGAAAAGTGTGAGGTGATTCACTTTGGAAGGAGTAACAGGAATACAGAATACTGGGTGAATGGTCAGACTCTTGGTAGTGTAAATGAGCAGAGAGTTCTTAGTGTCCATGTCCTCAAAGTTACCTCCCAGGTTGATAGAGCTGTTAAGAAGGCACACAGTGTTTTAGCTTTTATCAGTAGAGGGATTGAGTTTCAGAACCATGAGGTCATGCTGCAGCTATACAAAACTCTGGTGTGGCCGCACTTGGAATATTGTGAGCAGTTCTGGAAAGGGTTCAGAGGATATTTACTGGGATGTTGCCTGGTATGGAGGGAAGGTCTTACAAGAAAAGGTTGAGGGACTTGAGGCTGTTTTTGTTAGAGAGAAGAAGGTTGAGAGATGACTTAATTGACATATAAGATAATCAGTGGGTTAGATCGGGTGGACAGTGAGAGTCTTTTTCCAATAATGGTGATGGATAGCATGAGGGGGCATAGTTTCAAATTGAAGGGTGATAGATATAGGACAGATGTCAGAGGTAGTTTCTTTACTCAGAGTAGGAAGGGTGTGGAACACACTGCCTGCAACAGTTGTAGACTCACCAACTTTACAGGCATTTAAATGGTCATTGGATAGCCATATAGACAAGAATGGAATAGTGTTGGTTAGATGGTCTTCAGATTGGTTTCACAGGACAGCTTAACATCAAGGGCCGATGGGCCTGTCCTGCACTGTAATGTTTTATGATCTATATGTTTTCTTTAGTTTTGAAAACTAATGCTGATTAGTAACCATTTTTTTCAAAAACCTTAGGAACCACTTTATAAATAAATAGTTACACTGTTTTAGTGATTGTCAAAGACATCACACAGCCTCATTCTTTGGATAACTTTTTTTAGGTATTTTTAATAAACCTGTTCAGCCATGTTATGACACTCATTTGGAGCAGATGGGACTTCAACCTAAACCTCCTGGCCCAGAGTTTATTGCACTACCATTGCACTGCAAGTATCCCAAAAGCCTACTTCACCTAATATTGCCAGTTGGTCTCCCATGCAAGCACTAACCAGGCCTAAGTCTGCTTAGTTTTTGAGATTATGTATTTTTAGACTAGTATGGCCATCAGCTTATTGCACCTTTTAGATCAATGATAACAGAACTGATTGTCTTTATCATTTTATCCAAAGATGGTAGCTCTTAAAAAATTTTGCACTTCTTTCATCCAACACTTAAGAGTAATAATTCATCGCCAAAGATCTTAGTTTAAATATTGAAGTGCTGGAAATAAAAAGGCAGAAGGTTTCCGAGAGCAACATTATTCCATTATGTGCCACATTAGACCGAAAAGATCTTAATTTGTTTTTGCTTTAATCTTCTAAAATAACGAGTCACTATTTTGAAATATTGCATTCATTTTATCTGATTGTAGGTCTTGGAGTGGGTGTGCAGCCTGGCGTTGGAGTGGGTGTGCAGCCTGGCGTCGGAGTGGGTGTGCAGCCTGGCGCCGGAATGGGTGTGCAGCCTGGCGCCGGAGTAGGTGTGCAACCTGGCGTCGGAGTAGGTGTGCAGCCTGGCGTCGGAGTAGGTGTGCAGCCTGGCGTCGGAGTGGGTAAACTACTGTCTTTTGGAAGACATTTTTATCCATTTTGTTTTACAAAGAGTGTATAAGTCTATTTCAACCCAATTCTGTGCAAATTGAAGTATCTGACTCAAATTGAAATTAATATCAAAAGCAAAATGAAATAACTGCAGCTGCATGCATTCATCAAGGATACTGTATGAAGAGTTTTTGAATTGTACTTTATAGGTCTGTCAAAAGAACTTGCAAGTTTTCTGAATAGCTGAGATCGTCCATTCTTGCAATGTCCACCTGTGATATTCCTGTCAACCAAAATTAATTGGGTGAACATCATTGGCTGTTGTCTGTATAGCCATAAAAATTAGGGTAACAGGACTAGTGATATCATGTATAATGGTACTCAGGGAATTATCACCCATTTAATGCAACCATTCAGTGTTGTTTAAAACTAAATGATGTTTTTTTTTGCAGTTAAGTAATGCAAGCATTTCTGTCAATGACTAATTCTTGATGGACCAATTTTGGACTTTGTTTTGCCATTGTTCAGGTCACAGTGGAAAAATATCTACAACTTGTGCCTGTACCTGTTCCTTTTCTTTAACTTCACTCAGACTTTCTATAGTTCTAGGCAAAGCAATGAATTTAATTACTCCACCTAAGTCGTTACCTAGGATTAAGTCAATTCCATCCACAGTTTATTACTGAACAATTCCTACTACTGCTGTTTCAGATGTCAGGTCACATCCTATGTGTACTTTGTATATAGAAACAGGTATTCTTTACTTACCCTGTGTAAAACATTGGCTTTCAGAGCAAGTGTCTCTGGAGGAGAAGTAAAGTCCTTCTCTTGCAAAAGATGTTGCATAATTTCTGTATCGCTTAATATAGTTCTGGCTTTATCTGTATCATTTGAATAAAGAAGGATTATCTTGCCTTTCAACAAAAACCTACTGTATCACTCATCTACCCTTCACCACTCCTGCACTCAAAGCAGTGCTTAACTTTGGTTTCATAGTTGCAGTTAAAGCTATAATTTGGTCCATGGTACTTGCCTTGTGAGTTCCCTTTTCAGATTCTCACTTCTGAAACACAGGTCAAGCTTATGTGCATCCATCACAACTTCCAACATTTTGAATGAAAATGTTCTACTTTGTGACAATCGAAACAATTAGGCAAATGACACTCTGAGCCCTTACTTTCTGGTCTCAGCATGAAATCTGAGGGCAGGCCCAGCTGTTTCTTCATTAATCTGACAACTTACCTTTTTTCATCCTCTCACCTTTTTATCCATTTCAGGTCTGTGTAGTTGAAGGAAAAAAAATATTCTGCTTATTATCCACCAGTTAAATTTATTTTGCTTTATCCTTTCAAGTTTGCTAAAGTTATTTCCTTCAATATTTGAAACGTTTGTCTTTATGCTTCAGGAATTAACCCAAAAATTCCAGAAAAGCCTTTTATACAGCATCATAATCCAAAAGAACTCCTCTGTTAGTGAGGCATAAATTTCTTGTGCTCTAGCTTTCAACCTACACTGTATGAACAACGTCTGGTTTTCCTTTGGCCATTTTATTTGCTATGCTATCTTTTCAAATGAAAGAATGACTCCATATCCTTTCCTTACACTTTGGGATGGCCTCTACGAATTTATACATTTCGCTCTTGGACCTTAGATTCTGCCTATGGCTTTCCTCATCAGAAATTTCTTCTATATCTGAGGCATTTAAAAAAAGAACTACAGCCTTATAAGCCAATACTCTTTTTCTTCTCTCTCTCTCTCATCTCTTTGCTCTTTTCTTTCCTTTGTAATACAAGTTCCAATCTCCTTGATTTATTTTTCTTTGTTTCTTTTCCCTCTAGCTGTGAAATGCTCTTTTTTTCTCTCTTTCCTCAAGTTCAAGTTCTGTCATCTCCATCTCCATCCTTTTTAACTGCAATGTTCTTTAGTTTTTTTTTGGTTTTAAGCTGCCTCAACTCTGTCATGTTCAAGCTATTTTAACTGTAATTCAATCATAATCACCTTCACTGACTCAATGGTCTATCTGGATTTTCTTGTATTTTTATCAATCCCAAATGTTTTGCTAATATTTTAAATATCATTGACTTCTTAGTGTTTAAAGGAAAACCAACTTTAACTTCTATGCCAAATCTATTGCCTTAGTCTTTGTAAAATGATGTAAAACAGTCGGGTCTATTTCCTCCATCTGCAGGACAGTTATTTCTGCTTCTAATAACATTGTATTTTAATGTGTGAGAAACCTGTACTCCAAGTGGGATGATGGGAAATGAGGAAGCTGGAGAAATCTGCATTCATCCCTTGTGGTTGAAGGGTTACTAGCCAGAAGATGAGGCGCTCTTCCTCCAGGCGTCGTGTTGCCATGGTCTGGCGATGAAGGAGGCCAAGGACCATATTCCAAGTATGGTCTCACCAGGGTTTTGTAGAGTTGCAGCAAAACCTTGCAGTTCTTAAACTCAATCCCCCTGTTAATGAAAGCCAAAGCACCATATGCTTTCTTAATAACCCTATCCACTTGGTTAGCAACTTTGAGGGGTCTATGCACTTGAACACCGCTGTTCCTCCAAACTGCCAAGAGTACTGTCTTTAATCCTATATTCAGCATTCAAGTTCGGCATCACTTCCCATTTATCCAGGTTGAATTCCATCTGCCATTTCTCAGCCCAGCTCTGCATCTTGTCAGTGTCATGCTGCAGCCTGCAACAGCACTTGATACTGTCAACAGCTCCTCTAACCTTTGTGTCATCTGCAAATTTACTAACCCATCCCTGAACTTCCTCAACCAAATCATTTATAAAAAGTACAAAGAGCAGAGGCCCGAGAACAGAGCCCTGCGGCACATCACTCACCACTGACCTCCAGGCAGAATACTTTCCATCTACAACCACTCTCTGCCTTCTGTCAGTCAACCAGTTCTGAATCCAGAGAGCCAAATCTTACTGTATCCCATACTTCCTGACTTTATGAATGAGCCTACCATGGGGAACCTTATCAAACACATTGCTGAAATCTATATACACTACATCCACTGCCCGACTTTTGTCAGCCTGTCACATCAACTCCTCAAAGAACTCAATAAGATTTGTGAGGCATGACCTGCCCCTCATAAAGCCATGCAGATTGCTTTTAATCACGCTATGCTTTTCCAAAAAGTCATAAATCTTATCCCTCAGAGTTATTTTCAAAGCCTTGCTGACCACAGACGTCAGACTGACTGGTCTGTAATTGCCAGAGATTTCCCTATGACCCTTCTTGAAAAGAGGAGCAACATTCGTCTCCCTCCAATTCTCTGGTATGAGTCCCGTGGAGAGTGAGGAAGCAAATATATTTACCAGCAACTTAGCAACCTCCTCTCTCACTTCCCGGAGCAACCTAGGATAAATCTGTTCTGGCCTAAGGGACTTATCAATCTTAATGTTTGCCAAAATTTCCAGCATATCAACATCCTTAATCTTGATCTGTTCAAGCCTGTTTCCTGGCTCCTCAAAGTTCTCATTCACAACAAGGCCCCTTTCCTTAGTGAAAACTGAAGCAAAAAACTCATTTAGGGTTTGACCTATCTGCTCAGACTCCATGCACAAGTTCCTTATGCTATACCTGACTGGCCTTACCTTCTCCCTGATCATTCTCTTATTCCTCATGTATGAGTAAAATGCTTTTAGGTTCTCTCTAATCCTTCCCGCCAAGCCTTTCTCATACCCCCTCCTGGCTCTCTTCAATCCATTTTTGAGCTCCTTTTTAGTAAGCCTGTAATCCTCAAAAGATGTGCTAGATCCTTGCTTCCTCCACCTTACATAAGCTGCCTTCTTCCTTTTGATGCGAGGCTTCTTTGTTCTCGTCATCTAAGGCTTCTTATTCTTACCCTTCTTGCCTGTCTCAGAGGAACAAATTTATGCATCACTCACAATAACTGTTCCTTAAACAGTTTCCACATGTCTGTTGTGCCCTTTCTGTAGAACAATTGCTCTCAATCTGTACTTCCCAACTCCTGTCAGATAGCGTCATAATTTCCTTTTCCCCAATTAAATATCTTGCCATGGTAACTGCTCCATTCCCTCTCCATGGCTATGATAAATGTGAGGCAGTTGTGGTCACTGTCACTGAAGTGTTTTCCCACCACAAGAACTGACACCTGTCCTGGCTCATTGCCGAGCACCATATCCAAAATAGCTTCTCCCCTCATTGGCCTGACTACATACTGAGTAAGGAAACCCTTCTGAACACACCTGACAAAAATGACTCCATCCAAACCATCTGCAGTAAGGAGGTCCCAGTCAATATTGGGTAAAATTTGTACCTATTCCTCAAAGCATTCGCATCGTCCTGTAAACTACTGGATGAGTGCTATTACTACTACCACCATCAGAAGACATAATTTAAGGTTTTGCTGCCAACATATGTTGCAGTCCAGAACATCTGTTGCTATTATAATCCTCAACAACAACAAACACTTCAGTATTCACTGCTATGTGTGATCAGAATCCATTTTTCTTCTTGTCAGAGTGTCAAATGTTAGAGGCACTAACTATAAAACAATTACCATTAAGTCTAATAGAGAGTTCAGAATATGACTTTTTTTTTACCCAGGGAATGATTAGAATGTGGAACTGTCCTAGACAATTATTTATTGTACCAATTAACATGCATGGATTTAAGGTAAAAATAGATAAAACACAACAAAAGGGAGAAGATCAAGAATACCTTTACATGGTGTAATTAAGCTCAAGCCTTTTTGACATACAGTATATTCATCAGTCTCTGCTTGTACAGAGTATGTTTTTATTTATGGGACATGCTGTGCAGAATGGCCATTTAACAATTGATTAACTTTAGGACAGGTGAACAACCAATGCAATACCAATACTATCACTTTTATTAAGATGTTTAGGCAGGTTGCACAGGTCAGGAGACAATATCAAGAAGAATGTCAGGAACCTTGACTTGAAAGCTATTCTTGGATGTTTCTTCTTCAGCTGTAGGACCTGCTCACAAATACTATGCATGTGGCAAGGAAGCAGATCCCAATCTACCACACCTAGAATAGAGTTTAACTCCATGCTGTTGGTCCCAGTCTGATCCACGTCATCCACTCAGCAAACTATGTCAACTGGTTCCTCATGATGTCCCTGCTGCTGTGGCAATGCGCACTTTACATGCATGCTGTAGACCAGAATGAAGATGGTAGAGTCTCTAATTTTTTTTTCATCATAAATCTGACCAAGAATCTCACTCACTCTCATTGCCTGCCAGTGGCAGGATTGGAATGATTGGAAGGTTTATGATTTGATAGTATGAATGTAGCTTCCTTGACCATCAATCTTTGAGTAGGACGAATCCAAATCTCCTGAGTAAAACAGCAGGGACGCTATCTACTATGCAACAATTCCTCCCATTTATTTAATATATTCAAATAATGTTTTATTTTTAAATCCTGTCGAGTAATTAAATGTAAACCAAGCTCAGCACACTTCTTAAGACATTTTGAGAGCATTGACCTAGTTAACAAAACTTGATAAAGCCTGGATTTTGAAATGAATATTTTGTCTCAAACTTGATATTCACCCAATGGAATTCGGGTCAACGTCAGTTCAATTTGGGCAATTCATTTTAATGAACAGGATTTCAGAGAACCTATTTTTCAGGAATACTGTGTTGGTGTAAACTTAAGAATGCTTCTTGTCATGCATATATGAAGATACAGTAATTGTACCAATACTTATTGATTCTCTATCACTGCAGGTGGAGCTGCTGCATCTAAAGCTGCTAAATATCAACGTAAGTCTAACAGATTCATTGGTCTAAATTACTGTTAAATTATTATTTTTGATTGTTAACAAAGTTTATTGTTAAAGAGAAAGGAATTTTCCTGTTGCATGTTATAAATAGATGAAAAGCATTTTCATGTTGCTAACCTGTACTCTGAATATTCCTGCAGCATCACATTGACAGGATGATCCAGCACAAGCACTAATATGACACGGAAAATATTATTGGTATTCAGTGATGGAATGTTAACTTTTATCAATGCTGATTATTTTTTTCAAAAATGTCATTGGATGGAGAGCAGTTTCTAAATACACAGTTAAATGATTTTAGAGGATGCTAGTGTTAACAAGATCATGATAATGCCTCATTTTGCATTTGGTTAGCATCATCAGACCTTTTTTTAATCCATATAAACAAGTAGATTGGCATCTATTGTCACATATAAAAATGGCATCTCTGACAAAGCAATGCTTTCCCCTCAGACATTGACGAATAATAGTTCGGGTGAATAAAATTTTAACTTAAGTTTTGAAATCAATATCTGGATATAAAAAAGCAACAGGATTTCGGATCTGTATTTTTTTTCCACCATTGGCAATAATTAGATGAAAAACTATAAAGTCATTTTGCTTTATGTAAAGCCTTTCATTATTCCTAATTATTAAATTAATTCTATCTGATTTAGGCCTTGGAGTGGGTGTGCAGCCTGGTGTTGGAGTAGGTGTACAGGTGGGCCCTGGAGTAGGAGTCCAGCCTGGCACCGGAATTGGCCAGCCTGGCATCGGAGTGGGTAATTTATTGTTCCTTGAAATACATTTTCTTCTATTATACTTTTCATAAAGTGTGTAAGCCTGGCTCATCCAGTTCTGTGCAAATAGAGGTACCCGATGCAAAACAAATTTAATTTCTGGAGCAAAAGGAAAATAACTGCACACTGATGCTTTCATCACTGATACAATTTGGAAATGTTGATGCCTTGTCACTTACAAATCTGTTAAAAGAACATGTAGATGCTCTGAATAGCTGTGGTTTTCCAATCCCATTTTACCACTTTGGTATATTCCTTTCTACAAAATTATTTTCACAAAATCATGCATTGTTTATTGTAAAAACAAAACAGACCTCATGGGCGCATCAGAAAGCAGCTACTACAATCCATTGAAATGGCCCTATGTTAATCCCCAAGTGTCTCTTAAATGAAGATTGCTTGCATTTGTTGATTTGACTCACTTCAATGAAAACATCTCATTTGGCTGATTATTGTCCATTAAAAGCCTAGGCTGACATGATGGCTCAGTGATTAGCACTACTGCCCCAGGGACCCAGGTTCAATACTCACCTCAGGCAACTATCTGTGTGGAGTTTGTACATTCTCCCTGTGTCTGCGTGGGTTTCCTCCCACAATCCAAAGATGTACAGGTCAGGTGAATTGCCCATAATGTTAGGTGCATTAGTCTAGGGTAGGGGAATGCAGCTGGGTTGGTTACTTTCTGGAGGATTAATGTGGACTTGTTTTGCTGAAGGGCCTGTTTCCATACTGTAGGGAATCTAATCTAAAATTTGGATTTTGTCCCCTGTCAGGAGGATAGCCCATAGTGATTTATGAAAATTGATAATCTTGATTAAAAATTACACAACACCAGGTTATAGTCCAACAGGTTTAATTGGAAGCACACTAGCTTTCTGAGCGACACTCCTTCATCAGGAGATTGTGGAGGGCTCGATCGTAACACAGAATTTATGGCAAAAATTCGCAGTGTGATGTAACTGAAATTATACATTGAAAAATTGATTGTCTGTTAAGCCTTTCATCTGTTAGAATACAGTGATAGTTTCACTTCTTTCATGAAAGAAGTGGAACTATCACTGTATTCTAACAGATGAAAGGCTTAACAGACAATCAATTTTTCAATGTATAATTTCAGTTACATCACACTGCGAATTTTTGCTATAAATTCTGTGTTACGATTGAGCCCTCCACAACCACCTGATGAAGGAGCGTCGCTCAGAAAGCTAATGTGCTTCCAATTAAACCTGTTGGACTATAACCTGGTGTTGTGTGATTTTTAACTTTGTACACCCCAGTCCAACACCGGCATCTCCAAATCATGATAATCTTCATAAATGTGATCTATTCAAGTGCTAATAATTTGGATGTGAATATAGGCAGCATAGTTAGTAAGTTTGCAGATGACACCAAAACAGGTAGTGTAGTAAAGAGGATTATCTCAGAGTACAATGTGACTTTGATCAGATGACCAATGGGCTGAAGAGTGCCAGATGGAGTTTAATTTGGTAAACGTGAGGTGTTGCATTTTGGTAAGGCAAATCAGGGCATGACTTATACAGTTAATAATTGGGCCCTGGGGAATGTTGCCAAGTAAGAGACTGAGGAGTGAAGGTGCTTAGTTCCTTGAAAGTGGAGTTGCAGGTGGAAAGGGTGGTGAAGAAGGTATTTGCATGCTTTACTTCATTGGTCAGAGCATTGAATATAGTAGTTAAAGTTTCATGTTACAGTTGTACTAAACATTGGTGAGATCACTTTTAGAATACTACATAGGATTAGATTAGATTAGATTTCCTACAGTGTGGAAACAGGCCCTTCGGCCCAATCAGTCCACACAGACCCTCCAAAGAGTGACCCACTTCCCTCTGACTAATGCCCTTAACACTATGGGCAATTTGGCATGGCCAATTCACCTGACCTGCACATCTTTGGACTGTGGGAGGAAACCGGAGTACCTGGAGGAAACCCATGCAGACACTGGGAGAATGTGCAAACTCCACACAGACAGTCACCCGAGGCTGGAATTGAACCAGTCTCGAGGCAGCGGTGCTAACCACTGAGCCACTGTGCCTTCAATAGGAAAGATGTTAAACTTGAGAGGGTTCAAAAAAGATCTATGAGAAGCTGCCAGGACTGGAAGGTTTGATTTATAGGGAGAGGCTAAATGGGTTGGAATTTGCTTCCCTGGAATGTCAGAAACTTGAGGGGTAATATTTTTTGAAGTTTATAAAATTATGAGGGGCATGGATACAGTGAATAGCCAAGGTCCTTTTCCTAGGGTGGAGAGGTCCAAAACCAGAGGGCATATGTTAAGGAAGATTTAAAAAGGACTTCAGGGGTAATGTTTTCACGCAGAGGGTGATGAACATGTGGACAAACTGCTAGAGGAAGTGGTGGAATGGGTATAATTACAACATTTTAAAAGGCATCAGTATGGATATATGAATAAGAAGGGTGTGATGGGATATGAATTAAATACTGGCAAATATGACTAGGTCAGATTGGGATGTCTGGTCGGTGCGGACAAGTTGGACCGAACAGTCTGTTTCATTGCTGTTTGTCACTCTGATACTTATACAGGAAGATCCCTAAGAGGCTTTAGAGTTTTCAGATTCAACTTAAGTTGTTCACTTAAGACTGATTGATAGATTCCCAGTTGGTGTTTTTTTTCTCTCAGTTGTAATCATTTGTTTGAATCTTCTATGATTAGAGGAATACAAATGTAAGATTTGTGTTTGATCATGGTTAGTTCAAATGTTCTCAGTACAGTTTAAGATAAACAATGCCATTATTGTTGCACAGAACTACATATTACTGTTTCCAAATATTCAATTTCCTTGGCAGTTCAGCTGCGCAGAGTTGATGATGTGGCAGTTAGTTGTATTATCATGAGGTCAGGTTTCATCAGAAGATAGATGAGCATTTACAACAAATTGGTCAACATTATCAAGGGAGGAGTGTTGAGCTGTGTCAGGGAGGTGTCAGCTGTGAGGGAGGGCTGGGAGGAGGCTGGTGTGTAATGTGGTTTCAATTGGTGAAGCAGTGTTCTAATACTCCGCTCTACTCATTTCAAGTTTCACTTCTGATCAGGCTTTATGCCTGTTAGGAATATCTCTACAAAACCAGTGTAAGACCAGGGTCAGCATAAGGAAACAAGTCCAGGTCTGCATGTTTTCAGGTCCTGGGGAGACTGGCAGCAAGATGTCCCAGTCACCCACAGAGCCATTAAAAGAAGTCTCTAGTCACAATGTAAAATGGTTCTCTAAAACATCCAATCACATTGAAACCTCTATCCCAACAATTATCTCTTCATTCACCAATAATGGGGATTAGAAGATCTAGAAAATTTTTGGGGGAGTCCAAAGTTACATACCATAAATCTAAAAGCAACACCAATTACACTCAAAATAATTAAAATATGAGTAGTTGAGGAAATTAGCACAAAGCACTTAAGGAAAACAAACAAAAAGAGAATGAAAGAATATCAGGTCAACCTGGCTTATTGAAGTCAAACAAGAGTTCTTGTAAATGAGACTTGTTTATTATGCACATTGGTTGATATAACATCTGACAGACTTCGGGGTGGGTAAAAGTAAAACCAATACTAGCCCTTTAAGTAAAATGCTTAATGAAATTCTATGTGTCAGCAGAGAGTATCAAGGAAAGTGTAAGAAGACCTGGCTTAGAAAGATGTGTTAGGTCTTCTAAGCAGATACAGTTCTTATGATATTTTATAAGGATTGAGTCAAATTGGCAACACATTTTGGGACATTTTGAAAGTTTACAAGTGTTGATGTAGTGAAAGAAATATAAGACAAACTTGCCAGCCACATACAGAGTCTCTTAAATTCTTAATCACAAATTTTCAGCAGTTGGACATTCACTCAAAGGACTTTAGAAGTTAATATTCATTTAATTTGGGCAACTTGTGTTAATGAGGATAATTTCAAACAACTAATTTCTCAAGAGTGCTGTGATATTGTAAACTTCAAAATACTTGTTATTTTATCTGTATACAGATTAACCAGCCCAGACCAATACTACTTCTAGTTTTCTCTCATTACAGGTGGAGTTGCTGCATCTAAAGCTGCTAAATATGGAGGTATATCTGACCACTACTGATATATTCACTGGTCAACGTATCTGTTATGTTATTATCTTTGAAAAAAAGCCACTTCAGTTTTAAAATGAAAGGAATTTTCCTGCTCTGTGTAATGGCTACATGTGAGAAGTTCCATATATACTTATGTATAGGTAAGTCTCACATATAAGTTGACCCCTTAGTTTTGGCCAAACATTCTGGTATTTTTCATATACCTTGTGTATTAGTCAACCCTAGTTTTTCAGGGATCTCTTCCTGACCATATATGCAACCTTAAAGGGCATGATTTGCACATTTTCGGTTCAAATGCAATACCAGCGTCATTATTTGTCACGTGCACCAGTATATATTTGCATGTGATTTTCAAATTGTTAAATTGAATATTGATAACTATATATATATATTTATGTATTATTTACATACATATATTTGACCTGTGCATACAAATATCTTCGGTACCTGATGGCAGCTCTCAACCGTGTCTTAGAAGTAGGTGTCGCGTACAGTTGTGCTCTGAACTTACTGTAAAACTGCCCCAAATTTTTCTGACAAAATAGCATCACAAAGAAACAAGTAGACAAAAGTTATTGAATTTGCAGAGAAGAACAACAATAGCATAGCTGCAAGTAAGTTCTGTGTTTCTGAAAAACTTGTTCAAGAAGGAAAAAAGCCACACAGTTAAAGGCTATGCCAAACAGAAGTATGTCAACTGAGGAAGGATGAATGAGTGGCCACAACTAGAAGAAAAGATTGCTGACTGGGTAATTCCGTGTTGTCAAAATGGAAGCACACTGACTTGACAATTTGTCAGAATATGCACCAAAAATGAAGCAAAAAAAGATGGATTCAGTAATATCAAAGCCAGTTTTGTATGGTGCAATAGGTTTATGAAATGGTATGATTTAGTGCTTAGACAGAAAACCAAGATTGCCCAATGATCACCAGCAGAACCTAATGACAAGTTAATTGGGTTCTACGGCTTTGTAATCAGAAGTCAGAAGAAAAATGGGTACAGGTTCTCGTGCAACAGCAGTATGGACGAAACCCCAATGAACTTTGATATGCCAGGGAGTAGATCTGTGGATAAGATTGGAGCAAAAACAGTTTTGGTTAAGATTACTGGGCATGGAGCTTGTTTCTGAAGAAGTGCTCTTGCTCAAAACGTCAATTCTCCTGCTCCTCGGATGCTGCCTGACCTGCTGTGCTTTTCCAGTACGATACTCTAAACTCAGAGTGTTTGAAGATTTGAAGAGAGAAGTTTCAAAAATCTCCAGCATCTGCAGACCTCATTTTTTACTCAAAGATGAAGGCTTATGCCCAAAACGCCAACTTTCCTGCTCCTTGGATGCCGCCTGACCTGCTATGCGTTTACAGAGCCACACTTTTTGACTCTGACTCTCCAGGATCTGCAGTCTTCACTTTCACATCAATGACAGTCACTCAATCCATTCAGACTGCAACGATTTCTGACTATGATTCTGGGAAAAGGAGCAAAGCTCTTTGGTCCTTGTCTGAGTAAGTTTTCAGAATCAGTGGGACTGGATGAGAGCCACGACTGTTGCAGCGCATTGAGTGTGGACCCTGAAGCAAGTATATGGTCCGGAAAGAGGAATTCACGGTGAGGATGGGGTATACACACTTTTTTGTGCAGCTGACACCTTAGCCATGAAGAAACCTGAGGAATTCTGCCCTATGGAGAAACTGTGGAAGTGTGGCATCTGCAGGAAAGGCCTCTGTGTCCCGTCTGCCCTGGAGAGTCATTGGCGCAGTCACACTGGTGAGAGACCCTCCAGCTGCCCCGAGTGTGGGAACACCTTCAGCAATTTCTACTCCCTGCGAAGGCACCAGCAGGTCCACATGGGTGAGAGGCCCTTAAACAAGTGCGGGAAGGATTTCACTCACTCCTCCCACTTGCTGGACCACTGGCAGATCCACACTGGCAAGTAGCCCTTCACCTACACTGAATGTGGGAAGGCCTTCAGCCAATCCTCCCTCCTGCTGGCCCACCAGTGGATCCACATTGGGGAGAGGCCCTTCAGCTGCCCTGAGTGCACGAAGGCCTTCGGCGATTCCTAATCGCTGCTGAAGCACCAGCGGGTCCATACAGGCCTTCCCCTGCCCCGAATGCGAAAAGAGGTTCGTCCGTTCCTCACACCTGCTGACCCACCAGCAAGTCCATATTGGCAAGAGGCGGTTCGCCTCTCCTGAGTGCAGAAAGGAGTTCAGCAATTCCTCTGAACTGCTGAAGCACCGGTGGGTCTACTCAGACAAGAGGCCCTACAGCTGCCCGAGTGCGGGAAGGGCTTCACTTGCTCCTCCAACCTGCTGGAACACGAGGGCTGGGGGATCCGTACTGGTGAGAAGCTGTTCCCCTGCCCCAAGTGTGGGAAGGTCTTCAGGAAATCTTCCAACCCGTTAGCCCACTGACGGCTCCACACCAGGGAGAAGCCCTTCAGCTGCCCTGAGTATTGGAAAGCCTTCAGCAATTCCTCTGCCCTGCTGACCTACCGGCAGGTCTACACTGGGGAGAACCCTTTCAGCTGCTGACCCACCAGCGGGTCTACATTGGCGAAAGGCCTTTTAGCACCCCTTTGTGCGGAAAGGGCTTCAGCAATTCCTCCAAACTGCTGAAACACCGGTGTGTCCACACCGGGGAGTGGCCATTCACTTACCCTGAATGCGGAAAGGGATTCAGTAATTCCTTCTAACTGCTGACCCACCGGTGGATCCATACGGGTGAGAACCCTTCAGCTGCCCTGAGTGCAGGAAGGCCTTCAGCGATTCCTCCGATCTGCTGACCCACCAGCCTGCCCTGAGTGTGGGTGGAGGTGCACTGCAGTTTGCGGAAGCACCAGCAGGGGGCCAGACTCCCAACATTTGGATTCCACTGCTGACGCTGATGTAGGTAACGTCCAGGACTGAACCTCCTGCCCGTTCTGACAGTGGGTAGGTTGGGAGTTTTTTTGTTTTGTGCTGGTCTGCAACAACCCTCGGGGCGCCAGGGACCCGGGTTCAATTCCAGCCTCGCAGTGACTCTCTGTGAGAGTTTATACATTCTCGCCCCATGTCTGCATGTTTCCTCAGAGTGCTCTGGTTTCCTCCCACAATCCAAATTTGAGCAGGTTAGGGTGGGTTGGCCAAGCAAAATTGTCCCATACTGTTCAGGATGTGTAGGTGTGGTGCATTAGTCAGGGGTAAATGTAGAGTAATAGGGTAGGAGAATGGGTCTGGATGGGTTAGTCTTTGTAGTGTTAGTGTGGACCAGTTGGTCCAAAGTGCCTGTTTCCACACTATAGAGGTTCTGTGATTCTGTGAAAGGAGTCAATTCACTGTGATACTTGGTTGTATGGCAGTTGGAACAAAGTTAAAGCCTATGGTGATTTTTAAGCGGAAAATTGTGCCCAAACAAAAATTTCCAAAAGGCATTGTTGTCCTCGTCCATAAAAAAAGGTGGATGGATGAAGGTGACTGCAACACTTGGGTCAGGGAGATCTGGAATATGTGACCATGTGGACTTAGAAATGGAAAATGCTTACTGGTTTGGAACATGTTCAGATCACATAGAATGAAAAGTATTAGAAGTGAACTTCGAGCTAACAATACTGATATTGCAATGATTCCTGGGGGCCTTATGAGCATGGTGCAGCCACTGGATGTTAGCATCAATAAATCTTTTAAGGATTTACTATGAAAAAATGGGACACTTGGATGCAAAAAGGGGGAAAAAGCTTCACAAAGGGTGGCATCATGCATACTCCATTACTTGCAGCTATATGTGAATGGATTGTTGAGTCTGGAAGAAGATGAAAATTGAAATTATTGTGACAGCCTTCACAAAATGTGGAATTTCTAATGCTTTAGAAGGAATGAAGAATGACTATTCATGGTCAGCTGGAAGTGATAACAAATAAATTGATGACCTCTTTGAGAGTATAGCTGAAGATGAGCCATTCGATGATGTGCTTGACCCAGATGTCGGGAGTGAATTATTCAGTGATGCAACTGATGACGGCAGGGAATTTGAAAGATTCTAATGGACTTTTGCATGTACCGGTAACTTTTGTTTTAAGCAGCGATCACATCATATTTGTGGTATACAGTGAGAAGAGTTTTTTGCTGTGAATACCAATTTTTTGATGTAAAGTATTTGTCATATATTAACATTTTCATGCGGTCTCTTTCTTAATAAAATACTATCAGTCATTTTTTTGTACTGCTCCCCTCTTTTTATTTCATGAATTGTACAAGTACCCCCGGTAGATGGCTTGATCACCTGCTAATAACGTTTATACATATGTTAGACCTACATGCACTTTACGGAATTGGTAACTGGAATATAGTACGACAGTACTTTTCTACCATAGTAGGCAGAATGGAGACAGTTATTTTGTAGATAAACATTCAATAATGACCATAATTCTTTTTTCTTTTGTTGTTTATTATTTTATATAGAGATCTAGCTCTTGTTTGTCCATTTTTTGACTCATGCCAAGCATGAATTTCATCCCCTCGAAAACTATACCTCGACCCCCTAATTTCACCTTAAAAAAATGATTTCAAAACTTGACCTATACATGCACATATATGGTTGCCTACAGGCGCCTATAATCATGGATTCTTGTAACATCACATTGATTAATTGGTGTTGATTAATGACAAGTACATAAATGCACAGTCAAATCATTTTAGTGATGTTAATGTTGCTAAAAACACCAGAATGCCACATTCTTTTTTGAATAGTGGTGTTGAACCTTTTATATCCACATAAACCAGCATATTGACCACTATTGTCTCATTTAAAAGAGAGTACCTCTGACAGTGAAGCATTTTCTCTATCATACATGAAACAATAATGTATGACATCTGGGTCAAGCACATCGTCGAATCGATCATCTTCAGCTGTACTCTCAAGGTGATCATCAATTTATTTGTTATCACTTCCAGCTGACCATGAATAGTCATTCTTCGTTCCTTCTAAAGCATTAGAAATTCCACGTTTGTGAAGACTGTCACAATAATTTCAATTTTCATCTCCTTCCAGACTCAACAATCCATTCACATATAGCTGCAAGTAATGGAGTATGCATGATGCCACCCTTGTGAAGGTTTTTTTCCCCTTCTTGCATCCAAGTGTCCCATTTTTTCATCGTAAATTCTTAATAACATTGTGTCTCAATGACTGAAATTAAAAAGGATTGAATCCTGGAATCATATTATTTCGCTGTTGACCACATATTGGCCTATAAATCCTAAAGTTGCTCAAATGTTTTAATTACTGATAATTTTTATTTCTTTATTACCTCCAAGTAGGTCTTGGACTAGGGGTCCAGCCTGGCGTCGGAGTAGGGGTCCAGCCTGGCATCGGAGTAGGGGCCCAGCCTGGCATCGGAGTAGGGGCCCAGCCTGGCGTCGGAGTGGGTAATTCACTGCCTTTTGAAAGACATTTTTCTCCACTTCACTCTTTTTGTAAAGTGTATAAACCTGTCTGATTCCAATTCTATGCAAATTGAGATAAAAACACAAATTGAAATTAATATAAAAGATAAAAGAAAAATAACTGCAGCTGGGTGTTTTCATCAATGATACAGTATGTGAAGGTTGATGGTTTGTAGCTTATAAGTCTATCAAAAGAAGATATTAGTGTTCTGAATAGCTGAGGTTTTCAACTTTCAGGCATTCCTTTTCATTAAAATGAAATGAAAATGAAAAAGACAGAATAACATAATTCGGATGTCAGGTATGGTGGTACTTTAGATCGGACAGTTAATAACACTGGACGGGTACAAAAACTGGGCAAAAACATTAATTATTTGTTTTCTGCAATCAAACAAAGTAGACATTTTGTCAATCTGAAGGTCTCTTCAACATTTGTATCCGATGATTTCACTCACATCAATTGAAACTTCCCATTTGCAATTAATCAATGAAGAATTTGGATATTGCACTGAAGCCAATCGATCTCAAACATTGAAATAGAAGATTTGCAAAATTGAGTTGATAGAACCTTGATATCTATCCTAGGACCTTGATACTTATGCTAGATTGAAGTGAAGGAAGATCCCCAAAACACTTAAGAGTTTTTAAAATTCCTTGTTCATAGAAGACTGTTAGCATTTTTTTTTCAAGTTATTGTAATCATAAGTTTGAATTAGTTAAGTTTGGATATATAATTTTAAATTTCAGTATTATTTTCATCATTAGTTCCATCTTCCTAGATCAGAGTGTATGCAAGACAGTGTTATTCCAACGTACTGTCCCATGGATACGAATATCACAAGAAGCCCTTTGAGCTAGCTAAAATATTCTATGATTTGGTGATGCTGGTATTGGACTGGGGTGTACAAAAGTTAAAAATCACACAACACCAGGTTATAGTCCAACAGGTTTAATTGGAAGCAATAGCTTTCAGAGCACTGCTCCTTCATCAGATGGTTTACAAGTGATCATCTTTCCCAATAACCTGAATATTGTTAGTACCTAGAAATCCATCAAAATCTCTATCTTCAGCATATATAGTAACTCAGTTTCCTCAGCCCTCTTTTGGAATAGAGATTTATTATTCTCAGAGTGAAGAAATTCCTCCTCATCTCAGTTGCAAATTCCTGCCCTACATGCTATTATATGGTCTCCTGGTTGTAAACTCCTCTTACTCCCACCCCATCTAAGTTCCAGGTAAACATTTTAATTGCATCTAAACTTTCTAGAGTTTTATATGTATCAATGGACTTCAATGGCAAAGATCTGTCGTTTCTCTCTACTCTAGAGAATACAAGCCAATCTCCTCAATCACTTCTCTAAGGGCAGTTTTACCATCACAGGATTTTATCTAATCAACCAGTGCTGCAATCCCTCCATGGCAATATACCCTTTCTTATGTAAGAGGGTTTGAAACTGTGTACAATATTCCAGACACAATCAAACCAAGAGACTATACAACTGCAACAAGACATCTTTACTGCTGTTCTTAAATCCTCTTGTGATAAAGGCCAGTGTACTATTTGCCTTCCTAATTACTTGTTACATCTGCATTTTAACTTTCAGTAACTGATGAACAAGTACAGCAAAGTTCCTTGGACATAACACTTTGTAATTTCTCACCATGTCTGTAGCTTTGTTCCTCCCACCAAAGTGAATACACGAGTTATCTTCTGCATAAAATAAGAAATTCAGCCAAACTCTCCATGTTTTATGTTTCCAAGGCCATGGGGTACTATCATCAAGGACTTCAACATAGCCATTTAAGGGAACTTTCAGTATCATTGTGATCCTCACTAGCAGTGAATGTCTCAGTGTTTTTGTAGTATTGAAAGATGTAAACCAATATTTACGTTTGTTGGAGAGTCCAAAATTACAGAACATAAAAGTAAAATAATCACCAATGAATCCAATTGGGAATTCAGGATTTTATCCAAAGCATGGTTAAAATGTAAATATCACTTCTACAATAAATAATCGAGAAAATTCATATACATGCATTTAAGGAAATAAAGTTACAATCAGAGAAGGAGGGTTCAGATAAATACCGTGTTTTCATATTCACATTTGACTGCAACAGTTTTTTTTTAATAGGATATATTATGCAATTTATTGAGCATTTGTCTATGCTCAATAGATCTTAAAAGAAAAAGAAAGGATTTCTTCCATTCTTTTAGGGGGATAGTTTCATTGTACTTGTCCTAAGAAAAATAGTGAATATATTCCCACTATCACATTTGCTGTGGTCTGACCAGTGCTTTGTAAAGTTTAGTAAGGCTTCCCTGTGTTTGTACTCCATCCCTTTGATACAAAAGCCAACATTAATTTGCTTTCCTTGTTACCTGCTGAACTTAATGCTAACTTCTGTGATTCATGCATGAGTATCCCCCAAGTCCTTGTGTGCCGCAGCTTTTTGTAGTCTTTCTCTACTTAAATAATACTCAAACATTGTATTCTTCCAGTGTAATTGCCTTATTTATCTAATCTATCTGCCAACTTTTTACCCATTCATTAAATCTCTCTTGAGCTCTTTGTAAATTCCACATGTCATCCTCATTATTTGGCTTCCCACATATTTTTATGTCATCCACAAACTTGGTGACACTACCTTCATTTCTGTCATCCAATTGTAAGTAATTGTGGCCTCAACACTAATCATCGTGACATTATACTAGTTATAGCTTGTCATCTTGAAAATGCCATGTTTATTCTGACTCTTTTTTTCATATTAGTTAGCCAGTCCTCCATCCAAGAAAATATACCACCACCAACACCACAAAGTCTTATTTTATTAAATGCCCTTACGTGCGGTACTGCTCAAATGTCTTTCAGAAATCCAAATATATTATATATACTCCTTCCATTTTACAATTCTTTCAGGATATAGCAAACAGAATAAATAATAAAATTGTCAGGCATGATTTCATCTTTATAAAGATGATAGTGTGTATTTCTGAACTCTGCTATCATATCCTTTATAATAAATTAATATTTTCCAAATAACAGATGTTAAGCAAAGTGGCCTATAGTTACCTTTACTTTGCTCCTTCACATTTCAAATAAATATGTTACATTGGCAGTTTCTCACTCCTCTGGGACTTTTCCATAATGTAAGCATTCCTGGAAGATTATTGTCAGTGCATCCATAACTGTGTAGCTACTTTCTTTAAAATCCTAGGATGCAGCCCACCAAGTCCAGTAGACTTAAACCTTTAGACCCATTAGCTTCTCAGTACATTTTCTCTGTTAATAGTTATTATATTTCTTTCCTTACCCCTGCATTTTGATTGGTTACTTTGTTTTTGTATCACCATTAGTAATTCTGACCATGAAGACTGATGCAAAGTGTTTGTTCAGCTCCTTTTACCATTTCCTGGCTCCACATTATTAATTCTACAGCCTCATTCTCTAAGACATCTATATTCACTGTTGCCTCTTTTCTCCTTCTTAAAGAAGGTCATGCAGTTTGTTTTTGTGTTATTAGCTCATTGTTTATTTACCCTCTTTTTATTATATTTAATAGTCACCTTTTGTTGGCTATCAGACTTTCCCAAGCCTCTGATTTACAACTGATCTCTGCCACTTTGTACACTTTTTCCTTTTCTTGTGATATTGTCTTTAACTTCTCTGGTTTACCAGGACAACATGCATTATTCATTCCTATCAAAAATGTGACAAACTCAGCTATACTAAAAAGATTCCCTGGAAGATTGGCAGATTAAACCTTACTGAAAATAACTAACTACTTATGTTCTGATTCACCTAAGGTAGGAAATATGACTCAATGCTTCTCTGAATTTAATTTCTTTCACATTTTATTTACTTTCAGAGCATGCTCAGATGTACCATACTTTAAGATAGTATCCAGCTCCATTAGGTTATACCTGCCATCCGGTCTAGTATGAAGGCAGACTGACCCATTCTATTTCTGATCTGGTTTGTTTTAACCTGTCTTCTAAACTTGTTAGTACACATAATCATCTCAATCATAAGGGTTTCAAATTCTCATTCTCTCCTTCCGTGTTTTCATCAACAAGTAATTCTAATTGCAATTTTCTGTCTGAAAAAAATCATTACTTCCAATGTTGTGGTTCTGCTCGCCGAGCTGGAAGTTTTTACTGCAAACGTTTCGTTCCCTGGCTAGGGAACATCATCAGTGCCGTTGGAGCCTCGTGTGAAGCGCTGCTTTGATGTTTCTTCCGGTATTTATATTGGTTTGTTCTTGCCGCTTCCGGGTGTCAGTTTCAGCTGCAGTGATTTGTATGTGGGGTCCAGGTCGATGTGTCTGTTGATGGATGTTCTTGCCGTTTCCGGGTGTCAGTTTCAGCTGTAGTGGTTTGTATATGGTGTCCAGGTCAATGTGTCTGTTGATGGAGTTTGGGGATGAATGCCATGCTTCTAGGAATTCTCTGGCTGTTCTCTGTCTGGCTTGTCCTATGATAGTGGTGTTTTCCCAGTCAAATTCATGTTGCTGGTTGTCTGAGTGTATGGCTACTAGAGATAGCTGGTCGTGTCGTTTTGTGGCTAGCTGATGTTCATGGATGCGGATTGTTAGCTGTCTTCCTGTTTGTCCTATATAGTGTTTTGTGCAGTCCTTGCATGGTATTTTGTAAACTACGTTAGTTTGGCACATGCTGGGTATTGGGTCCTTTGTTCTAGTGAGTTGTTGTCTGAGCGTGGATGTTGGCTTGTGTGCTGTTATGAGTCCTAAGAGTCGCAGTAGTCTGGCTGTCAGTTCTGAGACGCTCCTGACGTATGGTAGAGTGGCTAGTCCTTTTGGTTGTAGCATGTCCTCGTTCCTCGGTCTATCTCTTAGGCATCTGGTGATAAAGTTGCGTGGGTATCCGTTTTTGGCGAATACCTTGTATGGATGTTCCTTTTCCTCTTTTCGCAGTTCTGGTGTACTGCAGTGTGTTGTGGCCCTTTTGAATAGTGTCCTGATGCAGCATGGCATTCATCCCCAAACTCCATCAACAGACACATTGACCTGGACACCATATACAAACCACTACAGCTGAAACTGACACCCGGAAACGGCAAGAACATCCATCAACAGACACATCGACCTGGACCCCACATACAAATCACTGCAGCTGAAACTGACACCCGGAAGCGGCAAGAACAAACCAATATAAATACCGGAAGAAACATCAAAGCAGCGCTTCACACGAGGCTCCAACAGCACTGATGATGTTCCCTAGCCAGGGAACGAAACGTTTGCAGCAAAAACTTCCAGCTCGGCAAGCAGAACCACAACAACGGATACCCGAGCTACAAATCTTCAATCAGATTTTAAACATTACTTCCAATCTCTGCCTTCAGGCAACCTTTCTTTGCAACCACAGTTAATAGACTCCTAGCTGGGCTGGTAAAGTAGCAAAAGGAATGACCTTTCATTGTGGAAATAGAGAGTATGTTGATTTTTCTCATTCTCACAGCTTTCATCCAACATTCCATTATCTTAACTGATCCCTGTTTAAGTTCTTAAAAACAATTAATGTCCACCATCTGTTTCTCTCAACCTTAACAATGCCATTAACAAAGCTTAGCAATGTGATTGATAAGACACCTAACAAGCAAGAACACAAGGAATGTTTGCTGGGACCCTCTTCTGGTGCAGCAGTAGTGTCCCTGGACCAAGAGACCTGGGTTCAAATTGCACCTGCTCCAGAGGTGTCTAGTTACACTTCTGAAAAGGGCCAATAAACTTGATTAGGGGAAATAAAAAAAGTGTTTTCTTGGGAAATAGCAGCTGTAATTCCAAAGGTTCTACATTGTTAATACTATGCCTGGATCCTTCAGTTCTTATATTTGAAAATGTTGATCCCTTGAAAATAGGAGGTCAATTCTTTAATATTTTAGAAGTAAATCAATAAGGTACCCTAACTTGATCAGATCTAGAAATTAGCCAATTTCCAAAAGAATGAATGTCTTATACTATTTGCGTACATGTGCGTTCTTAAACATTTAGGAATATTAATAAAATATTAATGTATCACACACTGTTGATTAATTTTCACTTTATCACATCACACACTGTAGAATTTCATACGTGAAAATGAAGATAAACTCACTGCCCTTGAAGTTTAATCATTGCTTGACCAGCTTTTATTAGGAAACTGAATAGCCTGTTGCCCTCAAAATGAAACTTCTGGGGACAATAAATGGTTTTTCCATTTTGCTTCAAACTTCAAAAAGGATCAATCGGGGTGAACTTCAAAGCTGCAATCATAAAGCAGAATTCTGATCATTATAAAGGGAGATAGAGCAAACCCAGGAACTATGGATAACTTAGCTTAACATGGATTATAGGAAACATAATGAAATCTTTACTCAAAAGATATAATAAAAACATTTAGAAACAATGAGATAATAATGAATATTCAGTACAGCTTTCAAAATAGTAGATCATGTTTGAACAGCATTGAAGGTTACTTGAATATGTAACAGAAAGACCAGTCAAGAATAATGCAGTGGATATAATGTAAGTATGTTTTCAAGGCTCTTGCTAAGGTAGTGCATTGTAGCGTCGTGAATAAGATTGAATGACGCAGAATTGGAAAAGTAATAGACAATACTTGAAACAAAGTAGAAAATGGAATATAGGGTTTAATGTGGTTGTTGAGACTGAAAAAAGTGGCAAGTGTTGTTTCATAAATTTCATTACTGGGAACAGTTTTTTTCATGATTTACACAAACAATTTGGATTTGGAAATACAATTGCAAAATTTGTGGACAACGCCAAATTGGAGATATATATCAATTTTGAGGAACACTGCAACAAATTGTGAATCAACATTCATAACCTTATAAAAAAGGGCATGTTGTTGTGAAATTGATTTCAATTGAGATAAATTTAAGGTCATTGGGTACGAAGAGTAAAGTTGTCAATCTCTGGATATAAGAAAATAAGTGGGCGAGAAAGCAGAAGGATCTAAAGGTACAGATGGGAAAATCACTAACAATAATGATACAGATTATTGATAGGGGAAAACAGCACTTGGTTTCAATTCCAGAGAGAGAGAGAGGATGGAATAACAGAGCTTTATTTTAAACACAACTGAACCTGTTGAGACCACATGGTCCCAGTTCTACTCTCTATAGTGTATTTGGAAGCATTGGAGAAGTTGCAAAAAGTAATTTAAAAGAATGATACTCTTTATCAGGTAAGACTAAAGCGACTAGGACTACCCTGTCTAAGAAAAGGAAAGTTGAGGGATAACCTAGTTTTAAAGATTATAGAAGGATTTGTTAGGGCTGCAGAAAAAGCATAATGGAACATTTTCAAAATTGTGTCATTCTGAATGGAATAACCAGAAGTATGTATCAATTCTGCATTCATCCTTTTTCCTGCACAGTTGCAATTAAAATTTAAAATGCCGGCAACATACATAGGAGACACTTCCAATGATGTAAAAGCTGAAGCCTTTTAGTGGTTGTACTCACTGTCACTTGATAATTCTGCAGCTATAAAAGCAACATCCTGTCAAAAATGCCAAAACCTCTCTGCGAACTCTATTGCCATTAACATATGTTTTGATAGGACAAGGTTTCAGGGATGATTTCTAATGTTAACTTGTAATCTGCAAAATGTTACCTGTAAATACTTTGCATTACATTAGTTTCATTTTATTCATGTATGTAATATGTGTTAATGATAGAAGCTTCATATAAAAAGAACTGCAGTTAATCTTTTGAATGCTTCTTCTCATACCTATGTAAGATAGTCTGTTGACAAGGAGAACTAGCCATTTGGACACAGAACTGGCTGAAAGGTAGAAGACAGAGGATGGTGGTGGAGGGTTGTTTTTCAGACTGGAGGCCTGTGACCAATGGAGTGCCACAAGGATTGGTGCTGGGTCCTCCACTTTTCATTATTTATATAAATGATTTGGATGAGAGCAAAAGAGGTATAGCTAGTAAGTTTGCAGATGACACGAAAATTGGAGGTGTAGTGGACAGCAAAGAAGATTACCTCAGATTATGATGGGATCTTGATCAGATGGGCAAATGGGCTGAGGAGTGGCAGATGGAGTTTAATTTAGATAAATGAGAGGTGCTACATTTTGGGAAAGCAAATATTAGCAGGACTTGTACACTGAATAGTAAGGTCCTAGAGAGTGTTGCTGAACAAAGAGACTTTGGAGTGCAGGTTCATAGCTCCTTGAAAGTGGAGTCGCAGGTAGATAGGATAGTGAAGAAGGTGTTTGATATGCTTTCCTTTATTAGTCAGAATATTGAGTACAGACGTTTGGAGGTCATGTTGTGGCTGTACAGGACATTGCCGAGGCCACTTTTGCAATTCTGGTCTTCCTATTGAAAAGATGTTGCAAAACTTGAAAGGGTTCAGAAAAGATTTACAAGGATGCTGCCAGGGTTGGAGGGCTTGAGCTATGGGGAGAGGTTGAATAGGCTGGGGCTGTTTTTCCTGAAGTGTTGGTGGCTGAGGGGTGACCTTATGGTGGTTTATAAAATTATGAGGACATGGGTAGGATAAATTGACAAAGTCTGTTCCCTGGGGTGAGGGGAGTCCAGAACTAGAGGGCATAGGTTTAGGGTGAGAGGGGAAAGATATAAAAGAGACCTAAGGGGCACGCAGAGGGTGGTATGCGTATGGAATGATCTACCAGAGGAAGTGGTAGAAGCTAGTACAATTGCAACATTTAAAAGACATCTGGATGGACATATGAATAGGAAGGGTTTGGAGGGATATGGGCCGAGTGCTGGCAAATGGGACTAGATTGGGTTGGGATATCTGGTCAGCATAGACGAGTTGGACTGAAGGGTCTGTTTCTACGCTGTACATCTCTATGACTCTATGTCTCTATGATTCTCCATCATTGCAGGTGGACTTGCTGCAGCTAAAGTTGCTAAATATAGAGGTAAATATTCCTACTTCTGATACAATCATTAGTCTATACAATCATCAAATAATTGTTTTATACTTGATGTAATTTGAGGATCTTTAGTGAATGAAAATGAGTGATTCACTGGGTTAAATTTAATGCCCTCTTTGAGGAAATTGATAGTTGATGGTGGGAAGGCATTTGAATCAGAATGGAGAGTGGTGATTGGCTTCCCACCTCTATCATAATTAAGTTCATGGTGTGAAGATCTGTGGGTGTATGGTGTCTCTTGAGTTAACTAAACAGTGGACAGACTCAGCATGTGGGGAGTATAGCAAACAAACTCCTGTGGAACTGTTATGGTGCAATAGTAATGTCCTTACATCTGAATCAGGAGGCCTGCATTCAATTGTCATCCGTTTCAGAGGTGTGGAGTAGCATCTCTGAGCAGATTGATTGGAAAATATTTCAATACGATTGCTTGTATGCTTCCGGGGAAGAGAGGGACATCGCTAAAGGCTTCTCAATGCTTTATCAAGGAATTCAGCATTTAGAATTGGAGATTGTTGCTGTGAGCCACCTCCCTGCTTTTACTATTGATCTGTATTCCTACTTCCATGATCAGACTCCATAATCCCTTTTGCCCATCACTTGCTGTGGCCTGACATCTGGCCAAGCCTTGAATGTGTGCCCTAACTGCAACAATCACTCCATTAGCACTGTCCTTCAAATAATCTGCTTTGACTGGAGATACCTAGTGGGTAGGACCTCTGTTCCCAGAATCCTTGAATCCAGGGAAAGCTTGATACTGTCCAGTTAAGTACATTGGCAAGTCTTCCAGAAAAGAGGGAATGTGGATTGCTAACTGGCTCTTCAGCCAGTGTGCACGAATCCCATCTTTAAATACAGTTCATTATTTCTGATTATTAAATTCTTCTGATCTCAATTGTAGGCCTTGGATTGGGTGTGCAACCTGGCGCAGGAGTAGGAGTAGGAGTCCAACCTGGAACAGGAGTAGGTGGTCTGCCTGGCATCGGAGTGGGTAATTTACTGAAAAACATTTTCCTCCATTAAAATTAAAATTTATCTTGTTCTAGTTCTGTGTAAATGATGGTGTCATGGCACAGTTTGAAATTAACACCAATGGCAGAAGGAAAATTGTAACTGTAGGTTGTGGTTATTGTGAAGGATGCTGAAAGGGAAGGTTGATAAATTGCTGTTTATAAGCAAATGAATATCTATCATTTTAATGTGCTGAATTAAAAATAACTAGCCCAATGGTAATCATGTGAACTCTGTTGATTATGGTACAAACCAGTCAAAAACAAAACTGCAAAATATGGAAGCATCCAGGAATATCCCCAGACCTCAGTTTCCCACTTGAAACTTTTCTCAACCACCTACCTTACCCACACCTGTTAATAGCCAAGCCTAAGAGTCCAACAATGGAAAAGTAACTCTTTAAAGAAATGAAGAGTATACTCTGTAGAGAATGTATCTCACCAGACTGTGTTGACTAGTCATTATTTCAATTATGCTGCTCTTACTTGAGACTGGTTCCTACCTGATTCATGTACTTAAACTATGAATTTGAAACAAGGAATGTCTTCATTAATAGCCTCCATCTCCCAGGAAAGTTCAGACTAATCCATGTCCAACATGTGGGCGGCACGGTGGCACAGTGGTTAGCACTGCTGCCTCACAGCGCCTGTAGACCCGGGTTCAATTCCCGACTCAGGCGACTGACTGTGTGGAGTTTGCACGTTCTCCCTGTGTCTGCGTGGGTTTCCTCCGGGTGCTCCGGTTTCCTCCCACAGTCACAAAGATGTGCGGGTCAGGTGAATTGGCCAAGCTAAATTGCCCGTAGTGTTAGGTAAGGGGTAAATGTAGGGGTATGGGTGGGTTGCGCTTCGGCGGGTCGGTGTGGACTTGTTGGGCCGAAGGGCCTGTTTCCACACTGTAAGTCTAATCTAATCTAAAAAAAAACCTATTTTGTTAACTCTGCTCACAGTTGCGATAATCCACAATATTCTGAAACAAATAGTATTCTTAGTTGTGGGTATGTTTGCCGAGCTGAGAAGTTGATTTGCAGACGTTTCATCCCCTGTCTAGGTGACATCTTCAGTGGTTTGGAGCCTCCTGTGAAGCACTGCTGTACTGTGTCTTCTGGAATTTTCTTATTCTTCTGGAATCAATTCCAGAAGGCACAGTATAGCAGCACTTCACAGGAGGCTCCAAAGCACTGAAGATGTCATCTAGACAAAACATCTGCACATCAACTTCCCAGCGCAATGAACAAAGCGACAACCATGACAACCGGTGCCCAAGCTACAAATCTTTATGCAAACCTTGAAATACGTTTCTTTCAAAAATTGACAATTCACCCTATTTCCCAGTTTAAATAGATTCTGAAAAGGATTCAGAATCCAGGTCAATATCTTTGTGCAAAATCTATTAAATTCAACTCCGGAACATGTCTTACCCATGTGCCAAGTTTTGTTGGTGTCTATCCTTTTGAGATATAGGCCTAAATATTTTGATGTCCAGAGCTGAATTAATGTCTGAGTTGCACATTGGAGTTCTTCAGATGATTTAACAGACATACATACATGGCAATTGCCCAAGAAGTTTAAACATTTGATGAGCTGGTTCACACTGACATGGACACTAAGCAAGTGTCTCTGAACCTGCGCTTTGTGGTTGGAGATTGAAGCTAGATTTTCTTGGATATTCTGGAAATAATGTATAGTTTAGCTTCTGATGTACTTCAGCAATTAACCATCATAACTAAACTGAGTAGCACAAGTGACTCCTTCAAGATTGATCTGCCAACCACCCCTTCACCCCCACCACTCACCTAAGATGACTACCCACCAATGCAAGTATACCCCACCAGACCACACATTCACTCTCCAACTTTCCTACTCAATGGCTCTCAATGAATCCCCTACCCATCTGCTGGCTCGTTGAAGGATTTGAAACTTTTAAAGATATTCCAAAATATGCAGCTGCTGCCATAACAGCAACCATATCCTACCTTTGTTCTTTTTTTTTCTACCTTACTGGACTTGCACTGAAGAGGTTGCACCAGCACACTTCTGGAGTAGCCTGGATCAGAAGTCTCAGCTGAAACTGGGCAATAAGAGTGAAGTTTAGAAAACTTGAAGACAATGATAATACACCGGGCATTGCTGCTGGGCCTATATATATGTCACAACATGACGAACAGGTTAACAAATGAGTAAAAATATGAGCTCCTCTCACTTTCTGTAGTATTGCTAACATATCTTTTGCTCCTTAAGGAACAAAAAGCCATACACTTAGAATACCTGGTTCAGTAAAAGCTAACAAGCTTGTCGAAATAGATACTTGAAGAAATCTATAGTTACAAATTGACAGTAGCTGGATATTCATCCACGAGAATCCACAGGCTAAAACTAGCTGGATTTGTGTTAATAATGTAAACTTAAGAAAACCTATTATAGTAATGCTGTAATATTTAATCTCCGTATGCTTCTTGTCATATCCTGTATATTCTCAGTCTCAGCTGTATCACTATCTGTCCATTCTTTATCATTGCAGGTGCTACAGGCAAAGCTGCCAAATATAGAGGTAAATATTCATACTTCCAACATATTAATTATTCTATATAATAATCAATTTATATTATCATATATTTGAGGATAGGTTAAGACCATTTTCATATTGAACATAAAAATATTTTCCTGTCATATATAATCATTAAATTTGAGAAGCACTTTAGAATGTTTTTACATTCTTGAAATATCACAGCAGGTAGATTTCAGCATAACAAGTGACATGAGGTAAAGTACTTGACAATTCACTAATGAATTTTGAACCTCGCTAATATCTGTCGCATAATTCCAAAATTGGTTTGAGTGATGTCCAATTTATAAATTATTGCATTTAGATACATGTACCAACCTAAAAATAAAATAAGTAGAACACTTGTATTTACCACATTTTAATAGTAACCTTTAACCTTTGAGTAATTTTTTATTTTTAGGATAACACCAGAAAACATCCTAAAGCTTTACATTATTTTTATAAAGCTGTTACGACAGTAACCACATGAGGAATTATAAGGGACTTGCAAGAGCAGAGATATCGAAAGCAGAAAGACTTAATGAGGCAGAGTTTAAATTTCATTTTCCTGAAAGCGGTTTCAAATTTAGAGATTAGCTCATAACATGCTTGTGGTAAATCAGGCATCGTGCTATCTCGTGTTGCTTTCCTACTTGTATGACATTTACATGCCAAACATACAGATTATATTAAAATATGTTGCAATAGCATCTTGCCTTTATCAAAATGTTAATGGTGCAGAAGAATCTTGTGTCATGGCTCACATTCATTTAAAGGCAATATCCAGGAGTCAGCCTTGTGCAGTTGATTCTGAGGTCAAAGATTTTCCTTATTGAAATCTGAGATACAAGGTGGAAGACCAGGAAGATGAGGTTCAGAAGAATTAAGGCTTAGTCAGTGTTGAAGGAGGGTTGTGGTTTGCGATCGGGAGGAATTCAGAAGTAGTAAAAATATCTGAGAGTGGATAGTTCATGGGGGAAGGGGCATGAAGGAATAAGCGGGAAGGGCCTTGAATCCTGCATGTGATAATGAATGGTGGGAAAAGTCAATGTAAAAAAATTAGAAGCTGAATTTTTTGAAACAATACTGTCCACAAATGGTCCACCTGAGGTTGTTGGCTGGCATGAAACAGACCCTTCAGTCTGACTCATTCATGGTGACCAGACATGCCAACCTGTCCTAGTCGCATTTGCCAGCATTTGGCCCATATCCCTCTAATCCCTTTCCATTCATTTACACAGACACCTACAGCATTTTAATTATTTCCACTGAGAGTGATTTCAGAAAGTGTCATTTTCAATGCATAGAAGAGAGAGTCAGCTGAGCTTACAAGTTCATGTCTGAGTGGCATAGGATAGCAATGGACATTAATATAATTTTTGAATAAATAATGAATGAAAAACTACATCATTATTAATTTTACAAAATAGCCCTAAGTGCCATGTATGCATCAATGTGTGAGATTTACCAGTATATTTAGCTGTCTGACTGAGCAAATCTCAACAAATAATGTTATTACACTGAATAATGTGAAGCTAATGTAATTTGAAATATTTATAGGTGAACTATAAACTTAAAAGGCAACAATACCATCTTTCTGGCTTCAATAGATATTACAGTAATGATAATGAATTTGGGCAGGAAAGTTGGGGCCATGATGAACAGCCTGTCTGTTTTGTCCAGGGGACACATTTCTACCCCATTTGTACGTGCTGCATTGTTCATCCTGAAAGGTTTCTCCACAGCATATTGTCAAGTGCATGGAATGCAGGTATTAGCACTTTAAATTGTAATACACTGGGAATCAATTAAAGGCAAGAAAGCAAAATTGGCAGCCACTTCCTGATCTGCTGTTGGGAATGCATGTCACAGCTAAAATTGCACAAACAAATTATACTATGAAGAGATCATACAAATACAGTACATGGCTAATCAATTAGTGGTGTCATCCAAGAATTAACATTGGTGACGGTATTTGGAAAACCTTTCACTCTTCTTTTAACAACACTATAAGACTGTTTACAGTATAACCAAATGAATAGGAAAATTGACCTTGTGTTACACATCCAAAAGGTGCCATCTGCAATAATGTTCCACTTTCTCCAATTTGAGTGAAAGCTTTAATTTACTATGTAGAGTAATAATAGTTAATATAAAAAAAATTGACCAGGTGATTAAGGTTAATTAATTAATTTATTGACTAGGTAGAGGAGAGCTCGTGATACAGTTGTAATGCCCCTCCATCTATACGAGCAGGCTGGTTTCAAGTCCAACCTGCTCCAGAGACATGTGATAACATCTCTGAACAGGTTGATCAGAATTTTTTTATTTTAAAAATGACTGGACAAAGGAAGGCTTTTGCGGTCCCCTTATCTCTGAGGGTTCAATTATTCCATGCTCCAGAGGTGTGTAATTACTTCTCTCAACATGTTGATTATAAAATACTCCCTACATGGATACATAGGGGAACAGATGGAATTGGTATATAGAAGAAGTCAACTTCTGATTTGAACACACCATTAGGACTTCTTTTGTTATGTTTCACTTCCTCTTGGGATTTTCTGGCACAAGGTAGTGTCCCTACCTTTCAGTCAGGAGGCCCGATTCAAGTCCCACCTGCACCATTGGTTTCAAATAAGATCTTTGAACAGTTGATTAGAAACTGCAATAAAAAAAAACTGAACTGATAATAAACACTTATGGGCAAAGAAAAGTGACTGGTTTCTGACTCACAGATTGGCTTGGATCGCAATTAATATTGGTAATAAAAGATGGTTGCCCAAAGGTGAAACTTGGAAATTAAGTGCTCATTTCAGACTGGCGAATTTAATTGGAGTTAGCTTGGGAAAAATAAAATGGCTGAACACCAGTGTGGGGATGCGACTTTCCACCAGTATTTCATGAAGTTCAATCTTGCAATCAAAAGAAAATGATATGGATATGTGAACGTGGGTTACATCTCGGCTGAGATAAAAAGAAATGGATGGCCTTGACGATGCCACTTCCTACTAGAAGCAGAATCAGAATTAAAATATTCTTGGAGCTAGATGTTAAAAATTGAATACTGAGGAGTGTTTGGAATTTTTTAAAAATTTATGCAATATTTGTAAAGATGACCTTTTGAATGCATATGAGTCTTGGCTAGACTTTGAATTTAGAAAACTGGAGGGACACCCTATTGAACAGTATTTAGGTATTTAACAGGTAGTGTGCAAGATTGCAAAAGTTCTATTTGGGGATTCCTAATTTAGTGTTTGCCTTTACATTATTGGGCTGTGCTTTGGGGTAAAACATGGACAAACCCAAAGTTTTAACTGCTAGAAGCATATTTTTGGAACAGATATCAAAAGTCTTAACAAAAAGGTTAGGGGAAATCATTCATTCCCAGTGGCCCTCAAGGCTCAAATGGAGCATTTGGCAATACAACAATTGGAGGATTCAATGGCAGCAACAATGAGAGACCACACAGATATAAGTCATAAGTATAAAAGGATAATCGGAATTAAAAAGAGTGAAGATAGAGATACAGATGGCAATTATGACAGATGACAGGAACTGGAGAATTATAGCAGAAATGTCCAGGGTATGATCAAAAGTGGTTTACATGTAACTCAAAATGCCACTATGCAATGCAATAGGAATGGAATGACAAAGATTTCAGGAAATGCAAGGTTCAGAACCATAAATTGGTGATATTGAACAGGCAAGAGAATTGTGTTAGATACAAAAGGCTTCAGCCCAGTTAAAAATGTGTTTGTCACAGACTCATTCAGTTGCATCATGTTGGATAGTGGATGCACATGCACAGTGAGAGGAGGGGATTGATTAAAATGTTACTTATATTCTTATCTTACAAGAAGAAAAGTAAAGGGAATTTTAATGTTATACTTGTTTTAGGTTTGGGAATGACAAATGATTGGTGATTCCTGTAAAATAGCTGGGGTAAGCCACTTTATAGCACAAATGTGATACCAAGTGAAATATCCTTACTGTTGAACAAGTTATTTCTGAAAATAGGTTCAAAGGAAACTGAACTGTAGAACATGGCAAGGGAGTTGTTTTTGGACACTCAGTGGATTTACAGTGTAAACAATCCACAATATTGTATTCTTTTGGAGTCAGGAATTTAAAGGAAAAAGATCTAATAGTCTTAAAACTATAGTCATTAGGGAGAATAACAGATTGACTTATGTCCTGAAATGAATTTGCAGAATTAAAAAGACAGCATGTGGCCAACAAGTGCTAAATTTGAATGCTCTAATTATTCACTTTTCATTATCAAAATGTAGGTGTTGGTGTGGGTGTGCAGCCTGGCGTTGGAGTAGGTGTGCAGCCTGGTGTTGGAGTAGGTGTGCAGCCAGGTGCTGGTGTGGGTGTGCAACCTGGCGTCGGAATAGGCGTACAACCTGGCATCGGAGTGGGTAATTCACAGTCTTCTGAAATACATTTTTCTCCCATATATTCTTTGTACTTTTGTAAGTTTGTCTCAGCCCAATTCTGTGTAAATAATGGTACCACAGTGCACATGGAAATTAACACCAAAAGCTGAACACCTGCTAAAAGAACATCTGATATTGGCTTGAATGGCTGGGAGTTTCCACTTTTGTGTCAGCTGCATGAGGAAAGCAGACTGATAGCATCAGGTTTACAGGGGCTCAGAATTATCATAGTTTAAATTATACTGTATGGGTGTATTAAAATATAATGGATTCAAGTTTCCTAAGATTCAATGTGACAATTACCTTTACTCAACGAATGAAGATTTGGAGGAGCCAGTGTTGGACTGGGGTGGACAAAATTAAAAATCACACAAGATCAGGTTATAGTTCAACAGGTTTATGTGGAGGCACTAGCTTTCGGAGTGCTGCTCCTTTATCGGGTAGTTGAGAAGCAGGGCCATAAGACACAGAATTTATAGCAAAATCTTTTGCTATGAATTCTGTATTATGGTCCTGCTTCACAACCGCCTGATGAAGGACCAGTGCTCCAAAAGCTAATGCCTCCAAGTAAACCTGTTGGACCAAAGCCTGGTGTTGTGTGATTTATCCTTGAGTGAAAGAAGACTTGCTTCAGCTTAGTTGAATCAATAAAATCAAAACAATCCCCCATTTGCAGTTGTTTTTGAAATAACACCAGCAGATGCTGGTATCCTGTCAACAAGTCACCCTTTATTTGCATGGGGAGAATCCTTGACATTGATCCAGCTTCTTCAGTACCAACTCTCAGAGTGAATAGAACCTCTGACACTCTTGTTTATGTTTGAAAGCCAACACTCCCCGATTGGGGCTATTAAACTTGTCCAATCAGGGAACTCATATTCTGTGAGGTCCACTTGGATGACTTCATTAGAATCACTACAATTTGTAGCCTGATTACTGGCAATTAATTGATGTCAGATTTTGGATTTTTCTCCATAACATTGCCTGAGTCTCTGGATTAATAATCAAGAAATCGTACCACTAGGCTATTTAACTAGGCTTTCTTAAATTAATGAAGAGTATGTTTATTAACAAATAAACATGATATTAATTGGTAACACAATACACATAAACATAGATTAGAAATATGAGGTGAGTTCCAAAGATTAAGAGTTTTTTTTTAATGGATATATGGTTCAGTTTCTGAATTGTTCATATAGCAGGTCAATGAACATTGAATGTTGTCGCCATTGTAGTGGAAGTTGCCACTATCATTAAGAGTAGGAGTTTAAATGTTGGTTCTCTCCCTCTCTCTCTCCAGATTAGCGATTTAATTTACATCCACAGCCATTTGTAGTTTTATCAGCCTTTTTTAATTTTGCAAGGACAAGTTAAAATGATCCATTGTATTTTAGGGTTTTGACCAATGGTCATGACAGCTTTCATTTACATAAGTCACCAAAAATACCAATATCCAACAAGAGAGAATTGAACCATTTGTCTTGATTTCAATGGAACCACCATCACTGAATAATTTTGCCTCTATCAACGTCATGGGATTTGTATTAAATTGAAACTGAACTGGTCGAGCTATGGTCACAGAAACAAGTCAGAGGCTGGGAATTTTGAGGAAACTAATTCTCCAAAGCCTGTTTACCATCAAAATGTGAAGGAATGCAGCTCCAACAAAACTCAAGCAGCTTGACACTCATTTAGGGCAAGGCAGTGCACTAAAGTGGCACCCCAATCAGTTCCCCTTACCACTGACACAAATGATAGCAATATGTTCCTTCTCTCAGATACATGGCAGCAACTCACCTTCAAAACACGTGACCTATACCATTAAGAAAAACAAAGCAGCAGATGCATAGAAACCTAACCACTTGCAGTTGCCTTCCAAGTACATACCATTGTGGCTTGGAATTATACCATCACTCTTACATGTCAAAATGCTAGGACTTCTTTCCTGACTGCAATGTGGCAAATCTATACCACATTAACTTAAAAGGTTCACGAATGTTGCTCACCAGAACCTTCTCAAAGAGAGAAAGAGATGGCAACAAATGACCACTTTGTCGATTGGAAACTTTCTAATCTGTTGCCATGCATTTTAAATTACCTTTCAGAAATTGAGTGTTTCAGATACATAAAAAGAGTGCTACAAAGTGATTGGACATAGAAAGAAGGTTACCCACAAAAATAACTTGAATTACTTGAAATAGTTGGCCTGCTTACAACAAATTAAGCAATGTGTTTATAATTAGCACATAAGACAATTAAAAAAAGGGTTAACGTAATTCGCTGAACATAGGCAATTATTTGAGATAAACATACATGGTGTGATAGTTTATAAGTTTCAATTAACCATTTAGCTTTTGTTACTGTGTCTCACCAGGGACTGTCTAACAATTTGTTGTTTTAAAAGAGTAGATGGTGTAATAGTTGGATGCTAAATTCATTACTTATATTGAAAAAGAAAACTCTTTACAATGTATCTGCAAGATATGTGTCTTGCTTCAGCTCCTGTCACACCGTATGGATCGGTTGAAGTGACAATTGGAAGCACTGAAGAACAGAAGAACATACAATTAGGGGAGAGTGTGATCAATAGCTTTAGGAAGGTAGTTGCACCACAGGTACAATCAAGTAGATGGGTGACCACCAGGAGAGGTAATGCACGAGTCTCCTGTGGCTATCCCACTTTCAAACAAGTATACCATTTTGGCTGCTGTTGGGGGCTCCCTCATAGGGGGAGATAGCAGCATCCAGGTTTTTGGCACTAGGACTGGCTCTGCTGTAAAGCAGAATATGGCAAAGTCCAAGCAAGCAATTGATTTAGGGGACTCTAGGCACATAGATAGGGGTTGCAGGGTCAAAGATGTCTTGGAGTGATTGCAGCAAATTTTTAAAGGGGAGCATGAGCAACAAGAGTCATTGTACACATTTGTACCAACAACATAGGTAGAAAAAGGGATGAGGTCCTGCAGAGTGAATTTAGAAAGTTAGGCAGACGGTTAAATAGAAGGACCTCAAGGGTGATAATCTCTGGATTACTCCCAGTGCCACATTTTAGTAAGAGTAGGAATGGGAGGATAGGGCAGATAAGTGTGTGGCTGAGGAGCTGATGTAAGGGGCAGGGCTTCAGATTTTTGGATCAGTGGGATCTCTTCTGGGGCAGAAGTGACATGTGCAAGAGAGACGAGTTGCAGCTAAAATGGAGGGGGACCAAAATCCTGGTGGGAGATTTGCTACTCAGGAGACCTTAAGCAGTAATGAGAAAAGGTTGTGGCTGGTACAGAAATTAAAGGGAGCAAGTTAAATTGATAAGGCACAGTAGCGAATGAGCAAAGACATGAATTCAACTACATTTATTTCAAAGCAAGGAGCCTGGCAGATAAGGCAGATGATCTCAGGGCTTGGATGGGAACATGGGACTGGGATATCAGAGTTATTAGAAAAACATGGCTGAGGGAGGGACAGGATTAAGATTCTGTGTTCTGGGATACAGACACTATCGGAAGAATGGAAGAGGAGAGGGAATGGTGTTTTTGATAAGGAAAACATCACATTCAGTCACCTCTAAAAAAGTACTTAGTCCTCTGACCTTTAGTCCTGTGATATTCTTTTGGAATCTTTGATTACATTAAAGGCATGAAAAAAATACAACTTAGGTTAACTGTTAACTTAGGTTTCTGGCCAAATTATGTGTCATGTGATTTGATTTCTTATACTTTGGTACACATTTTTATACTAGTGTAATATGTGAGTGGGAATAAAATTGAAGATTAGCAGGATTAGATGTTTGAGTGACATGGGATGTTAAGATTATAGAAATGTTATGATTAGATTAGATTCCCTGCAGTGTGGAAACAGGCCCTTCGGCCCAACAAGTCCACACTGACCCTCCGAAGAGTAACCCACCCAGCCCCATTTCTCTCTGACTAATGCACCTAACACAATGGGCAATTTAACATGGCCAATTCACCTGGACTGCGGGAGAAAACCGGAGCACCTGAAGGAAACTCACGCAGACTTGGGGAGAATGTGCAAACTCCACATAGGCAGTCGCCCAAGGCCAGAATCGAACCTGGGACCCTGGTGCTATGGGGCAGCAGTGCTAACCACTGAGCCACTATGCTTCCCCCTTTTCAAAACTTTTTTTTCTCAGTAGAAAGTGATTTTAATTGAGGTTTCCAATGCATGAGGTACAAACAGCAATATGTGGCCAGAGGTTGGCGGGGAAGAGGGGGCTCCTTCTCCCAAGCTCCAAACACTACACACACACACACAAACTCCCCCTCCCCACCCCCAAACCCCGGTCCCCAACACCCTCCCCCTCCCCATTCGGCTGCAGAGATTGGCAATCTGCTGTGTCATTCCGGGGTGGGGCGAGGGAGGGGTACAGTTTTCAATCCTTCATTGCTAAGAAGGTAAATTTTGCCAACAATGTTCTTTTAATATAGAAGGTGCCAACTTGTCTGCTATGAAAAGCAGCATGCATGGAGTTTACTGTATTATCTTTTAAACAAGGAAAGGATTTACAAAAATGTCTTCCATAATAGAAGTGTGTGTGTGTGTGTGTGTGTGTGTGTGTGTTTATTTTGAATGTTTGGCTGTTTCAAATTTCATGTTTTACAGGATTTGTACAGCAACTTCAACAACCATGTCCTCTTAGCAAGCCACTGAACTGAAAGTAGCACAATTTGGGAATGGTGTTAATAACATTCTGTATTCTGCAACCCACATTCCCACTAAGCAGAACTTTCTGACGAATTTACATTAAACCTATACATCACACAACTTTGACAAGACACTCAGATCAGATTGTAGCATAACAATTAGGAGTTAATTACCAAGTGAGAATTTGGAAATTGACTTTTGCAACAGAACTCCAATACTGCTGCAAGATTTAGTTTTAATGATAAAGAAAAGAAAGTTGAATATGGATATAATATATAGTTCTCATAAATACTAGTTATTAATAATAATTGATTAAATTAGTTATTTGTAATCAAACTGTAAAATCACAAACTCAATTAGGACTAGTTTAGATTATCTAGAGTTACATTAAATCAAGCCAAAAAAATGTAACTTATTTTGGATAGTTTAGATTAATTCTGAAGTGTTATGGTAAGATAAGAAAGAATTAAGTGAGATTACTTCATTTTTAGCATAGATCAATTTATAGTTTGGCATAGATCAATTTAAGCAAAACAGCTACTATTGTAATGGTGTCAATAAACTTTTTGAGTGCAGGCCAAAACACCTAATTTTCTTAATGGGTTCAATGATACCAACCAAAAGGAGAGTAGTAGACAGTAACTACACAAGGTTCATAAAAGTTACAAAAAAATTTAAATTACTCACCCTAAAATATGACTGAAATGTCTGAATAGTGTTCAGTGTGTTCAATTTAATAGGCCCCTATGCCCAAGACAATAAGGGAAGCTCCAATAGCTACAAATAGAGATCTTGTCTGGGTAACATACTTTCACTACATTAAGACAGCTCTCTTCCTGTAATGCATTTGGATCTTTTCCACTGCTGCTGTCTCTTTCTTTTTTTCTCTGTCTCTATCCAAAGTAAAGTTTTCTTCATGGGTTAAAAGCTCCTAAAATGTTTGACCACCATGAGCAGATGCTTCCAGTGGAAGAATTTTTTTTTAAGGAACAGACCTCTATTTTGAACAAGAGTGCAATATCTGAACAACACCAGCCTTAGCAGCACTGTATGTACTACAGTTATTCTGAAATTAATATGATTATAATTAATAGCATTTGCATCACTTTAGAGGTTTAGTACTAACTGAAAATATTGAATTACCTTTATGTTAAATGGGTGATGTATTTAAATGTTGTTCTGAACATTCTGAGTTTTCAGAGAATGGAAGTAATTCAAAGAGTTAATGGTCTGTGCATGGTCATTACAGGTGTTAATGGAGTTCGACCCAGCAGTGCTCCACTGACTCCTGAACCAGGTACCATTATTACTGCTAAATAAATAGCATAATGGATGACTAATTAGGATATACATCCAGAGATAAGTTTTATTTAGATAAGTGAAAATTGTAAATCTCATTCAAACAGGGCAGTTTCCCGATTCATGTGCATCTACTGTATATAGAAAGGGATCAAATGACTACAAATTTGACCGAGATGAAGCTTAGAAATTATCAATTAAACCTGGAGATTTTTGAGACTATTAAAGGATAAAGCTTTGGCAGTTCTGTAATACTGACGGTTTTGATGCTGTGCATGCTGGTTTAACACCAGTTCCAATTAATTCTGGTAGCCCCACCAGTTGGCATCTTCATGAGAGTATTCGCATGAACACTATTGTCACTATATTTAAGATTTTCTCCTAAACAGTAAATGAAAAGATGTTTAGCAATGTGAAGGATAGCCCCACCAACACTATATAAAGGGGTCATCCGTTTCCTGCAGATTACTTGCTGGTTACTTCTTGCTAATTCTATTTGAGTTTATGGAAGTACTAGTGAGAGCTGATGAGAGAGAGAGAGAGTGAGAGACATTGTCTCCTCTGAGGTGACCTGCCAGTAAACAGAGGACAGGAATCCCACCTACCAAGAGCTGCTGGCTAACAAGAGACTTGCAACACTTTTGAACAACAGTGCCTTTGGAGATTCTGTGGCTGCTGCCAGAATGGTACCACTCGAAGGCTCAATATTAAGAAATGATTCAGGCCACAAGTAAGAAATACAGAGAGCTCTTGCTGGATAAAAGTTGTGGATAGAGGGCTTTGAGGAGTCTAGCAGCAATGGGAGAGAGGTAGTTCTCAACACTCCTCCCACTTCCTAATGTCAGATCCCTCCATCAGATACCAATTGTCTTCGAATGGAGGAACCTCAACCAGTGACCACAAACATAAAACTTCACTTGGTGTGGACTCTACGCATTGATAGCCCACATGGCAGTTGATTTAATATTAACCATGATGGAATGAGTTTTTAAGTGATCATTAATTGGTCACTGCGGGTCCTCAGTTACCAGAGGGGTAGGAACTTCTACCTGAATTCTAACAGATATGAAGATGACAGGTTCTGGCATGGGGCCATCATAATTAATTGAGTGAACTTCGCAAATCCAACACATCAAAAGAGAGGTCATAAAATTCTACCCTGGGTTACACATAATAAAGATTTCAGTGAATGCTCTAAACATGAAGCAGTCCTTGCTCGAGGTTTAAGGGCTCTGAGCGCAGGGTTGTTTCCAGTCATAGGTGCCATAGTCATAGATTCTCTTGGGCTGTGATGTGATGTGATGTGACACAGAGGCAGAAAATAAGAATACAAGTATTTCTTAGTGCGAAGGGTAGAAAGAAGAAACTTCAATACGGAACTATGACCTTCCAGAAACAGGTTTCTTACTTTCCAAAAAGCAGGAAGAGGTGTATATTTCTTCTGGAAGGTGTTTGCATAACTCTGCTATCTCATGGAACCAGACCTGCAGCCTCAGAGTAGGGAAAGTACAGCACTTAGTGAGATCAGTTCTGAATTTCTTCATTGTGGGAATATTATCTAAAATTCATAGCTTTCCAGCCATGCTGCACCAGAGAATTAATAGAGGCTTTTTCAGAAGAAGCAGGCAGTGTGCACACATGGATTTTCCTGGACAATAGGCCTGCCCCCTAGTTCAGGTACCACCAACTGCACCCATTTTTTTTTGGGTGTTGCATCTCACTTTTGTGATGTACAGCAAACACAGTAAAATGGTTGCTGATGAGCAACGACAATTAGTGCATGACTCTTGATGGTGCATAATTTTTCTGCCAGTCCACTGTCCCTCAATGCTTTAGCCAAAATGTCCAGCAAGAGAGTGCTCGAGAACAAGCCTATCAACCTAACATCCAATGCATGATTTCTTTCACAACCCAATCACACATTACAGGCATTCATAAAATGAGCCAATCTGCCACAAGGACTGTCAGCAAATAAACAGTTGGGGGTCCTGAAGCAATGGTTCTGTTGCTCTAAAACATGGGAGGAACCCTCCAATATTGGCTGGAGTAGACATTGTAACTCATGGTGCTCTACTGTATTTTCCATAACCTGATTGTGCATAGACATATCTTGTTAATTTGATAATAGGAGGAAGTGCAGGTGTTGAACTGGGGTGAAAGAAAGCTACCTGACAAAGGAACAGTGCTTCAAAATCTTGTACTTCCAAATAAACCTGTTGGACTGTAACCTGGTGTTGTGTGATTGTTAATTTGATAATCATACAAACTTGTGAAATAGAGTTTGCAAAATTAACAATTCAAACTGCAATGTAATGCTTTGGATGTTTGACAACTTGGCATCATCTGGTGATTATATATTGATCTGCAGAGATATGTGTTGTGTTCTGCTGCTCTTGGTTGACAATTTGGTTATCTTACTGCTGATTGCTCTCAGTCAGCATCACTGCACAATCATTATTTGTCAAAGTTTGCTTCTTCACACTCTTTTTGGACATTTAGTGTATTGTACATTGGTCTGAATAGACTTCTGTTCCTCAAAATGGAGCGCTATGATCAGTAATGACTAGATGATCGAAAGATCTTTGCAGGTGTCCAAGCATTTGTATTTCTACCTCCACTATCTGTCCAGTATGCAACTGTAGTAGTTCCCTATGTGCTTGCTAGTCATGTATCTCTTTCATTCATATGTAAGTATCTCAAAATGATTAAACAATTGGTTGCTGGGCAACATCATTCATACTTAACTTTCAAGTATTAGAGTAATAGTGATGTACAGCATGGAAACAGACCCTTCGGTCCAACCCGTCCATGCCAACCAGATATCCCAACCTAATCTAGTCCCACTTGCCAGCACTCGGCTCATATCCCTCCAAACCCTACCTATTCATATACCCATCCAAATACCTTTTAAATATTGCAGTTATACCAGCGTCCACCACTTCCTCTGGCAACTCATTCCATACACGCACCACTATCTGCGTGAAAAAGTTGCCCCTTAGGTCTCTCTTACATCTTTCCCCTCTCACCCTAAATCTATGCCCTCTAATTCTGGACTCTCCCACCCCAGGGAAAAGACTTTGTCTATTTATCCTATCCATGCCCCTCATGATTTTATAAACCTCTATAAGGTCACCCCTCAGCCTCCAACGCTCCAAAGAAACAGCCCAGCCTATTCAAATTTTCCCTCTAACTTAAATCCTCCAACCCTGGCAACAGCCTTGTTAATCTTTTCTGAACCCTTTTCACGTTTTGCAACATCCTTCTGACAGGTAGGACACAAGAATAGCACGCCATATTCCAAAAGTGGCCTAATCAACATCTTGTACAGCCGCAACATGACCTCCCAATTCCTGTACTCAATACTCTGACCAATAAAGAAAAGCATACCAAACTCTGCCTTCACTATCCTATCTACCTGTAACTCCACTTTCGAGAAACAATGAACCTGCACTTCAAGGTCTCTTTGTTCAGCAACACTCCTTAGGATCTTACCATTCAGTGTATAAGTCCTGCTAAGATTTGCTTTCCCAAAATGCAGCACCTCTCATTTATCTAAATTAAACTCCATCTGCCACTCAGCCAATTGGCACATCTGATCAAGATCCCATTGTAATCTGAGGTAACCTTCTTCACTGTCCACTACACTTCCAATTTTGGTGTCATCTGCAAACTTACTAACTATACCTCCTATGTTCACATCCAAATCATTTATATAAATGATGAAAAGTAGTGGACCCAGCACTGATACTTGTGCCACTCCATTGGTCACAGGCCTCCAGTCTGAAAAATGACCTTCCACCATCAACCTCGGTCTTCTACCTTTGAGCCAGTTCTGTACCCAAATGGCTAGTTCTCCCTGCATTCCATGCAACCTAACCTTGCTAATTAGCCGTGCTGAAGATAATAATTCCTTTTCCAATAGTGCTAACCAAAAATGCAACAATGTAATGTGAAAATCTTGTTTTATTGTCCAACACATATTGATCATTGATTTGAAATACAATATTCTGCTGGGCTGTTTGTCATCCTACTATCCTTGCTCAGTGTGATATAGGTCACTCCCTACTGAGCATGTATGTCTTTAAACAGTTTGCCAGAAAACTGCAAATTGTTCTCAGACACTATCCATTCTGACACCAAATAAACTGTAAATAATGGTCATGATGTGGTTGTACCCATTATGTTGCTAAGCTGTTGAATAAGGGGAATTTGGAAAAGTGATCTGTCACAAGAATATACAGTAATCTTCACTATGCACTGTGAGTAAGTCTGCTGCTACTTTCATCCAATGAGGAGATAGAATCATCTTGACAAAGAGCCTCTCCACTGCCAGGGTCAGTAAGTTTGGTATGTCTGACATACATTCACAAGTCGTTGAATTTCCTGATTCATTTCTGGCCTTTCACAGATTCACAGTGCTAGCTTTCTTGTGTGTTCAATCCCCATGTGTTCTTGGTGTAGCATGTTCAAATTATCCTAGCATTATATTTTTATTACTGAGAGTTGTTTACCCTTAAAACTGTGACATACCAAGATCATCTCTGTGGCTAAAATGAATGAATATTCTCGGGTGCTTAATGTTGTCAGGCCATCCTTGGATAACGATCTTTTGCAACTCTTGTAGTTGTTCATTTTTTGCAGTTGCTGATTGCAATTGTTCGCACTGTTCTGGTGGAAGTGTAATGAAAGTCCAAATGGAAACATTTGACATTGGTAACTGTAAAGGTATAAATGCTATGACATAAAGATCATATTCCACAGGGCAACGGCTTCCCTCTATGGTTTCTCTCAGCAAGCCTAGAAAACTGTTAAATGTGAGATTTTGTACCTTCTTCAGATGCTGATATGAATAGCCAAGACGGCAGCAGTCTGCGCTTGCAAGGTATCAAACCATGCTTATATGACACCAAGTTGAGATTTCATGATCTCAGCTGGAACTTCCATTGCAACATGGATTCATCCATGTGCTGCTATAGAAACTAAGAGACACTGACCACCAAGCCTGCCATGTATCCACCCGTCTGTGTCTGTCCACAATTGTGCAAAATACACAGGTGGCATCAGATAGCCCAATCGTCAGTTGAGACCCATTCTTGGTCAGTTTACAAATACCTAAAGGCCACTTCCCACATCCACTGATCTTTCAAGAGCAGCAGACTGAAACTGGTGATGATCCAAAACTCAAGAAAAAGGAGTGTATTTCCCACACAGGCTCACTGTTTTGATTGAAGACCACGCCACACCCAAGTTTCAAACACACCTTGTTTACCCTCTTCCACTGTCCTATTCACACTAACCTCAATCCCCGTTGTCACATCGGTACGCCAGCTTGACTTGAGCAATGATCTCATTCTTCACTTTCCCTGCTTCCAACTCCAGTGTTCAATGTTATTGTTGACTGACTGCTGTAGTAGCATGACCACTGCTCCAGGCGTCTCCCCAGATGTCTTGCCTCAACGTAATTAAAGTTCCAAAAAGTTTGAGTGGGAGGAGCACTGCTTGCAGGATGCCATCTGCCCATGACACAATTTGATGGACATAAAACCTAATGATGCCTTGTGGTTGTGTCTGCAACTGCTTGCATGAAATCAGCCACCACATCATGATGGGAACAGAACCCGAACTGGAGCCAGATTCCTCGATTTTCCATGGTAATGAAAACCAGTCTTTCTGGAAGGTCAGATAATGTGCAAGCATTTCTATGTGCATGTTCATCAAACTGAAAAATAGAAACAAAGTTTTCATCTGAGATTTCTGCAATAAACTCAGAAGCATGTGTGATTTTCTTTGGCCTGGTTGTGGCACACTTTTGCCTGCTGATTCACCATATGTAAACTCTTTACATGTGCTACCCTCTAAAGTAAATAGTGCTGGCATCTGAACTGGGAGTTTTAATGTCAGATTGGGAAATGGTGTTTGATTTTCATCAGTGTCTCTCATTTCTGTTTCAGGAGAAATCAGGACTTACATAGTTACATTATCTACCAATTATACATGTTAATATATTGTGGGATGTGGGTGAGGTGGCATTGGGCGGTCACATCAAAGACTTCCTGCAGTCTCCTCCAGAGAATTGAGGACATGCAGCCACATCTTTTACGCCACTATCAGCCTCCTCAATACGACCAGTTATGTGCTGCTGTCTCCTTTCATAAGCCATCTGGAAACAGTGCCAAGTATATAAGGGCAAGATGAGGCTACAAATGTCAACGATATGTTATGATGGATAGTGGTTGTGGGGAGGCCAATGAAGAGAGCTTGTGAATGAAAGCATAAGAGGTCATTGGTGCTGTTGGTAGGTATGGTATGTGAACATGCATTCACTGATTTTGACTATTCTTGTGAATTTATTGAACTTTTTCTGCTGCATCTGCGTCCTGAGAGCTGGACTGTTGCCATTGACTGTGATAACTAAATGCTCCTATTGCCTTCTTGGTTTCTGTGTGGAGGACAGTCTTAATTGCTCATGCTAGGTTTATTTGCGTTAGGCCTGTTAGTTTAAAAATGACAACAGGAGTCCTATTACCAAATAGCACACTACTTCTTATTTTAAATGAGCTATCACCTGACAAGGATGGCTGTTCCTTCCAGTCAACAATAGACCCTAATGAATGTTTCTTTTTATGGCCTGAGTGGCAATAAATGATCAGTCACTGAACACTATTTTGCTGTGTTATTGTCCAATTTCTATTCTTAGTTCTGAAAATGACTCACTTCTAAACTCTGTCTTCTTTGAACAGGTGGAGTGCAACCAGGCCTTGGAGCTAAAGCTGCCAAGCTAGGTAAATCAAAATTATTTCAGTTAACAAATTGCAAAATCATCCAGTAAAGTGAATACAATGATTGCAGTATGTCCACCAAGCCATATGTTTGACTCATCATGATAAGGACATCTGGATTTAAGGACAACATGCTGGATTGTTTATCATGTTAGTAATTAGAAATATACAAGAGCAGCAGTTGTTACCTAATAATTCAAACAGCTTCCTGTCAAGTGAAAGTAAATTGAGGAGAACCAGATATATCCTCCTTTTTCTGTTATATTTTGCAAGTATCATGTGTATAATTGATTGCCCCCAAAGGAGTTGTTGGACATTCGCAAGGCCATCTGAAGGAAATTTCCATTCTCCAAATGGAAACTATGCACATTTTGAAAGAGCAGTAGTTGTTAAAACTAGACCATACAATCACAGGTGCATATGGAAATTTAGATAGTCACAGGGAGTGTAGCAATGAAGGAGTCTCAGCCCTTTACTTTGATAAACATGTAAAATATAATAATACAGATGAGAAGCACTACAGAATGAAAGCCAAATTGACCATTACAATGTGTTTCAAGAAGTCATTCAAGAGAGGGATTGAGAAAGAATATGCTAGTGACATGGGCTTGCACTGTCATGAAAATAAATGTTGTTCTCTTCTGCAAGACTGAGAGTTCCTGAGGTCTATCCTTTGTGAGGGTTAAAGATGTCTCCTCAAGTCTGAAAAAGAACTTGAAGCGAGAGAGGAATTTTCAGTTTCCATTGTGTCTGTGGCATAGTGCATGTTCTAGCAATTTGAATACAGAGGCAGTCGGCAATGCTTTAAACTAATGAAATGGAAGTGACAAAGGATTCATTCAAAAGCAGTAAGGGAAATGTCAAGGCCCTGGAGAAGAGCAGAATATTGGATAAAATTAAATAGTGTTGGTCAGAAGAGACCATGAGACTAAGATAATAAGGCATTGGTAACTAAGGTGATAGCAAGTAAAATTAATAATTATAAGCAAAAAGCTCTGAACCTTAATATATTAACTATTTGTAACAAGTCAGAATAAGTAACACCACATATAGAAATTAATAGATTTGATCTAATTGCTATTATGGAAACAAAGCTGTTATGCAGTCTACACATTGGGAACTAACTATTCTAGGATATGTGTCTTTTGGAAGAAATGAGGAACAATGGAAAAATAGGAGGAACAGCCCTAAAAATAAAAAAAAGTAATTTTCTTATCTGAGCAAATAAAGAAGTAGAATAAGTTTGGGTTGAGCTAAGAAATGAAGTATAATATAAATTGTAGGCATTTACAATTGATGAGGAGGTAACTGACAGGGTAACTCTTACATCAGTAAAATAAACCAGATTAGAAAAAGCAAGAGAAGTTCTTAAACACTACACCAGAGAGCTTTATTTAGTAACCAGCAATGTATAGATGTTAATAAAAGAGGATTACAGTACATCAGGAATGGAAGAGCCTTACTTAAAGAGCTAACAGCCTTGAACACAATGTATGTCAGATACCTGCAACCCAGACAAACTAAGTATCTACAGATATCAGTATTGGCTTAAAATATATAATGAAAGAAAAAAAAAACAACAATATACTGATGAGAGTTATTTATAGGTCTTCAAATGGTAATTGAAGTACAGTGGAGAGTATAAATCTTGCAGTTAGAAGTGACGAAAAGAAGGGCAATATTGGAAATATGATGGACTTATACAAACTGTGCAAACCAAATTTAGATTGGGGTTGTGCAGGACAACTTCAAGCAATTCATAAAATATATTTTTCAAGATTAATATGTTGAGAATCAATTACTATGGTTCTAGTATCTTAAGTGGAGTTGAGTCCATGAAAAGATCAGCCATGATCTTATTGAATGGTAGAGCAGGCCCAATGGGTCAGATGGCCTACTCATACTCGTATTTCTTATGTTCTTATGTAGTACTAAAGGAGTCTCCAGAGCAATATGATGCATTTACATTGAGGTTGAAAGTGATTTAGTTGAATTTGAAACAAGACTTATAATTCTAAACAAGAGACAGTTGATTAAGATAGAATGGAAAGTTATATTAAATGAAATTCCCTCCCTAAGAGTATTGTGGAGCAACCGATAGCATGTGGATTGATGTGGTTCAAGTCAGCTCATCACCAGCTTCTCAAAGGCAACTAGGGACTGGCAATATATGTTGGCCAGCTAGCAATGCCCACATTGCACAAGTGAGTACAAAATGATGTCTGTCATTTAACGAATGATACATAATTTGCAACAAACATACATTCCTAAAATGCACAGTATGTTCCAAATAAAATGGTTTAACTGTGGTTAACAAAAGGAGATAAAGATAATTATTGGATTGAAGAAAGAGGTTACAATGTTGACAAATGAAACACAGCCTGAGGATTGATAAGATTTTAAAATTCAGGAAATGAAGTCTAAGAAATTTCAGAGGAAAGGGAAAATAAATATGAGAATAGTCCAGCAAGGAGCAAGCTGTCAATATTTTATTACGACACTGGGTAAATCCCTCTGCTAATTTAAACCCAACACACACAGAAGCTCACCTCGTGGTGAAATCTGTTAAGTTTCAAGAGTCAAAGAGCTATCCCAGAGGTCACTATTTAAAGTAACAATTAATAATTTTATTTCTTAACAACTATTTACAACTCCTTTCTCTTAAACCTATAGTTAACCTCCCATTCTATAATACTTCTGATTTTAAAAAAACCCAATTAAGATTTACAAAAATTCAACTTTCAAAACCAGTCAGCTGTCGAATCTTCTCTTTGTATCTTCCTCTGTAGATTTTCCTCGGTCGTCTTTTCTTTAGTATTATACTTCATAGGCCTTTCATTTAAACAGGTACCCTTCAGAGAACTATTCATCGAGCAGTCCATACTTGTTGATCCTTGGCAGTTCCCTCCCTAACTGTTCAAAATATCCAGTTTTGTACCCCAAAACATCGGATCATTTCATTGGTTTTGATGTTACCAAAAACAGTAAAATTCAAATTCGATTGGATTTTTAGGAGAGGCTGAACAGGCTGGGGCTGTTTTCCCTGGAGCGTAGGAGGCTGAGGGGTGACCTTATAGAGGTTAACAAAATTATGAGGGGGATAAATAGACAAAGTCTTTTCTCTGGAATCGGAGAGTCCAGAACTAGAGGGCATAGGTTTAGGGTGAGAGGGGAAAGATATAAAAGAGACCTAAGGAACAACGTTTTCACACAGAGGGTGGTATGTGTATGGAATGAGCTGCCTGAGGAAGTGGTGCAGGCTAGCACAATTGCAAAATTTAAAAGGCATTTGGGTGGGTATATAAATAGGATGGATTTGCAGGGATATGGGCCGGGTGCTGGCAGGTGGGACTAGATTGGGTTGGGATATCTCGTTGGCATGGATGGGTTGGACCAAAGGGTCTGTTTTCATGCTGTACATCTCTATGACTCTCTGGTATCTGGAGCATAATTTAAACTGATTGGCTGAACTTGAATTTGTTTTTGTTCCATAGCAAACAAATCCAGCTATTTGTTTCAACCAAGTGTTACATTTTTACCTTGTTCAGGACACTGCTTTCATTCAGTCCTTGCTAGCTTTTCAACTCTCTTACAGGCATAGAACACACCTACACCTTCATAACAATTTTCATAGATATGTAATGGTAAGAGATCAGTGAAAGCAAATGATGGTAAATGATAGAGACAAAGACAACTGAAACTATAATGAGGAACATGGAAGTAGCAAGGCATGAAATAATTATTTTGCATAAATCTTCCAGAAATAGAGAAACAAAAGCTTGGTCAATAAATCGTACAAAAGATGTTAGTGGGACCAAGTGGTTACAAATCACTGGATCTAATGACGTGCATTCTAGGGTTTTGTACATTGTGTATATAGTTGGCTGTATGAGTAACAGGGCAAAAGTGAGTACTGCAGATGCTGGAAACCAGAATCTAGATTAGAGTGGTGCTGGAAAAGCACAGCAGGTCAGGCAGCATCCGAGGAGCAGGTGAGGGAGCAGCGGTGGAGGAGGCCCAGGACCTGCATATCTTCGGCAGAGTGAGAGGGGGAGTTGAAATTTTGCCAGAGCAGATTGGCTGTTTGCTCACAGACTGATTAAACATACAAACAGTAAGATAAACCTTCTATTGTAGAGTGCCACATATCATGATATCATCCATCTATTTAAAGGTCTGGTGCAATTCTGAGATCTGTGCAATCGTTCGTACAAAGTAAGCAATGAAGAAGTTACACAGAAACTGTCGGAAGACAGACATAATGGATAGGTAAAAACAATGACTGCAGATGCTGGAAATCAGATTCTAGATTAGTGGTGCTGGAAAAGCACAGCAGTTCAGGTAGCATCCAGGAGCAGTAAAATTGACGTTTCGGGCAAAAGCCCTTCAACAGGAATACAGGCAGAGTACCTGAAGGGTGGAGAGATAAATGAGAAGAGGGTGGGGGTGGGGAGAAAGTAGCATAGAGTATAATAGGTGAGTGGGGGAAGAGATGAAGGTGTTAGATCAGGGAGGAGGGTGGAGTGGATAGGTGGAAAAGAAGATAGGCAGGTAGGACAAGTCATGGGGACAGTGCTGGGCTGGAAGTTTAGAACTGGGGTGAGGTGGGGGAAGGGGAAATGAGGAAACTGTTGAAGTCTACATTGATGCCCCGGGATTGATGTGTTCCGAGGCAGAAGATGCGGCGTTCTTCCTCCAGGCATCGGGTGGTGAGGGAGCGGCAGTGAAGGAGGCCCAGGACCTCCATGTCCTCGGCAGAGTGGGAGGGGGAGTTGAAATGTTGGGCCACAGGGCAGTGTAGTTGATTGGTGCGGGTGTCCCAGAGATGTTCCCTAAAGCGCTCTGCTAGGAGGTGTCCAGTCTCCCCAATGTAGTGGAGACCAGATCGGGAGCAACGGATACAATAAATGATATTGGTGGATTCTGTACTGTTTGTCCTGTTCGGTTCAATGGATAGGTGGGTTAGAAAATGCTGGATGCAGTACAATATAGCAAACTTTTTGAGGATATCCATTTTGGTAGGAAAATGAAAAGGCAGAATAGTTTTGAAATGAGGAGAGACTGGGGAATGTTTGCATTTAGAAGCAACTTGCTACCTTTGTGCATGCATCTCAAAAATAAATGTGCAGGTGCAGCAAACAATAATGTAAGCAATAGTTTATTAGTCATCAGTACAAAGCGAATTGCAGTATGAGTGGTCATACTGCGAATTTGCAGGACATTGATAAAATTTTAAATACCGTGTGTTGTTTTGCCCACCTTATCTATTTGCCTGAGAGGGACTGCAACTAAGGTTCACTATACTGGTTTCTACAATGAGGGCTTCATCACATGAGAAGAGATTGAGTACACTAAATGTATACCTTATGCATTTAAAAATGCTACGTAATTGATTTCTATTTGAAATAAAATAGTTATTAATCAGCATGATACTTACTGCTAAATGATAAATTTACTTACAAAGCTTTTATTCAGAGGCTTATTAATGGTAATTAGATTTTTCACGCTCTGGTTCTTCTTCAGGGCAAGGAGGCTATGGTGGATACCTACCCTACTATCAACCTGGTAAGAAGCTCCGATACATTATCTAGTCATTGTATACCTCATATGTGAAGAGGATCCTCAACTGTGTGAATTTCAAAAATAATGTTAATGCTGATTTATATTTAATCTGGAGATGAATCTTATTCTGTAAGAAAGTTTTGATATTGAAGCCAGAATAAGATTTCAACTTCCTTAATCATCTGAATGAAAAGCATACTGTATGTTCTAACTCAACAGGTGGGGATACACCAATGAAGTAGTCTTTCAGTAGTTTTAGAACAAGCTGTTCTGTTTGTTACACAAGCATAAACATCCCAAAAGTTGCCCAGTGCACTGATCATGATTATTATCTTCGCACATTTTAATGTAGTCTACTGATCAATTTAGATTGAGTTACAATAATGTACTAACCCACGCTCATTCTTCAACGTAACTAACACAGGGCTGGTGTAGATCTTTCTCAAGGATTTGAATAGTCAGCATGTGGTAAAATAATAGTCACTATATTATATACAACTGTTTTAAATTTATTGGATTACACAAATAGGTAAGATAATCTTAAACAGGAATTGATGTGATACTCAAGACTGCTGTGGCTGATACAACACTGTAGCAATTTACATGGTTTAATTTAAAAACAATGACCACTTTGATATTGGGCATTGAATCATGCTGTTAGAACTGACCACACAATGACATTGAAAAATGTGCAAAACAGGGACAAACCAACAGCATAAGAAAAGTGATGAAGATATTCAAAGTGGTATACTTAATAATATGGTTGATCAGTCATCTGTTCTTTGATAAAGACAACACTAACAGGGCAGTGTTTTGTCTGGCAGGTGCAAAGATTCAGTAAAGAATGAATAAACTAGTACAAGGAGTCAATAATGAGCTAATGTTGGTTGTGCAAGTGAGAATGTATTTCTGAGATAGAGATCTCTAGAAGGTTTAGCATTTTGGAAAATTAGGTTAAAATTATTTTATAGTTAGTCATTGGTGACAATAATGAACTTCCAACTAAATTGTTGAGGCAAACGACTCATTTAACCAAAACTTTTCACAAGACGACCGGATTTTTTTTTGTGTAGGCCAGTACAGTCACGCAGTTGAATCTCTCTTGTTAAAGTGGAAGCAGACGTGAGGAAATTCTGCATCATAGTTAAGGAAGAATATCTACTTGAGAATTGAAGGTGTTTTTACATTAGCACTTGTTTAATTCAGATTGTAAGACAATAACACTTGCAAGCCAGCTTTCCATTCTTACATTATTAAACCTGGCTGAATTCCTAAACATCAAAATTATTGACCAATAGCAAACACTTCAGTGATAAACAGATCCAGATTTAGCAGTGAGAAAGGAGAGGGTGCTCGCAAACACTAATCTCTCATAATGTTCACTGTCATGTGTAAATGCAAAAGCACCTTAAAGTAGGAAATGGAGATATCATAGAAGGGAGGAATACAACAGAGCAAGCAAAGGACTTGCAAACACAAGAGGAAACATTATATTGATGGAAAATATGAGGTTATCTTGTCACACTTCAAAAAAAAATTACCATTTGATGGAGGTAGCATAAGTGTATCTTTGACTAATGTCAGCACCATACAGAGGTGCATGGGAAAAGAAATTGCAAAGAGAGGCTGTTTTCCTTTTTAATGTTGCCTAATAAATTACTTTTCAGGAATTGGAATTGGATACAGAGCTGGAACTGGACAGCTAGGAGGCCTACAGACTGCAGGTACCAAATATTCAGCTTGGTGCTCTGGAATTTCAAAGTTGGACTAAGTTGGCTCTCAGAATATCACATTAACTAAATCACTAAATATAAAGAGCCGTCTCCATCAACATCTCAGTCTCTACATAATTTTTGAAGTCACATAAAGGGACACATCTGCCTACATTTAGAAACTGTTCATTATTTCAGGCCTTCATTTTTATCTCTTTAATATTCAGCTGCATCTAGACCCATCTCTTTCTTAAAAAAGGGAACTCACATTATCATTATTGACACTGCTGAGAGCATGTTTCTAAATCTCCTACTTTATATTTGTATTTGATTCCTCAGGTTAAACCCCTCTTATATCCATATTATCTCGGACTCTCAAAATTTTAATCTCTCATGATTTGTATCTAATTCTCAGCATCACCTTGTATTCACATCAATATGTAAGTATCCTTTTGAAGATGGATGTCGCAATACCACATACAACCACATGGTCTTCCATTTATGGCCTCACTGTTGTTCTATTTAAAGTTTTATTAGTTATATGTTTTCATCCTTCTATTTCCATTATGTGCTATCCTTCATCTTCTCTTTTCTGCATATGAGGAGACATATCCCAAATCTACCTCATCCAGAACGAGGGTCGAACCTGATGCCATTTTCATGATTCTGATCTATGTGATAACCATCTAAACAACTGAACTAACTGTACTCAACTGTCCACTACATCTACTAACTTTTTAATACTTTTCAATATATCTGCATTCATAAGCAACTGAATTAACAGAGATCACACAGAGAAGAACAAGCATTGATGTGGGAGCAAGAGTTGGGACTAAAGGACTCTCAGGGAGCTGCCTGTGCCTAGAGTGTTCAGGGAGCATTTAATTTATTGATGCAATCTTGGAAAATGGGCATTTACGGTTCATATCTAATTTCCCTTGAGAAGGCGGTGAATAACTACCTTCTTGAACTGCTGTAATCCATTTGGTTTAGGGGGACACAGTACTGGGTCGAAAAGGATTCTTCAGGATTTTGATTCAATGTGAATGAATAATGGTGATAATTTCTAAGTCAAAGTGGTGTGTCTTGTAAATGTTCTAATGCACCTAGTGTGCCTTTTGCTCTGGGCCTGAGAGGCCACAGGTTTGAAAGATGCTTTTGAAGAAGTCATTACGAGTTGGTCCAATGTATCGTGTATATGGTACATACTGCAACAACTGTGTACCTGTGGTGGATGTAACAAATGTTCGAACTGATGTATCAGGTGCCCGTGAAAAAAGCTGCTTTGTCCGAGATAGTTGAGATTGTTAAATGTTGTTTCAGTTAGTTCCTGAAGCAAGTGGGTTGTATTCCATCACACTTTTCATTAATTCTTTTTAAATAGTGGTAACTCTTTTAGGAGCCAGTAAAGTTTGGTAGGAATAATTGAGAAGAATCATAGAGTCCCGACAGTGTGAAAGCAAGCCATTTGGCCCATTGAGTCTATGCCAAACCTCCAAAGAGCATCCCATCCAGACCCAACCCCTCACTCTACCCCTGTAAATTTGCATTTCCTGTGGCTAATCCACATAGCCCGCACATCTCTGGACACTATAAGACAATTTAGCATGGTCATCCACCTCAGTGAATTACTCTTTGCAGAATCCCTAGTCTCTGACCTGCTTTTGTAGTCCCAGTAATGGTAATGGTTGAGTATTCCGTGATGATGAAGCTATTGAATGTGAAGTGGTTAGATCATGTCTTGGTGGAGTTGGCCAGTGCCTGACAATGTATATGGTACAACTACTATTTTCCATTTATCAACACAAGCTTGAATGCTATACAACCTATGCTGCATGTGGGTATGTACTGCTTCGTATCTGAAGAGTTTAAAATGGTACAGAGAATTATGCAATCATCAACAAACATTCCTACTTTTGATCTTCTAATGGTGGGAAGGTCACTGATTCACAGCTAAAGGTGGTTGAGCATAGGACATTGCCCTGAAAAATTCCTGCAGTGACATCCTAAGGCTATCATAATTGGCCTCCAAAAACCAAATACATCTTTCTTTGTGATAGGTAGACTGTTGCATGTGGAGAGTTTTGCTCTGTGATTCTTACTGACTGTGATTTTAGTCCACTTTTTAAATGCTACACTCAGTCAAATGCCGTATTTATTTCAGGGGCTAATTCACCCATGACATTCAGATCTTTTGTCCATGTTTAGAACATGAGCAGGTTATTGGTAAAAAGTGCTACTTGATAACATTACCAATGACATCTTAGATTGTTTTGCAGAAGTTTGGGAGTAAACTAATGGGATGACAACAGCAATTTGAAATTTATCCAACTTTTGTGAACTGGGTAAAAATGGGTGAGTTTCCTTTTGTTAGGTAGATGACAGGATTGTAACTGAACTGGAATAGCTTGGCCAGAGGAACAATAGAAGAGAGAACAAAGAACAAAGAAAATTACAGCACAGGAACAGGCCCTTCGGTCCTCCAAGCCTGCACCGATCCAGCTCCTCTATCTAAACCTGTCACCTATTTTCTAAGGATCTGTATCCCTCTGTTCCCTGCCCATTCATGTAACTGTCTAGATACATCTTAAATAACACTATCGTGCCAGCTTCTACCACCTCCGCTGGCAATGCATTCTAGGCACCCACCACCCTCTGCACAAAGAACTTTCCACGGCTATCTTTCTTAAACTTTTTCCCTCTCAATTTGAACTCGTGACTTCTAGTAACTGAGTCCCCCACTCTGGGAAAAAGCTTCTCACTATCCACCCTGACTATACCTCTCATGATTTTGTAGACCTCAATCAGGACCCCTCTCAACCTCCATATTTCTAATTAAAATAATCCTAATCTACTCAACCTCTCTTCATAGCTAGCACCCTCTATACCACACAACATCTAGGTGAACCTCCTCTGCACCCTCTCCAAAGCATCCATATCCTTTTGGTAATGTGGCGACCAGAACTGTACACATTATTCTAAATGTGGCCAAATCAAAGTCTTATACAACTGTAACATGACCTGGCAACACTTGTACTCAATACCCCGTCTGATGAAGGAAAGTATCCTGTATGCCTTCTTGACCGTTCTATTGACCTGCGTTGCCGTCTTCAAGGTACAATGGACCTGAACACCCAGATCTCTCTGTACATCAATTTCCTTAGGACGTTTCCAATAACTGTATAGTTTGCTCTTGAATTGGATCTTCCAAAATTCATCACCTCACATTTGCCTGGATTGAACGCCATCTGTCATTTCTCCGCCCAACTTTCCAATCTATCTATATTCTGCTGTATTCTCTGACAGTCCCTTTCACTATCTGCTACTCCAAACCTTAGTGTATTCTGCAAACTTGTTAATCAGACCACCTGTACCTTCCTCCAGATCATTTATGTATATCACAACAACAGCGGTCCCAGCATGGATCCCTGTAGAACACCACTGGTCACAGTTCTCCATTTTGAGAAATTCCCTTCCACTACTATTCTCTGTCTCCTGTTGCCCAGCCAGTTCTTTGTCCACCTAGCAATACACCCTGGTCACCATGCAACTTCACTTTCTCCAACAGCCTGTCATGGGGAAACTTATCAAATGCCTTACTGAAGTCCATGTATATGACATCTACAGCCCTTCCTTCGTCAGTCAACTTTGTCAGTTCCTCAAAGAACAAAGTTTGGAGTACAGGTCTTCTGGATGCCAACTGGGCTGTTATTGAGGGCCATGGTCTTTGCTGTATCGAGTGGGCTAAACCAGTTCTTGATGTCATGTAAATGAAACAAATTTGACTGAACACTCTTATAGATGGTATTTGAGTCCTCTAGAGAAGGCCAAGATGGAAAATTCACTTCACATTTCGATCTAAATATAGTTCCAAATGCTTTAGCCTTGTTCTTTGCCAGTTAAACACTGGTCTCTCCTATTATTGGTGACAATGATATTCATGGAACCTTCACTTTCTATATGGCACTAATTAGTTAAATCACTAACATAACTGAATATGGGAGAACTGTACTACAGGGCAAATTATAGCACAGGCCATAAATTGACAGATTATGGTAGAATGCAATTCTACAGTTCTGATGATGCAGATTATTGAGCTCGATTATTACTCAGTTTATCTCATCAAGCATAGTGATGTTACCACACAATATTAGAATTCTAAGTATGAAGGATTTTGTTTCTATAAGCTCTGTACTATGGTCATTCCTACCAATACAGCCATAGCTAGATGCATCAAATAGACAGATTTTGGTGAGGACAAGATGATCTTGGTTTTTCCTTCAGATTTAATTATCAATGCACTCAGCTTTGAATCACAGGGCATCTGATTTTCACAGAATTTCAAACTTGAGCAAAAAGCATAAAGGTTTACATTTCAGTGCAATCCTAAAGGAAAGTCACACTGTCGGAGGTGTCTTCTTTCAGATGAGACATTAAAATGAGGCGCATTTGCCTGCTTCTGTCAAAGTAAGACTATTTCAAAGATGAGCAGAGACATTATACCCAGTGTCTAGGCCAATATTGATGCCACTAGAAGTAGATTATCTGGTCTTTATTATATTGGCATCCGTGAAAGCTTTGTATCTGCCTTCTGCTCAGCCACACACTGCTCCACATTATCAAAGGGAATGGACACAGGGTTTATGCTCAATGAAGATTGTACTCTTTTCACAGGATATACATACAGATGATGAGATGTGGTGAAATTTCCTCAGGCTGTTCAGGTTTCTGTAACAGATCTGCAATTTGCAGCCTGCTGTACTAAAACATTCTCAGTGAAGCACATCTGATCAAGATATCGTGATAGTTGTCATAATTTATTCAAAAGCAGATGGCTCATTGGAGATATATGTTATCCTTCAAGGACCTATCTGATACCGCCTGAGGGGGATCTATCACCAAAATAATAGTGTACTAGACTCAAAATGTTAATTCTGCCTCACGGTCTCCACCAGTGCTGCCAAACCTGTTGAGATTTTCCAGCACTGTATGTGTTATTCAAATTTGTACCACTATTGATACAGACAACAGACACAATATGAACTTGATGACCACAAGGCCAATTTTAGAGCTATAATGATTTTATGAAGATGCAATTTAAATGCCTCAACAAATCTAGGAGCACCCTTCAATATGTCCTATTAAGGGTCTTCAAGATGGTTTGTCAGTTGCACAACCAAACTGCTGAGGGGAGTAGAACTGCAGGAAGTGGAAGATGTTGAGCATGTAGTATCTGGGCAAAAAATGAGAAGGAAGAATTCTCTTCCACAGAAAGAGGCCAAAACATTAAATGTTTTTAAGAAGGAGTTAGATATTGTCCTTGGGGATAAAGAGGTCAAAGGGTATGGGGAGAAATTGGTAACCGAGTACTAATTTAGATGATCAGCCATGATCATATTGAATGGCAGAGCAGGTTCAAAAGGATTGAATGGCCTCCTCCTGCTTTTATTTTCAGTTTCTTCTGGATTTAACCTGAATGGGTTTTCAGGTAAAGGAAATTAACCCAGCATTTTGTCTCTGGGTGAGAAGATTTTGATTCAAGTTCCATCCGTCCCAGAAACATGCAATAACATGCCGGAACAAGTTGATTCAAAAACAAAGAAATATATCAAATAAAGGAGGATGGGGATGTAAAACAGAGAATGAGGAATTAAGTTGCTCTTATCTTTGATGGTTATCAGTTACTGCCCATGATTCCAACAATGGCTGTATCATTAATATCCAAGACAATCTCCTCCAAGGAGATTAGGATATACTTGTAGGTCTCCCATTAACTCTTGCTGCCTCTAGTTGAGCATCCTTTTCCCTTTTAGGAGAAAGAAATGTGTTAGAGAATATCATGCAATCTGTTTTACTGATGTGGCTATCATGGTTGAATAGCTGACAGCATACGTAAACTGTGAAACATGAGTGAGGCTTTCAGCAGTGTTAAAATGTTAAAGCTTAGTCAAAATATAATACAGTTCTAACGGATAAAAATTGTTGGTAGTTAAGTGGTGGACATGTAGAGCATTGTGCAGCATGTGAGGCTAGTTGTGTTATTGTTCGGAAATGATCTTTGAAGATGCATTTGCTAATCTTGACTACGTGACATTACTGAGGTTTTTGTAATATGTATCCAGGTCTTGAAGCTTTGACTCTTGGGTTTGATCACTATGCCTATGTCTCTTCTGAATATGTGACTTGAGACATATTAATACAAAACCCTCCTCGCAGCCTCCTCCCTCCATCAGGATATCCAGAGTAGAGTGTAGAAAGGTTAGGAGCTGCTATCAAACATGTGCCATTATTTAGTATTTCTCAAGTCCGGTTCACTTTCTACCTAACTATCAGCACCAGCTCCAGCTACAATAGTCTTAATAGAGTTCTAGGCCTGCATTAAGCAGTACAGCTTCATTTTCAGTGATCTCACCACACATGACATTAACACTCTGTTAGTATTTCCAGTCCATTAACAATACAGTTAGCATTGCTTAGATGCTGAAACATTTGAACTGAATAGGCAGCACAAGATGGACAGAATGGCTATGCTCGAAGCAGCAGTAACAGATTAATTGTATATCGCTATATCTGCACTGATTTTAAGGACCTATCAAAGTTAGTGGCCAATTAATCATCTTTACACTTGTATAATCAGAATAATATCTTCAATATAACTTACAAATAGTGTGAGGAGCAGATAACCAAAATAATATTTATCTCCAATTCATAAATCTATGACAACAATCTTAATTAGTCTTTTCTTTATGCTAATGTGTTTTGCTTTCCATAGCCAATACAATCATAACTCAGGTGGTCAATCTTCCATGCATATTAACTTTTAAGAAATGCATCACATTCTCAAAAATGTATTGAAAATCCAGATAACTTGTATCTACAAACATATACACAAACAAATCAGAAGCAGGAGTAGGCCATCCAGCCACTCAAGCCTGCTTTGTATATCATAAGGCTGCTCTGATTGTCATCTTAAATCCACATTCCCACCTAATTCTGATAACCTTTCAAGCCTTTGCTTAACAAAACCTATCTACCTCTAACTTAAAAGTAGTCAAGTGTTCTGCTTCAACTCGGAGTGCTTTTGGGAAAGGAGTCCTAAAAACATATTTACAATGTTTCCCTGCACAACTGAGTTATCTGTTTAAAAGGATAATGGTTTTTATTCTCACTGTGTTGAGTATGACAAAAGTTTTTTTTAAATTTTGTATCTGTTTCCACCATTTTATCATGTGAGTAGTCAATCCCAGCCCATTATGAATGAGGATATATAAGCTGTCTTAGTAAAACAATGTTTAATGGGCCAGATTTTGTATTGCAGGTAAACCTCCTAAACAGTATGGGGCACTGAGCCAGTTTGGGTATCCTTATGGGAGAGGTATGAGCAATTAATACTGGATTCATTTGCATTGAATGTACACATTATTTAGCTAAAAGTTAAGTAGTTGAACAGATCCTAATTGTATTAATTAGCTGGTAATGTGAATATTTTAAGTATTTATGACTTGAGATCCAAATGAAGAATTGTAATTGTGTACATTTCATTCTTTGTCTAAATACTATGAACTTTTAAACAACTGTTTGTATTTATATAACACCTATAATGTAGTCAGGCATTTCACAGGAGTTCTACAAAGCAAAGTTTGACAACAAGCTGTATAAAAAATATTGAGGTAAATCATCAAAGCAGTATATTTTGAAGAGTTTCTTAAAACAAGGAGAATGGTAAGAGGGAATTCCAGAGCATGACATTAGCAGCTGAAGGCCAGCAACCAATGGTTGAGCAATTAAAATCAAGGATGCTCAAAATCAGAATATGGATGCCTTTGAGGTTTATAGGGGTGGGGAAGATTTGGAGATAGGGAGCGAGGAAGCTGTGGAGTTATTTGAAAGCAAATATGCAAAGTTTTAAATGAAGATATTAGTGAACCAGGAATTAAGACGGTGAGCAATGAGGTTGATGAATGAATTGGACTAAAACCCAGTCAACTACAGGCATCTCCAATTTCTTCATTGAAATCTCTGGAGCCTCCTTCATCCTTAACTGAAACAACTTGAGAAGTATCTTCGAAGAACACTGTTAAGACACTTAGAAGAACACTTAAAACATGTGCTAGATGTTGCTCCACAATGAACAATGTTCAATGACTAGAGAAGTACTTAGATTCATTTTTGAAATTTTTGATACTTTCTAAGTATTTGATAATGTAATATGTTTTTGTCTGAAAGTCCTTGTCTTTAGGCTAACCACACTCCTAAAAATAATGGTAGAAATGAGATTGTTCTTCTGAGGAATTGATGATGCGGAGGAATGGTGCATTTAGAACACAACTCCATTTGCTTGAGCTACTAGCAAAGAAATTATGCAATTGACAGGAATGGTGGACATCTTTTATTCTCATCGCCCTCAATGTCATCCTATTACATCTCCTATCCACCTTCCATTTCTTCCTGCTGAATAGGATTCCCCACTGAATAATAAAGTTATGTAAAATGCTGCACTTAACCACCCTTCTGGAAAATCTGCATCAATACCTGAGTTTTGAAGAGGATAGTCTTTGTCTCCCAACTGAACTGAAGTTCTGAAAAAGCTTCATTGGACCCAAAACATTAATTCTGCTTTCTCTGCACAGATGCCTCCAGATCTGCTGAGTTTTTCCAGAAGTTTCTGTTTTTGTTTCTAATTTACAGCATCCACAGTTCTTCCAATTTCTTTTATTCTGTAATGTAATATTGTATTTGTCTAAGATGATGCAATGCCACTGATTCCAGTGTGTTTTCCAGGCCAAACCTATTTTCCACCTGCTAAATACATTAATCAAATTTTACCAAGGTTCAACCTTAAGCTAAAAAATTACAAGTGTTTTAATAATAGCCTATTGTGCTGGTTCCATGCAGATTTTGTATTTAATTATATGTAGATAAGGTTTATTAGCAGTTTGGGGACAAAGGGCACATCTCAAAGTGAATGGAAATTTGCTCACAATTTGAAAAGACATCACTAATTGTATTAAATCAGAACTGATACTCCACAGTGTCACTCTATCATAGATGTAAAATCTCTTAAAGAAAGAAAGCGCAGAGCATGTTATTTCAAAATGTTGCAGTTGACTTCAGTAATTTATAAGTCACTGAAATTAACTGGGTTTCCTTATTTGAACCATTGCATTTAAGGGAAGAGTGCAGACTAGAAACTGAATATGAGCCTACTGGATCTTGCATAACTCAAATCATGATTATAATACAGTGCAGGCACCTAATGAGGCCAATAACTGAACCACAAGAAATTGGTCCGTTGGTCTCATTTACTTATTACTGGTTAGCTGCAGGCAGTGATTGAGTACTCCTATAAAACAAAGATTATCCAGAAGGGATCTTGTGGCACAGTAGTTGTGTCTTTACTTTGAGCTGGAAGTCCAGGTTAAAGTCTCCTGTGCCATGGAGGTGTGTCATAGCATGTGCAAAGAAGTTGATTACAATGACGGAAGAATGTCTAGCTTAGAGGTGGCAGAGATTGGAATCAGAGTCCACAGCAGAATGGGAAAGACAATCATAGGTTATGAACATTGCTGACACCAGCTCATAGATGTGGAAGCAGTGTTCATAAATTAGATTTTAAAATGTTATAAATTACCTGAGAAGACAGCCAAAGGCACCCACAATTTGACTGTTAAGTGCCTGAAAGTATTGACTACAGTGTATGTGATTTAAGCTGCAGCTATTCACTAATAAATTTCAGTGGCAGCATTTAATGACCTCCCTGGTGGTTAGTTTAGTAGTGGAGAGATTTAGTTATGTGGAAGGGTACACAGTAACCGTCTGCCTTCACCCTAAATAAGTTTGTGCTAGGACACAGTGTTGCTTAAGGCTGGAATTCAACTTGCAGCAGATATGGGGCTCACATGCAATGAACATACCACCCAAATCCATTCTGGGTAGCTTCTCAGCTCCTGAAAGCTGCTTCATGCAAAGGCACTCAGTATTTGAATGAGGGTCATGGTATCAGGAACGGGATTCCACTGAGAACATACCACTGCCCTTGCTTCTAATCACCCAAACATTCACTTCCCCAATGCCCAGCCTGTAAATAATCTCACCATTATCATGCTGTTATGCCTAGTTCAAGCCATGATTCAAATCTTCAAGTGTCTATAGGGTACGTTAACCAGATTTTCAAAAGTCAAAATGATGACAGTTAAAAAGCCATGAGAAGATGGGACACTGATGACTAATATGTTGAGCGATAAATGAGTGATTTGCTGCTGAAATTGATTAGATTAGATTACGTACAGTGTGGAAACAGGCCCTTCAGCCCAACAAGTCAACACCGACCCGCCAAAGCGCAACCCACCCATACCCCTACATTTGCCCCTTACCTAACACTACGGGCAATTTAGACATGGCCAATTCACCTGACCCGTACATCTTTGGACTGTGGGAGGAAACCGGAGCACCCGGAGGAAACCCACACAGACACAGGGAGAACGTGCAAACTCCACACAGTCGCCTAAGGCGGGAATTGACCCGGGTCTCTGACGCTGTGAGGCAGCACTACTAACCACTGTGCCACCATGCCACCCATAAATGATTGAGAGATCATTTGATGACATCTCTTGAAATGTGTCCAGCCAGAGTTGCCAGCCTTATGCCAAATTCTTGTACTAGAATCAGCAGTGGAGTCACCACTACCAAAACATAGTGACCATTCCCTTGAATACACAAAGGGTGCAGTGGGTGAAAGAATACAAATCAGTAGCATGTAATGCAATGTGATATAGTGGGTGTTGACAGGAAGAAGGATTAAATTTTCTGCAGATTATTTCCCCGACCCACTTTACATTCAATAGAAGGGTAAAGGTGAAAAGTGGGATGTTTGAACTATGCGGGATAGCAGGATATTTGGTGAAAAACGAGGTCTGTCTTGAATGTCTGGCCCCTAAGTACAGGCAACAATTGCCATTTCCCTGGTGATACTGTCATTGGCCAGCAGCTCTCTTCAGATGGAGCTGCTTTATCATGGAGTGATTGATCTCTGTGAAGGGCTACCACTGGTTGTCAAGTGCACTTACTGAGTGACATATGCTATGGAAGATCTTTCCTATTGGCATATCATTGAAATGACATAGGTCACCTGATATATTGAACAATTTGGAATCTGTTTACATGCATAAAATAAATATGGTGCTATTATATGTGTAAGAGAACAACTCCATTTCCGTTTGAAACTACTTATAGTAGTACAGCAGATCTATTATTTTATCTACAAAATTCAGGTCTCTTCTCATATTTTGGCATTATAGAACTGAATTTAAGAAAGATTAATTACTTTAGTTTGGTCTACTTCTGAACAGCCTGTGGTTGGGATGAAAATAATTCAATCTAACGAAACAGCTTTTCTGTGTTTTTGAAGGATCCCCTTGTGCAATGGGAAAATATTGTGGCCGAAGGAGAAAATAAATAAATAATTGGAAAAGAAGTGACCTCAAGAATTCTGGTGCTACTGCATGATTCGGAATGTAAAGGATGGTGTGGAATGGAACGCCCCTCACCACCACCCCCCACCTTTCTTCATTTCATCTATGAAAAAATTTGGCTGCATACATTATCAGTATCTAATGGACTTTGTTATCAAAGAAGCTGTGCTATACACTGTGTGCTTCAAGCATTTAGGGACCAGCTTACAACTGAGTCCTTTGCTGTTAATCTCATTCATAGTAAACACCATCCTTGACTTGATTTGTTTGTTTTGTGACTCTAACTCCAGTATTTTTAAGTTATAAAATTGTGTTATTAATTTTTAGTGGCTTGTGCTTTGCTTTACAAACTGTACTGTGAGTGATACCTGAATTGTACAGCTGGGCCGTAGCTCCAACCCCTGCCATAATTTTGGTGCTGATGAAAATCTATTTTTGAGAGTGGCAGCTGTATTCATACAAATGATGGCTCAACCCTAATGAGTGGGGCCTGAAGTGACCAATGCAACGTTTGCATATTGTTTTTCTATATGTTTGTCCACATGGCTAACAAGATTTGGACTTGGAGGCCAAATTAGCTTCCTGGCCATAAGATTCCTGGAAAGGTGTGGCTACTTTGGTTTGATAGGCTTTGAAGTTTATACAAGCTGAATGACATTGGGACAGATTTTTTCCCTCCTACACTTGAAGCTAATTAATTTCTTACACACAATAAATTCAGGAATATTGGGCCAGTTATCCTACTTTATATTTCTTCCTACATTATTTTCCTGTACCCATTATCCCTGAATGGCTCAGACCGTCAGGTTCAGTATAAGGAAAACCTACTCCCAAGCTATGATAACATTAATCCTTCATCATTGGCAGTGGTGTGGCTAGGATGTTACTACCTCCAGGAGCAGGGTAAATAAATGAACTCGACACATTTTAACAATCTGATTACCTCCACACCATTAATTGGTTATGATTTTTATTTGATTGAAATATCCTCTTGGAATTCTGTCAAATGAATTAGTTGGGTTCAAATTTATCCAACAGACATTTTGCTCCTAAAATGAATAACTTTCCAACTAATCCTAGCTCATCCCCAATTTAGTAATATTGTAAAGCAGTTCAAAATCCTGCTGTCAAGAATTGAACCCCTGTCCATATTGTATGCTGTTATAAATTCTTACAGCACAACAGTGCAGTCTCAGGCATCATCTTCTAAAATTAATAATACAATAAGAGGATATATTGACATTATTGCACATGATTATTAGATTGTAACTGAAGGGGCTAACTGAATTGTGAAAATGCAGAAGGCCACCACAGCCACTCCTTTTCCTTCTGCTTTCTGTGTCCACTTTCTCTAGCGCTAATTTGTTTTTCTTTGACTGTCTTGTCTGTAAAGTAGAAATTATGATCAGCACTATTCTTGAAATAGGTTTAACCGTTAGATTTTTAACAAATTCAATGCCTGGATCAAAATAGATTTGAGATGAGCACCTTAAGTATCCTTCATAGATGCTGATCAGAGTTTCTATTCTTAACATAACTCATTATTTCCATCATGCACCTCTTTTGATAAGTGATATGCTATAGTATGTAATACTTTACATCAGTCTGCGATAATAAGTACTGTAGCAGATCTTGAGCCCCAACATTGGTGTATTGCTTCAGGTTTGGTGTAATGCCCATTCGCTGTATCTTCATAAACTGTGTGAATGAGAAAATACTGGATAGACAACAATTCAGTAACAGCTTTTAAAATAAACAGAATTGTTTAAATATATATTTTCGGTAAGCAAATCATTGAACATTGAATACAACTTGATGTCTAAGTGAATGGAAAATATCATTATGAAGACTTTGGCACAATTTTGGCACAATTTGCATTGTACAATCAACCAAGACAGGGCAATCTATTAAGTTTGTAGTGACACATAACTACACAGTGGGTGACTGTAAAAACAAGCAAGCACTCTGTTTTCCAGAACCCTTAATAATACTGACAGTTAGGCCTTCCCATAAAATGATATGGCACTGAAATCAAAAAGTTTAAAAGTAATAAAGGAACAACAAGAATTTGTCATTCCTTTCATGACCACAAGAAATTCAAAACTGTTTTACAATTAAGTATTTTAAAATGTGGTCACATAGGGAATACAGTAGGTAATTTGCATACGATGAGGTCCCATAAACAGCAATGACATAAGTAACCAAATAGCATTTAAAACATAAATCCATTATTCCAGTTGACCAGTCATAATGGTTAGAATCCAATTAAAGAGCATGCTGTTCACAAATAAGGTTTTCAGAATTAAGTTAGTGGTAATTTACCAGATAAGGTTCCCAATAACGTTGAATTATATTCTTAATCTAAATTTTATCTTAAGTAGTTAATGAACAGGAGATGTTGTGGTGCAGTGGATAGCATGCCTGTCTCTGAGGCAGAAGCTCAAGTTTCAAGTCCCATTCCAGGAATGGATGGCTGCAGGTGAGTTCATAATGTCAACAGATGGTGGAAACGACATAGTTTAAAAACAAATTAAGTAAAGAGGACCAAATTTAACAACTTATTTTGAGAAAACTACTAGGTGAGGGAAACCCAGTAGATATTATCTTCTGGGACTTTTTTGGAAGTGTTTGATAAGGTGCTTCATGTTGTCTTACCACACAATTCAATCTTGTAAAGTATCAATAGAAATTCAATATGTTTGTTAGGGAACATACAAACAATTATTCCTGATGAAGGGCTTTTGCCCGAAACATTGATTTTACTGCTCCTCGGATGCTGCCTGAACTGCTGTGCTCTTCCAGCACCACTAATCCAGAATGAGCAGGAGTAGTCCATTTAGCCTCTCAAGCCTACTTTAACATTTAACAAAATCAAAAAGATGATCTGATTGTAATCACAAATCCACATTCCCACTTACTCCTGATAACCTTTCCCCTTCTTAGCAAGAATTTATCCATCAACACCTTAAAAATATTTAAAGACTCTGTTTCGCTGCCACAAAAGAGAGTCCCAAAGATACACTGAGGGAAAAAAAGTGACCTACTTTCTCATTTAGATGACAGCCCCTTATTTTTAAACATTACCCCTACTTCTATATTCCTCCATTTCTACACTGTCAAGATCCCGAAGGCTCTTATATATTCCAATCAAATTTCCCCTTACTTCTTCAAATACTAAGCAAATAGCCTGACTAAGCTTTCCTCATGAGACAAACTCATTCCAGGTGTAAGTTTGGTAAAACATCTTTGAATTGTTTCCCGCACATTTACATTCTTCCTTTATTGAATTGAACTGAATTGAATAAGCTTTATTGTCACGTGCACTCGAGTGCAGTGAAAAGTTTGCCATGTTGCCGCTTATGGTGCCATCTCAGGTACAAGAAACCTAGATACAGATAATTATGTATTTGATACAAGATTGAAAGAATAATAAATAAAAAGTTCAGCATTGCTTTCAACCTATCATGAATAACCTTACTTAATACATTAAAAATACCCTTAGATCCACTCTTCTCTCTCTCAAACTGAATGTAAAATTTAATCACATTTTTTCATTCACTGGTTACTGCAAAGGCTATGGGCCCTGACAACATTTCAGTAATAATACTGAAGACTTGTACTCCAGAACTTGCCACTCCCCTATGCAAACTCTTTCAATAGAGTTACTACTCTGGCATCTACCTGACAATGTTAAACATTGCCCAGGAATATCCTGTACATAAAAAGCAGGATCAATTCAACCCAGTCATCAGTCTATTGTTGATCATTAGTAATGTTTTTCACACAGAGGGTGGTACGTGTATGGAATGAGCTGCCAGAGGAAGTGGTGGAGACTGGTACAATTGCACCATTTAAAAGATATTTGGATGGGTATATGAATAGGAAGGGTTTGGAGGGATATGGACCGGATGCTGGCAGGTGGGACTAGATTGGATTGGGATATCTGGTCGGCACAGATGGGTTGGACAAAGGGTCTGTTTCTATGCTGTACATCTCTATGACTCTATATGATGGAAGGTGCATCAATCGCACCATCAAGTAGCACCTGCTCAACAATAAACTGCTCAGTGAAACCTCTACTGTACTTGCCATGTAAAAACAATTGCTGCAAAAACAGGTCAGAAGCTAGGAATTCTGCAGCGGGTAATTCACCTCCTGACTCTGGAAAGCATGTCCACCATCTACAAGGCATAAGTCAGGAACATGATAAAATATTCCCAACTTGCCTGGATGGGTGCAGCTCCAACAACACTCCTGAAGGCTGACACCAACCAAGACAAAGCAGCTCATTTATTTGGCACTTCAGCTACAAGCATCCACTCCCTCCACCACAGATCGGTGCGTACGATCTACAAGATGCACTGCAGAAATTCACCAAAGGTCCTCAGACAGCACCTTCCAAACCAATGACCATTTCCATATAAAAGGACATGGGCAGCAAATACAAGGGAACACCATTACCTTCAAATTATTCTCCAGGTCAGTCACCATCCTGACTTGGAAATATACCATTGATTCTTAATTGTTGCCAGGTCGACATCCTAGAATTCCCTCTCTAAGGACATTGTGGGTCAACTCATAGCAGGTGATTACAGTGATTCAAGAAGGTAGCTCACCACCACCTTATCAAGAGGAATTGACAGTAAACAATAACCAGCCAAACGATGTCCACATCCCACAAATAAACTTTTCAAAAATCACTATGTGGTCATTAATTAATCCTATTTTGTTGCACTAAGTGTTGTACAGCCTTCCCTCGCGGTGGCTCCGGAACATGGTATTCTAATAAATAATTCCAAAAATATTCTTTGAGCTCCACGTGCTGGCTACTTTTGCCCACCTGACTTTTCTAGATTGTACATAGATTAAATTTCCCATCCCGTTGCATCCCTTTATGAAGAACAGTTGGATAAACTGGGGTTAATCTCCTTCAAAACGAGAAGGCTGAGGGAGATTTGATGTGATCTATAGGTTGTTAGGGGCCTGGATCGAGTGGTTGGAAGGGCCCAATTCATTTAACAGAGATGTCAGTGACTGGAGGAGATAGTTTAAAGTGCTTGGTTGAAGAGGGCACTGATTTAAAATGATTGAGAGAAGGATTAGGGGGGGATGTGAGGAAAACCTGTTTCACCCAAAAGGTGGTAGGGGTGTGAAAAATATGTATAGACAAAAGCCCTTAACTCATTTAAAACTCTTAACTCATTTATATAGCATCATCTGAAAGTTGTCAATTAGTACTCTATTAGTTACAGACCGAGTGTTGGAAAAAGTGATGAGACTGGGTGGCTCATTTTCACAGGCAATCGCAGAGTGGTCTTCTGCTTTGCTGTAAATTTGTCTACATTATTAAAATCTTTTAAAAATACCTGAAAAGGAGAAATGTTCAGGGATGTGGAGGGGATAGAGAGTGGCAGTGTTTAAGTTGTTCATCAGCAGCAGGAACACAATGGGTCGTACAACCTTCTGGGCTGGAATAATTCTTTGTCTTTATTTTTCTGAGTCCAAATGGCTTGCAGAGGACGTTTCAGGTGGTGTAGTTATCATACATCTTTACCCATGTTATTCTGGCTGATAATAGTCATAGGTTTGGAGGAGTTACTGAAGAAGATGTTCTGACTGAGGTTGGAAGTGCACTGATATCTTTCTAGTCACACTCCTTCACTGCTCATCATAAATTTTACATTTCGCTAGAATGATGAAATGGCCAATTACACAGGTCTCAGACTGTACCTGACTTCGTACTAAAAACAATCGTTTTTTTTGTCAAAGAGTATTGGGTTATTACAAAATAAAACACAAGCAAATATGCAAAGATTATAAACTAAAAAAATGTTTAGGCTGTGCAAAGCAAAATATGATTTATTTTCTAACATACCAAATATAATATGAGGCAATATGGGTAAGAGGCAAACTATGGTGAAACATACCATATAACCAATCATATAACAAATGCAATTAAGATCCCATGGATTTCTCAGGAACCCACCCTCAGACTCTGCTCCCTCAATTGGTGAGGCCATGGGTCATTAAATCTCTTTAAAATTTCACATGAGATTCCAGTTCTTCACAATTGACAAGCTGGTCTTGAAATCTCCTCAAAGATCCCTCCATCATGTACTGCTTCAATGAGGCTCAGTCTGGTGGTTCACCATTCTTTCCTGGCACAATGCTCCTCTAAATGCTTTGAAACTGCACTCCATCATCAATTATTAGCAAGCATGTTTACCATCTATTCACACACAGCAAATTTCACCAAACCAGTACTGCCTAAGGGTTTGATTCTGAGTTCTGATCTGGCTCAGTTGCACAAAAATAATTACTGCTTGTGGGCTTTCAACCCTTACCCTCTATTACATTGTACTGTTGGTCGCATACAGTTCCAACACTTAGCTGCTAATACTGGTTTTTAAGAACAGCTCTTTTCTGCTTGGAGCTTGCTTTGTCTTCATCTGTTTTCTTCACCAGCTAACTATAATTCCAGAAATGCTCTTTCATGACTGTGCCGAGTTAAATATTGGAAACCTAACAACCAGATTTTGATCACATTCCTAGGCAGTATTAAATGTAACTAATACTTTAGAACAGTTAAATGTAACAGTTAGCAATGGAATTCGAACGTAACAATCCATTTAGATATTGGCTTCTGAATGTCACAATATTCATCAAATTCCGGTTCCTGGATCAAACTAATACAGCAACAAAGGAAGACATGGCACCTCAGCCTTCTGTCGGAATAAGTGAAGCTACACCACACTGGAGCTTTCTTTATATTTGCTTTGAAAATACAAGTTTTTGTCATAAACCTCTAACAAACAACTTATTATTGACTATAGATACTTGCATGTATCATTGACAAAACTTTAAAATTTCAATTCAAACAAAAGTGATGAATAGGATTACAGGGTTTAAACTTCATTGCAATAACGTACGTTACCATTATCATTTTCTCTTACACTCTCCTCCATTTAACTCTTCATCGAATAATCCAGTTAAGTCCACAGCCCAATATCACTCCTTTTGCCAGCTCTGATGCAACAGTTTCTTTCAGTTCTTTTTCCAAATTTAAATGCAGTAACTTCTCAACTTCAAGGTTGAATTGCTTCTTTATGTGTTAATAATTCATCTCTTTCAATCAAAATCCTCTCTGGTTCTTTCAAGAATGTTATTGAGATGCTATTTTTTATGTTGAAGTGGGAGTATTTTTGTAATCCTGCTGGCTTTGATTTCTGATCACTTTAAGAACTTTCACCTTCTTCTGACCTGTGTTCTCATGAACCATAATAGTGAGTTGAGTGCAGACTAAAAACCATGGCTAATGACCTATTGAAGCTTCATCACTAGCAGAGCAATAAAAATTGTCCAAACTTAACTTACTCTTTCCAAGCAAGACAAAGTTCTTTCATTCTGGAACTTCACTTTATGCTCCAAAAATTTTAGTCTTCCACATAACTCATGAGCTATAGGTATTGTCAAATCAACGTGTTCAGAGATGGTAGGACACATGTTTGCAGTAGATGAGACTTGAACCCAGGCCTCCTAGCTCAGAAACAAAAACAGAAATGGTTGGAAAAACTCAGCAGGTCTGGCAGCATCTGTCAGAAGAGTCTGAGGAAGGGTCACTCGACCTGAAATGTTAACTCTGATTTCTTTCCACAGATGCTGCCAGACCTGCAGAGTTTTTCCAGCAATTTCTGTTTTTGTTTCTGATATAAAGCATCTGTAGTTCTTTTGGTTTTCTCCTAGCTCAGAAGTTAGGACATTACCACTGTGTCACAAGAACATTTAAGAATGAAGAGTTGTCATGAAAACCAACGACATTGGCCAACACAGAGATTGAAACTGTGACCCTGGTGGTAATAATACCAACAAAGCTAACCATCCACAAACTCATGAACTCTGTCCTTTCAATCCTCTTCAGGTTTTTCAGTACTTGTCTCCTTTGTTGATAGAAACTTTCTTTCAATGGGTTATTTGGTTTATGATGGAAAGCATGTATTTCTGATTGATAAGAAGTTTCAAAATTATCTTCCTTAATCAGTTTGTCCAAACACAGACTTTGTCATTTAACTGTGTGTATGAATCAAGACATCAGGGAGGTTTAGCTCTCTTTAGCAGCTCTTAAAACCTAAATCTTGCTTTCCACACTGCACATCTCATCTTTCTTGTCTTCCAGATCACGTATTGGTGTGTTTTTTATTGAATTTTCACATTGAAGCTTCAGTAGTTCATTTGTCACGGTTTTTAATTCCACACTCAACCAACTGTTCTGGTTCACCATGAATTCTCCTTCCAGTTCAAAACATTTCTTACAATACTTCATAGAGACTTCTGATATTTGAAGCTTATTAAGTTTAACTGAGAATCTATCAATTGAATTTGCTTCCACAATTTCATCACAGACAATTGAAGTCCCTATTCAGTTGTTTTCCTGCCTGTGAGTAATGGTCAAGTGTTCCCAGTTCACATTTTTTCCTTTGATTAATTTTTCAAATTTGTCTTTCATGTGGGAAAGTTAATTCTCCACATTGATCAGTTTTTCCTTTAATTGCTCATTAACAACAATAAACTTCTCATGTTTAGCCACAGTAATTCTGAGGAGTTTGGCAAGATCAGCACAATCAATAAACTGCCGCAACCCAGTCACTGCTACAGTATCACCTACGCTGGCCAAATACAAAATTCACCCTTTCAATATGTGAACTAAGAACAATTGTGAGATTGTGTGCAAAAGCTGGGACTGAACTAAAAGTGGGAGTTTAAGAAAGTCAGGGAGGGAGGTATTGCTGTGTCTTGTTCTGGCCATTTTTGCAAGGTGTTGGTTTGTAGTTGAGGTGCCGCTGGTTAGACCTAAAAGAGGTCAAGGTGAAGACTGGGCTTTATTGAGGAGGGTGAGCAATGGCAAGCTAAGGGTAAGACCTTCTTTTTCCCCTAAATCAGCAAGTTGTTAAAGGGGCAGAGATGTCAGACAGTGGAGGGGTATGCTCCTCCTGTCAGATGTGGGAGATCAAGGAGTAGGTCCAGTGTCTCTGGTGGCTACGTCTGCAGGAAGTATGTACAGCTACAGCTCCTCTCAGACCACATGGATCGATTGGAGCAGAAGTTGGATAACCTGAGTGTACAGAAAGCAGAGAGTGTGATGGATAGTAGCTTCAGGGAGGCAATCACACCACAGGTATAGTCAGGTAGGTGGGTGACTGACAGGAGAGGTAAGCAGCCAGTGCAGGAGTCACCTGTGGCTATCCCCCTCTCAAACAAGTATACCATTTTGCATACTGTTGAGGCCTAGCCTCTCAGGGGAAAATAGCAGCAGGAGTCAGGTCTATGGCACCTTGACTGGCTCTGCTGTAAAGCAGGGTATTGCAAAGACCAACCGAGCAATTACGATAGGGGACTCTAATCGGGGACACACACGGCTATTGCTGGAGCTGCGAGCAAGATTCCAGGATGATGCATTTCCTCCCTTGTTCCACGGTCTAGGATGTCTCAGAGCTGCTGCAGCAATTTCTCAAAGGGGAGCACGAGTAGCCAGTTGTACACGTTGATACCAACGACAAAGATAGAGAAAGGGATGATGTCCGGCAGTGTGAATATGGGGAGTTAGGCAGGCAGTTAAAAAGCAGGTGGTCATGGTAGCAATCTCTGGATTACTCTCAGTGCCACATGCTAGTGAGGGTAGAAATAGGATAGGATAGATGAATGTATGGCTGAGGAACTGGTGTTGGGGACAGGGATTCAGACTTTTGGATCATTGGGATATTTTCTGGGGCAGAAGTGACCTGTACAAGAGGGATCCTGCAACCACACGGGATAAATGTGGATTTCAACAGCTTCCTCATTTCCCCTCCCCCACATTATCCTAGTCCCAAGCCTCCAACTTGGCACCACCCTCCAGACCTGTCCATCACTCCCCCCCTTCCACCCTATCACCTTCTCCCTCACCTCCCCCCCCCCCCCCCCCCCCCGCCCACCCCATTTATCTCTCAGCGCCGATCCATAAGCCCTTCATCAGGAATGAGGCTTATGCTCGAAACATTGATTCTCCTGATCTTTGGATGCTGCCTGACCTGCTGTGCTTTTTCAGCATTGATTTCAAAGCAGGAGGCCTGACAGATGAGCTCAGGGCTTGGATGGGAGCATGGGACTGGGATATCATAGCTATTACAGAAATATGGCTAAGGGAGGGACAGGACTGGCAGTTCAATGTTCTGGGGTACAGATGCTATGGGAAGGGTAGAAAGGGAGTCAAGTACATAATCATTTTGATTAGAGAAAACATCACAGCAGTATTTAGAGAGGATATTCCTGGAGAATTATCCAGTGAAGATATATGGGGGAAGATGAGAAATAAGAAGAGGGTGATCACCTTGATGGGATTGTACTACAAAACCCTCAATAATCAGTGAGAAATTGAGGACCTAATATGTAGGGAGATCACAGATAATTATAAGAATAATAGGATTGTAATGGTAGGAGACCTTTACCTTCTGAACATAGACTGGGACTGTCATATTGTTGAGGGCTTTGATGAGCAGAAATTTGTTAAGTGTGTTCAAGAAAAAATTCTCAATAAATATGCAGGTGGCTCTTGTAGAGAAGGGGAAAACTCAACCTCCTCTTGGGAAATAAGACAGAGGCAAGTGACTGAAATGTTGACTGAGAGGAAAGTGATTAGAACAAGGCCAATTTTGGTGGTATCTGACAGGAACCTTTCAAAAAATAGGTTGAAGGATGTCTGGCAAGTGGGAGACTTTCAAAAGTGAGATAACAAGAATTCTGGGCCAGCATGTTCCTGTTGGAGTGAAGGGGAAGGCTGACAGGAGTAGGGAACACTGGATGAGAGATGTTGTGGCTCTGGTCAAGAAAACACAGGCATATGTCAAGTTAGACAGCTGGGATCAAGTGAATTCCTCGAGGAGTATAGGTAGTGTAGCACTATGCTTTAGAGGAAAATCAGGAGGAAAATGGGGACATTAGATAGTTTTGGCAGATAAGATTAAGGAGAATCCAAAGAGAGTCTACAAGTATATTTAGGGCAAAAGAGTAACTAGGGCCGCTTAATGATCAACAAGGCCATCTATGTGTACACGCAGGAGATGAGTGAGATCCTAACCCAATATTTCACACCTGTATTTACTGTGGAGAAAAATATGGAAGCTAGGGAACTCTGGGAAATAAAGTGTTATCTTGAAAAGAGTTCATGTTACAGAAGAGGTGGTGCTGAATGTCTAAAATACATAAAAGTAGATAAATCCCCAGAACCTGACCAGGTGTATCCCAGGACACTGTAGGAAGTTAGGGAAGAAATTGCAAGCCCGCTAGCAAAGATATTTGCATCTTCAACAGCCATGGGTGAGGTGCCGGAAGACTGAAGGGTGGCTAATGTTGTGCCCTTATGCAAGGAAGGGTGTAAGGAAAAGCCAGGGAATTACAGGCTGGTGATCCTTGCATCAGTAGTGGGTAAATTGTTGGAGGGGATTCTGAGAGAAAATATCTATATGCATTTGCACATGAAATAGTTTAGTTGAGGAAAGCTGGTCAGCATAAATGAATTGGGCCGAAGGGCCTGTTTCCATGCTTTATGACTCCATGACTTTAATTCCTACAGTGGCAACTGTTTACCAAGTCACTTTGTAACTGTACAAAGAGTAATATCTTCAAAATCAATAATAGTCTTGAATAACTTCAAGAATTATTTTCTTAACTTCCTTATCTATGCTGTCAACTTTAAGCAGCAGCATCCAAATGTGAATTAGGCTGTTTTACCCTTTCAAGCAGTTTGTACACCTGATCTGGCTGTTTCAAGAGGTTTCACGTTTTCTACATGTAAGCCTTAGGGTCACCTCATAAGCAGCAAGAGTAGCCTTTTCAGCTCTCCCATAAACTGGTGAAGACATAGCATCAACTTTGAGCTTTGTCAGTCTGTCTGCTCTGCATGAGCAGAGTTCACCTTTCTGCTAATTATGCTGTGTAATTAAAAAAAAACCCTCAACATCCCTTTCTTCCAATTTTGGGATTGCAGGGACAATTTCAAAACAACTCTGGATTAGTATCTTTGCTGAGTTCTTGAATACAATAGCAATTTATTGTCATGTGAATTTTTACAAAAAATACTGTAAAAAGTGTTAGTTGTCTTACCATAGCACCTAAAATAATGATAAATCATAAATAATGAGAAAAGTTAAGTAAACGTTCAGCACAGTTCGATTAATGGCACTTCGTTACACTGGAAAACTGAGCCAAAATCACCAGGGCACGGTGAGACAGGATGACCAAACTGGGCTGTTGGAAGACCTGGAAACTGCTGAAGTAGACCTTCACACTGGGACAAGATCCATCATCACCTTTCCTGGACAAGACTGCCACACCAGGAGATCACCCTGCCAGTCTCTAGGAAACCAACTCATTGCTGATCCTGGGCCAAGAGAAGATACTTTGTGCTAAAATTGTTAAAAGACGTCAAGGTACCATGATAAATGCAAACTTTGTTTTTAAAATCGTGATTAAAAAATAACGCAGCTGGAATATATGGGCCGAGGAACCCACATGTTGCTCTGCTTAAAAATAAATCAGGAATCTTCCCTTCATCATTCAAAGTTTTTCTTTATTTGAAATGCCCTTTCTCACTCCCTACTGCCTCCTTCCCCTTTTTAGGATTTTGAAATGTCCTTTCTCAGTCCCTTTCCCTCTCACGTGTTTCCTAATGTGACTCTTTGAAATCCTAGCTCTAGCCCTTTTCATTCTTACTGATTCTTTGCTCCTGCTACCTTGTCTACTTCTAGTTCTACATGTCTCTCAGACTTTCTCAATTCAATAGCAGATCGTTGGCCATTTGTTGTCTCTTGGCATTTGATCTAAATTCAACTGTCAGGAAATACTTTTCACAGTCTGTGGAAATTGTCTTTAAACTATTAACGTTTATCCCAATCTGCTATAAAAACACTTACGTCTCAAGACGGTACATTACAGTTATACATCGAATCATAGAATCCCTACAGTGTGGAAACAGGCCATTCAACCCAACAAGTCCTCACTGACCCTCCGAACAGCAACTCACCCAGACCCATTCCCCTATCCTATATTTACCCCTGATTAATGTACCACACCTGCACATCCCTGAATACTATGGGATAATTTAGCATGGCCAGTTCACCATAACTTGCACATTTTTAGACTGTGAGAGATGATAGGAAATCTATGCCAGTACTTTCATGATTTATTGATCCCGGCTCCAATTATGTGTTTTTCTTTTACACAACAGATTCAAGAACTAGTCCCCAAATATTTGTTCTAACTGAGATTGGAGGGTCCTCAGTGATTACACTCCTCTGCTGAGCATGACAGCCCATTATGAAAGCCATGTAGACTGCATTTAGTTTAGTATCAGAAACAATTAAGCCAGGTTTCTTTGGTTAACAAAGAATAACTGGTTTATTACAAAATAAAAAACTTACCAAAAATGCAGATTATCAAAGAGGTTAAGAACATGCAAGGACAGAAATAACACAACACAAAAGGGGACCATTTGGCCCATCTTGTCTATGCTGATCCAAAGACACCTAGCTGCCCTTTCTAATCCTACCTTCCTGCGCACAACTTATGCTTCAGCAGCCCAAATCTAACATGAGGTAATAATGGGTAACTGCCAAACCATGGTTGAATACCTCAGAAAACACATGTGGGGTGGGTGAAATTTTGTATTGAGAATGCTAACTTATTTCATAAATTGTAATAACTAGATGACATGGAGTTCCTGCAAGCAATCAATTAAACACTGTCAATCTTTGGGGATGTGCATGAAGTCTTGTGATACAAGACCCCTACCTCTCAATACTGACCTGCTATGAAGCTTTGTGACATGCCAATGTTAATATCTCCTCCAAAACAGAAGCAACTGAACAAGTTCAGGGTCTACTGCCTGCGTCAAAGTTTCTTATTCATTCAACAAGCCAATCAGACTCATAGAGCAAAAATACTATTCACATGACATGTATTTTTCAATTGATTGAGAGAAATATTGGTAGTTCCTCATTGAAATTACTAATTAAAAATGATTTCTGCGCCCATTATACACTGTCATAGGGTCACGATGATCAGAAAAAAAAGGGCTCTTTGTATGGTTTAATAACTTGAAATTAAAAAAAAGGGAAGCCCACTTTAGATACAGGGATGCAATTCTAAAGTGAAAGCTGGTCGTTGGAGGGGGATGCAGGATCTGCAGTGATGCATGGGGTTGCAACGTCCTGACCTGTCTCTGAGTATTGTGTGTGTATAAGAGAGAGTCGGCTGTGCAGCAGGAGCTGCATTGCTGTGCAGTTTGTAGCGATCCTATCTCGGGTCTCAGGATCAGCTGCCAGTTGGCCAACCTGTGTCTGTCTCACTCGGTGTCTGAGGGAGGGAGGAGAGCAGAGCAGAGAGCTGCAGTGGCTGGATGTTCACTTGGAGCTCATTCCACACACTCGGCTTCAGGGGAGGCAGGCTATCGGCTCTGGATGTGGTTGATGCTGCTGTGCTGTACCTGGAGGGACGATCGGATGGGAGATGAGGAGGGTGGGTTGTACCAGACACTGCAGTTATTAACACTGCAACACTTCTACCTGGTTTTAATTAAGAACTTCACTGTCCTGAGGTCGATTCAATTGCATGTTATCGTTCGAGTTGGTTGGGAGCTGCATTTTATTGTACTCCGCCAAGTTCATGCTGTTTGTATTTCTTTCTGGTTGCATGCTTTAGTGGGCTGTATACTGTATTGTCTGGCTGCAGGTCGCAGGCCTTGCTGGGCTGTATTCGCTTGTATTGTGCTTTGTGTGCTCTCTCTGCTTGATGCTGGTCTGGGCCTAGTTGTATTGAGTTATACTGCACAGTGTGTGTCACAGGTCTGTCTGGCTGCAGCCAAGGTGGGCTCTATATTGGGTTGTGTGAAGTTACTGAAGTGTGTGTTAATATTCTGTTTTGGGTTGCAGGAGGATGTTTGCCATGCTGTGCAGGATGTGGGCGCTCCATCTATGATGGTCAGTATCTCCAGGCTCTTAATACAGACTGGCACAATGCCTGCTTTAGGTAAGCATCCAGGTTCCCTGAGTGTGTGATTGTGTAGACGCTGTCTGTATCTTTGGACCCATCAATAACCTTGGACCTTTTATTTTATTCTCTGAATGTTCATATTACGAACCATGGACTGAAAAGGAGGCTCACCAACACTACCTCAAGGGCAATTAGGGATGGGTAGCAAATACAGGCCTAGCCAGTGCAGTCCCCATTCTGCTAAACACAAACATTTTAAGAGGTGTTTTTTTTTAAGTTACATTCATTACATAGTGCACAGTGGCTGCATTGTCAATGAATTTTCCGAACACTAATGGTAATTCTGTTACATTTCCCATGTGTGGAGAAAAAATATCAAAAGAACTTTTGCTTTCCTCCCTATTTTGAGATGTTAGAAAATTAATTTTTGAGCATCATGACACTGGGCTGGAAGCAGTTTGAATTAAGTGTTACAAATGTAATTGCAATTTTATGGCCAGACAGTTGTACAATAATTATTCTAACAATATTTTAAACAATGCATAACAAATGTGTGTACCCTCATGTATAATTATATGAAATACTGTTGCTAATTTTCCCCATGCCACTGGTTTGAAAAAACAAAAGTAAGGAAAATAACGAGAACATTCAATAGTTCTGACAGCATCTATGAAAAGATAATTTTAAGGTTTTTGACTTTTTTTTCTGTTAGAAATGGAATAGAAACAAGCAGAAATTGCTAGAGGAAACTCAGCAGGTGTGGCAGTATCTGTGGAGAGAAAGCAAACATTCAGGTTCAGTGACCTTTCATCAGAACTAGTAGAAGTGAGGAAAAGATGGTCTGTAATGATGGAGGGGCTGGTATAAAGGTGGAGGTCCTGCTCAGAGGAAGAGTAAGGAAGTCAGGCAAACAAAAGAATGAATAATATGGACCAAAAGATGAAAAAGGGGTGGGCTGTGCTGAAAGCAGCCGAAAGTGAGGACTGCAGATGCTGGAGATTAGAGTTGAGAGTGTGGTGCTGGAAAAACACAGCAGGTCTTGTAGCATCTGAGGAGCAGGAGTCGATATTTCAGGCAAAAGCCCTTTATCAGGAATGAGCAGCCCATGGGATGTGTGGATGGGCAAAGGACAAGGAAGAGGGTGCTGAGGCCTTCAACTTATTTTCCTTCAGAAATGGAACAGATTTTTAAATTGAATGGTCTACACCTGAACCAGACTTGAAATAATGTCCTTGGAGGAAGTGTATGCTACTGCTGTTGGGGAGGTTTTAAACTAATGTGGCAGGAGGCTGGGAACCAGAAGAGAGGACTAATAGACAATGATGTGGAAACTAGAGACTGTAAGGATCATGAAGTTAGCATTACCAAGGGGAAGAGTAGACAGAGAGCAGATGAGTGCAAAAGAACTGGCGGCCTGAAATGCATATACTTTAATGCCAGGAGTATAGTGGGTAAGGCAGATGAATTTAGGCCTTGGATTGGTGCATGGGAGTGTGACGTTATTGCGATCAGAGACTTGGTTAAAGGAAAAGTATGATTGGCAACTGAATGTTACAGGATTTAGATGCTTCAGACAGGACAGGGAGGGAAGTAAAGGGTGGGGGTGGGGGTGGGGGTGGAGAAGTTGCATTGCTGGTCAGGGATGATCTCACAGCTGTGCTACAGGAGGACACTATGGAGGGCCTCAGCAGTGAGGCATTATGGGTAGAGTTGAAAAATAAGAAGGGTGCAGTTACATTGTTGGGGCTGTATTACAGATCTCCCAACAGTGAGCATGAGGTAGAAGAACAAATAGGTAAACCGATTGTGGAAAGACTTGGAGGCAACAGGGTGGTGGTGATGGGAGATTTTAATTTTCCCAACATTGACTGGGACACACTTAGTGGCAGAGGTCTGGATGGAGCAGAATTTGTAAGGAACATCCAGGAAAGTTTTCTAGAGCAGTATGTCAATAGACCGACGAGAGAAAAGGCCATATTGGACCTGGTGTTGGGGGAATGACCCAGGCCAGTTGTTAGAAGTTGCAGTGGGGGATTTCTTTAGGAGTAGTGACCACGATTCAGTAAGTTTTAGAATACTTGTAGATAAAGATGAGTGGCCCTAGGGGAAGAGTACTAAACCTGGGCTAAGGTCAATTATATCAAAATTCGGCAAGAGCTAGCAAATGTGGATTGGGAGCAGCTATTTGAAGGGAGGTTCATATTTGGTATGTGGGAGGCTTTCAAAGATAGTGCAGGAAAGGCATGTCTCTTTTGAAAACAAGGGATAGGAAAGACAGATTTGTGAAAAGTGGATGACAGAAATTATGTGACTAGCCAAGAGGAAAAGGGAAGTGTACATAAGGTCCAGGCAGCTAAGAATAGAGTAGGCGTTGGAGGAATATACGAGAGTAGAACCAATCTTAAACATGGAATCAAGCTGGCTAAAAGGGGTCATGAAGTAACTTTAGCGAGCAGAATTCAGGAGAATCCCAAAGCCTTTTATTCTTCTATAAGAAACAAGAGGGTATCTAGAGAAAGGGTTGGTCCACTAAAGGATAAGGAAGGAAGGTTGTGTGTTGAACCTGAGAAAATGGGTGAGATTCTTAATGATTACTTTGCATCAGTGGGACATGATGAATGTCGAAATGAGAGATAGAAATTTGTTTACTCTGGATCATGTTGACATAAGGAGGGAAAATGTGTTGGGTAGGCTGAAGGATATTAAGGTGGACAAATCCCCAGGCCTGATGGGATCTATCCCAGGTTGCTGAGGGAGGTGAGAGAGGAAATAGCTGGGGCCTTGTGGCATCCTTAAACACAAGTGAGGTGCTGGAGGACTGGAAGGTTGTTCATGTTGTTGTCCCCCTGTACAAAAAAGGTATTAGGGATATTCCAGGTAACTGCAGACTAGTGAGCCTGACGTCAGTGGTGGAAAAATTGCTGGAGAAGGTACTGAAGGATAAAATCTATTTATATTTGGAAAAGAACAGGCTTATCAGTGGTAAGCAACATGGTTTTGTGTGGAGAAAATCGTGCCTTAGCAACTTAGAGTTCTTTTGAGGAAGTGACCAAGTTGATAGATGAAGGAAGGGCTGTAGATGTCATATACATGGACTTTAGTAAGGTGTTTGATAAGGAGCCCCATGGTAAACTAATGGAGAAAGTGAAGTCACATGGTGTGCAGGGTGTTCTAGCTAGGTGGATAAGTAGTAGTTGAAGGGAGTTTCTGGAAATGGAGAAAGGTGACCAGTGGTGTTCCACAGGGGTCAGTGTTGGGGCCACTCTTGTTTGTGATTATACATAAATGATCTGGAAGAGGGCATTGTTGGTCTGATCAGTAAGTTTACAGATGACATGAAGATTGGTGGCGTAGCAGAAAACATAGGGGACTACCAAAGAATACAGGAGAATATAGACAGGAGAGTTGGGTGGAGAAGTGGCAGATGGAGTTCAATCCAGGCAAATGTGAGGTGATACATTTTTGGGAAGTCTAATTCTAGAGTGATCAGTACTATAAAAGGAAGAGTCTTGGGAAAAGTTGATGAGCAGAGAGATTTGGAAGTGCAGGTCCATTGTACCCTGAAGGTGGCTGCACAGGTGGATAGAGTTGTCAAGAAGGTATATGGTATGTTTGCCTTCATCGGACGGGGTATTGAGTATAAGAGCTGGTAGGTCATGTTAAAATTGTACAAGACATTGGTTCGGCTGCGTTTAGAATATTGTGTACAGTTCTGGTCGCCACATTACCAAAAGGATGTGGATGCTTTGGAGAAGGTGCAGAGAAGCTTTGAGGATGTTGCCTGGTGTGGAAGGTGCTAGCTATGAAGAGAAGTTGAGTAGGTTAGGTTTGTTTTAATTAGAAAAAAGGACATTGAGGGGATCCTGATTTGAGGTCTACCAATCATTTGGGGTATAGACTGGGTAGGTAGAGCTAAGCTTTTTCCCAGGGTAAGGGATTCAATAACAAGAGGTCACGAGTTGAAGGTGAGAAGTGAAACGTTTAAGTGGGATATACATGGAAAGTATGTTACACAGAGGGTGGTAGGTGTCTGGAGTGCGTTGCCAACAGGGGTAGTAGATTTTTTTCAGGTGTATCTGGACAGATGCATGAGTAGTTGGGGGACAAAGGGGTACAGATCCTTAATAATTGGGTGATATGTTTAGAGCGTGGATTTGGATTGGCTCAGGCTTGGAGGGCCAAAGATCATGTTCCTGGGCTGTAAACTTTCTTTGTTCTTTTTCTTTTGAGCAATTGGAAGGACTGGGCAGTGTTGGGGTGGGGGGAGGGTGGAGCTGTGAAGGTGGATCACAAAAAACTAAAGGGAAGGCCTGTGATAGGGTGGAGAGCAAGTGAAAATTTAATATCTAAAAATTGGTTTTTAAAAAAGCCGAAGAAAGTGGTGTTGGAACATGTCAAGAAATAAAGGATGTCCAATGAGGTATAAATAGCTGGATAGCAATTGTCCAAATGAAAAGTACAAAAAGAAGCAAACAAAAGCTGAACCAATGTAAAATAAACGTGAAATGGAGGGAGGGTTGATGCTTGGAAATTGTTGAGCCCAGATGGCTTGAGTGGAGAGAGGCTCCGTTTCTCAAGGTTGCGTTGGGCTTGATTGGAAAGCTGTCACAGGCAAAGATGCAAAGAATAGTGAAGGACAACTCGAGTGGGACTCTAAACAAAACTCAGGATCCTGCTTTCTAACTGTGAAACAAAGTGATCACCCAGACTACATTTGGTTTCTGCAATGGAGAAGAGACCACATCATTAATATCAAATACAGCATACTGGATGTGTAGAAGTTGCTGGTTCACTTTTAAAGGATTATTTGTAATCTTTGATAATACAAAGGAAAGATTACTCATTCTGTTTGTGCTATGTACAGTATAGTCAAGACAGTTATTGTACAGCCACCTGTAGGTGAAACTGTAATTATGTTTGGCATGGTAAATAATGAGGAAAACTATAAGCTGATGTAGACAGGCTGGTCGGATGAGTTCAACAGTGGCAAATGGAATTTAATCTTGGAGTGTATGAGGTAATGCATTTGGGGGGTACACACCAGACAAAGGAGTCCATGTTGACAGGTAGGACTGTAAGAAGGACAGGGATTCAGAGGGGCCTCCTTGAAACCAGCAGGGGAGGTGCATAAGGTGGTTAAGGAGGCAAAACCAGAAATTGCTACAAAGCAGGTCCAGCAGTACCTATAGAGAAAAAGCTGCGGTAATGTTTCAAATCCAGTGACCCATCTTCAGATTTGGAGTTTTACTAGGTTTTATCTTATTTTAGTGATGAAGAAGGTATATGGGATACTTGTCTTTATTAGTCAAGGCAATTGATACAAGAGCAAGAAGATTATGATGAAGTTGTATATAATGTTAAGCCACAGCTGGAGTATTTCTGCTCACCACACTCTAGACAGGATGTGATTGCATTGGAGGGGATACAGAGGAGGTTCACCAGGATGTTGTCTGGGCTGGAGTGTGTCTGCTATGAAGGGAGACTCTTAAAGGCTGGGGTTATTTTCCTTTCGAACAACGAAGGCTGAGGGCAGATCTGATTTTAGGCCTACAGAGTTCTGAGGTCATAGGCAGGAGGCACTTTTTTTCTCCCCCTCCATGATCTTACTGGGGCTGGTTGGTTTTCTTGGGGAGCAGTACAGTCTGGATGTTAGGTAGTGGTCCAGCCTGTGAGCTAGTGAGTCCTTGCGGAACTCCCCAAAGGGCGGCACGGTGGCACAGTGGTTAGCATTGCTGTCTCTCAGTGCCAGAGACTCGGGTTCAATTCCTGCCTCAGGCACCTGTCTGAGTGGAGTTTGCACATTCTCCCCATGTCTGCGTGGTTTCCTCCCACAGTCCAAAGATGTGCAGGTTTGGTGAATTGGCCATGCTAAATTGCCCATAGTGTTAGGTGAAGGGGTAAACGTTGGGTCTGAGTTGGTTGCTGTTCGGAGAGTCGGTGTGGACTTGTTGGGCCAAAGGGCCTGTTACTGTAAGTATTCTGATCTAAATCATTGTAGATGGTGAGTTGGAGGGGATGAGATGATGTGGGTCATTTTGTCATGGGCCACGTCACTGGCTGCTTCCACGATTTTGCCAGTGGGCAAGAAATCCGGGGCTCTGGCTTTGGTACACTCTGTAGTGACAGTCACACAGTAGCTGGAACATGAAGCTACAGACTAGCTTTGGAGGAATGGGTCCTGGCTTTGACTTGAATAGGTACCAACCATCAAGACCCTTCCTGTCATGAGGATTGGTATGGGCTCTCCTCTGTCCTGTGTATTACCTTGTTCTGTCTGTTTTTATTTAATTTTGTTCAGTAACTTGCTAGAGTAATTTAACATACATAGTCATAGAAATGTACAGCATGAAAATAGACTCTATGGTCCAAATTGTCCATGCTGACCAGATATGTTAACCTAATCTAGCCCCATTTACCAGCGCTTGGCCCATATCCCTCTCAACCCTTCCTATTCATATACCCATCCAGATGCCTTTTTAAATGTTGTAATTGTATCAGCCTCCACTTCCTCTGGCAGCCCATTCCATACACGCACCACCCTTTGTATGGAAAAGTTTGCCCCTTAGGTCTTTTTTTTATATATCTTTCCCCTCTCTCCTTAAACCTATGCCTTTTAATATTGGACTCTAGTCTATAGCTCAGTTAAAAACAATGACTGCAGATGCTGGAAACCAGATTCTGGATCAGTGGTGCTGGAAGAGCACAGCAGTTCAGGCAGCATCCAAGGAGCAGCAAAATCGACATTTCGGGCAAAAGCCCTTCATCCGGAATAAAGGCAGAGAGCCTGAAGTGTGGAGAGATAAGCTAGAGGAGGGTGGGGGTGGGGAGAAAGTAGCATAGAGTACAATAAGTGGGGGGGGGGGGGGGGGAAATGAAGGTGATAGGTCAGGGAGGAGAGGGTGGAGTGGATAGATAGAAAAGGAGATAGGCAGGTAGGACAAGTCCGGACAAGTCATGAGGACAGTGCTGAGCTGGAAGTTTGGAACTAGGGTGAGGTGGGGGAACGGGAAATGAGGAAACTGTTGAAGTCCACATTGATGCCCTGGGGTTGAAGTGTTCCGAGGCGGAAGATGAGGCGTTCTTCCTCCAGGAATCTGGTGGTGAGGGAGCGGCGGTGAAGGAGGCCCAGGACCTCCATGTCCTCGGCAGAGTGGGAGGGGGAGTTGAAATGTTGGGCCACGGGGCGGTGTGGTTGATTGGTGCAGGTGTCCCGGAGATGTTCCCTAAAGTGCTCTGCTAGGAGGTGCCCAGTCTCCCCCAATGTAGAGGAGACCGCATCGGGAGCATCGGAAACAATAAATGATATTAGTGGATGTGCAGGTAAAACTTTGGATGTGGAAGGCTCCTGTAGGGCCTTGGATAGAGGTAAGGGAGGAGGTGTGGGTGTAGGTTTTACAGTTCCTGCGGTGGCAGGGGAAGGTCCCAGAATGGGAGGGTGGGTTGTAGGGGGGCATGGACCTGACCAGGTAGTCACGGAGGGAACAGTCTTTGCGGAAGGCGGAAAAGGGTGGGGAGGGAAATATATCCCTGGTGGTGGGGTCTCTTTGGAGGTGGCGGAAATGTTGGCGGATGATTTGGTTTATGCGAAGGTTGGTAGGGTGGAAGGTGAGCACCAGGGGTGTTCTGTCCTTGTTACGGTTGGAGAGGTGGGGTCTGAGGGCGGAGGTGCGGGATGTGGACGAGATGCGTTGGAGGGCATCTTTAACCACGTGGGAAGGGAAATTGCGGTCTCAAAAGGAGGCCATCTGGTGTCTTCTATGGTGGAACTGGTCCTCCTGGGAGCAGATACGGCAGAGGTGGAGGAATGGGAATACGGGATGGCATTTTTGCAAGAGATAGGGTGGGAAGAGGTGTAATCCAGGTAGCTGTTGGAGTTGGTGGGTTTGTAAAAAAAAATGTCAGTGTCAAGTCGGTCGTCATTAATGGAGATGGAGAGGTCCAGGAAGGGGAGGGAGGTGTCAGAGATGGTCCAGGTAAATTTAAGGTCCGGGTGGAATGTGTTGGTGAAGTTGATGAATTGCCTGAACTGCTGTGCTCTTCCAGCACCACTAATCTGGAATCTTGTCTATAGTTCCCTGGCTTGTCCTTACTACTTTTCTTAAATAGTGGCACAATGTTAGCCGATCTCCAGTCTTCCAGCACCTCCCCTGTGACTTTACAAATATCTCAGCAAGAGGCCCAGCAATCACTTCCCCAGCTTCCCACAGAGTTTTAGGGTACACCTGATCAGGACCTGGGGATTTAACCATCTTTAATTCATTCAAAACAATACAAAGAAAGAACGACCAAAAAGTTTTAAAACCCAAACCACTCACATGGACAAATGTATCAATATCTTAAGAAAGAAAACAACTAATTAACTAAATACATAATAACAATAAACTAAATAATTAAAAACCGCTCCGCCAAACAGAACACTAATTCTCGAATGTTGAGAGCATTACTTTTCACCTATTCATACGTTTGCAGTTCCCCCTCTCTGGATATTATAAAACACAATCGTTACAGCTATACAAAAGCTCTAGTTAGTGTGGCAGACAAATCTCTGTCCAGGTATTCCAAAAAGGGCTGCCATGTCTTATAGGAATTCTCAGTTTTGTGGCATATCATACTTATGAGAAAGTCCAGGGGTATATGCTCCATAACACTCTTTCGCCAATCCTAGAGGCCCAGGGGATTTTCGGGTACCCAATCTAACAAGGTATTCTTTCTTGCTGAGAGAGTGCGGATGTTAAAGGGTTTTTTTTCTTATGCGCATAGAGTCCTGGAGATGTACAGCATGGAAACAGACCCTTCAGTCCAACTCGTCCATACTGACCAGGTATCCCAATCCAATCTAGTCCCACCTGCCACCATCTGGCCCATATCCCTGCAAATCCTTCCTATTCATGTAACCGTCCAGATGCCTTTTAAAGGTTGCAATTGTACTAGCCTCTATCACATTCTCTGGCAGCTCATTCCATATACGTACCACCCTCGGGTCTCTTTTATATCTTTCCCCTCTCACCCTAAACCTATGACCTAGTTCTGGACTCCCCGACCCCAGGGAAACGACTTGTCTATTTATCCTATCCATGCCCCTCATGCTTTTATAAACCTCTATACTGTCACCCCTCAGCCTCCGACGCTCCAGGGAAAACAGCCCCAGCCTGTACAGCCTCTCCCTCTAGCTCAAATCCTCCAACCCTGGCAGCATCCTTGTAAATCTTTTCTGAACCCTTTCAAGTTTCGCAACATCCTTCCTTTAGGAAGGAGACCCGAATCACACACGATATTCCAACAGTAGCTTAATCAATGTCCTGTACAGCTGCAACATGACCTCCCAACCCCTGTACTCAATACTCTGACCAATAAAGGAAAGCATTCCAAATGCCGCCTTCACTATCCTATCTACCTTGTCAAACGCCTTACTGAGGTCCATATAGATCATGACCACTGCGCTGTCCTCATCAATCCTCTTTGTTAATTCTTCAAAAAAACTCAGTTAAGTTTGAGAGACATGATTTCCCATGCACAAAGCCATGTCGACTATCCCTAATCAGTCCTTGCCTTTCCAAATACATGTACATCCTGTCCCTCTGGATTCCCTCCAACAACTTGCCCACTGTCGACGTCAGGCTCACTGGTCTATAGTTCCCTGGCTTGTTCTTACCACCTTTTCTTATACTGGTACCACGTTAGCAACCTCCAGTCTTCTCCAACTTTCAGTCCACTCACCTGTGACTATCAATGATATAAATATCTCAACAAGGGGCCCAGCAATCACTTCCCTAGCTTCCCACACAGTTCTAGGTTACACCTGATCAGATCCTAGGGATTTATCCAGCACTTCCTCCTCTGTGTAATATGGACATTTTTCAAGATACCACCATCTATTTCCCTACATTCTATATCTTCCATCTTTTCCACAGTAAATACTGATGCAAAATATTCTTCTGCCATCTCCTGCAGCTCCACACACAGGCTGCCTTGCTGATCTTTGAGGTACCCTATTCTGTAGTGGTTCTGTTCGCCGAGCTGGAAGTTTTGGTTGCAAACGTTTCGTCCCCTGGCTAGGGAAACGTTTGCAACCAAAACTTCCAGCTCGGCGAACAGAACCACTACAACAAGCACCCGAGCTACAAATCTTCGCACAAACTTTGAGTACCCTATTCTCTCCCTATTTACCCTTTTGTCCTTAATGTATTTGTAAAAACCCTTTGAATTCTCCTTAATTCTATTTGCCAAAGCTATCTCATGTCCCCTCTTTGTCCCCCTGATCTCCCTCTTAAGTATACTCCTACTGCCTTTATACTCTAAGAATTCACTCGATCGATTTGTGGGCGGCACGGTGGCACAGTGGTTAGCACTGCTGCCTCACAGCGCCTGTCGACCCAGGTTCAATTCCCGACTCAGGCGACTGACTGTGTGGAGTTTGCACGTTCTCCCCGTGTCTGCGTGGGTTTCCTCCGGGTGCTCCGGTTTCCTCCCACAGTCCAAAGATGTGCGGGTCAGGTGAATTGGCCAAGCTAAATTGCCCGTAGTGTTAGGTAAGGGGTAAATGTAGGGGTATGGGTGGGTTGCGCTTCGGCGGGTCGGTGTGGACTTGTTGGGCCGAAGGGCCTGTTTCCACACTGTAAGTCTAATCTAATCTATCCTGTCTATACCTGACATATGCTTCCTTCGTTTTCTTAATCAAACCCTCAATTTCTTTAGTCATCCAGCATTCCCGACATATACCAGCCTTTCCTTTCGCCCTAACAGGAAATATACTTTCTCTAGACTCTTTATCTCATTTCTGAAGGCTTCCTAATTTCCAGCCATCCCTTTACCTGTGAACATCTGCCCCTAGTCAGCTTTTGAAAGTTCTTGCGTAATACCACCAAATTAGCCTTCCTCCAACTTAGAACTTCAACTTTTAGATCTGGTCTATCCTTTTCCATCACTTTTAAAACTAATAGAATTACGGTGCTGGCGCAAAAGTGCTTTCCCACTGACACCTCAATCACCTGCCCGCCTTATTTCCCAAGAGTAGGTCAAGTTTTGCACTTTCTCTCGGTACATCCACATACTGAATCAAAACATTTTCTTGTACACGCTGAACAAATTCCTCTCCATCTAAACCCTTAACATTATGGCAGTCCCAGTCTACGTTTGGAAAGTTAAAATCCCCTACCATAACTACCCTATTATTCTTACAGATAATTGAGATCTCCTTACAAGTTTGTTTCTCAGTTTCCCTCTGACTATTAGGGGATGTATGATACGATCCCATTAAGGTGATCGTCCCTTTCTTATTTCTCAGTTCCACCCAAATAACTTCCCTGGATGTATTTCCAGGAATATCCTCCCTCAGTTTAGCTGTAATGCTTATCAAAAATGCCACTCCTCTTCCTCTCTTGCCTCCCTTTCTGTCCTTCCTGTAGCATTTGTATCCTGGAACCTTAAGCTGCCAGTCCTGCCCATCCCTGAGCCACATTTCTGCAATTGCTATGACATCCCAGTTCCGAACCATGCCCTGAGTTCATCTGCCTTCCCTGTTAGGCCTCTTGCATTGAAATAAATGCAGTTTAATTTAACAGTCCTATCTTGTTCTCTGCTTTGTCCCTGCGTATCCTTACTGTGTTTGATTTCCTTTTCTCAACTGTACCAATCTCCGATTGATCTCTTTCCTCACTATCTCCCTGGGTTCCCCTGCCCCCAACCCCACACCTTGCTAGTTTAAATCCTCCCGAGCAGCTCTAGCAAATCTCCCTGCTAGTATATTAGTCCCCTTCCAATTCAGGTGCAATCCGTCCTTCTTGTCCAGGTCACTTCTACCGCAAAAGAGATTCCAATGATCCAATAATGTGAATCCTTCTCCAATACACCAGCTCCTCAGTCATGCATTCATCTGCTTTATCCTCCTAATCTTGCCCTCACCAGCTCACAGCACCAGGATTAATACAGATATTACTACTCTTGAGAACCTCCTTTTAAAATTCCTGCCTAACTCTCTGTAATCTCCCTTCAGAATCTCAACCTTTTCCCTTCCTATGTCATTGGTTCCAATGTGGACAATGACCTCCTGCTGGCCCCTCTCTCCCTTGAGAACATTCTGCTCCCTCTCTGAGACATCCTTGATCCTGATATCAGGAAGGTAAAACATCATTGAGTTTTTGCTGCTGGCCAATCTGTGCCTTGGACTAGGTTGTCCCCTAACACAATTGATCTCTTGGAGCCCAACATACCCCTCATTGCATTAACACCAGCCTTGATACCAGAAACTTGACTGTCCATGCTACATTTCCCCGAGAATGCATCACCCCCCCTACATTTTCCAAAACGGCATATTTGTTTGAAATGGGGATAGCCACAGAAGACTCCTGTTCTACCTACCTGTCTTACCTTTTACTGGAATTAACCTATTTATGTGACTCTATCTGCAACTTTTCTCCCTTCCTATAACTGCCATCCATCACACCCCCTTGGTCTTGTAAATTCCTCTGACTGTCTCTCCAACTGATCCGTTCGATCTGATAGGATTCGCAACCCAATGGTATTTATTGCAGAATTAATCCTTAGTAACCTGTAACCTCTCACTACACTCTCACATTCGACAAGAAGAGCATATCACTCTCCTAAGAGCCATTTTTGCTGCTTTCAATCTACAGACCCAGAAAATAGCACTGTCTTATTCCTCTACAAAACACTACTCCAAGTTAAATTAAACTTACAAATATAAGCCATAAGTATTAATCAAGAGATTTATCTCAATAAAACATAATCAAGAAAGAACCCACTCTACTCACTACTGCAGACTTATTGTAAGGCCACACTTAAAATATTCGCTATTCTGTTTCTGTGCTGTGACCTCTCCCAAACAGGTTCCTCCATGATCAGTTGTGAATTTCACTGTTTGTTAGTTTTCCCAGATGCACTCTGATATCCAGCAATTCATGAATTCGTGCAGCAAAGGCAATAGCTGTGCAGGTTGACTGCTCGCTTTTGCTCTGTCAACCATGTACTGCCTTTGTCTATTTCTTTCCCTTGTAAAAGTGCTGTTGTTTTTGACCTTTTTTTTCTCCAAAGTTCCAAGCAATGCTACAGCATATAAAACAGTAATTGCTGCTCCTGGAATTTGAGGAAATCCCCTCCAACACCTAACGTACCTCCAAAAGGATCAACCTGTTACAGCTAGAAATTTTTCCCGTCCTTCACCTTGGATTACCCAGAATGGAACATACTAGGCAGACCAAGAAGAGGAGAGATCTGGTCCTTCCCCACCCTTTCACCTCAAATTCCCTCCATTGCACCTGCCAGAGCACTCCAGTATGTTTTGAAGCCTATCACAGGGCCAGAGACAATGAATAAGTGTACCCGTACCAACTTTACACTTGGGCCATGTTGAAGATACCCCCGGTTTAAATTTTGACAAATGATGCAGAGTAAAGTGGATCCTGTGGAGAATTTTCAACTGTGAAGCATGGGTCCTATTGCAAATTAATATCTTTCTTGCATTTTCCCAAATATCTTCCCATCTCTCTGAGGAGACCTCAATGCCTAGCACTCTCTCCCACTCTCTGCAGAGTCAATCGAACTCGTCTGAGGGACCACCCTCCCAATTGATGATATAAAGTGCTGACAGATCGTGTACTCTTCACACTGAACATCCACCTCTCTCTCTCTCAGATTTTTAGGGATCAGTCAAAACTGTAGTTTTTTTTTAATAAAATCCCTAACTTGAAGAAAACAAAGGAGGTCCCTGTTAGATTGTTAGTATTTCTGTGTTAACTGATCAAAGGACATCATTATGTCTCCCTCAATAAATCCCTCATGCAAGACCCATCCCTCGCTGCCCAATGTCTGAATCCTGAATCCATCATCCCCAATTGAAAACCCAGCATACCCACTATAGGTGTTTCTTTAAATAAAAAGATGTTTTGCTAATATTGCCTTCCCTTTGCCGAATTGCCCGCCATCCTTTTAACGGTATTGATAACCATTGTTTCTGGCAATATTCCTTAATTGTCCTCATTTTGTTCAAAAGACAGCAAGCTAGTAAGGGGGCACCTTGCCTGGGAGGTTTTGATATCTAACCATATTGAAAGAGGGTCCCCACAAGTCCAATCACTCACAAGATAAAAGTGAGCTTAGTTTTTAATGTCTGGGATTACCACCCCCCCCCCCCCAGAAAAATATCTGGGCAATTAGTTAAACTGCAGTTTAATAAGGGGCTGCTCACTATGCCAAATAAAAGAGCTGATCCAGCCATTAGGTTTCCTGAACGTTTGCTTATTGAAAATCAGGGGAAGCATCTGTATAGAGTACAACAAACGGGAGAGAATATTCATCTTAAGTGCTATCCGATCCAACTGTGAGACCGGAAGCACTTCCCATCTTCAGAGGTCTTGTTTGATTTTGTAGAATAATTGAACAAAATTAGCTTTAACAACCGATCAAGAACTTGAATAATGAATATGCTACTTAAATGGGAATCGAAATTTGCCCTCAAGACCTAGCACCTTCATAAGACCACCCATAGGCATAGTTTCTGCTTTTGCAAGATTAATCTTGTACGCCTGAAAAGGCACCAAACGTGCTGCTGCATTGTATCAGGCGAGGCACCGAAACTGCTGGGTTTGACAAAAAAATTAGGACATCGTCCACGTACAATGAAATCTTCTGTAAGTTTGACCTTCCTTCTGGAGCAGATCTACTAGCATCTCTACGAATGGCCTCCGCCAATAGTTCAATCACCAACATGAAAAGCGGTGGCAAAAGGGGACAAACCTGCCAGCTGCCCCTAAAAATACAAAAATTGCTTGATCGTACCCCGTTGATGATGACCGCAGTGAGAGGGTCACTGTGGAGAACCTTTACCCATCTTATAAAAGCTTCGCCCAAGCCAAACAACTCCAGAGTATAAAAAAGTTACGGCCACTCAACTCGGTCAAATGCTTTCTCTGCATCTAGAGAATTCACCATCCCTGTATTGACTGCTGTTGACGTGTTTGAATTACATTAAGCAGCCTCCTAACGTTATTGGAGGATCTGCGGCCCTTTATGAAACCCGTCTGGTCCATTTTAACAAGAGAAGGTAGCACAGTCTCCAAACTTAATGCAAGCCGTGGAGAGGATCTTAAAGTCCACATTAAGAATGAAATGAGCCTGTACGAAGCAAATCCTCTGGGATCTTGCCTTTTTTAAGATTAAGTGAAATATTGGCTTCTCTTAGATGGTGGAAGACAATCATGGTTGTATGCGTCATTGAACACTCTATTTATAAATTCCTCATAGAATTTGTTGAGATGTCCATCAGGCCTGGGTGCCTTTCCACTCTGAAGCTGCTTCACAGCCTCCCGCACCTCTTGCTCTGATAAGGGGCATTGAGAAAAGACTCTTGTTCAGGGATCACACCTGGGAGCTCCAGATCCTTCTTGGCCCACCCTCATCACAACTCTCAGATTGGTATAATTCAGAGTAAAATCTCTGGAATGCCACATTAATCTTTTGGAATCGCAATTAGGTTCCCAGATCGTTCCCAAATAGAGCTAATGGCTTTAGGGGCACTCCTTTACCTGGTGCGATATGCTAGGTACTTGCTTGGCCTGTCACCATGCTCATATAATCTTCTTTGCTGTCTGTGGGAGCATGAAATTCAACGCAGACCGGAGCGCTGTAATCCTCTGACGTTTGGCCAACGATGGCCTGTCAAAGTGAGCCTTCTCGGCTGCCGTCAACCGTGGTTCAGGGAGACGTTGCTGCTCGCCCTTCTGCTTCCTACTGGCAGAGTAAGATATAACTAACTCATAGCATAGGCTTCGGCAGTTTCCAAACGACGGATGGGCTCCTAACTGAGCCTGAGTTAATGTCTAGGAATACTCCATTCCCTAGGGGATTACTCCACAAGCCTATTATCCTGGAGGATAGAGGGATCCATTCGCCAGCGCCTCAGGCCTTCAATAACATCCTTAATCTTAACCAACAGGTACACTTGAGCGTGATCGGGGATGGTAATGTTACCAGTTGTGCAGATGCCACCAAGTCCAGGCTTGCCACAGGGATCAAAAAAATATCAACCCTGGTGTGACGTTGCCTCCGCCACTCCCTCGTCAGGTACAGCCCCCACCCTATTCCTCGCACCTTGACCTGCCACCACAGGAAGTGCAAAATCAGCGCCCACACCACTCCCCTCACATCCGTCCAAGGCCCCAGGGATCCTTCCATATCCATCAGAAATTCACCTGCATCTCTACCAATGTCATCTACTGCATCCATTAGTGTGGTGTCCTCTACATCGGGGAGACAAGACACCTTCTTGCGGGACTCCCACACCCACCAACCCCACTGCACTGTGGCTGAACACTTTAACTCCTCCCTCCCACTCCGTCAAGGACATGCAGGTCCTGGGCCTCCTCCACCACCAAACTGTTCCCACCCAAAGCCTGGAGGAGGAATGCCTCCTATTCCCCCTTGGGATCCTGTAACCACACAGGATAAACATGGATTTCAATAACTTCCTCATTTTCCTTCCTCCCCACATTATCCCAGTCCCAAGCCTCCAACTTGGCAGCGCCCTCTGGACCTGTCCATCACTTCCTCCCTCTGGCCTATCATCTTCTCCCTCACCTTTTTATCTACCTACTGCTTACTAACTCTTTCCCCTCACCACAACCCACTCCCATTTATCTCTCAGCCCCGACCCATGAGCCTCATTCCTGATGAAGGGTTTATGCCCAAAACCACAATTCTCCTGCTTCCCCACATTCTGTATTTTCCGTATCCTTCCCCACAAAACACAGACAAAATACTCAATATCTCCCCCCATTTCTTGCGATTCCACACATAGGCAGCCTTGCTGGTCTTTTAGGCACCCTATACTCTCCCTAGTTACCCTTTTGTCCTAAATGTATTAGTAGAATCCCTTTGAATTCTCCTTCATCCTAATTGCCAAAGCTATCTCGTGTGCCCTTTTTGCCCTATTGATTTCCCTTTTAAGTATAGTCCTCCTGCATTTATACTCTAGGAATTCATTTGATCCCTGCATCCTATAGCTGACATATGCTTCCTTCTTATTCTTAACCAAAACCTCAGGTTTTTCTAGTCATCCAGCATTCCCTACACCTACCAGCCTTGCCTTTCACCCTAACCGGAATATACTGTCACTAGGCTCTTGTTATCTCATTTTTTTGAAAGCTTCCCATTTCAGATTTGAACTGGAAGGATGTTATTTTGTTCACCATAACCTGCTATGTGTTGGCACACAAACACCCTGGTCCCTCATTGTACATGGCTGGAAGTGATTGAAGTTGGAATCAGTGTTTGCCTCATGCTGTTTGACACCAGTGCAGAGTTTCCAATTGGCATCGCTCCATTTGCAAATTGATAAGGCAGAAAGAAAATAATACTTTCCTTTTGATCAGTTCTGTCTTTGAATTGAATGGGGTATAGTGCTTGGTAGTACAATTGCTTCGGGCAAATCTGGCAGTAGTGAGTCAGGGTTACACAGGAGTTAAAATAGGCTTCTGATTTTCTTTCCTGGATTGCTTAAGCTTGACTTGGTTGAGTGTGGAATGATTCAGCAAAGGAATTGTGACTGAGAAATGTTAACTGAGTGATTTCAAATTTAACACTTGTGACTAGGGTAAGAAACCTTGGACAAATTCACTGTTGATAAGTTTAAGGAAGATGGGCTCTTCATAAAGTCACTAACAAATTCAAGAAGCCTTTCTTGAAAATAGTTACAGTAAACAATCAAGATTAGACAAATTGTTAATAAAATACTTCAACAATGTTTTTCTCTTTGATGTAGACAAACTTGATGTATAAAAGAATGTGATTTTTCACTAGTTAGTTGGAGACCTTGGAAGATGGAGAAGCCAGATGATACTGCTCATTGACCATTCATGGGGAGAATGAATAAAGTCAGTCTGTCAACGTCTTCATCCAAACTGTGTGTAGTCTGAGGTTGTGGTAACTTTACCATCAGCTTTCTGATGCTGCCTAATCTTGGTTTTATGACTTGGGGGTTTGTTAATGAAACAGCAGCAGTGAGGACCCTGGCTGTCAAATTCAAACCGGGCTGGCTGAGCTAGACAACTCTAGAATGTATTCTAGGAGATTTCATCGCAACTTACTTCTCTAATTGCCTTGTACAATTAAGCAGCCATTTTCCCTTGTCACTACTTTTTAAAAAAATAATCCAAGAAAATGGGAGAAGGAACACTTTTATGATAATTCCTGATTCCTCATGATTCCACAGCTCCCCACCCACCCAAATCTCTCACCTATTGCTCTCAGCAGTATCCAAGATGGTCTTCCAATTCTTTGGCAGGTTAGCCATCTTAGGCTACTTAGCAAATAGAAGATACAAGGGCACAAAGAACTGAGCTGCCTGAGCTTCAAGTGCTTGGCTGCATGTGGCCAAGGTATGGGCAAATTCAACACCTGCAGTGAGTGGATTTGATAGGAGTAAGCTGCATGAGAGTTGAGGACAGGGGAAGCACAAGTGAGCGCCATGGAGGAAGGGGTCAGGTGAGGTTGTAAAAGATTTCAATTTGAATATGAAGTTACATTACTCTTGTGCATCAAGTTCACGTTCAGGTTACTCACTTCTCCAAATTGGTTCCCCCTTGATGTCATAAGATAAGTAGTCACAGAAATGCAGCTGACTTTTCTGAGCTGTTTGGTTAAAGGAAGTGGAGCTGAACCATTGGTTCCTCAGTCTTTGTCTGTGCATTGTGGGTTGCAAGAGGAAGTGGGCTTGCTTTTTCAGACATGATCAATTCTGGTGAGGATCGAAACTGCTAATTTTGGAGATGTGGTGTCAAAGCAGAGTGTAAAGTCCGCAAGCTGTGACTATTTCTGGATTTCTATTGCTGTGGAGCTGTTAGTGTAGAGTTTTCGAAATCACTCCAAGGTTGAAAACGGGGACTTGGAGTGGCATGACCTACAGTGAGAGAGAATGCTGACACGATGTTACAGAGTCCAAGCCTCAAATTATGGAATTAGGTGAGTAGTTGAACTCCTAGTGTTTCTCTCTCATCAGAAAACTCGTGATGGTGTATTTGGGATATGGCACGGCAGTTTCTGAGCTAGTAATGACCGTTCCTGACATATCACAGCAGCTGTAGGAATTTAAATTTAATTACATAAATCTGAAGAACATGTCTCTTAATGATGACCATGAAATTATCATAGTCGTAAAAATCCCATTTGACTCACTAATGCTGCTGAAGAAGGAAATGTCAACCTAACCCAGTCTGGCCTGTCTATGACCCCAGAACAACAGCAATGTAATTGTTAACCACCCTGTCAAATGTGCTGGTTTCTAGCTCGCTTGTTTGGTCGGTGATTTGCTTAAAGGGCTATTAGGAATGGTCAGTAAATGCTGGCTGTGCCAGTGATGTCCATGTCCTGTGAATGAATGAAAGAGAGAGTGGATGGCAAATGTCACAGACTTGGAGCCAATTCCAACCCATCACCTCTTGATAGAGGTCACTTCTGTTACTTCAGTTGTTCTCCCAAGGGCATCCCATTTCCTCTTGCCTTTTTACCTTTTTAGAGAAATTGTGTAACAGGGCCTGAGATTTTGGCTGTACTTGGAGGCTCTGAGCCATTGTCAGCAGTTGTCCAGCCAAGGTAGTGATTAAAATTATTTCAAATACATTGGCACCAGAATTCTCTGAGAACTGCACTCGAGGGAATGTTTCAATGGTGCATGATGCTCAAGTTCTTCATTGCCACCAGTGACTGATCTGTGCCCAACAGATCAATACCCCATACTTGCTCTATTATTTTATGGTAGCTAGGCTATTGTTAAAGGACCAGAAACTTCACCTAAAGGCTTAAATCCAAAATAAAAATGACTTTAAATGAGTCAAGCTTCAGTGGAAGACTCATACAATCATAGTCATACTGTGTGAAAATGTGGTCTGTTTTAAATCTTTCCCCCTCGCCTTAAACCGGTGTCCTCTAGCTCTGCACCCCCACCCCCCAAATCCCTGGGCAAAATAACTTTGTTATTCACCGTATCCATGCCTCTCAGGTGTCTCCCTGTTTTGGTGTCTGCTGGCAGGTAGGAGAGGAGAATCAGCCAGTGTCCCAGTCCTAATCCTAGTGTCATATGAAAATGGTGGTGTGAGTGGGTGGAAGGGAAGTTCAGGGGGTTTTCAAGATGGAGAAGTGGAAGTTCGACGACTCATCCTAGTTCCCTCAGAATGTCACAAGCTAAAACTGATGTTTTCTTGGAGAAAATTCTCATTGGTTAAAAGACCGTTACTAGGAGAACGTGAGGACTGCAGGTGCTGGCGATCAGAGTTGAAAAGTGTAGCGCTGGAAAAGCACAGCGGGTCAGGCAGCATCCGAGGAGCAGGAGAATCGACATTTTGGGCATAATTCCTTTTAGAGTTACCTCAATTTTCTTTTGGTTAATGAATCAGATTTTATTTTTAGCTCGTTTATTCAGGGCCTTGAGAAATCTTATGAGGTTTGATGGTTCTGTATCAATGAAGCATTGTGTATAGTTATCTCCACAATGAGCAGTGATCCAATGTATGGATCTTGTTTGCTTGGTGTAGGCAATAACTTTTAGAAATGTGATTTTTGATATATTTTTGTGTCAATATACATTACAGTAGTTGGAAGAAAAGTATCTTCCCATACAATATCCAAGTGAGTTCTGGACTGAAACCATCTTCATTACTGTTTAAAAAGAAAACCTAGACCTTGTGTTACCAACAGCACCTATGCTATTGCTGACTTTGGCATACCCAGGCTGTTTGTAACCTTGGCAAACTCCACTTTGGAACCTGTATGCTCTGTCTCGATCATCACTAATCCCATCTCTACCACATCAGCCACATTTATGCCATCTGCAGTTATACCCTAAAGTCGTGTCTTCTGTCACCTCCAATGCTTTCCTGCACATCCTACCCAATATGTATGAACCTCTGCAGTCCATAACTCATAAGTGGATCATGCTTTGTTAACCTGCATTCCACCTCATATAACCATATGATCAGATTTAAAACTTCATCCTTGTGATTGAGTCTCTAGCTTCATCTAGCCTTAAGTTAACTTCTTTGCACTAGTCACTCCCCAGGTTTCACCTTGTGTGTACACTCCCCCAGCTTTAGCTACTTGGGCCCAGGATCAATGGCTTGCCTAAATGTTTCTGCCTCTTCCAGCATTATGATCCTGTTTTCCCTCCCTGTGTCCTTCTGTCATATTTATTTAGGCTCAGTTTCTGTTTCCTCATTCAGCCAGTGCTTTGGATCTTTTTGATATTCAGTTGAACTATAATGCAGTGTTTTAGTGTAATGCTATCACTCACACTCATTGCATTAGTACATCTCTTGATGCAGTCTTTTTAAAAAAAAAACTGGAGTTGCACATTGATTGGTGGAAGATCTTATCAACTTTAGTCTTTAATACCACAAAAAACACATCACAAATGAAATGGTCCACATTGGCTTATGTGGAGCATCTCTGTCTTGCACCCTGCTAAGTCTTTTTAAGAGAGGCCCTGCACTATCTACTCTCTTTGAGAAGGCTTGTCCAGCCCAGTTTCTGGTCTGAAAGCTTGTTTTTGTCCAAGACAACATGTCAGTCTGAGGCCTGTGTGCTCTGCCTCACCAGGTGTTTAAGCTGTTTTGCGATGCATGATTGTGTAGCAGCATCATAAACTGCTTCATAGCTGGTATGTTCTCAAACTTGCTGTGCACTGTTTCTCAAAAAAAAATTTCTTAAATCTCAAAAGAATCTGTGTAGAACCATACAATCCAGTCAGGGAGTTGGGCTCATTCCTGAAGAAGGGCTTTTGAAGTGTCAATTTTCCTGCCCCTTGGATGCTGCCTGACTTGCTGTGCTTTTCCAGCAACACTCTCATCTTGACTCTAATTTCCAGCATCTGCAGTCCTCACTTTTGTCTAGTTGGCCTCATAGTCCAGTCTGGTCTTCTGAATGCCACTTGGATTTAGATATTAACAATTTTGATGAGTTAAAGTTTGGTTTTGACTTGTATGTCTTTTAAAATACGCTACGTACAGAGTTGAGGCTTTTTTTTCTATATGAGCATTCATGTTTCTTCAGCATATCAACTCAGTTGGGTTTAGATTGTATAAAAGCTGCAGCTTCAGTGAGTGGGATTCTTTGGTTTTTAGCCAATTATTTTCTGTTTCTGTCTTAAATTTGGAATCAGTTGCTGTCTATTGACTTGTTATCCTGTCACTTATTTTTCTTTTTTAAAAAAAAAAGTTTGTGTGACAGGATCTCGAATGTTTGTTGCTCATTCTTAACTGCCTTGAAGATGACAGCCATTCAAAAAGGCAGCATCTTATGTTCTGTCTGGTGCAAGTATATTCGAAGTGCTGTTAGCATCGTAATTCCAGGACTTTGACTCAATGACAGTGAAGAAGTATCCAAGTTAGGAAAGAGTGATTTGGAGGGGAGCATGCAGGTAATGATGTTCCCATATAACTGCTGCTCTGTTCCTCTAAGCTTGAGATTGAAAGGTGCTGTCCAAAGGGTCTTGGTGAGTTGAAGCAGTGAATCTTGTAGATGGTACACACTGAGCGTCCTGATTAAGCTGCTTCACCATGCTCCTCGACAATCCATTCTAACTTGGGGATACTTGTATTTTTTTAAAAAATCAAAATTTGTGCTTGCAAAATTCAGAACATGATGATCAGCATTAGATATGACTCTGATTGGTTAGCACTTGCTGAACACTCCTACGTGTGCTTAGGGCTGCACTAGCAACGCAATCAGTCTTATTAGTCAAGCTTGCAATGTAACTAAATATATTCTGATGGATGGCCTTTTAAGAGGAGCAGCCACACCCTCACTTGGAGACCCAACACACACCAGTCAGTTAGCTGATGCGGTTCCTCCTACATATTAGAAATCAATGCCATCATGGCTCTGAGGTCCATGCAGCGTGAAAGAAAACAAAGGGGAATATAGGCCCTGCCTTCTGCAAATAACATCTCAGTACATTGTATCCTTTTCAATTAAATAAAATCTTTTAAAGGCCAGCTGCTTTCTGGTACATTGCTCTTTGCAATATCTTGGCCAATCAGCGTCCACCTGCCAACCAATCGGATTTTCTTTTCCTCAGGCAGTATGAATTGTTGTTCCCTTTGAAACTTGGCATTCTTATATCCCAATGAGAGCAAGATGAAAAACTTCAAAAACATGTCGTTTTTCTTTTCCTCCCTCCCAGTAACAGTCCAGTTCTGTATTACGAAGCAACTGTTCATATTACAGAAAGCACAGGGCAAATAGAGTTGTGCAGAATCTCACCGAAAGCAGTTTTCCAGTCGCACAAATAACTCTTGACATTTACCCTTTGATTCCTGTCATTGAGCCAGTTTTTATCCGGTAAGCCACTCTGCTTTAGATTCCCTGGGGATCTCCCTGTTTAGTCCAGCCTGCCATATTTGGACCATGTTAACCAAAAAAAAAACAAAGTTGGCCACATCAAATTCACAAACCTCATCAACCCTCCTGGTACCTCCCAAGACTTTAGTGAAACAAATCAGACATGACCTTCCCATAACAAATTCCTGTTTCATCCAAGTGATTTATACTGTACATCAAATTTCTTCCTGTAATTTGTTCATGCTGACAGATTGGGTTGAGAAACGTGTAATTACTTGGATTATTCTTAATTTTTATTCATTTCTTTAAAAAAAATAAATAGCTCTCCTCTACTGTGCATGTAGCCAGAAAGGATTGACTGCTTCCTTTCAGTTCTCCTTTTCAGAATGATTTTCAGTAACTCTGGGTGCTTACATAGTTGGCCAGCAAGTGCTGCTGACTGCAGACAGGAGGGAAAGGGTAATTTCTGTATTGACCTCAAAGATGGCAATTGGCCTAGCAGTCAGGGGTCAGAGCTGTGCTTTGTTCCACCTTTTGTTTCCCCTCCCAAGAACTCCCACTTCTGAAGCCTGTAAGAATTTAGCCCTGAATAACGTTGCTCCTTTTAACGTGACGTTAGGGCTGTCTGTCGTGTGAGAGGTAGAAGAATAGATGCTGCCACGGTGCAACCCTGAGCCTTGCTGTTTCCATTGCCTGAATCTCCCTGTGCTAATCCCAGACCCTCTACTGCTCCCTGCGTGGGATCTTTGTACAAACTGCAGCTGTAGTCTGTGCTAGACAGGAGGGGCAAGGTTAGATTGAAGGGGGCAGGGGGTGTCACCGTCTATATGTTAACAATAAAAATTCTTGGCTCTGATTACTGTGTCCAGTGTCATGGAGGTAAACTTGGAAAAGAGTTTGTTTTCTTAAAAAAAAAGTTTGGCATCTGATTTCAATCTGAAAATTCTGGATAATCTTCATTTTTAAAAAAAAACCTGTATCCAGTTCAAACTTCCACGTCAGTCTGTCATCAACTGTTCCCAGTTTAATAATTAGCTGTTAACTGCTTCTGGGACTTGTCCACCCTCCCTTTTCCCATGGAACAATGTTTGCAAATGCATTCCTTTCACATCAGTAACTTTCCTGATTTCGTCACTCTGAGTTGGATCGCAGTATGTGCTAGAATGTCTGTCTGGCCAGATTTGTAGCTTTGGAGGGATGCGCAGAGATGGGTACTAATGTCAGCTCTTTACTTTGCTATTTGGTGCTTGAGATCTTTTTTGAGCTGTTCACGACAGTTTTGGCTCTTACCCCCCCCCCCCCATCATCCATCCGATGTGGGCAGTACGTACAAAGACTAAGCAGTGGGCGAGTGCCTCCACCATGCACCACAGTGTGGATTTAAGCGAGTCGCTGTTCAGTGCGAGGTGCTTTTTATTTGTTTGTCCGAAAGTGGGTCTGTACTCGGCAGATCTGATTTTAGCCTGGGAGCAGGTGGCTGGTATTGAGCTCACGAGCTGGAGGGCAGGACTGCAGTGGCTCTGCCTACTAACCTGCAGTCCTTTTGCTAATGTCTTGGGTCTTGTTTATGCCCATTCCATCTGCGGCAGTGTCCTCATCTGCTTAAAATTTGTTCCCATTTTCAAAGAAGAATTCTATTCTCAAAATTTGAAAAGGAGGAATTTGCAGGGATGTGGAGAGAGTGGTGGTGTACAGTACAGATGAGATGGTTGGTAGGCCTTCCCCTCTGCTATAATGACTTTGTGATTATATTCCCTGTTTCTTTTTCCACCTGTATAGATGCTGTGAGTGTAACGTCTCACTCTCTCACTGGTATTATGAGAAGGAAGGCCGGCTGTACTGTAAGAAGGATTACTGGGCCCGATTTGGGGAGCTGTGCCATGGCTGCTGTGAGCGTATCACCAAAGGGTTGATCATGGTAAGTGTTCATGCTGAGACTGAGCAGCACCAATCGGTTGTATGTGTTCTCTTGAAATTGAAAGGCTGTACACATTAACCAATCTGATCCTTTCTGCAATCCTCTTACAAATCAGTCTCCAGATTTCCTAAAATAAGGCGATCTCATATGAATTTAAGGTTTGTGCATTGGCAGATTTAACGGAATTTGTGCAGCCACCTTGGAACTATTCACAAGAACATGAATGTGTACTGCTGTAAGGTTGTAAAGCTGACAGTAATAAGTTTTGTTTTAATGTGGGGTTGGGGTGTGGAGTGCCCAGTGTCTTCACTCGGCAGAAAGTATCTACAACCAGGTCCAGCTAAGTGAGTGAGTGAGCTTGGGACAAAGGATTGTGTGAAATCCTCTTAAAATGTTGAAGAAATTGAATTCCAAGAACACAGGATCAAGGAACCAATTCCTAATAAAAGGAGGATGCCAGGAAAGGTTAGGTTTGAGGAAAAGGTGAAGAGCTGTGTGGAATTCGGCCCAAAGTGGGCGATGAGTGGAAAATGAAAATAAAAAGCTAGTTGAGATCATGGGCCTTTGGGATTGGTAGAATGAACCCAGCGCCTGCAACCTGTTTATAATTGGCAGCTGTGACAGGAAGATGTGTACCTTCTGCCCCATCAGCAACATTAGTGTCATGAGCAGCTCGTCACCCTCGACAGTGCTATATGTCGGCTGCCTGTATCTGTTTCCATTGCATGTCTTTGCTGATTTATCTTCCAGGTGGCTGGAGAACACAAGTACCATCCCGAATGCTTTGTATGCCTGAAGTGTGGTGTATTTATTGGAGATGGAGACACGTATGCATTGGTAGAACGCTCCAAACTCTACTGGTAAGTACAGGATTTGGTGGTCGGACACTTTATACCTGAAACTCTGTCTGTCATGTTTGCTTTTTTTTTGTGATAATGGGGGTTAATGCTTTTGAATTTTATGATTATAAGAAGGTTCCGTTTGATTGTAATAGTTAGAGCAGTATTCTGTTTGACAACAATGAAGCTTTAAAAACCGTCTCCTCTGGATTTTCGTTGTTGGAGGATGGCCACCTGCGCAATACCAGCATTATTAAATAATTGCTGAGGTATTGAACACTTCCCTAATGGGCTAAAACTTGGCACTGTGTGGTTCCTGTATGTACAGAACAACCTCGATTATCTGAACGAGACAGGTATCGTTTTTATGGGACCTTGAGATCTTGTTTGGATAATCTGAAATTTAGATAATTGACGTTCGGATCACCGAGGTTGTTCTGTATACTGGATTGTGTTAGCCATGCCTCTGTATATGTGATTTATTCCAGGCCTTCGATCCATCACCTTTTACAGGTCTTTATTCTATGGTATTGACCATTCTTCAAAATACATGCTTCCTAAACTTGTATTTCCCTCACTGTGATTGAGTTTCAAGGTTTGAAAATTGTTGGGACTCCTCAGCAAGGACAGTGTTCAAGGACACTGCTGGGCTGGGCCTGTTAGTGGGGAAGCATCGGTGTTAGAACTTGGAGCTTCACCGAAGCCATTGTTGTCTTGGGGCTAGAGACACGAAAATTTCAACTTGCAACCCCACGTGGTGTTGTGACCTCCACTTCGGGAAGTCCTGTTCTAAAGATTCACTGTCTTACAGTTTGATTATTTTGAGTGGATTGGTGTGAGAAACAGCTGTGGGATAGTATGTGGTCCTTCGGCCATCATTAACAAGTTCTTTGATTTGATTTAAACAAATAGTTGGAGCTGTGCCAATTTTCTTCATCTTGTCCTCTTGTTAATCAAACACAGAAGACATCATAACTGTTCTGATTCCCTCCTTCCCTAATACTCTTTGCCCAGGGTGCTGAGACCATTGGTTAGCAGTGTGAAGCAATAATGCTAATTTTTAATTTCCCTCCCCCTCTTCCTGACAAGATTGGTGTCTCAGCATAGATCAGGTACTGAACATGAGACTGCTGCAAATTAGACCATTCAATCAAGAAGCTATATTAGCTGTGTTTCAGACACGACTTGTAATGTTTTTCTCTTGGTTTGGTAATTATCGAGATCGCTGTTTTACATTCACCTTGTTGTTCGTCTCTCCTGCAGTGGTTGCTGCTATTACCAGACGGTAGTTACGCCTGTAATTGAACAAATCCTCCCAGACTCTCCCTGCCCTCCGATCCCACACACTGTGACACTGGTTTCAATCCCAGCCTCCACGGAGGGAAAGCGAGGCTTCTCTGTGTCTATCGATCAGCCCTGCAGTCCCAGAAGTTCCTCTTCAGAGTATGTGCACACCGTACGGGTCAAAGAGTAAGTGAAAATTGTCACGATACAATATGATGTGGAGGAGCCATTGTTGGACTGAGGTGGGCAAAGTTGAAAATCTCACAGCACCGGGTTATAGTCCAACAGGTCTCTCACGTGCTCTCTCTCGGTGAATTTATATTTGCACATACGTTCTATTTTAGTTCAAAAAGCACACAACTTGCAGGCAGTCAATCCATATAACATTTTATATGTTCTCACTTTGGAAATAGAACCAGTCTGACTCAAGATTACCATACAGACACACTCTAACCTCACACCTTTAATACATTGCCTGAGCTGAGATGTCTTCCTTTTTAATAATTCCTTAAGTTATCTTGAGGAAAGTGACTTAAAAGTTCTGGGGTTTACATGTTAATAAACTGAAACCAGCAACCCATTCTCAAAGCTGAAAGACTTTACCAGCAATCTAGGTTTGTTCAATATATCATTTCAATTGCATGACACAGTGATCTTTTGCTATACATTCTATGTCTTATGATGCTGCTGCACAGCTACTTGATGAAGGAACAGCTCTCTGAAAGCTAGTGCTTCCAAATAAACCTGTTGGACTATAACCTGGTGCTGTGTGATTTTTAACTCTGATATAACGGTGCTCCGCGGTTAGCACTGCTGCCTCTCAGTGCCAGAGACCTGGGTTCAATTCCCACCTCGGGCAACTATCTGTGTGGAGTTTGCACATTCTCCCCGTGTCTGCGTGGGTTTCCTCCGGTTGCCCTGGTTTCCTCCCTCAGTCCAAAGATGTGCAGGTTAGGTGAATTGGCCATGCCAAATTGCCGGTAGTGTTAGGTGGATTAGTCAGGGTTAAATATAGGGGGTGGGTTTTACCTCGGAGGGTCGGTGTGGACTTGTTGGGCTGAAGTGCCTGTTTCCACACTGTAGGTAATCTAATCTTAAAAGCAAGGCATTTGTCACTGTGTGCCTTGTCATGGATGAGGGTCACCTTGACAGTTCACAGGCATTCTACAGTTATGATATCCCCTCCTCTATTGGAGGTAGAGCGGGTCATTCGGCTTCAGCCTTTTTCCTTGCTGCAAGATGGTGGTTTTATATTGGGATATGGTCCCTGCCCCACTTTAACTGTGTAACTCAGGACCAATGAATGCTAATAGATGTTGGCCCAAGCAGTGAACAGATGATGGTGGCTCAGTGGTTAGCACTGTTGCCTCACAGCGCCAGGGACCCGGATTCACTTCCAGCCTCTGGTGACTGTCTGTCTGTGTGGAATATGCACGTGGGTTTGCTGTGTGGGTTTCCTTCAAGTGCTCTGCTTTCTTCCTGAAGATGTGCAGGTTGGGTGGATTGGCTATGCTACATTGCCTGTAGTGTCTGTGGATGTATAGGCTTGGTAGGTTAGCCGTGGGAAATGCAGGATTATGGAGATGGGGTGAGTCTGCGTGGGATGCTGTTCAAGGGGTTGGTGTGGACTCTGGGCCGAATGACTTGCTTCCACAATTTCGGGATTTAGTGAGGATATTGGTTCATGTAGGGCGTCACTATTGAGCCTAATGCCATCCTTTCTCAATGCCATGCATCCACTACTAGTAGGAGTGGCTGGACAGTGGTCCATCAATGGACCTTAACACATCTCGGCCTTGCTGAGCCAGAGGTGTTGAATGTTGTTGTCCTGCAGTTTCTGATCTATTGTTGGGCTCCAGGCATTGCTTTATTATTGACTGATTTGGAGAGAGCCTGCCTTGAACCTGATATTAGCTGGAACATTTCACTCCTAATGGCTTCATCCAATCGGACTGAGACTCCACTGGTCACTTGTCACTGAGGAACCTTGCATTTGCGAAGTGAATACTAGCCCTACCAGGTCTGAGTAGTTTCAAATACAGAGCAGACAGTGGAGGCGCTACAAGAGTTCAAAGTAGCAGCCTTCTGAGTTATTTGACACGATTAACAGCAACTTCAGATTGTATAAAGTTTTTCTCAAATAAAATGCCATTAATTTTTGTTAGCAAATTGGGAACATATTCAAGTGTTTGTTTTGAATAATGTCAAACGTCTGGACATTGGAGAATGTTTGTTTGGCAGTGTTGCTGGTTCTGGGTGAGGCTGAATGTGGCTGTGGTCTTTTGTCTGGCTACTGTAGGGATTGTTATAATAATGAGATTTCATACACATCCTCAATGGTGTTTGGCACGAGTAAAGGGCAAGTGCAGTCTTTGGAATTTCTGGAGGTGGTGACAGAAATATTCCCCACTAATCTTGTTATTTGTTTACTATGCAAAAGATGTGGATTAGGAGGGTTAGCAATCGAATTGTAATGTTTGTTTCATGCATCCTGATACTTGTTTATCTGTTTTTTTAATTGCTTACTGAGTTTGCAGATTTCCCATAGGGATTAATCATTGGAGGTCTGTGCTCTCAATCCCAGCTGGCAAGGATTTTGATGCAAACTAACATCATTGCTAAAAATCATTGTTTAATATTCCTCATGACTAAGTGACCTAACTACATCTTGAGACTATTGCACAGTTAATTGTTGAAATTTTCTTTAAATGAGCTGCTGATTGAATCCTGTCTCCAGTCAGGTCAGATTTTGCATTCTAAAAATCACTAAAGATTGTCTGAAAGATTAACTAGGAGGGACAAAGTTAGATAGCGAGAGAAAAGCAGTGAAATGTAAAAACAGCGAGAATTTCTGTGGATTTTTTGAGAAGGAAAAGTGTTAACAAAGTGAGTGTTGGTCCTCTCGTGTTGGCAGCTTAGCCACACCGCCACAAGGGCAACTAGGGTCAGGCAAAAAAAAAAATGCAGGCCAGCCTGTGATGCCCATGTTCCTTGAGCAAATTTAGAAAAATGAAAGTAGACAGTGATGGAAAATAAAGAAAAACTGAGGAAACAAATACTGAAATCTGAAACAAAAAAAAAGAAATTGCTGGAAAAACTGAGCAGATCTGGCAGCATCTGCGGAGAGAAAGTAGAGTTAACCCTTCGGGTCCAGTGACCCTTCGAAATGATGGTCCCTCAGAAAAGTGTTGGTATTTATGCAGAAGATGGGGAGGGGGCAGGGGCTAGAGTAAATGTTCAGTGGAGATAGAGCTCAAAGAAATGGCACAGGGAAATGTAAGAGTGTGAATAAAGGTCAGCCTGGGAAAATGATTAGTTGCTAAGGGGGGCCATTAGGAACCAACAATGGGGGTGTGATAGCTGTCCATGTGATAACAAGGCCTGGTGTGTGGAGGTGGGGGATGACATGAGTGAAGTACTCAAGTTCTAAAATTGTTGAACACTATGTCGAGTCCAGAAGGCTGTAGAGTTCCCAAACAGAAAATGTGTTGCTGAGTTTCGCTGGAACACTGCAGCAAGCCTGAGACACAGAAGTTGCACATGGGGACCATCGATGTATTGATGTATCGATGCTGGAAGCTCCGGGTCGTGTTTGTGGACAGAATGTAGCGTTCTCCAAAGCAGTCACCCAGTCTATACTTTGTCTCCCAAATATAGAGGAGACTACATTGTGAGCACTGCTTCACCTGGAAGCTGTGTCTGAGAAGGGAGGAAGTAAATAGGCAGGCGTTACACCTTTTGTGGTTGCAGGGGAAAGTGGGGTGGGGGTGAGAGGTGCAAGTGGACAGCTCATAAAGGAGGAGAGGGGAATATGTCTGCTGGTGGCATCTCACTGGAGATGATATAAATGGTGGCTAATGATCCTTTGGATGTAAATGCTGATGGGCTGGTCGGTGAGGACAAGGGGGACTCCTTGTAAAATAAGCAAAGGACAGTGAATTGAACATGTATTTTGCACTGATCCCCTCTATAGAGGTTACAAGGAACAGTCCAGAATGTGCTGTAAATCAAATGGAGGGGAAGAAATATCAGAAGAAAATCGTTGGAGCTGCAGACAATATTAGACTTCACTGGGCGTCTTTTAGAAGAAGTGGCTACTGAGATATTTGTGGCATTGATTTTTAATTTTTTTAAAGTCTTCTAGATTTGGGGAAGGTTCCAGTTTGAATGTAAATGGTAAATGTAACTCCTGTATCCTAAAAGGGACAGAGAGAGAGAGAGAGAGAGAGAGAGAGCAGGAAACTACAGGCCAGTTCACTCCTCTGTCACAGGGAGAATGTTGGTAGCTATAGTTAAAGGTATTATTGTGGAGCACCTGAAAATATTCAAAGTAAGCAGGCAGATTCAGCACTGTTTGTGAAGGAAAAGTCAGGTTTAACCAATTTATTTGGAATTCTTTTGAGGAAGCTGCATGTGCTATGGATAGGGGAATCTGTGGATGTATTGTACTTGGATTTCCAGAAGGCATTTGATAAGATGTTGCAACAAAGTTATTGTAGGAAAATAAAGCTGCATGATGTAGAAATTTAACATGCTGGTATGGATAGAAAAGCGACTGGCTAATAGGAAACTGAATAGGCATTCATGAAAATGACTCTGACGGGATGGAAGATACAAAGATACATAGGAAAGGAAGTTGTGAGGTAGACAGGTTAAGTGAGTGGACGCAGATCTTTCAAATGGAATATAGTGTGATTAAAATGTGAAACTGTCAATTTTTCTCAGGCAGAATTAAAGAAGTGCATTATCTAAATGGTGAGAGATTTTAGAGCTCTAAAATGCAGAGCAATCTGAGAGTCCAAGTACACGAATCACAAGGTTAGTCTCCAGATACAGCAGTAATTAGAAAAACTAAAATAATGTTATTGCTTATTGTGAGGGGAATAATTGAATGTAAAAGTAGGGAGGTTATGCTTTAGATGGACTGGACACAGTTGAGACTGTGTCTGAAGTACTGTGCAAAATGTTGGTCACCTAATTTAAGGAAGGATAGAAATGCATTTGAGACGTTTCAGGGAAGCGTTACCAGACTAATACCAGAAGGAATTCTTTTTATGAAGAAATGTTGGAGAGGCTAGGCTGTCTGGAGTTTAAAGAGTAAGATTGAAATGTACACGGTTCAGAGGGGCTTTTCACAGCAGATGTTGAAAGAATGTCTCCTCCTGTAGTAGAATCTAGAACTGGAGTCACTGATTTTAAAAATAAAGGATTGCTCATTAATGAGAGAAGGAACTTTTTTATGTCTGGATCGTGAGTCTCTGGAACTCTTCTTCAAACAGTGGAAGTGGAGTCCTTGACCATTTATTAAGGCAGTGGTAAATTGATATCAGAAAATAATCTTCCAGCGTCACAGGCAATCTGATTTAAATAAAAAGTTCTGATGTGAGTAGATCAGTGGAGGTAGGAAATGAGAATAAACAGGAGCGTGTAGTGGTGACACAGTGGCTCAGTAGTTAGCACTGCTACCGCTCAGCGCCAGGGTTCTAGGTTCGATTTCACCCTCGGGTGACTGGCTGTGTGGAGTTTACCTGTTCTCCCCATATCTCTGTTTCATCCCACAGTCCAAAGATTTGTGTGTTAGATGGATTGTCTGTGCTAAATTGTCCAATGTCCAGGGATGTGTAAATGTGGTGGATTAGTTGTGGGAATGCATGATTACAGAGGTGCATTGGGTGAGATGCTTTTCAGAGGGCCAGTGTGGATTAATGGGTTGAATGGACTGCTTCCACACTGTAGGAGTTCTGCAATAGGGAAAGGTAAAGGAACTGCAACAAGGAGCACAAAACCACAGGGCCCTGAAGATGACATAATAGTTGGATAACATTTGTAAAGAAGGCTTTGGGGTGCTTTCCTTCAACGGATATAACAGCTGGGTTGTAATGTTGGAACTGTAAAAGATATTGAGTTCGATCATAGCTGGGGTTTTGTGTCCTGTTCTGGTTACCACATTAAAGGAGGATTACAGAGGATATTCACATAGATGTTTTCAGTGCTGTAAAATTGTAATGATATGGAAAGATTGGATAGGCCATGATGAGGGGCTTGGATAAAATATATAGGGAAGATCTGTCTCCCCGATGGAGAAGTTGATTTCAGGGAGCTTAGATTTCAAGTGATTGCTTGTGTCCCCTCCAACCATTTTACCAGATATCTTCACTGTAGACTTCACTGCCCAGTTTGGTGGTTGAGGCAGAAATCATTCCTCACTTAAAATGAACCTGGATCTGCCTGTGAAGTGCTGAGACCTATGGATCAAATGCTGAAAAGTGGAATTGGAATGAGTGGCCCTGTTTATTCGGAGGCAGATTGTCTGATTGGTCTCTTTATGTGCTGTAACTGTTCTACAGCTCAATGGCAATGAACAGGTATTTGTAATGGTCAGTAGGCTCAACAAAGCCTGCAAGCTTAACTCCTTGAAGTCCCTTGCCTATCTTCTGGTTCCTCTTCACAACACTGCGTTGGACAGTGGGAGTCTTTCTGCAGAAACTACCAAATATCAACTATAGTTACCTAAGCAGGATGGTAGATGCCACTGGAAGTGCAATGGTCAGTGAAGAAGGTTACCTCAGATTACAACGGGATCTTGTTCAGATGGGCCAAAGGGCTGAGGAGTGGCAGATGGAGTTTAATATAGATAAATGTGAGCTGCTGCATTTTGGAAAAGCAAACGGTAAAGCCCTGGAGAGTGTTGCTGAACAGAGAGACCTTGGATTGCAGGTTCATAGCTACTTGAAAGTAGAGTCGCAGGTAGATAGGATAGTGAAGAAGACGTTTGGTATGCTTTCCTTTAATGGTCAGAATATTGAGTACAGGAGTTGGAAGGTCATGTTGCAGCTGTACAGGATATTGGTTAGGTCACTTTTGGAATATTGCATGCAATTCTGGTCTCCTTCCTGTAGGAAGGATGTTGTGAAACTTGAAAGGGTTCAGAAAAAATTTACAACGATGTTGCCAGGGTTGGAGGATTTGAGCTACAGGGAGAGGCTGAACAGGCTGGGGCTGTTTTCCCTGCAAAGTCAGAGGCTGAGGGGTGACCTTTATAGAGGCTTATAAAATCATGAGGGGCATGGATAAGATAAATATGCAAGGTCTTTTCCTTGGGGTGGGGGAGTCCTGAACTAGAGGGCATAAGTTAAATGTTTTCCCCTCTCACCCTAAAAAGGGACCTAAGAGGCAACCTTTTCATGCAGAGGGTTGTGTGTGTATGGAGTGAGCTGCCAGAGGCAGTGGTGGAAGCTGGTACAATTACAGCATTTAAAAGGCACCTGGATGGGTATATGAGTAGGAATGGTATAGAGGGATAGGGGCAAGTGGTGGCAGATTGGACTAGATTAGGTTGGGATATCTGGTCGGCATGGATGAGTTGGGCCGAAGGATCTGTTTCCGTGCTGTACATGTGTATGACTCTATAATGAATGAAGTTGGTGGGAGGGGCTAATTTGAATGGAGGGTGAATATGCAAGATTAGGGAATAGAAAATGCCAATTTTATCGGAAGCGGGTGGGAGAATTACTTCAGGTGTACAGAATGGAGATGTTAGGATGATTTTTCCCTGTTTGAGGGGACAGGAGGGGGGAAACGATGGCTGAGAGATTTGTCAGAGGTGTTAAATTGTGTGTCTGTGTGTGTGTGTGTCGGGAGAGGTTGTTCATGTCTGGAGAGAGTATCTAGTTTTAAATATGTTTCCACTGATGGAAAGATAGAACAAGAGAGCATAAATTTAAGGTAATTAGCAAAAGAAGCAAGGAAATAGATGAAGAGTAGCCTTTCACACTGAATGGTTAAGGTCTGGAGTGCAATGGAGCCAGGTATATTTGAGGCATCCAGGAGGGAATTTGACTGTTACATGAAGAGGAAAAATGTGCGGAGTTATTGGGGAAAAAAACAACAAAATGGCACTAGATAAATTGCTCATTTTAGACAGTCAGTACAGAGTATGACAGATCAAATGGTCTGCTGTACTGCAACAAAATCTGCAGAGTATTCCCTTAATTTTATTGTGCATCAGCTGCCAAATTTTTTTTCTTTTGCATGTTCCCGTGAATATCTTTCACAGCTGTGCACACAGTAGTTAAATACATAGGCGTATGTGTTTTGCAGCTGTGCACCTTAGCAGGAATGTTGGTCAATAACTATATTTAATGGCTGGGAATACCGAGGCAGTGTGTGATCCACTGAGTTAACTTGATATTGGAATCCATCAGCATGCTAAATTTCTTACATAATTGTCTACCTGGATTGATTCCTTTTTATTTTCAAAATGTGGTTTATATTTAGTTGCTAGACATTTTGTGGTGAATGCCAGAACATTGGAGATGGTGTTTTTAACTGAACATTTATGATTAATCATCTTAAGACTCCTGATGTCTTGTCTCTGGTTCCTTTTTTCTTCAGGGGGCATTAACAGTCTTTAGATGGTGCGTATTCCCCATATTATACAGCATTTGTCTATCTTGTCCGTATAGATTTACTTTGCTGCTTATTGTGTCTTGTGCACACAAGGCTGGCTGGTAAAATTGTTAGTCAATTGGAATATGTTTTTGAAGATTTGCCCCTCCCATTCTGAGATTAATTGAGTCAACTTCATGAGCCATCAATATAATCAATTCTTGAGGAGCTTGTGAAAAATCTCTAGTGGTTATAGTTGCAGGTTTCATCCTATAAGGAACTTATTTCTATGATATCGTTTTTGTTGCAGAGTTGATGCTGGCTGCATCAGTCCAGACGTGAAAAACTCCATTCACGTTGGTGATAGGATCCTGGAAATCAATGGAACACCAATCAGGAACGTGCCTCTGGATGAGGTAAGCTGAGAATCAAATTACTGCAAGTTTGATCTGTATTATTTTAATATGCGTGTATCAGACTGAATGATTGATTGAGTCTCTTAAATGTAACTGTCTAAAGTTGAGAGAGGTCAAAGCCAAAACTGTGTATGGGAGACTGGGTAAACCAGCTTCAGGAGGAGGCAATGGCTGACTGGTATTATCACTACACTGTTAATCCAGAGGCCCAGGTAACATTCTGGGCACCTGGGTTAAAATTCTGCCATGGCAGATAGTGGAATTTGAATTCAGTTTTTTAAAATCTGGAATTAAGAGTCTGATGATGACCATGAGTCCATTGCTGATTCTTGGAAAAAGCTATCTGGTTCACTATTGTGAAGGAAACTGTCCTTTACCTGGTCTGGCCTACATTTGATTCCAAACCCATAACAATGTGGTTGACTCTGAACTGCCCTCGAGGTAATTCAACCTTCCTTGTTTTTGAATTTTTTAAAAACCATGGTGGTGGGGATGTCAGCTGTCCACTGTAAGTAGAATGGTCATAATTGGTGAAAAGCTTATCCTCCGATTACTGACTGACTCCTGGCCATTTTGCAGCTGTATAGGAAGTTGGTTAGTTGACTTTTGGAGTATTGTGTGAAATTCTGTTCCTCCTCCTACTGAAAGATGTTGTGAAACTTGAAAGGGTTCAAAAAAGATGTTCAAGGATATTGCCACAGTTGGAGCATTTGAGCTATAGGGAGAGGTTAAATAGGCTTGGGCTGTTTCCCCTGGAAAGTCCGAGGCTGAGGGGTGACCTTTATAAATGTTTATAAAATCATGACAGGCGTGGTTAGGGTACATAGGCAAAGTATTTTCCTTGGGGTGGGGGAGTCCAGAACTATAGGGCATAAGTTTAGGGTGAGAGGGGAAACATTTGAGACCGAAAAAGGCGACTTCTTCAGACCAAGTGGTGCGTGCATGGAATGAACTGCCAGAGGAAATGGTAGAAGTTGGTACAATTACAACATTTAAAAGGCATCTGGATGGGTAAATAAATAGGAAGGGTTTAGGAGGATTTGGGCCAAGTGCTGGCAAATGGGACTAGATTAGTTTAGGAGATCTGGTTAGCATGGACGAAGGGTCTGTTTCTGTGCTGTACATCTGACTCTGCAACTCCGCATAAGCAATGAAAAAGCAACCAGTAGCAAACATAGGAGAGAAACTGCCTGAGATTGGGGGTGCAGCAAGCAGTGTGGAAAGCAAGTGCTGATAGTTAGGGAGCCACCAGGAGAAATGGAGCATCTTTTGGCTGGGGATTTCATTGTGAATGTAGAGCAGGCCCTTTGACCCTCATCAAGCTTGCCCCACCGATCATCATTGATCTCCTGCCTACTCCTGATTTTAAACTCCCTTATTGGTTAAGTATCTGCCTACCTCTGCCTTTAATGTTGAGTGAGCCCCCCACCCCCACCCCCACCCCCACCCCCACCCCAGCAGGGCTTTCACCATTGGCTATGGTTTATCCCTGACTGGTGTCAGGGGGATGTGAAGGAGGAGGAAATTGCAATGCACAGGAGAGCTTTAAACCTGAAAACAAAGAAATATTCAGTTAATTGGAAGCCAGAAACATCGCCGAGGTAACTAATTCCTTGCAAATGAATGTGGATTACTTTGGTCATGTGGATAAATCCAAGAATTACTGTATGGGGAAACATGTAGTGGATGTTAATGTAATGAAGATTGTCAGTTGTTGAATCTAAATCAGAGATGAATTGGGGGAAAAAAAGATAGTAAGTGCCTTGTTAAAATGTTCTAGTTCAGAGGATATGCAGTGGAAACATCTAGCTGTGACTCACCCGTCTGTGAACCTCCTGCTTAAGTTGATGGGTTTTTTTTATGCAGAGGAGTGCCAGTTATTTTTGGCAGGGGGAGCAGATCTTTTGCTAATTTGTGCTTGTTTTCTTCTGCCACTTTAAATACTGCTGAGTCCAAAAAAGAAGCTTTCTGTTTTATTTTGTGGCTTTAATAGAGGATCAATAATTTTGAGGTTTTAATGCATTATAATTTGCTTTTGAGCTTAAATACAAAGGGTTGCCATGTGACTGTATCACTTAATGCATAAATTACTAAGAATGAGAAAGGAACTCCTGAGATTTGCTGGGGGCAGAGGGGGTTCAAAGGCAGAATCATACCTTGGCCCCTAAAGTTGGCATTTCCCATTGGCAACTGGGTGTGTTGGAGAGAATGGACAATATGAGCTCTGTATTGATTCAGATGAGATGCTAACCATTTAGGTAGACTTCCACTGGAAGTAATGAAGTTGGAGAGAGAGGTTCTCTTCTTCCTATTGGAAGGAGAAATGCATAACACCAACCATATGGAGGTACAGTGGAATAGGAAGAAGCTGGAGACCATGGCCGTATAATAAGGGGGTGTTTGGGAGGAATCACTGGATAAAATGGACTAAACCTGTCCTACATAGTTGGGAAAGCTGTGTAGTAGACAACAGCAAATGTGTGGAGTGAACAACTATATGTACAACAGCGAGGGGAGTACTACGGGCAAATATGGCTGGAGAACAAGGTGATCTGTTATAAAATGGTCCTGATGGTTTTTCCTTGAGCATACCTCATTGTGTAAGAGTTAATATATTTGGATTGTGTGATGTTTGACTTTTGCAGATTGACCTCCTGATTCAAGAAACCAGTCGCTTGCTCCAGTTAACTATTGAACATGATCCACATGACACTCTACTGGAGGACCAAGCAGAGACCAGCAGCCCGATGTCCGATATTTACAGCCCACGGAAGTTAAGTGCCCCTAATGGAGAAGGTAGTGCGGTCAAAAAACGCCCTATCATGTAAGGACAGTTATAGTTTGTACTGAATATTCCCTTGATCTGCTGTTTCTTAACATGCACCATCCTATAAGATGACCTTTAAAACCGCAGCAAAACATATGACTGTAGGAGATGATTTGGCCCATCACTCTGCTCACTCATTGAAAGATGCATATATATTTAAGAATTCACTCTTCCCTATTGACATTGATCGACTCAGTCCTTCATTCAATTAGATTCTCAATCTTGGCAGTGAGGAAGCATCAAGCAGAAAATGGAAACCTCCTCCAGAAGATTAGTTCAGAAGTCACATGATACTAGGTTAGAGTCTAATAGCTCACTTCACCTGACAATGGAGCACGCTTCGAAAGCTTGTGATTTCAAATAAACTTGGTGTCTTGTGTCTTGTGACTTCTGACTTGGTCCACCCCAGCCCGACACTGACACCTCCACATCCAGAAGATTGAAGGAACGTTATTCATTTGTTTGCCATCATAAAAGAGTATCCTTCTTCTTTCATGGTTGTTTAGAGTGGAATCAGCACAAGACCAGACTGAAGCTGTTTGTTTTATTCTGAGGAGTTGTGTTGATTTGGCATTTGAATCATCCTTTACCATTGAATGAACTGAAAGGAGATGAACATCAGCTGAGAACATGAATGTCCTGTTGTTTTCTCAGCTCTACTAAGTAGAGTTTATTGTGTAAATCAAAATCCTTTTTTATTAAAAAATTACAAACTATTTAAAACATCCCTAACATGATGCTGGGTGTTCTCAACTTTATTGGGACAAAAGTGCAGACTTCCTTAGGAACGAATTGGGGAATATTTATTTTGAATGAGAATTTTGATGGAGTCTCCAGCTCTGGTAGTTTGGATGGATATTAAAAATCCAATGGAAATCTCTATAAAGAAGCTGGGAATTTACGTAGAAACAGAGAAAGCAACAGCACAGGAAGAGCTGTCCAGACTAATCCCATTTCTCAGTCCTTGGTCTGGAGTCCTGTAAGTTATGGGACCTCGGGGTTTCTGCCTCTGCTTCTGTTACCTTTTGCTTTGCAGGCAGTGAGTTCCAGTCTCCTATCACAGTCAGTCACAAAAAAACAATCTCCTGGACTCCTTTCCTATTCTTTCTACCAATTACTTTAAAACCATGCTCCCCCGGAATTATCATCACTGTTTACTAGTCCCTCATCGTTTTAAGGCTCTTAATTAAATGCCTCCACTGTTGCAAAGCAAAAAGCCAGCTTGTCCATTTTTTTTCTCATTCTCTACATTCCTTGTGGTATCTTTAAATCCTCTCAATCCTCTTGCATATGGTCGTATCCTTTCTGTAATTTAGTCATAGTACTCAGGCTGTGGACTGTTTAATATATGTACAGTATAATAAACATCCTCTTGCCTTTTATTAGTGGAAGCATAAAATGTATGCTAAATGCTTTCCTAACTGCCTTGGACCTGTCTGCCCACCCTTGGGGATCCATGGATTTGCACTTCAAAATCAACTGTGTACCTCGCTACATCTCAATCTCACCAATTTTATTATCACATTTTGATTTTCTCCTAATGCATTTCTTAGTGCTCCTCCGTTTTGAATTCCATTTGTGCCTTTCTAAATTACCATTTCTATTCTCCCTCAGAGATGTTGCTCGACACTTTGGGAGGGTTCCTGGTGTAGGGGAATAGAATAGTGGAATTTTCAAATTCGGGGCAGTTCTCTTGCACTCCACAGGGTCCCTATGCACAGCTCCCATCTCCACTGCAGAAATGATTAACTATCTGGCCATCGGAAACTCCAGGTCAATATTTCTTTTTCTATTGAAATATTGGATGGAATAAACATACTCAATGACTATTGTCTTTTAAGATACTTGCAAAGTGCTCCTTGCCTCTGAGTAGATTGCCATTTTGATCTCTAGTAGGCACCAATTCTTCCTTTTTAGTTATTCTCTCGATCCTTCTGCCCTTTAATACTTTTTTTTAAACTAAAGTTTGGCATGTCCTCACCTTGTTTGCCAAACTTTCCTTTTAAATTTGGTCCCAGCAGTTATTCCCCTCAGTAATACTACAGCTAAGTATCTTACACCGATCCCTTTGGGAAGAGTTACCAGAATTTGATTGAATTATTCTTTTGGATAGAGTGAGGTGGTTAATTCTGAGACTAGGGCCCTGTATCGTAAGGGAAAAAAAACATTGATGTAAGGTGGCTGTGATGGATTGGGAAATATCACTTGAAGGAATGATAGTGCAAAGGCAATAGTAAACATTCAAATAGTGAATGGGTAAACTACAAAATATTATTTATTCCTGTGTGGCCCAAGAGTGTAAAGAGAACAGTAGCCCCATACCTGCTTTATGCCTTATGAGGGAAGTTAGAGGTAGCATTAGCCATGAAAATTAAGTGTGCACATAGGCAAGGAGAAAACAACATCCCTGAGGATTGGAAACAGTTTAGAAGTCATCAAAGGACCATCTGATTGATTCAGTAGGGAAAATAGAGTTTGAGAGTAAGCTTGTAGGGGATATAAGAATTGACCATCAAAGTTTCTGTAGGTATTCAAGAGAACAGGATTGTGAAAATGGATATAGATCTCTTACTGTCAGAAATAGGGGAATTTCTAATGGGGAACAAAGAAATGACTGAGCTAAATTCAAAACTTTGTGAAGACAGAACAAAGGGGGAAACCCCTAACAAACCAGAAATGATGGGGAGTACAGGATTTAGTGAGAGGGAGGAACTGAAGCAAATCAGAACTGGTAAAGAAATGGTGTTGGATAAATTGATGGGATTGAAGGCTGATTAATCCCTAGGGCCTGAATCTTCTTTACAGACTACTTAGACAATGGCCCTAGAAATAGCTTTGGTCCTGTTTCAAGAATATTTAGACTCTGGAATAGTTGCTACAGATTGGAAGTTAGCTAACGTAGCCCCGCTATTTAAAAAAAAAATGCAGGAACAAAATATAGTTCTCAGTGTTCAGATAGGATCGAGCTGGGTGGAAGGTGAGCTGTGAGGAGGATGCAAAGATGTTGCAGTGTGATTTGAACAGGCTGTATGAGTCAGCAAATGCACAATAATATGGATAAATGTGAGGTCATCCGTTGGTAGCAAAAATAGGAGAGTAGATGATTATTTGACTGTAAATTGAGAAAGGGTGATGCTCAATGAGACGTGGGTGTCCTCATCATTGAAAGTAAATGCGCAGATGCAGCAAACAGTAAAGAAGGCAAACTGTATGTTGGTCTTCGTAATGAGTGGATCCAGGTACAAAATGAGGATGTCTTGCTGCAATTAAACAGGGCATTGGTGAGACCACACCTGGAGTGTTGTGAGCAGCTTTGGCCTCTTTATCTGAGGAAGGATGGCCTTGCTCAGTCTCTCTGTAGCAAAGGTTTAGCAAATTGATTTCTGGGATCTTAGGACTGATGTATGAGGGATTGAGTCAGTTTAGAAGAATGAGGGAGGAATCTGATAAAATTCTAACTGAATTAGACAGGTTAGAGGCAGGCAGGATGTTCCCAATGGTGGAGTGGTCCAGAATTGGGGGCGTCATGGTTTAAGGATAAAGGGTGAATGTGGGAAGAAATTTCTTCTCATTTCAGTCCTAAAAACAGAGTGGGATGAGCATGGTTGTGGCTAAAATATTTTTGAAGTTAGATATAGCTGTTCTAGCTCAAAGGATCCGGGAATTTGGGGGAAAGGTGGGATTTGGATATTGACTGTGCGATCAGCTACGACCATATTGAATGGTGGAGGAGATTAGAAGGTTGAATGGTCTAGTCTATCTTCTGTGTTTCAATGACCCCACACTATGGTCTTCTAACATCCAAGAAGTGGTCTCTATTTAGAATTACGACTTTTTCTGGGAACATCGCTCTGAACCCTTTCTTTCTGTCATGTCGTGTGCTCTTTACACTGATTTAATTTCATGTAGCCTCTTTCAAACTACTTTTGAAGAATCGCATTAGTAAGATTTGCCAATCCCCATTTCCTGGTTTATCTTGACCCCTTTCTAAAACCACACTAAACCTAGCTGACCTGCAACCAAAATAATGTCCCTGCCACCTACCCAGTTTAATTCCTGAAAACTAAGTCCAGAGCTGCTGTTTTTTTTTGGGGTGCTATATAATATCTTAAAATGCAATCAGCAGAACCTTTTACAATTTCAGTCATCCCTATTTGCTGTTTTCTTTTTAAATTGTATTGAGGTTACACAGTACAATGTGTTCATCCTGTTTTCTCTGTTCCTTATTCAAGCCCAAGTTCATCCTGAAATATTTTACCAAGTGAATGTTTTATCTGGTCTGCAATGCCACTTGGTTGAAGCAAAGATACAGAGCAGAAATGGCGAGAGCACCATGTATTTGTAACTGTATTATTGTTACTTACTACTCCTGGTTGAAGTCTTCAGTTTGCTCAATATTTGATCATTTAATCTAATAAGACATGGAATTTGTTGAATTTGATTGATTAGACCATTGTCAGTTAGCGTGACTGATGGTCTTCTGCTTCCAGGAGAAGTTGCAGTATTGACAAGTCGCCGAGCACCGGATCACCAGCCTCTCAAAAGAAAGATTTGGGCCGTTCAGAGTCTCTGCGGATTGCCTCCAAAATGCATCGTATCTTCCGCCCTTCTGACCTGATCCATGGCGAAGTGCTGGGAAAAGGCTATTTTGGGCAAGCTATTAAGGTATACAAACCACAATTGTGCTTGACAAATATGATACTTCTTTTAAAAAGCGACTCCAGTAGATATTGGGAATGCCCAAAGATGTAATTGATACGGATTTCCATGAAGCATTTTTAAAAATGCACTTCCAGATATTCTAAGCCAAGTTTGAAGCTCATGGCATTGAAGGAAAATTATTAACTTATTTTGGAAATTGACGAGACCGAATAAGGATAATGAGCAGATATTTTAATTTGTTGAATTTGATCAGTGATGTGTTCTTGACCTTTTTGGAGTTTAGATATTCACAATAGGATTGGAAACAACATATGTATTTGGTGGCAGAACTGTCAAGAGAAGTTGAGAATTACAAAAAATTAAGTTAATGCTTATGACTCTGGCAAACTTATTATCTCAAAATAGAACTGAGTCTTTTCTGAATGATGTGAAGCTATAAACAGAATCTGACAATAAATCATTGAAATATCCTTTTAATGTAAGAATACAAAAAACAGAAGTAGGAGTAGGCGATTTGATTTTATGAACTTGCTCTGCTATTCAATAAGAGAACATATATGGTTTAATCACAATTTGCTGTCTTTCCTCCCTCAAAACCCTTGGCTCCCTTTATTGATCGGAAGGCTGTCATCATCCTTGAACATTTTTGTTTAGTCTTCCACTATTCAGTCATTGAGAATGCTGAAGATTAACAACCCTTCAAGAGAAGAAATTCCTCTGGAGCTGTGTCTTAAATGGGAGCTGCCTTATATTGCAACTATGCTGTCTTATGTAAGATTGCTCCTGAAAGGAACCATCCTCTTGGCATTTACCTTCTACCCTGTTAACACCTGTTCAGAATTCTGTACCTTCCAAAAGTCATTCCCCTCATCCTTCTAAATTCCAATGAGTGTAGCCTTTCCTCGATAAGACGACACCTTCAAGTCCAGATATCAACCAAGTTCTCTGAACTGACCCCAACATGAATATTTCCCTTATGGAGATCAGAACTGCACAACTACTCTAGATATAGTATCACTAGTGCCCTGTACAGTCGGAGCAAAATTTCCTCGCTTCTGTGTTCAGTCTTGCTTTTCAGTCAAGGCCAGCATTCCATTTTCTTGCTGCACCTCCAAGCTAATATCTTGACTCATGCAATGAGGACCGTGCAGTCCTCATGGCATTGTTAATGATATTCTGCTTTGCTATCAAAGCCAGAAACCTCATGTTTCCTGACTGCATGCTCCTCACCACAAGCTGCTTTCCTACCTATCTTTTTAATCACAAGTATGTTTATCTATATTACAATCAATCCCTTCATTGATTAATACAGATTATACATAGTTGTGTCACTAACATTGGTTCCTTTGGCAAATTTCTGGAGTAGGATGCCAATTTTCACTTTGAAAATCACCTGTTTATTTTAACTTCTGAAAAGGCTTAGAATGTAATTAGCAAGACTTAATAGAATCATCGAGGGTCATAGGGCCTGTACTGTCCTGTAATGAATGCTAGTCTTTATAGCTGGAGGACCGAAATACAAGGGGGTGTAGAGCTAATATGACTCCTTTTTCTCAACCACTCCTGAAGCTCTGTGAGCAACTCTGAGAAGCACATGTTATGAAGGGTAGATTAGCCCTTGATAGTGTGTTTAGGGAAGAGAGGGGTGCAGTGGTAGCGATGGAGAATGTTTGTTTAGATTTACCGGAATGATACATAGACTCCAAGTACTTAGTATATCAAGAGGCTACTTAAAGTAGGATTTTATTTCCTGGAATTTGAATGTTTAAGTGGTGACTTTGTTGAAGCCTTCAAGATGTTAAGGAGAACAAACAAGATTGATCGTGAAATGTTTCAGATGGCTGGGAAGTCTTGGAACGGGGTCAAAGTTTGAAAATCACAGTCAAAACACTTCTGGAGTATAACTCCAGGAGGGGTGAGTGTGGGCAGTGGAAGGCTAAACAAAATTATATTTTGAAATCTGTTTGACATGCACATGATGAAAGATCACTTGTTTTAAATCTGAGATTGACGTTTTGTTATTAATCATGAGGATATAGGTCAAGGCAGTTTTGTAGTTAAGTTGCAGGTCTGCCATATGTCATTTGATGACAGAACAATCTCACAGGGCCAAATAACCTGCCCCTTGATTCTACTGCTACTCTGCTTCTCCTGGATTTGTGCATATCAGTTGAATGCCATGTTTCCAACACCACAACAACGATTTCACTTCAAAAGTGCTTCATTGATTTAAAGCACTTTCGGGTGTTTAGTGTCATTGTCCCAAATTCTCTAGGTCTCAGCAGGTTAGTGAGTATAAATATAATTGTTATTTATAAAAAAGAAGTGAGAAAATTAGGGAATGTAGACTAATTTCCTCATGTATGCACCCTCAAATTTCTGTGACCATATGCATGTCCAGGAGTCTCTTAAATGTCCCCAATAACCTTGCTTCCACAACTGCTGCTGGCAACACATTCGATGCTCTCACAATTCTGTGTAAAGAACCCGCCTCTGACATCCCCTCTATACTTTCCTCCAACTAGCTTAAAGCTATGACCTCTCGTGTTAGTCGTTTCTGCCCTGGGAAATAGAGTCGATAGCCAGAGACTATATATGCCTCTCATTATCTTGTAAACCTCAATTAGGTCCCCTCTCCTCCTCCTTTTCTCCAATGAAGAAAGTCCGAGCTCAGTGAACCTCTCTTCATAAGATAAGCCCTGCAGTCCAGGCAGCATCCTGGTAAACCTCCTCTGAACCCTCTCCAAAGCATCCACATCTTTCCTATAATAGGGCAACCAGAACTGGACGCAGTATTCCAAGTGCGGTCTAACCAAAGTTTTATAGAGCTGCAACAAGATCGCACGGCTCTTAAACTCAATCCCCCTGTTAATGAAAGCCAAAACACCATATGCTTTCTTAACAACCCTGTCCACTTGGGTGGCCATTTTAAGGGATCTATGTACCTGCACACTAAGATCCCTCTATTCCTCCACACTCCAAGAATCCTATCCTTAATCCTGTACTCAGCTTTCAAATTCGACCTTCCAAAATGCATCACCTCCCATTTATCCAGGTTGAACTCCATCTGCCACCTCTCAGCCCATCTCTGCATCGTGTCAATGTTTTGCTGTAGCCTACAACAGCCTTCTATACTGTCAACGACACCTCCAACCTTTGTGTCATCTGCAAACTTGCTGACCCATCCTTCAATCCCCTCATCCAAGTCATTAATAAAAATTACCAACAGTAGAGGCCCAAGGACAGAGCCCTGCGGAACCCCACTCACCACAGACTTCCAGGCAGAATATTTTCCTTCTACTATCACTATCACTCAATGTCTTCTGTTGGCCAGCCAATTCTGTATTCAGATAGCTAAGTTCCCCTGTATCCCATTCCTGCTGACCTTCTGAATGAACCTACTATGGGGAGAGAGTGTATGAGATGTTGAGATCGAGAATCAGCCTTGAGCATATTGAATGATGGAACAGGATTGAATGATCTACTCTTTCTCCTGCTTTCTACATTTCTGTCACTATAAGAAGAATATACAGCATCACCTTAGCAGCTTTTGACAAAGCAATCAATATGGCCTTATCAGTGTTGCCCAGTCCCCTGAGCAATGTGTACTTTTGAAGCCTTGGCTCCAGCCTGCCACAAAATAAACTTTACCTTAGCCCAACACTTAGCCATAGTTGCAACCTAAAAAAAAATGTAGTTCAAGATTTTGGCCTTGAACTGTAATCCCAGTTCTATAAGCCTGTCCATTCTGTATGTGCGTACTTTGAGCCCTGAATCTACAATTGGAATTGTTTCGTGGTTTGGCGAGATCCAGTGTAGCAGTTCCATTTCACTTTTTATGTGTACTTTTTTTTTTCCCTTTTTGATCAGGTGACACACAGAGAGACCGGGGAGGTCATGGCAATGAAGGAACTGATCCGCTTTGACGATGAAACACAAAGGACTTTTCTGAAAGAGGTTGGTCAATAAGAGTTTCATTTCAGTGTGTGTCTGTGGTCTAGTGTAACACATCCATAGTTAATGCTCCTGTCCAGTAGCATGAATAGGAATACTAATGTACACGATAATGTACTGTTGACCTAATTGGAGATATTTTAAGTGTGAGAATGAGTTCACGTCACCCAGGTACATTCCCATTTTTGAGAGTTAATTACATAATCAGTTAAGTATCTTTCAACTGAACTGGGATCGTTTGTAATGTCACCCTCTGGCAAGGATGTGGAATTGAAAATGGATGAAGTTTATTTATAAATGTTTTGTGGTTCTGGGAAACATTTCCCTGGTCAGTGTTTTATAGTAAGTGATTGGAAAAACTTAAAGGACCATTATAATTATGCTAATATAATGATCGGGAAAGGTTGAGGTACAGTCAGTGCTATTTCCTGTCTTTTTATTCTGTATCACTTTTGTCTGTTGTGATATATTGGGATTTAGTACTTGTATGCATGAAGTAGAGATCAAAGTTAGAATTTATAAATTATACACTTTTTATTAATGTATTATTTTAAGTTTGCATTCCACAATAGTGACACTTAGGTGTTTGTTTCATTTATCTTAAAAATAAAGGGCAAAAAATCATTTGGTAACTGACTTTATCCAGAATGGAACAGATAAAGTGACTACAAACAGCTGCGGTATTAATGGAAGGATGTTTATATAAAGTGGTGTTTATGACAGGTACAGAAAGCTTGGAAGGCCATTAGCTTTGTTAACAGTTCAGAAAAATCTAGGGATGAGCAACTTTTTTTTATTTTTTATTCCATTCAAAAAAGGTTACTCAGTTCAAAAAATTCCAGTGTTAAGTTAGGAGTCAGTTTAATTTGTCTCCCAGAAGGATTCAGGGAGTAAGCTTTCTCAGCAAAAAGGTAGTTTTTGAAACTTTGAACTGACTTCTCCTGGTTCAGAACTGAGGAAGTTTAGGTCTGTGTAGTAAAAATGTTCATGTTGACAGAATTAAAAAGGTCTAGTTCTGCTGTCTCTAAAGTCCACAGAGCAGCCTTGAAAGAGTCTGTTAAGTAAAATCCTTAGGGTTAAGAAAACTATCTTTAGGGTTAAGATGGGGGATTTTGTTCCTCTGGGCATGAGCCTCTGGAGAAATAATAGGAAAACTTTTAGTTTAATTGTGTGTTGTGAGATCATTCTAACTACGTAGATCTGGAAAGTTCTTTTGTGTAATAAGCTTTGTTAATAAATATTTGTAGCTGTGTCAAATATGTATCTGTGGCTAACCACCATGTTGACTTCATCAATCATATAACTTAGTGAGGCAGATTTCATTCTGGGATAAGACTTGTCCAATAGTACCATCAGTTGCGATCATAAGTGAATTTTAAATAGTCCAGTAGATGTACAACAGTGGTTTATGTAACTTTTTGTGTGTGTGTGTGTGTGTGTGTGTGTGTGTGTGTGTGTGTGTGTGTGTGTGTGTGTGTGTGTGTGTGTGTGTGTGTGTGTGTGTGTGTGTGTAAAAAAAAATACAAAAATATAGTAAAAATAGAACACATGCTATCATACTGGAATACAGGGGTGCCTTCTGGTAAATTATACTACATGTTGTGTCATGGAATATGATTCCTTCAAGCTCTGGTGTCTATTCTGATGTTTAAAGCAACAAAATGAATTTGATCAAAAAAGTATTTTCAAAGTGAGGTATCATTTGTTGTTGGTAATGTCACTGTATTTCATCCCTTTTTATTTTGGAATTTTAAAAATTTAAGTAGCAAGAAAATTATTGATTGTCTGCAGTACTTTGGGAGTCTCCCAAAACAGCTGTAAGTACAACCAAGGCCCAGTAAGCCTTTTGGGCATTATTGGGGTTGGAGTTCGTGGATAGCAAGAAGCTTCTCCCAGAGTGGTGTCTCAATTACTAGGGGTCACAAGCTCAAGGTGAGAGGGGAAAGGTTTACAGGAGATATGCATAGAAAGTTCTTTATGCGGAGGGTGGTGGATGCCTGGAACGCGTTGCCAGTGTAGATGGTAGAAGCGGGCATGATAGCGTCATTTAGGATGTATCTAGACTGATACATGGGCAAGGTGTAGAATGAAACAGATACTCAGAAAATAGGTGACAAGCTTAGATAGAGGATATGGATCGGCACAGGCTTGGAGGGCTGAAGGGCCTACTCCTGTGCAGTAATTTTCTTTGTTCATTTTAAAATCCCACAATCCAAAGATGTGCAGGTCGACTGAATTGGCCATGCTAAATTGTCGATAGTGTTAGGTACGTTTGTCACGGTTGAATAGGTCTGGATGGGTTACTCTCCGGTGGGCGTGTTTCCATACTGTAGAAATCTAATCTAATCTAATCTAGTCATCCCTCACTGCTGTAAGAAAAGGGGTGCTTTGCAAGGGCTGGTCTTTACATGGACCTAGTGTGTGATCACGTCTAGGCTAATCTTGACATTCACCTTCTCGAGGTATATTTGCAATTTCCTCTCCTCCAGGCTTTTGGCAGCTTTAGTTTTTGGACCACAATAACATATGGGCTATGTCAGCATCCACTGGGCTATTTGTATACTGCGTCGCTAAGTTACACAGAAACAGATTGTTTTATCAGGGAGAGCTCTTTATATCAACATAACAGCATTTTACAAATTAAATGCATTTTTTGTTGCTTAAAGTTCAGGTCTGAGAATTAATTGAGAGAATTTCTAAAATGATTAGAGTATAACTGTGTTATAGGGCAAGAGATGAGTGAATCAAGTGTGTGAAATTAAATGAGAATAGTGTGTGCTAATGTTACACATGGTTCTTTGTGTGGGTCATCACTAAAGTTTGCTGTTTGTTTCTGTAATCAGGTGAAGGTGATGCGCTGTCTTGACCATCCGAATGTTCTAAAGTTCATTGGTGTCCTTTATAAAGATAAGAGGCTGAACTTCATTACAGAGTACATCAAAGGAGGGACACTGAGAAGCATCATCAAAGACTTAGTAAGTGATGACAGACAACTATAGTGTTTTGTTAAGGGCGTATTCCGGTTTTCTGCAGTTTCGAACCATAGTACTATGAGGGACCCTTTCCCAGTGAAGGCTTCACTGAACCATTTGCCAAGTGGTTTACAATGATGCGTGTCACAGAGAATGCCCTGTACTTGTGAAAGGTCATACGGCTAGACAGTTTTATATTTATTGGAATAATATGAAGGGGCAACACTGTCTGTAATATAGGACAATTATTAAACTTTCTCCTGAACATGTTGCCTGACTAATTTAAAGATTGTAATCTCAAATATGCCTATAAAGGAGTATTGTACATCTTTAAGCCCCATAATGTCCATATTCGAGGAGTTTAATGTATGTCTGGGGCTTGCACATTTAGCAATTGGACCAATGCTTGTGTGGGTTGGGTACAGGTTGTGATATGTTTGGTACAGGTTTTACAACTGAAAAATGGATGCATTGCATGTCAATAGATATTTTTGCTAATACTGCAGTATATATGATAGGAGCAGGAAAAAATGATTTGTTCTCATCTATTACTTTTCTGCATATTCCACTGTTTCCATCATATTCCTCAACCCCATATCCCTTTGACAGGAGGCATCGATGTTCTTCAATGCTAGCTCACTCCATAAATTTATTATCCCATAGTTAACACATTTCATTTTTCTTTCTGTCATGCATCTAACTTTAGCATTGCTGCTCCTTGTATTTACATGTTTTGCTATGGTCTGACTGTGAGGGAACGGCAGTTGTTGGAAGGGATAAATTAGCTGTTCCTTTTATGGGAACTGCTTCCTGTTGATGACAAGTTGAAAGATATAAAAGTAACTGGGTCTCTTTTTTTTCATTCAACAGGACCGTCCATTACCATGGAACCATCGTGTCAGCTTTGCTCGGGACATTGCAGAGGGGATGGTGAGCTTCTGGCTGTAATGGGAGATTTGAACAGAACAGCACACGGGGGCTCTGAATTCCAGACAGTAGCAGTGAAGAGTATTGTTAGATAACCAAACGAAGGGGATCTGATAACTGTAGCATTTGAGAGCTTTCATCTAACACATGGCCCCAGCCTCTAATCCAATATCACTATACTGTTACAATGAGCTTTGTACAGATTCTAGCTTAGTAATTCGTTGCCATCAGAGTTTGAGACCAAACAGGTGTGATTGGCGCTGTTGAACTTGTAGCCAAATGGATTCTTTACTTATCTATGTGATTTCTAGAATGATTCCAAAATTGTGAATATATTTGTGTAACCATCTAGCCTAGTGGAAGAGTTCTTTGTCCCATAACTTGGTCTTGTTTCTTCACAATTTTCACCAAAAGGTTACTGTCAGTGAACTGTGACCAAAAACTTGGTGGCTGAGTTTTGGTAGTTGCATCTTTGTGGATAGCTTGTCTGTGCTGTCAATTTCCCTGTGGGGTTGGACCATCATAACAACAGTGCGGTCCACCCTGCCGATCCCCTCGATAAGTCTGTCTGTGGGCTGCAATGTTTTAAAGTGCTTTAATCCTTTCAAGAGAAGGTAGGTGTTCCTGACTGGGCCAGTATTTATTGCAGAATCCTAATCGCCTTTCAGAAAGTGGAAATGAGCTGCCTGCTCCAACCCCTGAATGTCTTGGGCTGCGGAGACACCCACCGTGTCATTGGATTTTGTCCCAGGGAATAGTAATTATGGGTCCAGGTCAGGTTGATGTGTAGCTTGAGAGATGAGTTTTCAGTTGGGCAACTCGTGTGTATCTGCTATCCTCGCCTTTCTGAGGTAGTTAAGGTGCAGCTGAGGGAGTCTGAGTTCCTGCAATGCGTTTTGTAAATGGTGCACACTACTGTCACTTGTGTCAGTGGTATACAGACCGAATGTTGACCGTCATGCATGGGGTACCAAGCGGGCTGCTTTGTCCTGGATGGTGTCAGGCTTCTTGGATGTAACTGAAGCTACAATCATTAACTGACATCTCCACACCTGACATTTTTATAATTGAAATAGCTGCCGATGGGTGGGCCTAGGACAGAGATTTTCTGGTGCTGAGATGACTGATCTCCAATGACCACAACTATCTTCCTACATTCCAGATATGACTCCAACTATTGGAGAGTTTTCCCCAAATCCATTGACTCCAATTTTGCTAGGGCTCCTTAATGCCACACACAGTCAAAATGATGTCAAAAGCTGTCACCTTATTGTTGCTCTGGACTTCAGTTCTTTTGTCTTTGTTTGAACAAAGGCTGTAATGTGGTCTAGAGCTGAGCGGTCCTTTTTCAGAAACCAAACTGAGCTTCAGGTGAGGTGGTTATTCCTTCACAAGCATTCCTAGGTAGTAGTGTTGAGTGATATGGCATAAGGAACTGCACTCCTAATCTCGGTCCAAGCCCCAGATGAAAGAGGATAAGTTTTCAGTGTTGACGGGGCTGTATTTGTCATTGATTTCTGATGGATCATAGCTAGTGGGCCATCCGGTTTCATTCCTTTGTTTAAACTTTGTAGCAATTTGATACAAATGCTTGCTTGGCAATTAGAGGGCACTTGAGAGTCAACTGAATTACTGTGGGGCTGAAGTTACATGTATGCCAAACCAGGTAAGGATGGCAGATGTCCTTCCCTGAAGGACATTAGAGAACCAGATGGGTTTTTACTGCAAATGACAATGGTTACACAGTTGTCAATAGGCTATTTTTGTTTTCAGTCCCAGGTATTTACTGAATTTTGATGTCGTCACTTGACGTAATGAGATTTGAACCTAATATCACTGGAGCCTTAGCCTGGATTTCTGGATTATAGATTTGCTTGTCCAATAACTTTGTCATTATGAGACCACCACCACCTTGTTATTGAATAAACTGAAGGAGAGGTTGTAATAATTTTAAAGCTCTTCACTTTGTTCCCTGTTATCTTTCTGATTTCAGTCTTACCTGCATTCCATGAACATTATCCATCGGGATTTGAACTCCCACAACTGCCTTGTGCGTGAGGTAAGTATCAATGAAACTGGGTTGAGGTGGGGCTTGCTGAAGGGGCACTGCAGATGCCAGCTGGCATGGCAGGGCTGGTTTTGTTGAAGTGAGTGAGGCTGTCTCTGGGAATGCCACATTCCTGTCAGATGGCAAGGTGACCTGGGTGATGCCAGTTTCTTTGAGGGAGGTCCCCTAGAGCAAAGTCTGGAGTGTTGGTGATTTCTGTCTGGTCTCCCAGTCTATACTGGAGCGGGGTGAGTTTTGGGCAGGTGCCAAATGGTCCTGATCTCTGGCGTCTGTTTCTTCAGGGGCTGCTGGGTGTGGTAGGAGCATGCCGCTTTTGGCAACCTCACACCCCAAGGATAATGCTAGCATGCCGTATACCTTTTTAATGGCAAGCCTAGGGCTCGCAGTTCAATTTGCAGCCTCTCCTTTTCTCAGTGGCACTGCCCACTGAGCAAATCGCCATGTCCATAAGTTACACTGAAAGGCCATTGCGTTTGATGGGACTGAACTCTAGGATATGGCATCCTCCTTGGATACTGATTGTGCCTGCGAGTGCCAGTCCACTGTCTCCTGGATGGCCTGTCCCTCTGCTGCATATGCAGAGCTCACAGTAGCTTGGATGCAGAGAATGCTGTACTGTAACTGCCTTCAGCCAACATTGCAATGATACAGATGCTGAGGCAGGTGAAGATAGCATGGCCACCTCTTTCTCGATCTGCATGTCTGCTGGTTGGTCATCACTACTGATGTATCCCTGTCCTGACCTGTGAAAACGTAAGACCCCGTCTTAGGCCAATTTGTTGGAGAAAAATTGGAAACAATTGATTAGTTTGAAGCTGCTGAAAAGGAGAAAAATGGTTTGAATTTCAGATGTTTCACAAAATTATTTACAAAGAGTTAGCTTGGCTCTTGAAGGTTTTATTTTGTACTTTTGTGATAACATTGACATTTTGTGCAAATAATAATAATAATGTACTGAAAAAATAAGAAATGAGATGCTTCTCAGCCCCAAGACCAAAAAAAAGTCAAAGGAGAACATATTATGGTCAGTCACATTAGCTTCCGCTTGTTGCTCAATGTTACTTTCTGATCAGATAGTTTGCCAGTCACCAGTGCTTTTGAACAAAGTTCAGAAATGGTTCTGGCTTGCAATTATTTTCCAACTGCAAGAGGAGGTAGTCTGCTTCCTGTTCCACCGCCAAGTGAATCCCTCCGTGTGTGCCACCAGAAGTTAACGAGGGTGATGTTAGTTAAACTGAACTCTCCTCCATTCCATGCCCTCCCTACTTCCTGATTTTGAGTGACTATACGTTTGAAGCCTGGTCTGTCTTTAGTCCAGCTGCTTATAAGGAAAAAGTAGAAAAGATCTTAATTAATTAACTCTGCTGCTTGGCATATTTTAGTGGTCATCTTTTTTTAATACTGATTATTTTGCTTTTTAAGTTCAATTTATTGCTTTGAACTTTTTTCTTTACAAGTTGTTTTCTTCTTGTCTGAACATCTCTTATTAAATTTGTATCAAATGTTGTGCCAGACCAGATATCAGGCAGCTGTTGCTGGCTTTCCTGCTGAAAGAGAAAGAGATGTTCACAAAAAAAATCTGTTTTTGGTGGTCTGGGGGAAAATAAAGGGGTTATTGTTGCTCTAAAAGAAGTAAGAACTGCTAAGACATCTGCCAACATCTGTACAAAGAGAAACTGGTCAATGACTCTTTGTCAGATCCCATGCAGATCATAAACCAAAAGCATGGACTCTCTTTCTCCCTGTACAGATACTCCCTGGCCTGTGTAGTATTTCAGCATTTCTACGTGTTTCCAATTCCCAAAAGCTGCAATTATGTGAATATATAATCAGGAAAGCAGTGTTGGATATCCATGTCTGGTTAGTTTAAATTTAAAGTGAGAACATATTGCTCGCTCTGCGAACGAATTAGTCTCCTTTACAAGTCCACTCGTGTGGATAAAAATGGCCCATTACAGTCAGTGAACTAATGGGTGCTAAATTACTGGAAGGTTTTGTTGATTTTATACTTAAAAGTGAAACTAGGAGACGGCTGTCGGTCAGTTTGTCACTCTAATGTTGATATTCCTTTCTGTACTTGCTGTTCTTGTTTGTAATGCTCAAGGCTGAAGTCAGTTGGATGTTGCTGTTTGGTTATTTTGTTGAGCCAAGTTCAAAGAACTGGAGCTGTTTACATAAAATGAATGACCAAGTTGTGCAATTTTCTGACAAAGCTGTGGCTATAAAATATATCAAACTAAAACATCTGCTTCTGAAGGACTTTTTTTGTGAGTAGAGGCACAGAGTACAAAAATCATTAAGTTCTTCTTCAATGTATATGAAGTAGTTCAACATTTCTGCGACTGTGCCTCAATTCTGAGGCACAGAAAGGTGTGTAGGCTTTGTGAAGTGTTCAGGGATGACCTACTAGGTTGAGGGATTACAGAGTAGGGTTGTTCTCCTATTTCGGGGAATTTGATGGAAGTGTATAACTTAACGATTAGATTAAATAAACAGAAACTGTTTCCCATGGCTGACGGATCAATAATCAGATGCTCCAGATTTAACTTCGTTTAAATTGATTTGACAAAAGCGGGAGAGGTGACATAAGGAAAACCATTCCACAATGGTTAGGATTTGGCATGTGCTCTGTCTCTTGGATACAGATTAAATTAGTGTTTAAAAGGAAATTGGATGAATAACTGGAGGGGAAGGTAGGAGTGGAGATCCAAATGATTGAATTTGTTCTAGTTTTTTTTTTAAGACAGTCCGACGAATGCCTTCCTTCGGTGTTGCACTTGTCTATTCTCTAGGCCCTAACCTACATTGCAGAGGCACTTGGTAGAAGCTGCTTGGGACTCAAAGGATGAGGCATGGACTAAGGGGCACAGACACAGGAGATGCAGCAAAGGCGTGATATTTCTCCCCACACTGGCATCAAGGCCCTTTGAAATGGGGGTCTCTGTCTTTGGGGAGGGGGAACACTTTTCTTTCAAAAAAGAAGTACTTGCAGATGTAGCCTTTCAGCCCCTTGAGCGTTGCTTCGTCATTCAATAAGATCTTGGCCCAAGCCTGCATTCTTTTTCATGCTACTCCTCGGCCTTATCTCTATTTCATATATCACCTCTGTTCAAATACTTTTGTGATCCAGCCTCCACAACACACTCCGGGGTAAAGAATTCCAGACATTCCCTTCCATCTGGGCAAAGAAATAGCTTTGCATTTCAGCTCTAAATAAGGATCCCCTTATTCTGTAACTGTGACCAAAGTTTGAGATTCCTTTGATTAGTGGAAACACCTTCTCAACATCCACCCTGTCAAGTCCCTCAGAATCACATACATTTCAAAAGATCGGCCCTTATTTTTCCAAAGTGTAATGAATAAAAGTCTAACCTCTTCATAATTCCTCTCACTGAATCAGTCTCATTAGACACTTTTGAACTGCCTTCAATGAGAGTATATTCTTTCTTAAATACAGAGACCAAAGCTATACACAGTACTCCAGGCATGGCCTTGTCAACACCCTGAATGTTTGTATGACTTTGGGGCATTAGCAGTTAAAACTAGCAATGAGGGCTAAACTTCCATTTGTTGCCTTTAATTACTTGCTGCATCTGCATCTTAACTATGTTTTGGCACCTTAATCCCTTCACACTGTGCTTTCCTGATATCTCTCCCCATTTAGAAAACCTCCTTTTGATTCGTCCTACCAAAGTGCAAGATGTCACAATTTCCTTCGTTAAATTCCATCAGCCATATGCTTAGCTGCTGACTCATCCCTTCTATAATCACCTTGCAAATTGCTTCATCCTTTTCTAACATGACCTTCTACTTTTTTTTTGTATCATTAGCAGATTTGGATACATTACCCCCTGTCCCGCAAGTATGTTATATAATAGTAAATAATTGAGGTCATTGGACTGATCCTGTGGTACTTCACTAGTTACATTGTTTGAGGCTGAAAAAAACTGATTAATCCCGATTCTGTGTGTTGATCGATGCTCAATCTATTCTAGTACATTAATGACCGATGTTTCCTGCTTTGTCTCCCTTGACCAGGAGCATCACATTAGTGTTTCTTTAGTTTGCTGGACCATCCCAAAATCCAGTCAGTTCTGGAATATTTCAATGCCTCCATTATTTCGCGAGCCACTTCCTGTAAAGCCCTTGGATGCAGGTTGTCAGTCTTTGAGTTGTCTGTTTTCAGTCCAATTGGTTTCATCCCTCAGATGGTCTCTGTCAGACTGATGGGGAAAAAAAATGCACACTGTCTGTCTTGTTTCAGAATAACACCGTAGTAGTTGCTGATTTTGGACTGTCTAGACTAATGGTCGATGATAAAAAGCAGACAGACAATCAGTCACCGGGAAACCTATCCACCATGAGAAAGCCAGACAGAAAGAAGCGTTACACTGTGGTGGGAAATCCTTACTGGATGGCTCCAGAGATGATAAATGGTGAGCATAAAAATGGGGAACTGTCTCTTTCCACATTCTTTATTTCCTATCTTTTTATCCTTGGGTTGAAAGGGTTGTGAGATTACACCATGGAAGCCTCATTAGCATGCCCCATGATCTGTGAGCAAAGCAGTGAATTTCAATAAGCTAGTCTGTTGTGAAGGACATCATCTTACTCCAGTTACCTGCACGAATGAACACTTGCCAGCACAAGCCTGTATTTGATCAGGGTTGAGCTGATTAATTTTACCCTTGCTAGCACAGTGAAGCTGCTGCCGTGAACAAAAAGACAGAAATCGTACGTGGAGTTTGAGTCTGTTTGTGCAGCAGGTACTGGCTGGCTATATCCAACTACAACTGAATGAAAGCTTCCCACCCGTGTTTTAAAGTGAGCTCATGCTGTTCACAGCAGCTATTATTGCTGCACTTGCAGAGGTTATTTTAAGGATGTGGTAATGTTCTAGCCAGCTCAAAGGCTCAAAGAGAAATTCTCATCTGTCCTCTATCTGAGGTTACAGGTCACACATATGGTGTTCCAAGAGGTGAATTGTGGGGTAAATCTGCTGGGTTTTGTGTTATCCTCTATTAAAGAATCTTTGGAACTATGTATAATCCAGATTTCTGAGAAGCTTCTCCAGCATCTCATGAAACAAATGCAAATGTTTGGGCTTTGCTGTAATGCTTTTTGACCAGAGTATAGGAGGAATCCCAACATCTGTGTATGTATAAGTTGAGACTGAATAGCTGTCCAGTTCGTTTTATTCTACAATATTATATTAGAACCCATATGTACTTGTTGAAAATTGTCCAGTGTTCAGCAATACTCTTAGTACTCCATTCTGTTGTCAGTACTGATACTGCAGTTTGTACAGTGTTGCTCTGATCCTGAACAATTCTTGATTCCTGTTCTGATGCATGATCAAACTCAAATGCTCATTTCTCTTTTTGTGTTTGTTTTTCTCCCCCTTCCCAACAATATTTGGTTGATTCAGTCTCACCCGGTGCTTAACTTTTTTTTAATTCCCAGGGAAAAGCTACGATGAGAAAGTTGACATCTTTTCATTTGGGATTATGCTGTGTGAGGTAAGATGGAACATCTCTGGGCGGAGGGGGGGCACCCAACAACCCCACTGCCCCATGGCTGACCACTTTAACTCCTCATCCCACTCCACCAAGGACATGTAGGTCCAGGGCTGCCACCGCCACCAAAACCAATGACTGCCACCTGGTGACTGGAGGAAGAATGCCTTTTCTTCTGTCTTGGGCATCAATGTTGATTTCACTAGTTTCCATATGTCCGAAACAAACCCTCCAACTTGGCACTGCGCTCTTTGACCTGTCCATCTTCCTTTCTACATATCCACCCCATCCTTCGATCTGATCTATCACCATCAGCGCCCCCCCCACTTGCACTCACCTGCCTTCCCAACAACCCTGTCCCCCCAGCCCCTTTATTCTCTCCTCTATATTTCTGATGAAGGGTAAATTCAGAATGTTACATTCACCCTTCATTGTGATTGTTGCATTTAATTGTGTGTCACATTGTGTTGGGATATAGCAAGGTGATTGAGGGCTGAGATATCAGCCACAGACTGATAAATGCCACAAGCTTGGAGGAAGGATCTAGATCTTTAAGAACTTCCTCATTGAAATATAATTGCGCTTGAAGAGGGAGGAGATTTCCCTCAGGCAATTGAGAATAAAAGGAAAAAGCTCCAGCAAGTAAAAAGTTGTTAAGGTATGGTGTGGCCTTATTTCATATTACATGCTCTGGAATAAGATATTTGCAACTTTAAGTTGTTCACTGATTTGGCCATGTAAAAGAAACTAGGCTTTGAGATGGTACTGTCATGAAAAGCTCATACTAACACCGTTTGAGGAAAATCTCCCTTGTGCGCATGAATTTAATGGTTAACTCTCGCCTTAAATCATTCCTGAGTGTTCCTACTAGAGACTGATCTCAACCCACCACTATAGTTCTCATAAGCACAATATACTTAAACTGTTTCAACCAAGGTTTGGCAGAGTTTCAAAAACAGAAATTGCTGGGAAACTCATCAGATCTGGCAGCACTGGAGAGAAAACAGAGTTAATGGATTTTTGAGTCCAGTGACCCATCTTCAATACGGTGTTGCATTGAACTTTTGCAACCTCTGACATCTGATCGAACTCAGTGCTACTCATTTTTCTTTATTTTTTTTCTTCCACAATATTTGCTTGATTGAGTCTCACCTGGTATTTGTTGATTATTTTATGTTCAGAACATTGTTCTGAAGGAGGGTTACTGGACCCAAAATATCAATTGCTTTCTCTCCACGGTGCTGCCAGACCTGCTGAGTGTTTTCAGCAATTACTGTTTTTATTTCTGATTTTCAGCATCTGCAGTTCTTTTGTTTTAGAAAGGTTTCATCTATATTTGTACTACCAGCTTCCGACCAGTCAAGTAAATGAAGTACAGAGGACGTCATATGCACAAACTGTCACCAATGTGAACAGTCCTAGTGACTGCATTTAGACATAAATTATTCCTAAAATTGTACACCCCCAAACTGCAATTTTCTCTTGGCTGCACAAGATTTTAAGCCTTTAGAATTCTTTCATTTGCACAGGGTTAACATTAGGCCCAAAACTCAGTTACTCAGAGCTCCATTAGTCTTAGTTAGAGCTGTTAGAGACATAATCTGTAAACTAAGAGATTTGTGTGATGAAGCAGTGAGCACCATACCTGATATTGTGAACAATCTTGAGGGTGAGGCAGGGGCATTGTCACCTCGTTAAACTAATGTCAGCTTTCCTTATAACACGTTGTTTTGTTTGACTTCCAGCTGATTGGTAGAGTAAATGCAGACCCAGATTACCTGCCCAGGACAACAGATTTTGGATTGAATGTCCCTGTTTTCTTGGATCGATACTGTCCTGAGGAATGTCCAGCTGCCTTTTTCCCAATTGCCGTTATGTGCTGTGACTTGGATCCAGAAAAGAGGTGAGTCTGCCACAAGATTTCAGAGCAAGATTTGACATGGAAAGGCTAATACAAGAGGACACTACTGTAGATGCTGGAAATCTAAAATAAATGGATGAAACAGTGTTAGCTGACTGGGGATTTTCAGAATTTGGATGGGTTTCAGTGATACTGCCGATCAGTTGCTTGAGTTTGATTTGACTGTGAAGTTGCCTAAAAGGTCTTGTGCTGAAAATGTGTTGGTGGAAATGCGCAACAGATCAGGCAGCATCCAAGGAGCGGGAGAATCGACGTTTCAGGCATGAGCCCTTCTTCAGGAAGGCTCATGCCTGAAACGTCGATTCTCCTACTCCTTGGATGCTGCCTGACCTACTGTACTTTTCCAGCAACACATTTTCAACTCTGATCTCCAGCATCTGCAGTCCTCACTTTCTCCTAAAAGGCCTTGTGATCAGTACAAGGACATGTGCAGCATCTAATGAATAATATGGAACAGTATTCTGAACAGCAGTGCTACCCATAGGAATTTCTGGACAAGAAATCATCTAGTGTACCCTCTGCCATGTTGTTCGTAGAGTAACTGTAACCTGATTAATGATCAATATCGGTCCATTAATCTGCAACAGGTTCAGACCTGATAGTTGGGGTTTAAAAAAAGAAGCACAGTGGACTAATTTAATAATATTGGCTGTTGATGTGGTGTCTAAGCGTTGTTATTTCTGATTGCATGACTGCCTTGGTGTCTCTAAGCATTTAACATTAACATCATTAGTGCTGATATTTTTGGTGAGTTTTCTTTAATTTGATCAGTGGTATGAGTATTTTGGGCCAACAGCCTGTTTCTGTCTGGTAAATACATTACAATAAGGACACTGCACACTGGTGCAATGTTTGAGTAAAAAGTTTTTTTTAATATCTTTGGCTAGTTTTTATATTTGCATTAAGTACATAGCATTGTGGCAATGACGTTTTGCAAGAAGTATAGTTTTATTTTCTCATTTTGCTGTCTTTCACTGGATCATCCTTTCCCTCTAACCACCACTACAAATGGTTTCAAATTGATCATTCACCAGGTAATTTTGGGAGTGACCACTTGCATTTGAAGTCAGCAACTTCCAGGATATACATAATGATGCTAGGCAAGTTTGACATTTTTTTTCAAACCAATGCAGTTGGGTGGAGGGAAAAGAGGTTTGACAATCACCTTGGTGTTCAGTCAAGCTGGTGCTCCCCCTCTCCAGTGAGTGGGTAGATTTAAGTGTTTGTTGCTTCACTCAAGTCATATATTTCAACTCTACTACCTCAAGATCTAGAGAGCCCACTGTGCTGTCCATTATGCCATTCCTAATGCTGTTTTTTGTTTTCCATAGACCATCCTTTATGAAGCTGGAACAGTGGTTATTAGTTCTGAAACTGCATGTGGAGATGCATCTTGCTCTCACCTCTGACCTGGAACAGATCAATCATTCCTTCTTCCAGAACCATTCAAGAAGCAAAGAGAAGCTTCTGGAAGCCATGTGAGCTGGTCCAGCTGAACCATTACAGTGTAGTCTACAAGCATGCTGATGTTCAGCTAACCACCTTCACGTAATCTCCCATTTCATCAGCGTTCTGGGCACAATCAAACCTGCCAGTACTCCACTGTACTGTTCATAATCCTGCGGATAGACCCTTCTGCTTTAACATTTCACTGGACAAGACTCAACTCATGTAAATAGCTGGTCACCTCCAGTTGGATACAGGAAGGACATGACAGTTTATTGGGTATTGGTGTAAGTGGTTATGTCCACAATGATGCTCTTCTTAACTCAGTGCCCATGCACCTTACATGTGGTTTGTAGATAACTAAATGCCTGCAGTTAGTGGCAGGTAGGGTTCCTGCTCAAAGTCTGGATACAGACGAACCTTGCTTTGGTAATGTATGAAGGGCATTTGATTAGTGCTGTCCAGCTCCAAATAGGCTGCACCCTCAGTAGAAAATGCCTCCAACTTAGCAATGTCACTAGTACTGGCAGCACAGAGTGGTTGTATGATTTTAGAAAGTTTTTTTTATCTTTTTCAGTTGTTTGAGGTCGGGAGAATGGAGCAATTTTAGCCTACACCTGGCAAATTCTGCATCTGAGTTGAATGTGTGTGGTAGACAGCATGAACCGAAATGATAACTTTACATTCCAAGCACTAATGTCCCTTTTCTCAGTGAGCACAAAAGTAAAAACTGGTTTTATGTATCCAGTAGGAAAAGACAAATTATTTTATGTAGTTCATTCCAATTTGGATACTTCGGTGACATGAGAAATCACAGTTGCACCCCATCATGTTGACAAGCTCCTTGATCTGAGGGGAAGGTTCAGGGCTGGGGTCTCGCATTAATTCATTTTATCAGGGTTTATAGATGTGTGGCATGAATTGAAGTGCTGCTCATTTCTTTTAATGGAATGAGAAATCGGTTATTGGATTAAAAAAATTTCAAAATGACGCCACTATAATTTCAGGAGCTGCCAACATGGATTACTGTATTTGAATCAAACATTGTTTCTACTTCTTGAGAACTTGCTCAGATTGAGTCTCTTTTAGTCTGTCCATTTGTTTACTGTTCAGCATCTCTGGCCTCAACCAAAACGCCTTTACTTTTTTTTAACAGAAATATAAGGCCCCATTATCTGATATGCAAGCGCATGTGCAAGAACTATATTTGAACTATGCATTTATTTGGTGGCTCTCCAATTATTTTCAGGAGAGGTCTGTAGTAGCCCCCTTTCCTTTTCCTCATCAATCTGTAGCACACACTTAATTATTTATTGGTGTTGCACATTAATGTTGCTCCATGCATGTTTCCTGATTTGGACATTCCAGTTCCAGTCCTTTTTTTATTAGTGTGGAACATTCTTGACAATCTTAGTGATGAATTGTAAGATTTCCAAGATCTGCATTTTGAGTTGATGGCGAGTTAACAATTGTTTTAATCTTCTGGTTTTATTCTGAAACCCTCATCCCTTCTCTTCCCCTATCTCTCACCTGAGGTGACTATGTTGACCCCCCTTCCCCCATCCCCCCACTCATTTTGCCTTTTCTCTTTGAAGCACCTCAACACCACCTAACAGGATAACCCTTGTAAATATTGTGAAGTCAGATTCAAATAGACATAATATATAGAACCAAATCAATTCTTAATATCCAACATGCAATCACTGCTTTTCCTCAGGTCCCTAGATTTGGGTATTAATCCTTCAAAAACAGGGATGTAACAACTAAACTTCCAGTCCATTATGTTTCTTGGCAAACTTTCATCTGCTTCTTGCTCATTGTGTTATTGTGAACTCTAATTGGATGTGGACCTGAATCTCTGCAGAGCCAAATGCACAAACCTCAGACACAGAGGACTTTAGTATAATCATTGGGAAATTCTTTGGGACCCTTCCACAACTGAAAACACTGGCTGCTTGGCCAGGCCTTGCTTTTCTGCTCAAGCCTACTTGGGACAGGACCACCATCTGCAGCAAATTTGGTTTATGACGGCAATGGGATTGGTATGAGGCATTTTGATGGCTGCAACCACATAATCTGTAAACTAGGATGAACTCCATGGTGAAGTAAATAGTTTCTACCTCCAGTTTAAATCTGGTTTCAGGCCTAAAGGCCCTGCAGAAGAATGTATGATATCCTTCAAATATTTCCACAGGTGGTAACCCTCACTGCAACACCAGTGGTTGCCTAGTATCATCACATGCATGCACTTAACATTTCTCTTGTTTTAATTCCTCCTTGTTAATATTTCTGTTCTGTCATTTGCTTATTTGTCTTGTCAGACTCTTAAATACTTTTTATTTCACTTCTCTACATCACATTTACATCTGCATTATTGCAGATTGCATTTATTTGAACTTTCAGGCCAACTGGTTTTCTGCTTTTTCCCTCCCTCCCTCTTCTCTTCTGTTTGTATCCTGGTGTCTACTTTACATTAGTGAACAAAGAACACTCACTGTTACTGGTTGGTGCCAAGTGCACTCACTAGTCACTTTGGGCACAAGTCTGGAAGTTGAATTTCAAGATCTCAGTAATGTAATGTCCGATGCTCTTCCACCTTTTGGAACTTGGGTGTTCGCCAAATCCAAGGCTGAGGAGTTGAGCATTTTGTTTGCAGAAACTTTCATTGCAACTAAACTCTGATTCTGACTGCTCAAAACTGACCCGAGTAATGATTCCACTCTGACTCGTATGTGAATTGGGAAAAATGGTGTAAAAATTCAACTGAGCAAGACTGTTCTCTGCAGAGATTGGAATGAGACACATGGTGGGAGATGTATGTGGGGATCTTTACTTTGCATCTGGTCTATGTTGTACCTGACATGGTTGATAATGGACTACTGCTGGGGAGTGGAGGGGGAGAGGCTGTAAGCTTTACTTTGCATCAAGACTATCCTGTACCTGACACTTAAGCTGACATTTGGTTGCCAGTCTTCCATTCCAAGCACTAATAGCCCTTGTCCATTCCACATTACGTTGAAGATTCAGTGAGATTGAGTGAGTCTGACTCAGAATTCTAGTTTGTTTTTGATTCTTCAGCTAACTAAATGATTGCAGCATTGACTTTTCCATCTACTTTGTATACCATTAGCTGAGGACCTAAGTGTTAGTCAACTCTAGGCCACTCATCAGTAGGAAATGTTGGAACCTGTCTTTTATATCAGACAGGAACTGCTGAATATTAGGTTCTGTAATGTTAAGATTAATGAGCAGTTTAATTGTTAGTCTTTTATTTCTGCTCCTCCAGAACCCAACAGAGCAAAGAATTTTGAATATGACCATCCAAATCGCATCACATATATAAGGTTACTTCCTAAACATAAGACAGACTTTCAGATGCCGATGGACTTAGTCACATCACTGCTGAGTGGCACTGTCTGTTGACTTCAGAAAGATTTGCAGCTTGCATAAATTTAAAAGTGATTAGGGCTCAAGCCATAACCATATTTACTATGTAGATTGTACTGGAGAGTTGCCACTCTAGTTTTACAAGGCAAGAAAATATTGACATCTCTTGTCTGTAGGCTGACCTGTGATCTGTCAGCTGGTGTTTAGAAAATTAGCATTGCATATTCCATGCACTGCTGACTTAATGAAGATCTGTTACATCAATAACTAACTTATTTGAAATTTTCAAGTATCTCAGGATTCACGTCATTAAATATTTCACAGTTCAGTGACATGGGTGTACTGTGAGAAAGCTCTGGAACCTTTCAGTATAGCATCAGCTGCTTCACAAATGTGGGGGCTCCTGTGAGGAAAACATTTATAACTGTTCCTCTGATGCTTGGCCTTAAACATTTTGCACTTAGCAACAGCCCTTGTAATCAGGTGGCTGATTCTAATTATCATTATTGTAGCCATGCATCTGTCTGAGTGAAGTTTGAAGACAAATGTTGCGATATATACTGTGTAGATGGTAATATCCAAATCAACTGCTCTAAAAATATTCGCTAGTTTACAAATGTAGGTGAAAAACTGAAATTGTTAACTTTGTACATTAACAGTAAGGAACAGTGGGTTTTTGTTCTGACATTCTGATTTAAATATTTTAATTTTAATGGAGGCAGAGTTGCGATCATTAAGATAAATACAGTATGGGTATGGATAATGAACCATTTTGGACCAGTTTCATTTACTAGATCTATGCCTCATTACCTAGTCCAATGGAACTAAGCCAATGCATCAGTTTAGAATATTTCTTTTTGAAAGTCTTGTGATCATCAGTTGAAAACAGAGTCAAGATTGGCTATGTCCATCAAATAATTTGGCAGCAGTATCTACCTGGATTAGCAGACACTTGAGTGAACTAAAAGTTTGCCTGCCTCTGAGAATCTGCAGCCCAGAATGTCCTCAATGGGGAATGTTGGGGCAGGGGCAACTCAAAAGCATTACAGCTTACAAATGTACGTAAATTCAGCATCCATTGGATTACACAGTGTAATAGAGAACACTACAATCTCAAATCCTGTGCAGTTTAGTCCAAGCCCACTTGACCTTTTGTGAGCAGTTGAGTAAATAGCACTCCATAATGCAAACTTAGAGTCTCCAGAGTTTTCCAGTCAACTCCCATGGTTAGAATGTAGTATTAACTTTGAACGCAAACTGGATATTATGGATCAAAGTTAGTGAAAAGGGGCTAAAAATGAAGGGCAATCTTCAGTTACTTCAGAAACTAGTATACTTGAATATTGTACTTATTTAAATTACTGAAAAATTATTGTAAAAGTGGACAAACGTCTGGCACAGTCTACCACACAGACCAGGGGGTCAGTCCCTGATTTGTACTGAATCACTGGTTGGAAATTGATTGGCGTCAGTGCGTCTGGCTTGAAAATGGTGAAGAATTTGAACAGGACTCCTGCTCCTGAGTTCCATTCGGCATTTCCTGCTGCAAGGAGCTTATGTTTGGAACAAGTTTGAACTCCATTTCAGTGTCTTCCGTGATTTAAGTAGCCTGTTGGCATTCATTGCCTGCATATGTCTGAGGAATGACAGCCTGGACTTTTGGCAGATGTTGGTGCCTTCAGTAGTCAAGGTGCAAACTTCATTAACAGTAGAGGAATGCTTTCTGCTATTTGGTGCCAATTTTGCCTTTAAACTTCATGCAATAATATTGTTCAGTGCTGTGCTCAAAGGCACAACTTAATAATACAATAATTATGTGCAACGTTTATTCATTGTAAACTTGAGTGACACCAAAGCCTCTGCTGTCAGAGTGTACAGGAATAGGTGTGGCACTGAGAAACCTGCAGTGCAAGCTGAAGAAACTCACCCCACTAATCTGTGCCTTGTTTAGCCAGAGCTGTCAAGGACCAGTGGTTGGTTTATGTTGTTTACGTCAAAACTTGCATTTTCTATCATTAATTTATTGTTTCTGTGGATTCAGTCATTTCATTCCAGTGTTTAATTCCTAGTGTTTTATTTTGAAACTGTGAACATAGTGCACTTTACACGCACAGGAGGGTGACTATGACAGCAAATCTGTGAAGTATTGTAACAGGAAAATTGAATAAAACCAGCTTCATCTCAATGAGTAACTCTACCAGTCTCTTGCACACCATTTTTTTTAGTGTCATTTTTTTAGGTGCTTACTGCCAGACATCTTGTTCAATCTGCAGTGCCTCCTGTTGGAAATTGTGAGCATGAGTGAATTTGCAAATCTTAAATCTATTACCAAGAATGATTATTTGGAAGATCACTTCAGCCCTTATCTATAACCCGATAATTAACAAGCATGGAACTTTAGCTCTCAATGAGACAAAGAAGAAAATAATAAGCAAAGCCATATTCTCTGAAGGGTCTTGTTTGCTTTGGGCTGAGGCGCACACAGGATAGAGTAGAAGGAACTTCATTAAACCTAACAACGAGCCGTTACTTAACACTGACATGGGATATCCAAAGTGGAAAGTATTCTAGTCCTGGGCTTTAAATTTGGCTGTCCTATACTTGACCTGAATACACATTCTGCAAACTTTGCTTAGAAAGGTCCAGCAAAAAAAAGCCACAATGTAAACAAACAATGCAGACATATTCAGTTCCATCATTAATATTTAGCACATATGATTAAAGAGCATCCTCTGGTGGTGAAAAATGTAGGGGAATAGTTCCAAAATAGGATTGTAGTGTTCCTCCCACCTCCCCATTGAATTATTAGGAAATTTGTAAGTTAATATTCATTAATTCAGTTATTTATTCAATGATTAGAATTTTATAACAGCAGTAATCTTTTTTCAATTTTCAAAAAGTGGACATAACCACAATGCGGGTGGAATGAGATAAGATGCTTTACCATCAATAAAACAGTGACTATATTTTAAAGGTCATTTAATGTGGGAGGGGGGGAAATGATGATGAGGTAAGTTTGGTTTGTGTCACTCATATGAATTTTAGCCACGCTTTTGACAAGGTCCCACATGGGGAAATAACTGAGAAGGTCAAAGCGTATGGAATTCAGGGAAATTGTGACAGGTGGACCAGAAACTGGCTTAGGAACTGGACAAAGTGGCAGAAAGTTGTTTGAGTGATTTGGAGGCCAATGCCCATTAGGAGAAGAGACCAAGGGGGCCACCTGTGTGTGAAGTTGCAGGATATTAGAAGTGTGTTGAATGAATACTTCTCTTTGGCCTTCACTCTGGAAAAGGAGACGTCGATATGGATTTCAGGAAACATGACTGTGAGGAACTTGCATTGTTAGACATAGACAATGGAGAAGATATTGCAGGCTGTGTGGGGTTTAAAAATAGATACAATTCATCTGGGCTAGAGATTTTATCTCAGGCTGCTGGGGAAGGTGTGGCAAGAAATTTCAGGGACCCTGAAACAAATTTTTAATCTCCCTCTGGCTACAGGAGAGTTGCCAGAGGACTGGAGGACAGCTAATGTGGTTTCACTTTTTAATGATGGTAAAGGTAGACCAGGAAATTCCAGACTGGTGAGTCTCCATCAGTGTAAGGCAAACTATTGGAGAAAATTCTGAAGGAGCTAATTAATAGCCACTTGCAAAGGTATAGATTAATTTGGGATAGTCTGTATACATTTGTCCGAGGAAGGTCATGCCAAACAAAAATATTAGAACTTTTTGAAATTGTAATCCAGTTCAGTTGATGTAGTTATATAGAATTTAGCAAAGCTCTTAACGAGGTCCTGCATGAGAACGTTAAAACACGTGGAGTTGATAGAATCTTGGTGAGATGGATCAGAAACTGGCTCACAAAGGATAGTGGTAGAAGGCTGTTTTGAGTGACTGGAAGCCGATGTCCAGTGGTGTACACAAGGATCAGTACTGGAACCCTTGTTGTTATATATGATATATATGAAAATGTGGGGAATGTTAAGCAGATGTGGTAGTGGTTAATAGCAATGTCTAATGTTAGACATTGTAGCATAGTTTGCATGTGTGAGCTGCTTGGGTAGGGAATATATTCATTGAATTGGGAGAGGCACCGTCAAGTTCATCGAAATTAAATAAACTGGGGTTTAAAAAAACAAATTAAATGACTATTAAATGTCAAAGGGATGAAACACTAATAATATAAATCATTCCTATTGAATTCAATTAAAGCAGTTTTTTTTCAGAAATGCGCTTTCTACTATTTAACAAGTTGAGCCACAAAAAAAACTTTGAATTAAGCATGTTTAAAAAGTATTGTTTACAGGATCACTAAACATCTTAGCAACAAGTCAGCAAATTGTGATTAGAACTCGGAGATGGAGTTTTAATATTGAGCTTCAAGTGTACAATGGCAAATACGAAAAGCAATTCAGTTTCAAAATGAAACTAGGCCCTGAAATTGCTTCCTGGCTCCTAAACTAAACATGGGAGGAAATGAGTAAACTAACTAGCATGTCTGGGCCAATAGCACATTCAATCATAAAGTTGAAGTATTTATATGAACCAGTTTTAAAAGTCATAATAAAACTTTCAAATAGATTTAAGAATGGTACAGTTTTGCATCTGAGGCAGGAGGCAAATGAAGCTAGGAATTGCCATCACTGTTTCATTGTGAGAGAGAGGTTTTCTAACAGTTCTGAGTACAGTTTTTAGTTACTGCAGAGCTTTGTGTAGTAGCCAGAAGCCTAAGTTCGTTGAAACATGAGGTGATATCATATTCAGAATTTTATTCTGCATAGCCGAGGGCAATATGGATAGGGTCTTAGTAACAACTGGTCTGCTTCAAACAGGGCCTGTGACTAAATAAGGGTGGGGGTGTGCAACGGAAAGTGTTTTAATAACCAGTCTGGAGCCATGGTATTTGTAAACAAGCTAAGTACGAAGTACAGTCCCAATGTTCCTTATCATTATAAAATCTTCCCTCTCCAGTCAGTCCAGATGAACAAACTAATCTCAGTCAGGATGGCAATGAGAATAGGTTAATAGAGCACTGGGCCAAGTAGGGAAAATTCAGCCAGCTTTAAATGAGCACATGTAACATAATAAATAACTCAACCAAGACTTTTAGCATCTGGGTTTAATTAAAGCTGTGTAACTTATTGTTTGAAAACAGTGTTTTAGTTCCTATAGCAATGGAACAGATACAATCAACTCCTTCCTTCTGAGTTTGGAAGTTAACAAAGTACACACAGTGTCTTTGTTTAGGCTGCTTTACTGAAACATTTAAGAGTCGTAGAGTCATACAGCATGGAAACAGACCCTTTGCTCCAACTCAGCTGCGCCGACCAGACATCCCAATCTGACCTTGTCCCAATTTCCAGTATTTGGCCCATATCCCCCTCAAACCTTTCTATTCATATACCCATCCAGATGCCTTTTAAATGCTGTAATTGTACTAACCTCCACCACTTCCTCTGGCAGCTCATTCCACACATGCACCACCTTCTGTGTGAAAACTTTACTCCTCTGGCCTTTTTTAAAACTTTTCCCCTCACCTTAAACTAAGTCTCCACCTCGGAAAAAGACCTTGGTTATTCACCCTATCTATACCCTATAAACCTTTTATAAGGTCACCCGTCAGCTTCTGACACTCCAGGTGGAGAAAAGCTCCAAGCTATAAACCTCTTCTTACAGCTCAAACCCTCCAGTCCCAGTATCATCCTTGTAAATCTTTTCTGCACCCTCTCAAGTTTAACAATATTCATCCTGTAGAAGGGCAACCAAACTTGCACACAGTTTTCTAAAAGTGGCCTCTATGTCGTCTGTACAGTTGCAATATGACATCTCAACTCCTATACTCAATGCACTGAGTTGCACTCAATGAAGGCAAGTGTGCCAAATGCCACCTTCACCACCCTGTCTACCTGCCACTTACTTCATCTTCAAGGATACCTATGCACCTGCACCCATAGACCGCTTCGTTCAGCAACATTCCCTGGGACCCTACCATTAGCTGTAAAAGTCCCACCCTGATTTGCCTTACCAAAATGCAATACCTCTCATTTATCTAAATTAAACTCCATTTGCCACTCTTTGATCTGTTGGCCCATCTGATCAAGATCCCAGTGTACTCTAAGATAACATTCCCTGTCCAGTACACCAACTATTTTGGTGTAATGTGCAAATTTACTAACTATACGACCTATATTCATATTCAAATTACTTCTTTAAATGACGAAAAGCAGTCGACCCAGTACTGATCCTTGTGATGTACTACTGGTCACAGGCCTCCAGTCTTAAAAAAAACACTCCACCACCACCCTGTGTCTCCTACCATCAAACCAATTTTATATCTAATTGGCTAGCTCCCCCTGGATCCCACATGATCTTACTAACCAGTCTACTCTGCACAGCATTGTTGAACACGTTGTCCATGTGGACTTCAGCAATACCTTCATTAATCTTCCTTGTCACCTCTTCCAAAAAAAAACTCAAGACAGTGAGACATGATTTCCTATGTACAGAGTCAGGTTGACTATTCCTAACCAGACCTAGCTTTTCCAATTGCATATAAATCCTGTCCCTCATATTCCTACCAACAACTTATGCACCACTGAGATAAGGCTCACTGTCTACAGTTCTCTGGCTTTTCCTTCCAACTTTTCTTAAGTAATGGCACAACATTGGCCAACCTCCAGTCTTCCAGCAGCTTAGCTGTGGCTATCCATATCTTAGCAAGAGGCCCAGTGATCACTTCCTTGGCTTCCCACAAGTTCTGGGAAATACCTGGTCAGGTTCAGGGGATTTAATCACCTTTGTGTTTTAAAAGAAACAGACTGGTGAATGGGTGAGGATTGTGGCTGAGAGCGCTGCCCTTGGCTTTGAGGTTTTTTCACTGCTCAGCTGAATTTACTGCTTTGGAGCAGTAGTTGCTGGTTTTACAATTTGCATTTGTTTTGAAAGCTTACATTTTTTTTAAAAAATCAAAAACAAACATACCTTAAAACTCTCGAAGGAGAGGGTGTTTCAGGAGAGAAGGTCTGTGTCTAAGGAATTGCATAAGGCTCAACTTTACATGAAGCAGCTAACCAAGTGCAGTTTCCCAGCTGTCAGACCGAGAAATTGCACAGGGGCTCTGGAGATAGACTTGCACTAAAACAACAAACAAGCAGTGAAATTTCATAGCTGACGCAGGAAGTCTAATATCCAGCTTCAATGAAACGCCGCTGAGTTGTCATTGATTTAGGAAAAAAAATCACTGCCTAAAACTACTATTAGTTTTTGAGCCTGATCAGCTAAGTGTTCGATTTTAAGACTTATAAAACTTTTAAATTTTTGTGTGTGTGTAAATCTATAACAGTGAGTAAGGTGAGGGCATTTTTTTAAAAAACGTGATCTGTCTCTTGATGGAATTTTAACATTAACGACTGGTATTGTTACCCTTGAGCAGCAAGACTGCTAACACTGCATTTTGAGCAAAGTGTGTAGTAATTTCAGGGTCTGTACATTTCTTTTTAAAAGGGGCAGAAATGATTTTTACCACGGTCATGTGTTCTTTCTGTGGATGTGGGAAAGCAGGGAGATTTTGAATGATCCTCGAGTCTATGTGCGCAGGAAGTATGTTTTGAGAATTTTATCGCACCACCTTGATCATGTGGAGTGGCAGTTAGAAAAGTTTACAGGAGCAAAGGGATGTGATGGAGCGTAGTTTCAAGAAGGTAGAGACATTGCAGATACAGGGTAGGCATCGTAGGAGAGGTAGCCAGGTGGTGCAGGAGTCTGCTGTGGCAGTCTCCATCTCAAACAGGTATTCTGTTTTAAATACTGTGAGGGCATGGCCTCTTGGGCCAGCATAGCACTGTAGTGTGACTGGCTTTACCGTAATGAGGGGTATGTCAGGTTCCAAGTAATTAATTGTAATAGGGACTCTCTAAACTGAGGCACAGTCAGATGTTCCTGTGGCTGTCAGCGAGGCATCAAGATGGTGGTTTGCCTCCCTGGTGCCAGGGTCAATGATGTCGGAGAGGGTACAGAATATTCTGAAAGGAGAGTTGTTCATGTTGGTACCGATGACGTAGGAAGAGAAAGGGATGAGGTTCTGAAGAAAGAATACAGGAAATTAGGCAGGAGATTAAAAAGCAGATCCTTGAGGATAGTAATATCTGGATTATTCTTTGTGCCATGTCTAGTGAGAGTAGGAATAGGAGGATAGAGCTGATGAATGCATGACTGAGGCACTAGTGCAGGGGACAATGATTCCATTTTACCGATCATTGGGATGTCTTCAGGGATAGAAATGATCTGTATAAGAGGGACGGATTCCACTTGAAATGGAAGGGGACAATATCCTTGCAGGCAAATTTGCTCACGTTACTTGGGAGCCTTTAAACTGGTAGGAGGGTGGAGAGGGACCAAAGTGATAGTGAGAAAAGGCCAGGGATGTTACTGTGAATAAGGAGAGCAAGTCAAATAGTCAAGGCAGGCAAGAACTTGGCAGAGAATGAGGTAAGACATAAACTTCAGATCAAGAGGTCTGACAGATAAGATAGGTGAACTTAGGGTATGGTTGGGAACATGGGACTGGGATATCATAGAATCCCAAAAGTGCAGGTGTAGGCCATTTGGCTCCTCAAGTCCATGCCACTCCTTTGAAGGACATCCCACCCAGTCCCACCCCTCTCCCCGTAATGCTGCATTTCCCATGGTTAAACCACCTAGTCTGTACATCTTTGGACTGTGGGAGGAAACTGGAGCACCCAGAGGAAACCCATGCAGACACAGGGAGAATATGCAAACTCCACACAGTTGTCCAAGGCTGGAATCAAACCTGAGTCCCTAGTGCTGAGAGGCAGCAGTGCTGACTACGCCACCACCATGCTGCCTCTATTCATGGCTATTACAGAAATATGGCTCAGGGATGGACAGGACCAGCAGCTTAATGTTCCAGAGTATATGTGCTATAGAAAGGGGGCAAGAGAGGTGGGGGAGTGACATTTTATTATTAGGGAGAATGTTATTTGGGGAGGATATTCTTGGGAGATGGTCCAATGAAGATATATGGGTGGAACTTAAAAAATAATAAAGGGATGATCACGTTGTTGGGATTGTACTATTGGCCTCTCAATTTCAGCAGAAAATTGAGAAGTAAATATGTATGAAGATTTCTAATATCTGAAAGACAAATAGGGTTGTAATGATAGAGGATTTTAACTTTCTAAAGATAGTCTGGGACAGTTATGGTGCGAAAGGCTTGGATAGGGAGGAATTTAAGTCTGTACAAGAAAACTTTCTTATTCAATATGTGGATCTACCTACTAGAGAAGGAGCAATTCTTGACCTTCTGTTGGGAAATAAGGCAGAATTGCGGTGTCACTGAGGGACCACTCTGGGGCAAGTGATTATAAGTCAATTAGTTTTAAATTAGTTATAGAAAAGGATAAAACTGACCAAAAAGTTAAAATTCCAAATTGGAGTAAGGCCAATTTTGACAATATTAGATAGGAACTTTCAAAAGTTGATTGACTATTCACAGGTCAAGTGACAGTTGGGAAGTGAGAGGCCTTTAAGAATCAGATACTGAGAATTCAGACAATATCTTCCTGTTAGTGTGAAGGACAAGGCTTGTAGGTGTAGGAAATGCTGGATGACTAGAGAATTTGAAACTCTGATCAAGAACAAGGAGAAGGAATATATCATGTATCAACAGTTGGGCGCAAGTGAATTCCACGACGAATACAAGGGAAGGCAATAGCCTAGTGGTATTATCGCTAATGCTCTGGAGGCCGGGGTTTGAATCCTGCCACACCAATAAAAAAAAGTGGAATGAAGAATGTACTGATGACAATGAAATCACTATCATTTGTCAGAAAAATCCATCTGGTTCACCAATGGCCTCAGAGAAGGAAATCTGCCTCACCTGGTCTGGCCTATATGTGACTCCAGACTCATTGCAATTCATAGATCCCCTACAGTGTGGAAATTGGCCCTTTGGCCCAACAAGCCCACACCCAACCCTCCGAACAGCAATCCACCCAGCCCCATTCCCCCATCTTATACTTCTTTCTGAAGAATGCACCTAACCTACACGTCCCTGAAAACTATGGGCAATTTAGCATAGCCAATTCCCCTAACCTGCAATCTTTGGACTGTGGGAGGAAACCGAAGGATGCATGTGCAGACACGGGGAGAATGTGCAAACTCCACACAGTTTCCCGAGACTGGAATTGAACCCGGGTCCCTGGTGCTGTGAGGCAGTAGTGCTAACCATTGAGCCACCGAGCCATCCTCAGTTGCTTCAAACACTTAAAGAAAATGAAACTGGATGGATCACCTGGCATCACTAGGCACTGGAAAACACAATGGCAGAAACAGCCCTGTTGACCCTGAAAAGTCCTCCTTACTGAGGCATAGTGCCAAAACAATCTCTCAGACAAGTCAAGCAACAGCCTGCAGCCTGATATAGTCATACAGAATCATACCTTGCAGACAATGTCCTGATGCTATTGTCAACATCCATGTATATGTCCTGTCCCACCGGCAAGACAGACCCAGTCGCAACACAGTGGTATACAGTCAGGAGGGAGTTGCCATGGGAGTCCTCAACATTGACTTTGGACCCCATGAAGTCTCCTGGCTTCACATTAAACATGGGCAAGGAAACCTGTTGGTGATCACCACATACCGTCCTCCCTCAGCTGATGAATCAGTATTCCTCCATGTTCAACAACACTTGGAGGAAGCATTGAGAATGACAAGGGCACAAGCTATACTCTGGGTGGGGTGTTGTCCATCACCAAGAAAGGCACAGCAGCAGTACTACTGATTGAGCTAGTTGGGTCCTAAAGGACATAACTGCTAGACTGGGTCTACGGCAGGTGCTGAGGGAACCAACAAGAGGGAAAAACATACTTGATCTCATCCTTACCAATCTGCCAATTGCTGATGCATCTAACCATGACCGTTGTGATAAGAGTGACCATCACACAATCAAGATGAAGTCCCGCCTTCACACAGAATAACCTCCAGCATGATGTGTGGCATCACTGTGCTATAGAGCCATACAATCATATAGCACCGAGTTATAGAGTCATAGAGATGTATAGCACGGAAACAGACCCTTCAGCCAACTCGTCCATGTTGACCAGATATCCCAACCCAATCTAGTCCCACTTGCCAGCACCTGGCCCATAACCCTTTCTATTCATATATCCATCCAGATGCCTTTTAAATGTTGCAATTGTACTAGCCTCCACAACGTCCCCTGACAGCTCATTCCATACACGTAGCACCCTCAGCGAAAAAAGCCTTAGGTCTCTTTTATATCTTTCCCCTCTCACCCTAAACCTATGCCCTCAGTTCTGGACTGCCCCACCCCAGGGAATAGACTTTGTATGTTTATCCTATCCATGCCCCTCATGATTTTATGAACCTCGATAAGGTCATTTATATTAGGGCGTCACGGTGGCAGCCCTTGACATCAAAGCTGCATTTGACAGAATGTCGCGTCACAGAACCCTAGCAAACTGGAATAGATGGTTATAGAGGGCAAAACTCTCAGGTGGTTGGAGTCATACATGAACACATAGGACAACGGTTGTGGTTGTTGGAGGTCAATCATCTCAGCTCCAGATGATCTCTGCTGGAGTTCCTCAGGGTAGTATCCCAGGCTGAACCATCTTCAGCTGCTCATCTCCATCATATGGTCAGAAGTAGGGATGTTCGCTGATGATTGCACAATGTTGAGCACCTTTTGTGACTCCTCAGACAGTGAAATAGTCCATGTTCAGATGCAATGAGATTTGGACAATATCCATACTTGGGTTGATAAGTGGCAAGTAACAATTGAGCCACACAAATACCAGTATATGACTCTCACCAATAAGATACAATTTAACCACTGCCCCTTGACATTCAACCATGTTACCACCACTGAACTCCCCCACCATCAACATCCTGGGGGTTATCATCGAACAGAAATTCAATTGGATTCACCACATAAACAGAGCAGGTCAGAGACTGGGAATACTGCAGGGAGTAACTCACCCAAAGCCTGTCCACCATCCACAAGACACAAGTCAGGACTGTCATGGAGTACTCCCCACTTGTCTGGATGGGTACAGCTCCAACAACACTCAAGAAGCTTCACACCATCCAGGACAAAGCAGCCTGCTTGATTGACACCACATACATGAACATCCAATTCCTCCACCACCGACGCTCAGTAGCAGCAGTGTGAACTACCTAAAAGATGCACTGCAGAAATTCACCAAAGATTCTCAGCACCTTCCAAACCCATGATCACTTCCATCTAGAAGGAGAACGGCAGCATATACATGGGAACACTTGCACCTACAAGATCCCCCTCAAGCCACCCACCAGCATGACTTGGAAATGTTTCACAGTTTCTTCATTGTCACTGGGTCAAACTCCAGGGAATTCCTTCCCTTATGGTATTGTGAGTTAAACCACAGCAGATGGACTGCAGCATGTTATGGACCAGGCCAAAGGCCCTCAAAACATTTCAAGAAAGTAGCCCAGACCCTAGCTTTGCTTTAAGCAAAGGTGTTTTAAGCAGGTGTAGAGTGGATACTCCTGGAGTAATGCAGCTGGCCCAACCACTTAGTTTTAAACAAAGCAGAATTTATTTGCAAGATTACAGAATGAAACACAAACAAAAGAGAATAGAACATAGAATAACTTAGCCTATCTGAAAACTGAACAGAGTGTCCCAGTGTGGTGATCCTGTTCTAACTACTTGCAACAATCCCCATAAACACCCATTGGCAAAAAAGGAAGTATCAAAAACAGGGTCTTACTAGAGAGATGTCAGAGAGATTCAGCATGGGACACTTTCTTCCATCTAGCTGGTTCTTTGACCAGCAGCCTCAAACAAACTGACTCTTTCTCTGAGCAGAGTTGAGAGTATGGTAATGGAGAATCTTAACAGGTCAGGCAGCATCTGAGGAAGCAGGAGAATCAACATTTCGAGCATAGGCCCTTCATCAGGAATGCTTATGCCTAAAACATTGACTCTCTGCTCCTCGGATGCTGCCTGACTTGCTGTGCTTTTCCAACACCATACTCTCCACTCTGAGCTCAACATCTGCAGTCCTCACTTTCTCCTGCTTTCTCTGAACAGCCAGACAGCTTAAAAAAAAACCCCAAACCAAACCACAGAAACGTTGAGCTGGAAGAACTGGCAACTCCCCTTTCATCGTACAAGTTTTTTTTAAACTTAAAAGCTTCTTCAAATAGATCAAGCCAGACTTTGCGGATCCTGCGTCATAAAACACTTTTGAAATAAAACAAGAACAATGCAACCTTGTTAAAAGAGCAGCATCATCAGAAGCAGTTCAAGAAGGCAGCTCACCACCACCTTCTCAACAGCAACTAGGGACAGGCAATAAGTGCTGGCCACAAAATAAATATTAAAAATAACAAGGATAGTAGGAGCAAACAGAGGAACCTCCATTATCTGAACAAGATGTACGGGCACTATTTTGTTCAGATTGTTGATTATTTGGATAATCAATTTTATATCCAGGTTAAAATGAGAAGCACTCACGATCATATAAATACTGTATATCAATCCCAGCATTAAACCAGGTCCCAAACAGCTTCTACAATTGCAAGGGCATTTGTCAATTTCCAGGAATTCAGTCTCACCTTAGAAAGACAGAAGTGCCTCCTCGCGTATGTGTTTACCTTCTTGACCTTTTTTTTAATGAATGGCCCTGTAAAGTGAGGGGAATACAGGACTGTAAAACAGTTACTTTTGTAAAGGGCTGTGTAACAACCCTTACCTAAAAAATATCCAGTCGCCGATGCTTGAGCTGCTTGTGTTTCTTTGTTTTTGCCAGCATTTTCACATCTTCTTCAGTCCAGGTAAGTCAAATACACTTACCTCTTTGATGTCACCTTTTTGTGGGACCTTGAAATCTACTTCAGATAATCTGAAATTCGGATAATCGAGGTTCATCAGTACTTATGAGGGAAATCAGGAGGGCAAGAGGGAGACATGAGATAGCTTTGGTAAGTAGTGTTAAGGAGTATCCAAAGAGATTCAAGGGAGAATGGTGCTGCTTAAAGATCAACGTGGCCATCTATGTGTGATAGATGAGATGAGGTACTCAACAATTATTTTGTGTCAGTATTTACTGTGAAGAAGAACATGGAAGCTGGGGAAATAAATATTGATGTCTTGGTTATTCCAGAACAGGAGGTGCTGGAAGTTGAGTCTTTGGATGGAAGTTGCCTCCATACCTGTGGCCTATCTTTCATGTAATCTCCCCTTTTGGTAACCTGTGGTTTTCCTTTGTTCCACTGGGTCATCTGAAGCGTTTTGAATATATATTATTTAACCCTGTGGACCTATCTGGCTGGATTTTGCAGTTAAATAATAGTGTCCTATTTGCGTTTGTCCTTGTCTTCACCTTTTGCCAAACTTTTAGTTTTGTCTAGACCTCTTTAACCAGAAACTCTCCTTAAATGATTTTCGCAGCAAAATGATGGTTTTTAAATATCTCACCTAGAGAAATAGTCCGGGCAATCTGATTTATCGACCTTCCCATATCACTGTTCGAGTTCCCATATCAGTAGGAGTTTTGAACTTCATACCCTGTATTGACTGAAAAACCCAGTCCACTGAACTTGTTTTAGCAGCAACAGAAAGGTGAGGTGGAGTAACTGCCACTGTTTGCTTCAGCGATCAACTAGTTCTTCAGAGCAACTTGTTGCTGAGAAAAACTAATCAGATCGGTGTTCTTCAAAACGAATAAATGCTGAGTACATCTTAGCTATTCTGTAACAAAAGCAAAATACTGCCGGAAACCTAAAACGAAAGACAGAATGATGGTGTTTCTCAGTGTTCTCCCACTTTGTTCCATGACTTATTCCGAGTTCTGACAATGGCCCATTTGACTAACAAGAACGTTTCACCGCTATTGCATTGGAATCCCAGTGCTGTATAACAACAAGGACAACGCTCCGGGGCGATACGACCGGAATAAATCATATTTCTGCGGGGTTTCCCCTCCCCCCACCTTGTCTCAGTCGGTTCCCTCAACTCAGCACCGCCCTCCTAACCTGCAATCCTCTTCCTGACCTCTCCGCCCCCACCCCACTCCGGCCTATCACCCTCACCTTGACCTCCTTCCACCTATCCCACCTCCATCGCCCCTCCCCCTAGTCCCTCCTCCCTACCTTTTATCTTAGCCTGCTTGGCTCTCTCTCTTATTCCTGATGAAGGGCTTATGCTCGAAACATCGAATTCTCTATTCCTGAGATGCTGCCTGGCCTGCTGTGCTTTGACCAGCAACACATTTGCAGATGTTATCATGTACTCGATTCTGTGGTATCACCCTGGTCGAGGTAGATCCAACATCTGGAATGTTAGACTCCTTAGCACCATGTTCTTCAATATTTAATGGAAAACCAGCTACCGTTGTGCAAAGTCTCATTTCCCAACTGCACTGCCTCTGAATAACTTGATCATTCTCTTGCATTTCTCTCGAGGAGACAAACGTGACTCCCTGCCCAGGCGTGTTCCGCAAAGCCTTTAGAGAAGTGAAGTGTTCCAATTGGTATCTTTCAGGGGACATGAAGGAAGAACACGTTCCGGGAATAAAGATTACATTTTCTGGTGCGGTCTATGAGATGATCACTGGCAAAGCACTCAGAGCTAGCACGGCCTTCCAGGTGGAGAGGTGTGGGCGGACTGAGTGACTTCCTTTCGCTGTTGGCCCTGGTCTCCCTGGTCTACATTGTGGCGTGTGCGGCTCCGTCCTTTATGATGGGGAAAGCAGCTGAGACAGACTGAAGCTTTCAGACACACACACACACAGGGGCCAAGCTGAATCTCCGCCGTGCCAGGCCCGGTGAGCAGGAGCGGCCACCCCACCCTGCCAACAGCCGAGAGCCGGCACTTGGGGAGGGGAGCGGGGGGAATGTTGACCGATGAGGTTTTGCAAAAGGCGCTGCTAAGTATGGGTAAGTCTCTCTCTCTCTCTTTCCAGAGAATTTTCACAGCGATGTCCAGGATTCTGTAGCTCACCCCATTCTCTCTCTGTCTCTCTCTGCACCCCTTTTGTCGGTAACCCCATCTCTACACTCGGATCTGTCTGCCTTTGGGAATGGCCCCCACCATCTACTTGATCGCGGTGTTTGGATGAGCCAGACTGGGAGGTAAGCGCCTGTTCATCATTCTCCTGAACTGGGGCTAGCTAGCGTCCTTCCGCAGCTGCTAACAACTAGCCCCAGTTCAGAAATCCAACCCTTCAAGTGTTTTCATCGTTTGCAAATCAGAAAAAAGATGGGCAGACTGTTTTCATTAGCTTGGTCAGACCTATCATACATGGCACACCTCTGAGACTAGAACTTGTAGCCCTAAGGCAAGGACACTAACATTGAACCACTGGACCCTGTTGGCACTGGACCGTTATAGTCAAAGTTGGAGGCGATTTCTACCTCAACCCCTTTCAAGAAACTGACTGGATTCAGTACATTCCAGCTGTTTTTAGATTCTGCTCAAAACTCCCATGCAGGGAAACACTGAAGCCAATGAATTCCGTCCCACTCATTCCATCAACTTTAATTTCCAATTCCATCCCGGTCTTTAGGACTTCATGAAATAATGGAGTAGAGCGTTGGAGGCAGAAATCATTGTCAAACATGCACAGAAAGATACAACAAATTGCACCAAGATCACTGAGCAATTAATTTGTATTTGCTTGTGCAAGTTAACATATAGACATTCTCTGGGACTCCTGTCCACCTTTTTTCTCTATTCTGCCAAAAGTGATATTGAATCTTTTACATTCACATGATAACTATAGGCCAGGGCTGCATTTAACATCATGCTACAGATAACTGGTATGATGTTGGGTCCATACTTCATGTTCTGAACAGCCCCAGAATGGTCAAGATAAACTTCAAGCTAAAACACTGACTTCAGCGTTAAGTACAAAAGGCCAGTTTAGGGCAGGAGTGAAACAGGCGCTTGATATAAGCTTACTAAAGATGTGGAATTCGGGCACTAATTCTCGACAGTGCCTCTTGTTCTAGAATCACCAACCAATGGCAATAATTTATATTTACTTACTCTGCGTTCTCCTCTTAATATCTTGAAGACTTTGACCATATCACCTCTTAACCTTCTAAATTCTAGAGAAAACAGGCCTAATTTGTTCAATCTCTCATCATAGCTTAACCCCTTAAGTCCAGGCATTTTTCTTATAAATCTGCATCATACTCCATCTAAGGCCAGATATTTGTCCTAAGGTGGGATGCCCAGATCTGCTCACAGTACTCCAAGTGGGGTCTAGCCAAGGTTTTGTATAACTGTAGCATTATTTTTGTACTCTTGTACTCCAGTCCTCTAGCTACAAAGACAGCATTCCATTAGCTTTCTTGATTCTTTTCTGCACCTGTTTGTGGCATTTTAAATATCTATGCACCTGACCCCCAAGTTTTTTTGGGCACCTACTGTATTATATTCATACTATGTAGAATGTACACTGATCAATCCTTTGGCATTCATAGAGTCACATATAATCTTCCATGAACATGGTGTCTCATCTAGTTTAACATCAGCATTCAAATTATTATTATTTGACCACAAGATAATGCAGCAGAATTAGACCATTCAAGCAATCGAGTCTTCTCTGCCAATGAAGAAGGATTATACCCAAAATGTCGACTTTTCCACCTCCTGATGCTGCCTTGCTTGTTGTGTTCTTCCAGCCTCCTGTTTGGCTACTTTGGATTCTTGCATCTGCAGTTTTTTTGGTCTCTAACTGTCATTTGATTATGGCTGATATTTTCCTCAACTTCATTCTCTTGCTTTCTCCCCATAACCCTTGACCCCATACTAATCAAGAACCTATCTATCTCTGTCTTAAACTTGGCCTCCACAGTCCTCTGCACCAATGATTTCCACACATTAACCACCCTCTGGCTGAAGAAATTCCTACTTTCTCAGTTCCAAAGGATTGTCCTTCACTCTGAGTCTGTGTCCTCAGGTCATAGTCTTTCCTTATAATGGAAACATCTTCTCCATGACCACTCTATCCAAGCAACACAGTATTCTATAAGTTTCGATCAGATGCCCCATCATCCTTCTAAATTCCATCAAGTACAGAACTACTCCTCAACCACTCCTTATATGATAAACCCTTCATCCACAGGATCATTCTTGTACACCTCCTCTGGACCCTCTCCAATGCCAGCACATCCATACTTATTTTTGGGATCTAAAACTGCTCATAATATTCCAAATGCAGTCTGACTTATTTTCTGTCCTACTGAATGGTTACCATTAATGAGTCGATAGACTACTCCCACCAGTGTTTTTTTGTCCCATTTTTATTTCTTACCTCCAGCCATATAATTTCTACATCATCTGATCAAAGATAATTTCTTGCTAATGTACTAATTCCTAATATGAACAAAGCCATCCCACCCCACCTTTTCTTCCTGTCTTTCCTTATGAAAGAGCACACACTCCTGAATGTTCGGTTCCCAGCTTTGATCTCTGTGTAACTATGCCTCCATAGTAACTATAAGATTATACCATTTAACCTTTATTTATGCTGTTATCTGTTTATTTCAATTAATGCTAATATTAATTAAAGTTAAGAGCCATTAATTTTGTTTTTCACCTTTTTTCACCCTTTGGCCCTATTTGCCACTTTTTACATTGCTTGTATAATCTGTCCCATCCTATCCCCCTATAGGTATCACTGGCAACATATATGCCCTACAATACTGCCTTATCCTTTTTATTTTCAAACTTACATTTCCTTCCTCATGACTGTCCCATTACCCTCTTATAAGTTTAAAGCTCTCTCTACAACCCTAGTTATTCAATTTGCCGCAACATTGATACCAGCACAAGTCAGGTGAAGCCCATCTGTTTGCAACAGCTCCCTTCTACCCTAGTAATGGTGCCAGTGTCCAATGAACTGAAACTCATTCATCCCACACCATACTTTTGACATCTTATCTTTATTTACTCAGTATCAATTTGCCTGTGGCTCAGATGATAATCCTTAGATTGTCACTGTGGAGGTTCTGCATTTGTCATTGCAAAGGTTTAGTCCTGAGTTTCCCAAGTCTCAAAAAGATGCTACAGGGAATAGGAAGTAAACTGATATGTTGAATGCTCTTCTTTCCCTTCCAAGATGAAAAAAATTTGAGATCAATGCTACCTACTTAGCACATCTTCCTGGATACAAGGTTAATATCTTTCGTATTGCCATGAAAAAATAATCATTCCTGAGATCAGGTTACAGGCTTCCCCACAAATCAATGATTGCTAAAGACAGGTAGCAGTTTCTCTGTTTTCAGCCGAGAGAAAAGACCCCAAGGCTTTGTGAACTCACACACCTGGATATGCAAGGGAGATGGTCTCTAGTTGAAGAGGTCCATTCTATAGCCATCTATGGATCGTGAGAGATTTGTCTTGGTATGAAGATTGGCACTCAGACTACTATTCAGCATAACAGGCATACAGTAACCCACTGGAAACTGGAAATAACTGCAGACTGTCTGCTCTAAGGGTTGTAATTCCAAAGAGAGTATGTGTGATATGTGTAATAGGAAATCATGACTGAATTTTTAAGTATAAGTTGCCTACTAAAAGAAAATAGCATTTATTAAATACTGCATTGGTTTGGTTTGCAAGGGAAAATGAACATTACTAGTCACAATGAACATCACTGTGAACATTGCTATTCCAGCATTTATTGCCCATCCCTAATTACTTGGACGAAGGTGGTGCTAAGTCCTTCTTGAACTTCTGTACTTCTTGGAGTGTAGGAGGGAATTCCAGAAGTTTGACCGAGAGACAGTGAAGTAACAGCATTATGGTTCAAGTCAGGATGGTGTGTGACTTGGAGGGGAACTTCCAGGTTGTGGTGTTATCATGTATCTGCTGTATCTGCTGCAAAGGTCAGGTTTGGCAGGAACTGTCTAAGGAGCCTTAGTAGGTTACTGCGGTACACCTTATGGATGGGAAGGGAGCGAATGTTGAAAGTGGTCAATTGGAAGCCCGTGAAGTAGGTGCTTTCTTTCTGGATGGTATCAAGTTTCTTAACTGTTATTGAAACACCCTGAGTTTTGTAGATGGTGGACAGGCTTCAGGGAGTTCAGAGATGAATTACTCCCCACAGTCTTCCAAGCTTCTGGCTAGACCTTCTAGCAACAGTATTTATATGACTGGCCAGTACAGTGATTTATTCTCTGAAAGAGTCCTATCCTCTGACCTGCTGTTGTCGCTACAGTATTTATATAGCTGATCCAGTTCAGTTTCTGGCCAATCATAACCCCCAGGATATTAATCGTAGGGGATTCAATGATCGTTAATATCAGTGCATGCCACGAAGCAATGACTAACCTCTCTCCTGTTGGCAATGGTCATTACCTGGCACTTGTGTGAGGTGAGTTTTACATAACGTGTTAGCTACAGGAACATTCTTAAAAAGACAAACAGTACATATCACATTTATGAATTATTAGCCTGAATGGGGTTCAACAATATGGCATCTTTTTAACTTTAGTTTTATATTTTCTCTGTATCTAAAGAGCTTTAATCAGTTAATACTGGTTCTAAATCTGAGTTCGATACCTATCCCTCTAAGTAGTGTCAAAATATATGGATGTGTAATTGGTCTTATGTCCCAATAAATTGATACAATCAATAATCAACAAGCCAAACATGCACCTTTTCCTTGATATTACCATATCTAAGTAATTAAGGATGTGATGTGGTGTCACACCACAGCCAGAAGACCAGGTTTAAGTCCTATGTGCACTGGAGGTGTGTCATAGCATGTCTGAACAGGTTAATTGTGATAATTATACAGGTAACTGACAGCTTGATACTAATCCAACTTTGTTTTCAAATACTATAGTCTAAGTAGATCTGTATTCTCAGATTTTGCGTATGATAAACATTATGTAATCAATGTCTCAGTTATCAGTTGTCAGTACAATTAGCTATGATATAACAAAGCAACCTGAAATTTAAACCTGGACAAAAATTCCTATAAAACTATAAAATCTACCAGATGGTCTGGGATGAAACTTGATCATGTATATTCCCTTTATATAAATCTGAAATTGCTCAGGTCAGTGATCATACTCCAGTGACCTACTTATTTATGATATAGAGATAGGATTCAACACGTAAGTAGAATTCAGCAAAAACCACCCGACACTATCACACAGATTTGAACATAATTGTACAAAGACATAAAGGTGAAGTGCTTCAGATTCTGGAAATCTGAAGTAACAGAAAATGCTGGAGATTCTCAGTAACCAGAAATGCTGAAAAGTCATAGGTCTGAAAATCAGTTCCTCTCGCAGCAGATCCTGCTAGACCTGTTGAGATTTACAGGATTATTTACTTTAATATCTGGTCTTACAGTGACTATGTTTTGCAGCTTTTTATTCATTGTTACTCTTTGGCAAGAAGCCTTTGATGAATGCATCCTCAATAATTGTCACTGGCAAAAATAAACTGAGTGTATTGGGGATCACTGAATTGCAGGGGGATGATAAATGTAATATCTGTTTATTTGTAACAAAACACCAGTGAGAGTACTTCCTACTTGGTGCAGATATATTCTCAATGTCAGTGTCAGATTGAGAAAATGAGAGGTGCCTATGAGTGCAATGCTGCTTTCTGATGCTCAATGATACCTATTTTACAAACAGCCTGGTGTCATGTGATTATCATCTTTTGCAACAACATCGATTTTGGTTAAACATTACAGTTGCTCAGAGAGCACGCATTTTAACAGTTAACTAGAAACAAAACACTACAGATGCTGAAACAAGCACAGAGAATGCTAGAGAAACCCACCAGGTCTGGCAGCATCAATGAAGAGAGAAACAGAGTTAACATTTCAAGTCCAGTATGGCTCTTCTTCAGAACTAAAGAAGTCTTACCAGATCTGAAATGTTAACTCTGTTTCTCTCTCCACAGATACTGTCAGACTTGCTGGGTTTCTGTAACTTTCTATGTATTTATTTTAATCGTTAGACTGTTATAGTGGTGCAAGTAAATTTCTTCATATCCTAAGCAATCAATTAGTTTGAGTATGAGCCAGTCTTGGAAATCAAAATCATGTGGTCGTAACTATTTTAATTTTTAAAAAAATTCAATAAAATATTTAATGAAAACACCATCACCTTAAGTGCGGCTCAAAACCATGATCTTGGGATCATCTGCTCCTGGGAGAAAGTGAGGTCTGCAGATGCTGGAGATCAGAGATGAAAATGTATTGCTGGAAAAGCGCAGCAGGTCAGGCAGCATCCAAGGAACAGGAGATTCGATGTTTCGGGCATAAGCCCTTCTTCATTCCTGAAGAAGGGCTTATGCCCGAAACGTCGAATCTCCTGTTCCTTGGATGCTGCCTGACCTGCTGCGCTTTTCCAGCAACAAATTTTCAGCATCATCTGCTCCTGACCTAACACAGTTCTGCAGGAAATTCTGGCAAAAGCATTTCCAACTTGCTTGCTTGTTCAGTTTGTTCCAATAAATCAAAAGGAAAGTATATTGTTAAATGGTTAATGTTGTAGCCTTCAACTGAGCAAAACCACCTTGGTGGGAGAACCCTGCATGCACTTGTGTAAATGTTCCTGGTACCTTTCTGGTCATCAGCAAGAATTATATTGTAAATTCACGAATGGTTTTGTCTCACTGTTTATTCTGTTGTTGGGAATTATCAGTTCTGGGGGAGGTAAGAACAATGGCAGCTAGATGAACTTCATTTGGCAACAGTTGAAAATCAGACTCTCATTCAACTTTAGTGATTATATTCTCTAACCTCCCAATGAGAATTTATCAATAAGCTCATCTATATACAATAGCATCTCATTAAAACCACAAGTTGCTGGAATAAAATCAGTCTTTCCACTTAACCTCTGCCCAATCACAAAATCCATTGTTTCAGATACCTGATGACACATAATGTACCTGACACATCTCATTCCTTCCTCAAATTCATATTAAGTATTTGCTACTTTGACCCTAAAGCAAAAGAGCTTTAAATGGTCTTTCTATTGAGTTATGCTGTAAGCTCCCCAAGTTGAGGCATTGAAAGAGACGAGCCAGGCTGTGTTTGTGGGCCATTTTCCAGAGACCCTGGAATGACATGCCTGATAAGGTCTCTAGAAATAAAAATAGAAATTGCTCAAGAATTTCAGCAGTTCTGGTGGCATCTGTGAAAAGAAAAACAGGGTTAAAATTTGAAGTCCAATAGGATTCTTCTTTGAGTCATGCTAGATTAAAACCATTAACTCTGTTTCTCTCTTTCCACAGGTGCTCCCGGACTTGCTAAGTTTCTTCAGCAATTTCTATTTTTGTTTCATATTTCCAGCATGTGCAGTATTTTGTTTCTATTTGAGGTGTCGAGGGAGCTTAAATGAAATGGACTTAAAGGGGAAAAATGCACTACAAAAAGAACTATAGTTTCTTGGAAGTTATTTTAGATGGTATTGTGAGCGTGACATGAGAACCAACAGGATTCTGGATGAAAGATATGAAGAGGACACAAGAAACAGAGGTTAGAAGAGAGAAGGTGGTAGAGGGTTGCTTTTCAGACTGGAGGGCTGTGACCAGTGGTGTGCCATGAGGATTGGGGCTGAGTCCGCTGCTTTTTGACATTTATATCAATGATTTGGATTTAAACTTAGGAAGTATGATTAGTAAGTTTGTAGATGACACCAAAATTATAAGGTTAGTGGATAGTGAGGAAGGTTACCTCAGAATAAAATGTGATCTTGATGAGATGAGCCAATGGGCTGAGGAGTGGCAGATGGAATTTAATTTAGATACATGTGAGGTGCTGCATTTTGGAAAGGCAAATCAGGGCAGGATTTATATACTTAATGGTAAGGTCCTGGGGTGTGTTATTAAACAAAGAGACCTTGGCGTGGAGATTCATAGTGCCTTGAAAATCGAGTTGCAGATAGATAGGATAGGAAAGAAGGCATTTGATATGATTTCCTTTATTATTCAGAGCATTGAGTATAGGAGGTGGGAGGTCACACTATAGCCATTCAGGACATTGGTTAGGCCACTATTGGAATACTGTGTGCAGTTCTGGTCTCCCTGTTATAGGAAGGATGTTGTGAAACTTGAAAAGGTTTATTAGGATGTTGCCAGAGTTGGAGGGTTTGAGCTACAGGGAGAGGCTGAATAGAGTAGGGCTATTTTCCCTAGAGAATTGGAGGCTTGGGAGTGACCTTACGGAGGTTGATAAAATCATGAAGGGCATGGATATGATAAGTAGACAAGGTCTTTTCCCCAGGGTGGAACAGTTCATCTTCCGCAGCTACATTGGCACCACCCCCCACCTTTTCCTCTGCTACATCGATGACTATATCGGCGCTACCTCGTGCTCCCATGAGGAGGTTGAACAATTCACCCACTTTACCAACACCTTCCACCCTGACCTCAAATTTACCTGAACCATCTCAGACTCCTCCCTCCCCTTCCTAGACCTCTCCATTTCTATCTCAGGCAACCGACTCAACATGGACGTTCATTATAAACTGACTGACTCCCGCAGCTACCTAGATTACACCTCCTCCCACCCTGCCCCCTGTAAAAACGCCATCCCATATTCCCAATTCTTTCGCCTCCACCGCATCTGCTCCCAAAAGACCAATTCTAACACCGCACAGCCCAGATGGCCTCCTTCTTCAAAGACCGCAATTTCTCCTCAGACTTGGTTGATGATGCTATCCATCGCATCTCCTCCACTTCCTGCTCCTCTGCCCTTGAACCCCACCCCTCCGATCGCCACCAGGACAGAACCCCACTGATCCTCACCCACCACCCCACCAACCTCCAGATACAGTGTATCATCCTTCATCATTTCTGCCACCTCCAAACAGACCCCATCACCAAGGATATATTTCCCTCCCCTCCCCTATCAGCGTTCAGGAAAGACCACTCCCTCCACGACTCCCTCGTCAGGTCCACATCCCCCACCAACCCAACCTCCACTCCTGGCACCTTCCCCTGCAACTGCAAGAAATGCAAAACTTGTGCCCACACCTCCTCCCTTACTTCTCTCCTAGGCCCCAAGGGATCCTTCCATATCCGTCACAAATTCACCTGCACTTTCACACACATCATTTACTGCATCCGCTGCACCCGATGTGGCCTCCTCTATATTGGGGAGACAGGCCACCTACTTGCGGAACATTTCAGAGAACACCTCTGGGAAACCCGCGCCAACCAACCCAACCACCACGTGGCTCAACACTTTAACTCCCCCTCCCACTCTGCCAAGGGCATGCAGGTCCTTGACCTCCTCCATCGCCAGACCATGGCAACACGACGCCTGGAGGAAGAGCGCCTCATCTTCCGCTTAGGAACCCTCCAACCACAAAGGATGAATGCAGATTTCTCCACCTTCCTCATTTCCCCTCCCCCCCACCTTTTCTCAGTCCCAACCCTCGGACTCAGCTTGACCTGCAATCTTCTTCCCGACCTCTCCGCCCCCAACCCCTCTCCTGCCTATCACCCTCACCTTAACCTCCTTCCACCTATCACATTCCCAGTGCCCCTCCCCCAAGTCCCTCCTCCCTACCTTTTATCTTAGCCTGCTTGGCACACCCTCCTCATTCCTGAAGAAGGGCTTATGCCCGAAACGTCGATTCTCCTGTTCCATTGATGCTGCCTAGCTGCTGCGCTTTTCTAGCAACACATTTTTCTGTTTTTCCCCAGGGTGGGGAGTCCAAAACTAGAAGGCAGAGGTTTAAGGTGAGAGGGAAAAGATTTAAAAGGGACCTAAAGGACAGCTTTTTCACGAAGAGTATGGTGCATGTGTGGATCAAGCTGCCAGAGGAAGTGGTTGAGATTGGTACAATTACTACATTTAACAGGTATCTGAATAGGAAAGGTTTAGAAGGATATGGGCCAAATGTTAACAAATGGGACTAGATTTATTTAGGATAATTGGGCAGCATGACAAGTTGGATAGAATGGTCTGTTCCTGTGTGGTATATCTCTATGACTCTCAAAGGAAAGGGTGCAATAAGATGGCATGATAGGTCAAATAATAACATGATGAGATAAAGTCTGTTTACACATGTTCAGAATTAGATCAAAAGAATTTTCTATACTGCTAATGCCCCATTACGGCAAATTCTGCCAGTATCTGTTCATCATGTATCTGAATATATATATTATTTGCAGTTACAGTCTTCAATAGAGAGAAGAACACCAAAGATGATATCTAATTGAAGCAGATCCAAATTTGTCAGGATGTTGGATTCAGGGTCTAATTTGTGAATCTATGGTGCTTCATATACCAGGAGGTACTGTGAGCACCTGAACCAAAAGCATTTTCTATTTCAAAACAATGTGTCTCCCCAATGTGCTATACAGCCACAACCTGACATCCCAACTCCCATACTCAATGGTCTGAGCAATGAAGGCAAGCATGCTAAATGCCTTCTTCTCCACCCTGTCTACCTGTGGCAAAGAACTTTGTATCCCAGCTCTCTCTGTTCAACAACACTCCCCAGAGCCCTATTATTAACTGTGTAAGTCGTGGCTTGGTTTGTCTGAACAAAATGCAAAAGCTCACATCTATCTAAATTAAACTCCAACTGCACCCCCTTGGTCAATTGGCCTAGCTGATCATATCCCATTGCAATCTTAGACAACTTTCTTCACTACCCACTATACCACCAATTTTGTTGTCATCTGCAAGCTTCCTGTAATCTCATCCAAATCATTTATATAAATGACAAAAAACAGTAGACCCAGCATTGATCACAGCGGAACACTGCTGCTCAGAGGCCTCCAGTTCAAAGATCAATCCACTACCACCACACTCTGTCTCCTACCATCAAGCTAATTTTGTATCCAATTGGCCAACTCACCTTGGATCATATGAGCTAATCTTACCAATCTAACCTTACTGTTCTACCATACAGAACTTTGTCGAAAGTCATGCTAAAGTCCGTATAGACAATGTCTACTGCTCTGCCCTTATCTATCTTCTTGATCACATCCTCAAAAAACTCAATCAAGTTAGTGAGATATGATTTCCCATGCACAAAATCATGCTGACTAAGCCTAATTAGTCCTTGCCTCTCCAAATACTTGTAAATCCTGTCTCTCAGAATCCCCTCTAACAACTTATCCACCATTGATGTTAGGCTCACTGGTCTATAGTTCTCAGGCATTTCCTTGCAGCTTTTTAAAAATAATGGCACATTAGCCAGTCTCCAGTCTTCCAGCACCTTGCGCATGGTTGTAGATGATACAAATATCTCAGCAAGGATATCTGCAATTTTGTCCCTTAGCTTCCCACAACATCCTTGGAAACAGGATCAGGTCCCAGGGGCCTTGGAGTCATAGAATCATACAGCATACAAAGAGACCCTTGGTCCACCTCTTCCATGCAGACCAAATATCCTAGTCACATATTCCAGCATTTGGCCCATATCCCTCTAAACCCTTCCAATTCATATATTCATATCCCTCCCATCCAGATGTCTTTTAAATATTGTAATTCTCCCAGTTTCCACCACTTCCTCTGACAGTTCATTCCAGACACCACACTCAGCATTACAAAGTTGCCAGTTAGGTCCCTTTTAAATCTTTTTCCTCTCACCTTAAATCTGTTCCCTCTAGTTTTGGGCCCCCCTACCTCTGGAAAAAGACCTTGTCTATTTACCCTATCATGCCCCCCATGATTTTATAAATTTCTATAAGGTCACCGCCTCAGCCTCTGACACTTCGGGCAAAATAACCCCAGCCTGTAAAGTCTTTACCTATAATTTAAACGCTACAACTCGGGCAACATTTTTGTAAATCTTTTCTGAGCTCTTTGAGGTTTAACAACATCTTTCCTATCGCAGGGAGACTAGAATTGAACACAATGTTCCAAAAAATGGCCTAACTGATGTCCTGTGCAGCTGCAACATGACTTCCCAACTCCTAATCTACGCTGAATCCCAAATTAAACTGGTCCCACCTGCCTGCACTTAGCCCATAGCCCTCCAAACCTCCGTCTCCAAATGTCTTTTAAACATTGTAACTGTATCTGCATCCATTACTTCCTCTGGCAGTTCATTCCATACACTGACCACTATCTGTGTAGAAAAAGTTGCCCCTCATGTCCTTTTTAAATCTTTCTTCTTTCACCTTACAAATGCGCCCACTTGTTTTGAACTCTCCCACTTTAGGGAAAATATCTTTGCTATTCACCTTAGCTATACACCTCATGATTATATAAACCTCAATAAGGTTACCCCTCAAATTCCTACGCTCCAATAAAAAAGTCCCAGCCAATCCAGCCTACTTTTATAACTCAAACTCCCCCAACATCCTGGTAAATCATTTCTGAGCCCTCTCCTGTTTAATAATATCCTTTTGCGTTTTAAGACATGCAGCACCTCCTCTTCTGTAATGTGGACATCACTATTTATTTCTCCAAGTTGCCTAGCTTCCATGTCTTTCTCCACAGTAAATACCAATGTGAGATATTCTTGAAATTCTGTCGGCCATCTGTTGTTTGAGAGGGAATTCTAAAATTTTGACTTATCAACAATAAAAGAACGGCAATATTTTTCCAAGTCTGAATGGTGAGTGGTTTGGAGGGGAACTAGCAGGTGGTGGTTTCCCATTTATCTGCTGCTCTTGTCCTTCTTGGTGGTAGAGGTGACAGGTTTGATATGTGCTGTAAAAGAAGACATGGCACATTGCTGCAGTGCATCTCATAGGTGGCACACAGTGCTGCCACTGTGCATTGATGATAGAAGAACTGAATGCTTAATGTCTTAAGGGAGGTGCTTTGTTCTGGATGTTGTTGAGCTTCTTGAATGTTGTTGGAGCTACACTCATCCAGACCACTGAAAACTATTTCATCACACTGTTGACTTGTGTCTTGTAAATGATGGAAAATCTTTGGGGAGACAGGAGTTGAGTTGCTCGCCAGAGAATTCCCAGCCTATGACCTATTAATGTAATGCTTATACAGTTAATGAATTCAGTTTCTGCACAATGGTAATCCCCAGGATTGTAATAGAGGGGGATTCAGTGATGGTAATGCCATTGACTGTCAAGAAGAGATGGTTAGATTCTCTCTTGTTGGAGATGATTATTGCCTGACACTTGCATGACATAAATGTCACTTGTCAGTATCAGCATAAGTCTCACAGATGACCAGGTCTTACTGCATTTGGACATCATTTATTTCAAAAACTAACTTTGTTCTGTATCTTGAAAATTTTCAGGTGATTGAAGGTTTGGGCTTCCATTTGTACAAATACCTTTGTGTAAGACTTTCAACTCCACTAACACTTTGTAGCCTTTTTTTTGCTAATCTGCTTGCAATCCTCTTCATTCATTAGCAATTAGTGCTGCCTATATTAAGGCTGACTGTAATGCTTTCCTGCAGAGTTTCAATATGTACGAGAGTCTAGAATACTGGCAGTAAGAAGAAAACAAAAATTGAGATCCAGAACTGCATTTAATCCAAAGAACTTCCTGTGTTCAGAATGAAAAGCTGCAATATGGTACTAAATAGATGTCTCTTTAGTTTTTATTGGCTGATGTTAGAGATGTCACTTCCTGAAGTGTCTGGAATAGGTTCAGCCTAGTAGCTAAGGTGTTCCAGCAGAGGGAGGTCTGTGAGCTGCTTTATTCCACCATCTGTTGATGCTTTTGTGCAGATTTAATTCGATTAGCTGGTTGATGAGTGCCTCAAGGTCATCTGACGGTCCTGGATGTGGATTGTGTATTCTGGTTTAGAGGACAGAATTTGAAATGACAGATGGTGCTGGTTTTTTTTTAAATCGTATGTAAAGCAAATGTGAAAGTCTAACAACAGCATATGACATACAGATTTGCAAAAATACCAAGTAAGTTGAATCTCTTACGGCTATCAGCAGAATTTAATCTGTGTTTGTAAATGTGGACACATTTGAGCTGTTATCTCTACTTTAGAGGTATCCTATATTTCTGTGTGCCCTTAGTTCTCTGCTCCTAAGTTTTTGGTGCTAAATTTAATGTATGGTGGTGTTCAAATGAAGCAGTGAGAATATCAGAGTCCTTCTGTTTGATCGGTTTTAATGACTGTATTCCATTTGTTACAGCAAGGTTTGAGATGATATAACTTGTTTCAAACATCACAGGTTCAATTAATATTGCCCAGATTTTTTTTCCCTCAAAGTGACCCAGTTTCCATCTGGTTTTCACCTTTTCACCTTTTTGGGCAGGATAACAAGTCTATATAATATGATGCTTTGATCATGCAGGATAGGCTGGATGGACCCAAGGGTTTTTCTGGTCATAAGGACATACAAACTAGGAGCAGAAGTTGGCCACTTGTGCCTGCTCTGCCATTCAATAAGATTATGGCAGATCTGTTTGTGATTTGAATTCCACATTCCCAAGTATTCCTCCAAACCAGTGATAATCCCATCCAACAAGAATTTATCTCCTCCATCTCACCAATATTCATTGACCCTGCTTCCACTGCTTTCTGAGGCTGAGTGTTTCTAAGTCCCATGACTATCTGGAGAGAGAGAAATTCTCCTCATCGCTGTCCTAACAGCGAGACTCCTAATTTTTCAACTGGGCCCCTTAGTCTTTCATTGTTTGCCTATCAATGTCACCAGCTCCTGTTTGCCTCTTTAATTGGAATCAATATTCTATTGGCTTGCATTGAGGTCACACTCACTGACACGGAAAATGCTTGTCTTATGACCAAGTAAAGCCTTAGACAACTGAACCCGATTAGAGTATAGTTAATTAACTGTAGAATTTATTTGATGATTTTTTTTTTAGTCAGCTAAGAACAAATATATCAATCTTCTGACATAATCAAAACTAGCCCAAAATGTGTTCACTTTCTTTTGATACTGCCTTTAAGCTAATTTCAAGTAACACAACGTGGCAAGCACTTTGGTTATCTAAGCTGTATGGTCAAAGATATTGGTTTCCTTTTTTTTTGTGACAGTACACTCAACGAACCTAATTCACTGCAGCAACATACCATTTTACATGCATGTTATAGCCTGAAGCATGGGATAGCGATGGGGTTTTCACCTCTCTTTCTATCACATGATCATCCAGAATGTCTCCCACACTTACTGAGAGACACTGGCATTTGTTGGAAGGATTGGTGGGGGTTTTTCAAACTCTGACCTTCTGGGCAATGCTGACTGTATGACAAGTCCCTGTTTCCTGTCTTAATTTAAATGTGCACACAAGTGGATCACATTTACAGCACCCATTGTAAGAATAATCTTTGTTCTTGAAAATATTTTGGTTCCTATAATTAGAAGAATAAAGGACAAATCAGAAATATTGTTTATCATGCTCATAATTTTTAAAATGTGGAATATTTTACAGGAAATGACTATTGGGTCAATAACTATAAGTTAATTTACTGTAGAGTTGGACAAATATTTGAAAACATAGACTTAATAGAATATCAGGAAAAGGCAGGGAATAGAAATACAAAGGTTAGATGGTCTCCAGGGTTATCAATTTCTCAGGTATATGACCCAAATTTCTAGAATGTACCTCTGGATATAAGTCTTGAGAAACTGCTAGAATTGGGAATAGGGACTCGACCAATTACCTAATTCATGTCGGCTGTAGTGGGAAGATCCAGCTATAGCAACATATTAACCTAATATTGAATAATAGTCTTCAGTGACATCATATTGATGTCAGTAACTGCCATAATTTGGCAGGAAATTTAAATCAATGAACATAAATTGTTAAAGTTCATTCACTGTTTCTGATCTATGATTTTCTCATTTACAATGTATCTTGCATCCTCATTGTCAGAGAGTAGCACTTTTATCTCTGAGTCAGATTGTTCTGACTATGGAAGGTTGTGTGAGTGAGAGTGTGACAGTGTCAGAGATGCTCTTGAATGTGATGTGAAGCTGAACTTCCATCTGTCTGCTCTGGGTGACATAGTGCCATTTTGAAGAAAAGCTGGGAAAGTATTTTCAGTCTCTTCCAGAATATTTAACGCTGAAAAGCATCACAAAAACATTAACTGGTTATTATTGCATTGCTGTTTGTGGGTGTGTGTTAGATACACATTGGCTGCCATGTTTGCTACATTATATTTTCTATGATGCAGTAACTACTCTGCACGAGTGCTTCATTTACTGAATGGGAAAATCTGACTTTGAGGTGTCTGATTAGAAAAAGTGCTATAAAGATCCAAGCTTTATATTTTTCTCAGAATTTTTCTCTCAGGCTATCTCTTTCTTAGACTGTTTAGATCATATTCTTCTCCCAAATGAAATACAAAAAGCTTTGCAAGAGGAAGTTGAACTATATAGTGATTCCTTTTGATTTAGTCAGTTCCGATTATTCACACAGTGTGAACAATCTTTCTCAGTTGTGTAAAACACATCTGTCATCAGTAGTCTATTGTATTATATCATTCATATCTCATTATTTTGTATTCAGCAATTTTTGATTTAACAAGATTCTGCTGTGAAATTATATATGCAGACTTGACTTTCACCTGCAACCTCATTAAACCAGCTTTTTATGGATTTAAGTTAATTGGCACTAGAACAACTACTGGTAGTTTAGAGATGCATTACATTTAGGGAGAGGATGCAGTTTTAAAAAATGCAGCAAAAGGTTGGCACTTTGTGGCACAGTTGACAATAATCTTCATTGTTTATTAAGACACTATTCTTCAACTTGAAGACTTTTTGCAGAGTATCCTTCCAAGGAGGTCTACTTACTGACAAACCATTTTCATTCGTGTCTATAGCATCTGTACACAGGAGTGTCCCCATTTCCTCCCATTGACCACAATAATTTGGTTCATCGTGTTCGTGAAAGAGATATTAATATTGCTCTACTCTCAGTGCTTCAGTTTGTCTACAGAACAGCTGGATTAATGTGCTGAATGGTTATTTGTATGATTATTAACAGGATATACTGATGAAGCAACACCTATGGGTGTCAGTTTTTCATATTCATTGTTCCATGGTGTGGTCATTGTGATGTATCTAACTTCCAACAACGCTGGGCAAATGGCTGTCAGGTTAGTAGCAAGGGAAGATGTAACATCATTCCCACCAAGAGAAATGAAACCCCACTAAGTGAGACTTATTCTAATTAAATGGTGTTCTTGTCTCTCCTGAATAATGAGATATCAATGTGTTTATGGGATCTTCGTTTTTGACTTGTGTCAAGCAAAATGGAGCCCCCGCTCGGACCACTCCCATACCTTCTGCCACCAGAGTAAGTGTGAAGCACCCTGCCTGACTGTCCATAACAATAATTACTATTCATTTACAAGTAATTAGACTGTAACTACACATAAGTAGTTTTAAATCATCAGCATATAACACTACAAACCAAAACTCTAACCTCCTATTAAAGTCCCCACACTCTTGCATGCGCACACAAAATAGGTTATAGTCAAAGGAAAGTTGGAAGGTAGTTGATTGGTTCCCATTCACGGCTTGCTGAGATGATCCTTATCATCCTAACGGTGGTCAAAAATGTTGTTTTCAGTCGTCTTTCTCTCGATGCTTCCATTGGTTTGCGAGAGACACAAGTTGGCTAGTTCACTTATAAAAGGTCTTTGGCTTATCAGTGACATGCCCAGAGCCTATAACAACTGCTGCAGGAAAGATGAATTGGTTTTCTTCAGATTTCTAATTTGGTTTGACTGCATAAAATAGAGAAACAAATCTTGTTCCTGATCAAAGCATTTCTCTGTCTTATTCCCAGTTAACTGAGAACCAAATTCATAGTATGTTGGCAGGCAAAAGACTTTTGTTATCTTTAAATAGTCACTAATCCACAGGCTAATCAGCTGCTTGTTGCTTCTGTACATGGAAACCCTTGGCTCCAACTCATCTGCAATAACTTAAATAACTATTTTGAACAAACAGCAATGTATATAATGTCAGGTCACTTGTTTTTCAAAGCATGCAGTCATCCCTTTTACAAAACTGGTTTTGAATCAGTTATTTCCCATTTCTGTCCACAATTTTTTAAAAAAAAATGGTCTTTATAGTAAATAGATTTGCAGCTATGTTACTTATATGGATGTTACTTATAGGAATTATGTTGGTAGTCAAACAGCCAATTTTGAGATTTTTTTTAGGTTGAATGCAATTCTTCTGTCCTAGTTGCTTTTGGCAATAGCTGGCTAGCACCAATTTAAAATGGGTTTCTTGTTTACCTGCAGTGCAGGGATGTTTAATGTCTGTTCTCAAACCTGCAACTTTCACATGATAATATGTGTGCTAAAGCATCAGGCCTCTACCACACTCTGATATGGATGAAAGTTGTGTTTCAACTCCATTGTTGTAAATCCCTGGAAGGATAAAAGGCAAAAATGTCTGCAGGAGATGGCCTGAGAAGTGTTTAGTTAATCACCCTCTCATTATCTTTTCCATTTCAGTCTTAGAATGTGAAATTTTCCCACTCTTTATACTGATGTACCATTCCAGAATTGAATGACTCTTTTGTCAACCATTTGAGTTCACATCCACCATCATCTTTCAGCTAACTTGTCTTTTAAATCAAAATGCATGTTGTAGTTAAAATTTAAGTACGGTCATGAATGATTTGCGGGTTATGACTGGTATTCATGAAATGTCTCCTGTATGATAGATGAAAAAGCATTTATTTATTGGCTCTGGCTAAAGCTGTCTAACCAGCAGGCACAGTATGGATGCTGCAAGCATGCAGATAGGTACTAAGTCAGCACTATGAGAGCAAGCGAGCAGCATTGAGATACTCTCTGGTCCAATTCTTCATGTGCCAGGCCCCTGTGTACAAAGACTCCTTGCAGCAACATTCCAATGCTGGTTGTTGTTCTGCCCTGTAATGCAGATCTGAATCTCCTAACTGTCTTGTAAGAGAATTGGAGAGATGCCATGAGTATCATGATAGGGGTCCTGAGGAGTGTTGCTGAATAAAGAAACCTTGGAGTGCAGGTTCATAGTTTACATTAGATTTCCTACAGTGTGAAAACAGGCCCTTCGGCCCAGCAAGTCCATACTGACCTTCTGAAGAGCAACCCACTCAGACCCATTTCCCACTGACTAATACACGTAACACTATGGGCAATTTAGCATGGCCAATTCACCTGACCTGCCCATCTTTGGACTGTGGGGGGGAAACCGGAGCACCCAGAGGAAACCCACACAGACACAGGGAGAATATGCAAACTCCCACAGTCGCCCGAGGCTGGAATCGAACCTGGGACCCTGGTGTTGTGAGGCAGCAGTGAGACAGTAGAATCGTAGGTAGATAGGATAGTGAGGGCGGCATTTGGTATGCTTTCCTTTATTGGTCAGAATATTGAGTATAGGAGTTGGAGGTCATATTGTGGCTATTCAGGACATGGATTAGGCCATTTTTGGAATATTGTTTGCAATTCTGGAGTGTTGGAGGCTTAGGGGTGATTTTATAGGAAGGGCAGATTGAGGGAGCAGTTTTTAAAAATTGTTTTATTAATACAAGTTTAGAGTACAAGAGCAGGGATCTTATCTACTCACTCAGCTTCGTAGAATCATAGAGATGTACAGCAAGGAAACAGACCCTTTGGTCCAATTTGTCCATGCCGACCAGATATCCCAACCTAATCTAGTCCCATTTGCCAGCACTTGGCTCACACCCCTCTAAACCCTTGCTTTTCATATACCTATCTAGATGCCTTTTTAAATGTTGTAATTGTACCTGCCTCCATCACTTCCTACGGCAGCTCATTCCATACACGCACCACCCTCTGTGTGAAAGTGTTGCCTCTTAGATCCCTTTTAAATTTTTGCCCTCTCACCTTAAACCTATGCTCTCTAGTTCTGGACTCCCCCACTCCTTGGAAAAGACTTTGTCTATTTACCCTATCTATGTCCCTCATGATTTTTGTAAACCTTTATAAGGTCACCCCTCAGTCTCTGATGGTCCAGGGAAAACAGCCCCAACCTATTCAGCCTCTGCCTATAGCTGAAATCCTCCAACCCTGTCAACATCCTTGTAAACCTTTTCTGAACCCTTTCAAGTATCACAACATCCTTCCGATAAGAGGGAGATCAAAATTGCACACGGTATTCCAAAAGTGGTTGAACTAATGTCCTGGATAGCTACAATGTGCCCTCCTAACTCTTATACTCAATGCTTTGTCCAATAGAGAAAAGCATACCAAATATGTTCTTCACTATCCTATCTACCTGCGACTCCACTCTCAAGGAACAATAAACCTGCACTCCAAGCTCTCTTTGTTCAGCAATACTCCCCAGGAGCTTACCGTTAAGTGTATAAGTCTTGCTCTGATTTGCCTTTCCAAAATGTAGCACCTCACATCTATCTAAATTAAACTCCCTCTGCCACTCATTAGCCCATCTGATCAAGATCCCATTGTACTCGGAGGTAACCTTCTTCACTGTCCACTACACCTCTGATTTTGGTGTCATCTGCAAACTTACTAACTGTACCTTCTATGCTCACATCCAAATCATTTACACAAATGACAAAGCAGTGGATCCAGCAACAATCCTTGTGACACACCCAGGAGTCGCATGCCTCCACTCTGAGAGGCAACCTTCTACCACCACCCTCTGTATTCTACCTTCATGCCAGTTCTGTATCCAAATGGCCAGTTCTCTCTGTATTCCTGGCAATCTAACCTTGCCAACCAGTCTACCATGAGGAACTTTGTCAAACACCTTACTGAAGTCCATATAGATCATGTCCATCACTCTGCCCTCATCAATCCTCTTTTTAAACTTCAAAAAAACTCAAACAAGTTTGTGAGACATGGTTTCTCATGCACAAGGTCATGCTGACTATTCCTAATCAATTATTGTCTGTCCAAATACATATAAATCTTCAGGATTCCCTCCAACTTGCCCCACCATTTATGTCAGGCTCACCGGTCTATAGTTCCATGGCTTTTCCTTACAGTCTTTCTTAAATAGTGGCACCACATTAGCCAACCTCTAAGCTTCCAACACCTCACCTGTGACTATTGATGACACAAATATCTCAGCAAGGGGTCCAGCAATCTCATCCCTAGCTTCCCACAGAGTTCGAGGGTACACTTGAGCAGGTCTTGGGGATTTACCTGCTTTTATAAGTTTTAAGAGACGCAGGTGTAATATGGGCATTTTTCAAGATGTCACCATCTATTTCCCCACATTCTATTGTTATGACACAGTGGAGAAACCTTCTGTTAATTAAGCCAAGCACCCAGAAAAGCTCATCTCGCCTCATAATCTGTTAAAGTAAGAGTGAGTGATCGAGAACTCCCAAACTCCACTATCTAAAGAAAATAATATCGATTTATTATCTAACTCTAAAAGTGAACATTAAACAACAACTATTCACAACTCTAATTCCCTCTTTCTCTAAACTGCTTATTGCTTGCCTCCAACTCTATAACCATATGCCGTTCCAATAAGACACTTATTAAAATTGCATCAACTAATTTCAAAACCATACAGCAGCTGTCATTTCTGGTGTCTGTCTTCTTCTGGTTGAAGATCTCCCTGGATCATCATCTTTCTTTTACTGTGAAGATGTTTCATACAAAAGGTACCTTTGATAGAGAGTGTTTGAAATGGCAGTTACTCTGTCTGACTTTCAAACTGCCTGCCTCTTTTATAACCCCAACATCAGATCATCTCATTGGTTCAATGTTGAAAAAACAATAAATTCAAATTTGATTGGGTTTTAATACCCTAGGGCATAATTTAAACTGTTTAAATTTGAATTGTTGTCAAAACAGCAACAGATTCAGGTATTTATTTCACAGCCAAATGTTACATATTCTCAACTTTTCAGCACACTCTGGGGCAGCTAGTTAGTCACAGTGCTTGTAAGCTCTCAGTGCAAGACAGCATTCACTCTCTCTTAAAGGTACAGTGCACGATATCTTCAAAACACTATACCTTTCATGTCCTTCTCCACAGTAAATATTGATACAAAATACTCATTCAATATCTCCCCTATCACCTGTGGTTCCACATATAGGCTGCCTTGCTAATCTTTGAGTGACCTTATTCCCTTCCTAATTATCCTGTGGTCTTAATACATTTATAAAATCCCTTTGGTTTCTCCTTCACCCTATTTGCCAAAACTATCTCATGTCCCCTTTTTGCCCACCTTATTTCCTTCTTAAGTATACTCTTACTGCCTTTACACTCTTCTAAGGATTCATTCGATCTCTCCCGTCTATACCTGAAATGTGCTTCCTTCTTTTTCTTAACAAAAACCATCAATTTCTTTAGTCATCCAGCATTTCTTACAACTACCAACCTTTCCTTTCACCCTAATAGGAATTTACTGTGTCTGGATTCTCATTTCATTTTTGAAGGCTTCCCATTTTCCAGCCATCCCTTTATCTGTGAACACTTGCCCCTAATGAACTTTTGAAAGCTCTTGCCTAATACTTTTCCATCACTATTTTAAAATGAATATGATAATGGTTGCTGGCCCCAAAGTGCTCCCCCACCTGCCCTGCCTTATTTTCCAAGAATAGGTCAAGTTTTGCACCTTCTCTAGTAAGTATATTCACGTACTGAATCAGAAAATGTTTTTTGTACACACTTAACAAATTCCTCTCCATCTAAATCTTTAACATTATGGCAGTCCCAGTCTATGTTTGGAAAGTTAAAATCTACAACCATAACTGAGATCTCCTTACAAATTTGTTTCTCAATTTCCCACTGACTATTAAGGAGTCTATAATACAATCTCAATAAGGTGATCATCCCTTTCTTATTTCTCAGTTCTACCCAAATAACTTTCCTGGATGTATTCCCAGGGATATCTTCCCCAATTACAGCTGTAATGCTATCTCTTATCAAAAATGCCACTCTCCCTCCTCTCTTGCCTCCCTTTCTATTCTTCCTATAGCACTTGTATCCTGGAACATTACGCTGCCTGTCTTGTCCATCACTGAGCTATGTCTCTGTAGTTGCTATGATATCCCAGTCCCATATTCCTAACCATGCCCTGAATTCATCTACTTTCCCTGTTAGGACTCTTGCATTGAAATAAATGCAGTTTAATTTATCAGTCCTACCTTGTTCTCTGCTTTGCTCCTGCCTGTCCTGAGTGTTTAACTTGCTCCTTTTCCCAACCATACCAGTTTCAGATTGATCTTTCCTCACTATTTCCCAGGGTCCCACCCTTTCCCCGCCACCCACACCATCACCCCACCTCACCCCCTACCCACCCCTACGCGCCCTCCCCCCATACTAGTTTAAATCCTCCCGAGCAACTCTCGCAAATCTCCCTGCCAGTATATTAGTCCCCTTCCAATTCAGGTGCAATCTGTTCTTCTTGTACAGGTCACCTCTACCCCAGAAGAGATTCCAATGATTCAAAAAATGTGAATCCATCTCCCATACACCAGCTCCTCAGCCATGCATTAATCTGCTCTATCCTCTTATTCCTACCTTCACTATCTCATAGCACCAGGTGTAATCCAGATATTATTACCCTCTGACCTCTTTTTTTTAAATCTGCTGGAGTTCTGGGAACTAAATTTTCGGAAAGATGTGATTGCACTGGAGCGAGTGCAGACAAGGTTTATGAGGATGGTACCAGTGATGAATAATTTTTTAAATTGAAGATGAGCTAGAGAAGTTGGCACTGTTTTCCATGGAGCAGGGGAACTGAAAGAAGATGTGGCAGAAGTAGTCAAATTGTGAGTAGTCTGGACAGAGTGACAAAGGTATTCTTACTGGGAAAGGATGAAGAACCAGAAAGCATTGATTTAAAGCTAATATCAAGAAGTAGAAGTATTGTGAGTCTCAGTAATAGTTTTATTCTTCCATGGTATATGGGTCAGCATTTATTACCCATTTCTAGTTGAACTTGAGAAGGTGATAGTGAATTACCTTCTTCAACCACTGAGTGATGATAAAATCTAAATCTAAATTTTCTGAAGGGAGAGCCTCAATTCTGTTAGTGAAGGAGTTTTAGGAATTTGATGAAGTGACACTGGAAGATTGGTGATGTATTTTCTAGTTTGGATGGTGAATGGCATAGAGGGAGACTTCAATTGGTGGTGCTCCCACATATCGGCTTCTTTTGTCCTTCTGATGAGAGTTGTGGGTTTGGAGGTACTGTCTAAGGAACCTTCATGAATTTCTGTCATGCATCTCATAGATGGTACACTCTGCTGCTACTGAGTTTTGGTTGAGTGGATGAATGGCGCCACATCCACAAACAATCAAGTTGGCTTCTTTGACCTTGATGGTGTCAAGCTTTCTTGTGTGTTGTTGGAGCTGTACTCATCCAGGCAAATGGGAAATGTTCCATCACACTCCTAAATTGTGTCTAGTAGATGGTGGACAGGTTTTGGGAAATGAGATGAGTTATTTGCTTCAGGATGCCTAGCCTCTGTCTGCACAAACAAGTCAATGTACTAAAATAATGAGTGCAGTTGAGTTTCTGGTTAGTTGTAACTGCAGGATATTGATAATGGGGGAATTCGGTGATTTCAATGCTACTTGTTAGCCCAGACCTAGATATTGTACACCTATTGCTACTTTTGAACATGCGCTGCTTCAATGTCTATAGAATCATGAATGACGCTGAACATTGTACAACCATCATCAAACATTCCCACTCGGGCTTTATGATGAAGGGAAGCTGGTTAATGAAGCTGCTGAAGATAATTGGATATAGGACACCACACTGGGGAACTCTTAGAATGCATTGCCTGCGAGTGGTGGTGGGATGCTTAACCAAAGCTGCTCAAAGAGAATTAAATAGCTCTGCAAATGGTTATTGGAAAAAAGAACAATGAGGAGAAGGCAACAGATTGGCATTATGTGAGCTGTTCATTTTAACCCCTTGCTGTCCCTGTCCCTGGAGTATTTGATGGATTGGTGTTGGGGGATCTTTTAAGTTTACTTTTAGCTCAGAGTAGTGGGAATTTGCTTCTGCAATTAACCCCTTGTTGTCCCACCCCAGTACTATTTGATGGGGATGGTATTGCGGAGACTTTCCTTTCTGTTTATATCATCTTAAAAAGAGGAGGGGGACCCCCACCTGGCCAGTGTGAGGTGGTATAAAGACATTTTTTTGTTTGCAGAGAATGTATACGTATGTTTGGTATAGCACACGGTATTCTCACCTGGCCCATATGATAAATTAGAACCTTCCACTGAGCCAGGAAAATGTGTACCTTGCTTATGTGATGAAAAGCGAGCTGCTTCTCATGCAGAATGTATCTGTTATTTCAAATCCTACTTTAGTGTTTTCAGCAGGTGAGGTGTGAACAACCCAAGAGTACTTAAATTTCTTAACCATCCCTCCACATATCACTGTCTATTTATATCACTGCCCCTTGGTAAGCCAGGGCACTGTCACATGATCATAGAGTTCTCCAATCAGAGCCATGTCAGCTGCCTTTATGGTCTATTTCCTGTCTGCGTGTGTTTGGAGAGGGTTAGGACTGCAATTTGTGTTCAGCACCTCAGCAAGGGAGAGCTCCCACTTATTCCTAATAGCATCTTCATACAAATCAGAATCTCAAGGTCCAGAGGCAAGATCCATTAGCACAAACAGCTCAGGGGAATCCAGCCATGGTAAGTCAGGCCTTTCATATTACGCAGGAAAGCACTGATTGATCAGCAGCAATACTTTGTTCACCTTTAATGAGATTTACTGAGGTTCACATAGCTACTGCAGCCTTTTTAAAAGTGACATGTTTCAGAATTAATCTAACAGTCTCCTGCGGTGAGCCCATGTGAAAGTGATGCAGAGATGAGGTGAGTGCTTGTCTCTTTACCTGTGTTGCCTCCTCCTTTAGTCTGATAACTGTCTGTGAAAACTCCCTTTATAAGAGAGCATTGACTGTCTCTGTGACTGCTGCTGTCAGCAGCTGTAGGTGCAGAGAGCAAGCAGGGCACTCAACACAGGCAGAGCTTGAGTCTGTCATTACAAAGCTCCAAAGTGGAATTTATTCTGCTCTGCATTTGCTCCTTGCATGTGCCTTCATGCCGTGTGGCTGTGATGGATGTCTTAAACTGCAGTGATAGAAAGATCATTTTGAGGCTAAGTGCCTAATATATTGGATAAAATTTGAGAGATTTCTATTAGAACTTATGAGGTGTCCACTTACTGAAAAGGAGTTTTTAAGTAGTGCCGGTCATTCAGAATTTGTTGCTGGCAGTACTGTGTTTGCAGCTATGGGTAGAACACTGCAGTAGAGGATCACAATAACTTTAAAAGCAGGACCCAGCCCAATAATCTCTGAGCCTGGGAGGGAATCACTCTCAGTATCTAATACTCCTAGATGAGGTAAGCAATGCTATTTAACAATGTACTCAAACCCAACATCAGAATCCCAAGTCCAACTATAAATATCACTACAATATTCTTCCATTATCTTTTGTAGTTAACTTGTTGAACCTCTGAAATTGCTAATTTAGAAGAGATTTTGTGCTGTGGACCACTGACTTCTCAATCAAAGCTATTTAGAATAACGTTACTTTGGATTCTTAGCCCACAAACGGAGCTTAATTTGTTGTCTTTTTGCTCCCCATATCAGTGACATAGACCTACATTGCAGTAATTTAATGTCAACCAACATGTGTTTCTTGGTGTGTGAATGGTAGCAGTTCTATTGTGAAAGGCATTGCAACATAACTCTCAAACTTACATTGATTCGGTTGTGGTATGCATTTAAGTTGTATGATGCTTGTTTATAAATGGTTTAAAATGCAGTATGTTTGTTAATGCTGCATTACAAATGTTGTCATCCATACACAAGGAATGACAGTTTGTGCTGAACATATATTGCTGACTGTAGTGATTGTAACGAGGTCAGCTGTGTGGACCTCATAGAATATGAGTTCTCTGATTGGGGTTGTTAATCTGGTCTAATCCAGGAGTCCTGGCTGATAGATAAGCATAGGGACATCAGACTTCCTGCTCACTTTGAGACCTGGCTCTGAGGGAGCTGGATCAGTGTCAAGGACTGTCCACATGTAAAATAAAGGGTGACTTGGTGATGGGATGCCAGCCTCTGTGGAGTTATTTCACTGGGTGGTCTGCATCATGGTAGATAATTCCTGAGAATAAAATCAAAGTGTTGGAAATACGCAATGGGTTTTGCAGCATCTATGGAATAACTGAATTAACATTTTTCGTCACAATCTTCAGGACAGCTTTGGAGGTTTTCTGTGCTCTGTAGTAGACAAAACCTAACACAAGTTTATCTGTCACTATAATTGAGCAACCTTTCATGAAAAAAAAGACACAATTGATTCCCATGACACGAATGTCAACCACAAGAAGTGCAGATCAAACCATCACAGGCACGCTTATCCAACTATTGATTTAGGTCAACAGAAAAACCAAAGAAAATATGTAACTGTTTCCCAAACTTCACTTCCTTGAGTGAGCACTTCACTTCAGTGATACAACCTTCAAGTGTTTGGCCTTCGCATATTTAGTATAGAATTAAAATACGCATATTCCTGATTCTAAAAGATCAAAGTCCTCACTCTGAATTTATCATCGGAATCCTAGCACAAGTGATAAATAATATGACAAATGTTGATTGTACAGAGCTTAAGCGTTGTTAAAAAGGAGACCAGGAGTTGAAACTTTTGTCTTGCACTCATCAGAATGGGGACACAAAAAACAAACTGAACAAAAGATGCCCCATTTTATACAGGGTGAGAAAGGCAGCTGCTTTGATGGCTAAAACATTAAGCAGCCTCTCTCATCCTGTATAAAATGAGATCTTTTTTCAAATCAGTTGCTTGTGGCCTTGTTCTGATGAATGCAAGACAAAAAGTTTCAACTTTTAGTCTCCTTTGTAGCGATGTTTACATTGCATATGTATCTGTCGCTCACGCGCTCTTTGATATCTGTAAATCTATTTATCTATATATCTGTAATAAGGACTAAGAGCTGGAATAAACCATTTGGCCTACTGAGACTGTTTCATCATCCAGTAAAATTACGGTTGGTCTTCCACCTCAATTCCATTTTTCAGCACTATCCCCATATCCCTTAATTCTCTTGGCATCCAAACGTCCATTAATCTCTGTTCTAAATATAAGTATATCCCCTGGAAAGTTAATAATCACTTTGTATTGATTTTATGAAAATTGAAATTATGTGTAAAGCGTGCTTATGAAATTTGTTTCTCTGGTTGAGCTAAGAATTAGCAATAGGGATTGTATTCTGTGGTTTCAAATAAGAGTTGCCAATGTTTGATTAATAACATTTTTAATTACTTATTACAATAAATGCCCTAAAATGTGAAATCAGGATGTATAAATTGAATGTGAATTGTTTGGGGAAGTTTCCAAAATATCCATTTTAATTTTTTCTTTCTTTTCTGTTCTTTTTCTCCCTCTTTAACTCTTGTATTTTTCTTTCACCCACTATAACTCCTACACCTCAGTCCTTCCTCTGTTCATTTCACTCCTTTCTTTCTTTATTTCTCAAGTATTAATCTCATCAGTTTAGAAGATTGTTCTGTTGCTCACTAAAATTTCCTGTGCTATTGCTCTCACAATTGCACTTTCAGCAATTTTGTGGACAAAATTTCAAAAGCCTAATTATAAGTTGATGCCAAACCAACTCCAGCAAACTTTGAAATAAAAACAGAAATTGCTGGAGTAACGCAGCAGTCCTGTTAGCATCTGTGGAGAGAAAAAAGTTACATTGCAAGTCCAGTGACCCTTCTTCAGAAAGTATATATATATTCTTTTAATTTATTCACTTATGGGTTATGATCATTACTGTCAAGGCCGAGAGTTGTTACCACCACTACTATCTTTGAGAAAGTGTTGGTGAATGATTTTTTTTCAATATAACTGAGTGGCTTGCTAGGCCATTTCAAAGAGCTGATAAAATCCACAGTTTTGCTATGGCTCGCACGTAGACATACTTGATGACCAAATCCACACCCGAGAATAGGTTCATGAATCTGATGTGGTTTACAACACATCCTGATAGTTTTGTGGTTACCATTACTTACACTATTGTTATTCCAGACTTATGGACATGAATGTTTATGTAATATGCTCAATCCACATATAATAAACATGCACACATGCAATAAAATCTGTATATTGCTATTGGCCTACCACTTTATCACTACCGAATTCAGCACCGTAGCATTGCAAGTGCCACAACTATTTAAGGCTAGGCATCAGTAAATATTAATCTGACAGTCTGTGGTCAGTTCTGGCACTGTTGCCAAGCTTATAGTTCCAATGTGAGTGGCCTGTGTATACGTTGGAAACATTAAACATACAGAGTGAGCAGATTGTGACATCAAATGGAGACTTTCACTGATTTAGTACCTGACCTCACAGGCCCTTTTCACAGCCTTTCTTACAGTATCCCAGCTAAATGTGTGCTCAAACTACATGTGTAGTATTCTTAACTGGGGAGCCTCCAGTTTTAAGTTTCTTTTGCTGTGACTGAGTTAATAGAAGTATGATCTTTGCCATTGTTGTAGGATTGTGCAAAAAGCATTTGGATTCAGAAGGGAGGGTGCTGGACATTGACAAGAAGACTAGAGGAGTTTGAAGACCTGACAGCAGGAGTTCTGCTTTCACCATTGCGGGCTCTCACTGCTCTTTCTCCTGGCCTGCAAACTAACAGGGACATGGAACAAAGGCAGAGGAAATGCAAGCATTATTCAGCAAGAGGAGGACAGGGCTCTCCGTTGAATGCTGTATGTACCCTCCAACTATTATCAAGGAGCACTTCTCTACTTCCATTTACCAGTTCTTTTACCAGATCAATAATGCTACTAGCGCGTATCCCGCTGGGTGACTGAAGGTGATGTTGCAAGGATTTCGCAGTTCGGTGTAGTACGTTGTTGCATCAATGCTCCAGTATGCCAGGAGAGAGGAAATCAGCATCCTCTCTCTAACCAGCGAAATAAAAAGTGTACAATTCTTCCAGCACCATGGAGTTTCCAATGTTTGCTGTGATATGTGCATATACCTAATAAGGCATATAGTTTAAACTGGTGTCAGTCGTAATGAAAGTGGAGTGTAATACTGCACTTGGGTGGCTCTGCAGAAGCTGGAGGAGCAATACCAGAGCTGAATCCCTGAGTGTGCATTTTGATTTATCTTGTCTTAGTGAATGCCCACTATCATGACTTTGTTTGGCTTTGTTTGGTGCCAGCCAGCTATACTTGACACCACTTTGAACTAGGGGCTGGCTCCTTTCTGACAATGGCTACCTGCTCAGACACCAGACTTGTGACTCCTCTCTGTCAAATGACTATGTATGGCTCTTTACAAAGCTTCATCAGCTGTCAAACTCCAAATGCACACTCCCTTTCAGAGGTGCAGTCTAGCTGCACGTTTGTGCTGTCCAGGCACACTCCTGGATGATGTTGCTGAGCATGTAGCCAGTTGAAGTGCAATTCTTCGCTAAGTCGATGTTCTATGATCATTGCAATGAGGAAACAATATGAAATGTGCATGCTGCCTGTCCCAGGCTGCCTACATGCATGGTAATTGTGCCTTGCGTTTACAGTGCTCGTGAATGGGCCAAAAGGAGTTTTCAGACCTTGTTTTCTCTCTCCCCAAAACTCTTACTCTCTCAATTATTATGATGCTTCATTGGCACAGAATAAAACTGTTACTCTCTTTGTACTTATTTCTGACACCACACATTAGTCCACAGCAGCCTAAACTCTCCAGCAACCAAGACTCTGGAGCATTTGTAAACTGTGACATTTGGAAGATTGATGCAGAAATGAAAGCTCAGAGAGCAGGATTGAATGATACAGGCAAATGTATTGTAGACACTCCCAGCAAGTGACAGCAGGGGCTTAGCAGATGGTTTGCTTCTGAATGTTTTCATTGTTTGTTTTTGTGGTCATAGGTTTTATGAAGATAAATAAGTATTTAGAATGATGTTCAAATGCATCCAAACCTTTCTTAGAAGTTAGTTCCTCGAGTGTTAGCACTGTTCACAAGAGAATTTAATTAAGTTTATTAGTCAATTCCAGTCAAACACTAATGCCCAACAGATGTGTTGTGCACCAGTAGGAGCCCCACAGGAAAGTCCCTCGTGGTTCACCAGGCCCTTGTACAACTTTGTGATCAGCAGACCTCAGAGTTTTTCCAGCTCCTTCTGTTGTTTCTCACACTCATCCTTTACAGATGGTTCTTGTCTAGCTAGCTGATATGCATTTGTTCAAAATCTTGTGCTTATCTCCAACTTTGCCCTTTAGCTTCTCATCCTCAGATGTAACCTTCTTGTTGAATTAGCTGTGTGCAAACATGACTTGAGAAGTGGGGGCATGATTTAGCTGTTCTGTTACCGCTCTGTATAATCACAGCTGATCTTCCAATGCAACTCTTCCTTCCCCATTAACCCAATTTCCTCATTTTCAAAATGTTTTGTTGTGATTTTTGGGTCTGGGTGTTTTTAGTGTCACAAAGATAAGTTGAATGAGTCCATAGTTTGTTTTAAAGCAATAAATATTTACTTTATGGCTAACTCTTTACTTTGCATGAAGAGGATATACGTGGAGCTTCTGCACCCTTGTAGACTGCTCTTGCCATTCGCATAACTCTGACCATCATGTCTGCCTTTGATATCAACCATATTACACTACATCTTCCCCAAGCCTTTATTCCGAACATATTTACATCCTCACCTCCAAACCTCTTTTCCCCCAAAACCCCCAAGTCTCAGATTTCACGGTTTAGTCTCTGATGTGCCAGCCTCCCTGATCTGGCTATGTCCTCCTCTTGAGCTCAAAGATGTTTTGTTCTTTCCGATCTGTTAGTGAGAGCCTTCTTCTCGAAGGTACTGCTTTCTACTTCGGAATATGAAGCCCAAGTTTCTCTCTTTTGTTGTTTCAAGCTATTGGCATTTCTCCTTATGGTCTGTCTCAGCCATATGTGCTCTTGGTTATGTTTTTTTAAAAAAAGAGTAATCATACTTTCTCTCTCACTCTTTTTTTTGTCCATGGGCTTAGGCTTTGTAAGCTCTTATACTGTGTGTCTGTTTGAAGTTTGAAAACTGGTTATCCCTTTGTTCATCATTTTGCTGTATAACTTTGTTGTTGCCAGTTGGTTATAGGCCAGGCTAAGCCTGTAAGAAAGTGAACATTGAACAACTGGTTTTACCTGGTTAAAAATTACAACACCAGGTTATAGTCCAACTGGTTTAATTGGAAGCACACTAGCTTTCGGAGCGTCACTCCTTCATCAGGTGATTGTGGAGGGCTCGATCGTAACACAGAATTTATAGAAAAATTTGCAGCCCTCCACTATCACCTGATGAAGGAGCGACGCTCCGAAAGCTAATGTGCTTCCAATTAAATTTGTTGGATTATAACCTGGTGTTGTGTGATTTTTAACTTTGTACACCCCAGTCCAACACCAGCACCTCCAAATCATGGTTTTATCTGGTACATATTTATATACAAATGGCCACTTGAGGGAGCTATTATACTGCTCCCTCTTTCTTCAACATATTTATTAATAAAGTAACAGAGATGTACAGCACGGAAACACCCTTTGGTCCAACTCGTCCATTCCAATCAGATATCCCAACCTAATTTAGTTCCACCTGCCAGCAACCAACCCACTTCCCTCCAAATCCTTCCTATGAAAAAAACATCCAGATGCCTTTTAAATGTTGAAATTGTACCAGCCTCCACTATGTCCTCTGGCAGCTCATTCCATACATGCACCATCCTCTGCGTGAAAAAGTTGCCCCTTAGGTCTCTTTTACATCTTTCCCCTCTCATCCTAAACTTATGCCCTCTAGTTCTGGACTCCCCCATCCCAGAACTAACAAAGAACATTACAGCACAGGAACAGACCCTTTGATCCTCAGGCCTGCACCAATCCATATCCTCTATCTGCTGCCCATTTTTGAAAGGTCTGTATCCCTCTGCTCTCTGCCCAATCACTTGTCTATCTAGATACATCTTAAAAGATGCTATTATTCCTGCCCCTACTACATTCACTGGCACCCACCACCCTCTGCATGAAGAATTTTCCACGTATATCTCCCCTAAACATTTCACCACCCACTTTGAACTTGTGACCCCTAGTAATTGAGGCTTCCACTCTGGAGGAAAAAGGTCCTTGCTATCCACCCTGTCAACACCTCTCATGATTTTGTAGGCCTCAATCAGGTACCTCATCAACCTTTCTAAGAAAATAATCCGAATTCAGGGAATACTCTTGTCTATTTGTCCCATCCATGCTCTTCATGGTCTTATAAACCTCTGTAAGATCACCCCTCAGCCTCCGCCTCTCCCAATAGCTCAAATCCTCCAACCCTGGCAACATCCTTGTAAATCTTTTCTGACCCTTTCAAGTTTGACAACATCCTTCCATAGGAAGGAGACCAGAATTGCATGCAATATTTCAAAAGTGGCCTAACCAATGTCCTATGCAGCCACAACATGACCTCCCAACTCCTGTACTCAATACTCTGACCAATAAAGGAAAGCATACCAAACGCCTTCACTATCCTGTCTACTTGCGATTCTACTTTCAAGGACCTATGAACCTGCACTCCAAAGTCTCTTTGTTTAGCAACACATGCTAGGACCTTACCATTAAGTGTATAAGTCCTGCTAAGATTTGCTTTCCCAAAATGCAACACCTCGCATTTATCTAAATTAAACACCATCTGCCACTCCTCAGCCCATTGGCCCATCTGATCAAGATCCCGTTGGAATCCGAGGGAACATTCGTTGCTGTCCACTAAACCTCTAATTTTGATGCAAACTTAGTAACTATACCTCCTATGTTCACATCCAAATCATTTATGTAAATGACGAAAAGTAGTGGACCCAGCACCGATCCTTGCAGCACTCCACTGGTCACAGGACTCCAAAACCACCCTCCATCTTCTACCTTTTGTGCCAGTTCTGTCTCCAAATAGCTAGTTCTTCCTGTATTCCACAAAATCTAACCTTGCTAACCAGTCTCCTAGGGGGAACCTTGTCGAACGCCTTACTGAAGTCCATATAGATCACGTCCACTGCTCTGCCTTCATCAGTCCTCTTTGTTACTTCTTCAAAAAACACAATCAAGATTGTGAGACATGATTTCCCACACGCAAAGCCATGTTGACTATCCCTAATCAGTCCTTGCCTTTCCAAATACATGTACATCCTGTCCCTCAGGATTCCCTCCAGTGGGCGGCACGGTGGCACAGTGGTTAGCACTGCTGCCTCACAGTGCCAGAGACCCAGGTTCAATTCCTGCCTCAGACAACTGACTGTGTGGAGTTTGCACGTTCTCCCCATGTCTGCGTGGGTTTCCTCCGGGTGCTCCCGTTTCCTCCCACAGTCCAAAGATGTGCAGGTCAGGTGAATTGGCCATGCTAAATTGCCCATAGTCTTAGGTGAAGGGATAAATGTAGGGGTATGGGTGGGTTGCGCTTGGGGGGTTGGTGTGGACTTGTTGGGCCGAAGGGCCTGTTTCCACACTGTAATCTAATCTAAAAGCTTGCCCACCACGGACGTCAGTCTCACTGGTCTATAGTTCCCTGGCTTGTCCTTACCACCCTTCTTAAATACTGGTACCACGTTAGCCAACCTCCAGTCTTCCGGCACCTCACTTGCGACTATCAATGACACAAATATCTCAGCAAGAGGCCCAACAGTCACTTCCCTAGCTTCCCAAAGAGTTCTAGGGTACACCTGATCGGGTCCTGGAGATTTATCCCCCTTTTCTGCATTTCAAGACATCCAGCACTTCCTCCTCTGTAGTATGGACATTTTGCATAGGTGCCACCATCTATTTCCCTGCATTCTATATCTTCCATGTCCTTCTCTACAGTAAACACTGATGCAAAATACTTGTTTAGTATTTCACCCATCTCATGCGGCTCCACACAAAGGCCACCTTGCTGATCTTTTGAGGGGCCCTATTCTCTCCCTAGTTACCTTTTGTCCTTAATGTGTTTGTATTCTTTGGATTCTCCTTAACTCTATTTGCCAAAGCTATCTCATGTCCCCTTTTTGCCCTCTTAAGTATACTCCTTCTGCCTTTATACTCTTCTAAGGATCCACTCGATCTATCCTGTCTACCTGACATATGCTTCCTTCTTTTTCTAAACCAAACCTCAAGTTTTCTCGTCATCCAGTGTTCCCTTTATCTACCAGCTTTCCCTTTCAACCTAACAGGAATATACTGTCTCTGGACTCTCGTTATCTCATTTCCGAAGGCTTCCCATTTTCCAGCCGTCACTTTACCTGTGAACATCTGCCCCCAATCAGCTTTTGAAAGTTCTTGCCTAATACCATCAAAATTAGCCTTCCTCCAATTTAGAACTTCAACTTTTAGGTCTGGTCTATCCTTTTCCATCACTATTTTAAAACTAATAGAATTATGGTCGCTGGCTCCAAGGTGGTCCCCCACTGACATCTCCGTCACCTGTCCTGCCTTATTTCCCAAGAGTAGGTCAAGTTTTGTACCTTCTTCAGTAGTTACATTCACATACTGAATCAGAAAATTGTCTTGTACACACTTGACAAATTCCTCTCCATCTAAACCCTTTACACTATGGCAGTCCCAGTCTATGTTTGGAAAGTTAAAATTGCCTACCATAACCACCCTAATTTTCTTACAGATAGCTGAGATGTCCTTACAAATTTGTTTCTCAATTTCCCTCTGATTATTAGAGGGTCTATAATACAATCCAATAAAGGTGATCATCTCTCTTATTTCTCAGTTCCACCTAAATAACTTCCCTGGATGTATTTCCAAGAATATCCTCCCTAAGTACAGCTGTAATGCTATCCCTTATCAAAAAACACCACTCCCCTTCCTCTCTTGCCTCCCTATCCTTCCTGTAGCATTTGTATCCTGGCACACTAAGCTGCCAGTCCTGTCCATCCCTGAGCCATGTTTCTGTATCCCAGTCCCATGTTCCTAACCATGCCTTGAGTTCATCTGCTTTCCCGGTTATGTCCTTTGCATTGAAATAAATGCAGTTTAATTTATTAGTCCTACCTTGTCCCTCCTGAGCAGCTCTAGCAAATCTCCTTGCCAGTATATTAGTCCCCTTCCAATTCAGGTGCAATCCATCCTCCTTGTACAGGTCTACCCCAGAAGAGATTCCAATGATCCAAAAATGTGAACCCTTCTCCCCTGCACCAGCTCTTCAGCCACGTATTCATCTGCTCTATCCTCCTATTCCTACCCTCAGTAGCTTGTAGCACCGGGAGTAATCCAGATATTACTACCCTCGAGGGCCTCCTTTTTAAATTCCTGCCTAACTTTCTATATTCTCCCTTCAGAATCTCATCCTTTCTCTTCCTATGTCATTCATTCCAATGTGTACAATGACCTCCTGCTGGTCCCTCTCTCCTTTTGAGAACATTCTGCACCCTTTCTGAGACATCCTTGGCACCAGGGAGGCAACATACCATTCTGATATTTCATTACTGGCCTCAAAAATGTCTGTCTGTGCCTCTGATTAAACAGTCCCCTGACACAATTGATTACTTGGAACCCAACGTACCCCTCATTACATTAGAGCTTGTCTTGATACCAGACATTTGGCTGTTTGTGTTACATTCCCCTGAGAATCCATCACCCCCTACATTTTCCAAAACAGCATGTTTAAGATTGTATTTGTACTGACCTCTAATTTCAAATCTATGTTAACCCAATGTTTTTCTATTCTTCAAAGAATGTCTGCTTTCTTGACTCAGACTTTCCGATTTTGGGGAGGATCTTGAGCTATCTTTACCTGAGACTGACGAATCGCTTTCTCTAACAAGACTTGATTTTAGCCTTTGATCTTCAGTTGAATTTTCCTCTTCATTAGACACATGGGGCAGCTTGGTGGCCCAGTGGTTAGCATTGCTACCTCACAGCGCCAGGGACCTGTGTTTGATTCCAGCCTCAAGCGACTCTCTGTGTGGTGTTTGCACATTCTCCCTGTGTCTGCGTGGGTTTCCTCCCACAATCCAAAGATGTGTAGGTTAGGTGAATTTGTCGTGCAACTTTGCCCAGAGATGTGTAGGTTAGATGCATTAGTCAGAGGTAAATATAGAGTTATATGGTAGGGGAATGGGTCTGGGTGGGTTACTTTTTAAAAGATCAGTGTGGACTTGTTGGGCCAAATGGCCTGTTTCTACCTGTAGGAATTCTGTCTACATCTCTGACATGAATGTGAACTGGTTACGAGCACAACTTGGAGTAACTATTACTTACATTCCATCTTTCCAACTTAATGGACCCATTTGATTCTTCACAACCCCCTTCTTCATGAGCCTTTGAAAGTAAAACATGATTTATTTGTAAAAACCCCACCAAACAATATCTAAATATATTAAAGGACTGCACATTTGTAGGATTCTGGCTACTTCAAAAACTCAGGATATTCTTTCATCATAACTTGCTGAGTCAACTTCAGATTATATTCTCTCACTCTCTCCCTCTCATAATTCCCCTTCTGTCTAAATTATTTTCTTCTACTAATTCAAACGTGGCTTCAACAACAAACCTCATTCTTGACTGTCTTTAAAGAATCGATTCATGTGGCATTCTCCTGGTATGAGGTGTAATGAGGGTTAGCTCAATGACTGTGTGACTGATTTGCAATGCAGAGTAAAGCCAAAAGTGTGGGTTCAATTCTGACACCAGCTGAGGTTACCATTGAGGACTCTCCCTCCCAATCTCTCCCCTTGCCTGAGACGTGGTGACCCTCAGGTTAAACCACCACCAGTTGTGTCTCTCCAATGGGAAAGCAGCTTGTGGTCCATTTGGACTATGGTGACTTTATCTATTATGATAAATAAACAAATCATTCCTTAACTTGTGAATCTATGACATTTGAAATTTTCTTCATTTTGTATCACGTATTTGTTTGACAAAAGCAGGATTAACAATATGCTCTGCATGCTCTCCTCCATTTCAAGTGATGGAACACACGGGTGTTTGTCCTTTATATTCTCATGGCATTTGAAAAGTCTTTTGAACAAAATTAAGATCTATTGTCAGGTTTAAATTTTGTCAAAAACGAAGCAGTAATCAAACTATCCAAAATCTGTAAGGTTTTGCTATTTGTTGTTCAATTCCTTGCAAACCCATCAATCCACTTTGGTTATCCACCGTAATGAATAGCTATTGCCATTCAAATTCTGCACTATTAAGGGACTTGCTGGCCATGTCTATTTCATTGTCATTTTTGATGTTATCTAATCCTGGCCACCAAATATAGCTGCTTGTTTTTACTCTTTATCAAACTCATCCCTCAGTGTTGATCATGAAGATCTGTAGGCCTATACTTTTTCGCAATTACAACTCTTGTTCCCTGCATAATGGAACTTATTCCTATGGATTTAAAAAAATGGTTTCTAAATCCATTATCTATGTTGGTCATCGTTTGCAATATAGTTATGCACCCTTGGCAATATAATGCCATTATGACTTATTCTACCAACATCTGTGATTGAAAACTCACCTATGTGTCAGAAGAAAATATATCTTCCCTAAATCAGATGGGGATGGTCATCTAGATATTGTATTTTATAATCATCTGTACATAACAAATTATATCGCATTTATACGTCAACAAAATCCATGCCGATCTCTGCATTCAGTCTGCAGTCCAAGGTAGGGGCTGGGGCCTTTTAAGTTCAAATTATCTTCAGTGGCTTAGGATCAGTTTTGGTTGTGAAACTATGACCACACAAATATTTAGAATATCTTCTTTCTTTAATAATCAAGAACAATGCTTCACACTCTATTTGAGTAGAATTTCACTCATTGGCACTAAAAACACATGATGTTAAGTGCAGTTGATTTTCTTTACCATTATCCAACATGAGAAAACATATGCTAGCTTAACACATACCATACTGTACAAGCATTGTACCATTTTACAAGTTATTTTTATTCAGTTTGAATGCTTTGTCACACTGCATAACCATGGAACACACCTCTTTGATAATTCATTCAATGAATGCAATGAGATTGCCAGATGAGTTTACTGTAACAAATCACAAGACACAAAGCTCTGAGCTTGGAAATACTCTGAGGACATGTTGCATTTCTTATCACATGAACCTTATTTGGGTAGGACGTAGTCTATCTTTAACTACCTGCGCGACTCATACATTCCATGTGCTTTTCCAAACAATGGAGCACTTTCTTCATGGATCTGCCTATTTGGAACTAAAATAAGTATGTCATCTAAATAATACATTACTCTCTGAATTCCTTGCAAAACAGTGGAAAAAAAATCAAATGGCAAGCTATAAAACTGAAATAGGCCATTGTGGGTAACAATACTCAGATTTGACCCTTCATCTAATTCAAGTTTCAAATAGGTATTTACCAGATTTAATTTTGAACATATCTGACCTCCTGAAATATCGTAAACAGATCCTTGACTTCTGACTCATCATTGGGTGGATTATATTCTTGTACTTGATTTACAATTACTTTATAATCCCCACAATCTTACAATAACATTTTGCCTTTCATGTTACCACAATGGGAGTGGCCCAACTACTGTGTTCAACTTTTGCGATAATGTTCTCTGTCTTCAGTCATCTTACTTTATTCTCTCCAGGATATGGTCCAACAGGTTTATTTAAAATCACAAGTTTTCAGAGCACTGCTTCTTCATCAGGTGAAGTCAGCACCGATCCGAAAGGTTGTGATTTCAAATAAACGTGTTGGACTGTATTCTGGTGTGCTGTGACTTCTGACTTTGTCCACCCCAGTCCAACACCGGCACCTCCACATCATCTTTATTTTCACCTTTAGTGCATAGCAACCGAGGTGAGGTCTACAGCTGTAAAGCTGTCTTTTGGCCTTGTATCTTTTTGAATTGGGTGGCCAGTTTCACCAAACACCTAAGGTAACTTAAGCATCACACTATTTTGTATTGTAGTTTTCTCTTCTGGGTTTAAAAAAAATTACATTCCATTTTAACTTCTGTATTTTTAACCCATTTCTAATGGATACATTTTTTGACCATTGAACCATGACCTTTCTCATTTGTGAGAAGGCTCTCTTCTCCCTAACTTCCTCATTTATGCATGATTTCTGCAACAGACACTGACTTACATTTTGACAGGATGGCAATTCAGGAGTCGCATTGACTGAGGCCCCAAGGTTTGCTGAGGCTCCATTACCTGGACTATGATACCCTGTAAATTACTATAGTATGCATTTCAACTGACCCCTCATCAACCTTTTGCTGTTTGATACCATTTACATAGACTGCTGCTTCCTTCCTCCAAAACGTACGACACGTACCTTCTTCAGATGTTCCTCTTCCTGCTGTAGCACTCTCTGTTCACAAATGGACCATTCTGTGCCTGATATTGCCCTAATTATTAATAACAGGAATTTACAACTACTTTTGTTGGGGCCGTCAGACTCAGTTACAATTTATCAACTTTGGAAGAAAACTGGCTGTTGTTAACTTAGTCTTTTCTGGAGTTGTGTTCTGTCACATTCATGTTGATACTGCTCAGCTAGCTATATCAAAGTAAACTGTGTCAATCTATTTCAAAGTCTCTTTGTATAAAACACTCGATTCTGTCCCACAGTGAGCTTTCTCTAAATTCTCCCAAATTAAAATTGATAGCTTTTTCAAAGCCAACATAAAACTTGACAATATCCTAAATGGGTAACTAATCCTTTGTTCCAAAGCAATAGCTTTCTGTAAACTCCAGTACCTTGGGACTATAACACTGTTCAACCTTACACAAAATGTCCGACAGCAGTATGCCTTTTGTTAAGCAAATTCTTAAGTATAGCATCAACTTCTAGGCCAGGTGTGGTCAGAAATATCATCCTTTTCCCTTCTCCCTACCGTCTGATTAATGTCTGGATTATCAGGAACACCTAAGATATACTAGTAGTGAACATATCTTGAGTCTCTCAATTCCTCTATTGACTTGCTAAGGGTTTATCCAAAACAAATTTATTCAATGCAAGACAGCTAAAATCCCATCCCATCACCAAATATGATGCTTCTGCAGGGCAGATGGAAACAATGTGTAATGGATTAAGAGTCAACACTGAACACAAGTAAGATTTACTCTGGTATAAAACAGACATAGTGTTGGGACGGACCCGTAGGGTCTCGTCTCCACGTGTTCTTTGGAAGGAGAGATCAGACCGGCTAGAGTTTGGAGCAAAAACACCGTTTATTACAGAATCAAGACTGGCAAGCTATACAACGAATTCAAGAGCATGCAATTCGTTGGAGAAGGCGTTCTGTCCTCTTCTACGGACCTGGAGTAGTTATACTTCGCACTTCCTCGAGTTCCCGGTCAGGTTCCCCTCGTTCGGTTCTCTCATTGGTCGGTTTACCTGTCTGTGAAGGGATTAGTGTCTCTATTGGCTGCCCCGAGATACTTGTCCAGCTCCTGCTGTGCTGGACAATGGGTAGACATCCTGGGTTCAGCAGTTTCCGATCTTGTAATTTAAAAGTTTATTGTTTGGAAGGGATTCCTCATTGCTATGCGCCTGGCTGTCTGGGCGTTCACAATAGTTCTCCATAGTTGAATATACAGGTATTATCATTTAACACAGGACCCGAATGAGTTTGACGTCAGCGGAGGCATTAGCAAGTACTTTATCAATCAAGTGTAGTATCGGTGCGATTTACACTATCCGATAGTTACCGGTTTCCTTTATTAACAATGAGATTGTAACAGGATGATCTGAAACTGACGGACATGTTCTAATCCCCAAGGAATGTGGCCTGCAGTGGCTGGGTTTACTTTACATGGCCGTGTTTTAGCTGGTACCTGACAGTGTCTGCTTTAATAATGGTGCTCCCCTCCCTAGCCCCAATGTAGGTACCCCGATAGCAGATTATCCCCAACATTCCCTCCCTTGGCCTCGAAAGAGGCCACACCCCCTTATCCCGTAAGGAACGCAACCCCACGAGGCGACCAGTGTCCGGTGTTGTATCGACCAGACTCACCGGTTCTAAGGAGACAGTCATATGGGGATGAAGGGTGCCCTGAAAAACGCGCCGCTACACAATTAAGCAATAGATAGTCACAGCTGCATGCTAAGCTAAACTAATAGTTGAAGTAATTGAGGCAGTGTCTGCAGAAATAACGAAAAGCACAGGATTAGACAAGCATTGCAATAAGTCATTCAGAGCTGGCGAAATGTACGCGAGTGCGTTTGAATGAGTAAGCCATTTAGTAAACGCAAGTCTGTAGTCCAAAGAGCCGGCAAATGTAAATAGGTGTTGTAAGTTTGGAAAGGGAGTAGGAACAGCCTGGTACCAGCAGTTAGGTACCCGCTAGAGATCTGAAACCCAGTGTGAAACTGTACTGTGCCCCGGTGGTCCCGTAGATCAGTATGCTCCCGAGAGCAGCAGTGCTGTCCAACCGTCCGACACGAATGCAAGCAGGCAGAAATCTCATCAAATGGAGACGAACGGAGGCCGCCCGTTCCGATGTCAATGCACGACTGTGCCTGTCTTAGGTTGTCCCTCGCCCGAGGGATCTTACCCGTCATTGGCTAACCAGTCGTGCTGCATTGAGTAATAGATGGCGACATCCATTTCACCGCCACAAGGACAGACATGGGCAGCTCAGTAGCATGGTCAGTGGCCTCCGAGAGTGGCTGAGGCCAGTCAGGAATATTGGACAGTCCGCAAGGGCCACTTGCGAGAACAGCAGTGTTTTGATTGCCAGGGCGCACAGTACATCTCACCCACCCGCTGTTATGGAAGGATCAATTCACATATCCCCAATTTAGACGGGCAAAATAAATGAGTAGGGGCTCTTTGGACAACCAGGCTTCATTCAATGTACATGAAGATGAAAATTTAGTCATGAGCACAGCAGGATGCACAACAGGATCATATGAATTCGAACGAAAACCATTGAGGGAGCTGACACGCCCCGGAGAGATAGCCCGAACCCCGAGCTCATGCAACGGCGGTACTCGCCCGCCCTTATCGCAACCAGCCGTAAGCAAGAAACCCGGTATCATGGCTCACGAGCGGAAGTCGCATTACAGCATGTATTGGATATGTCCCTGTCTGTTTGTAGGAGGTCACACACAGGCTGTCGTGTTGTCGGAGTTGGTGGCAGCGGCGTCTCCTGGTGGAGCTCAACGGATGGGGGTCCGGTTGAAAAGTAATAATACCTCATCACCTTTAAATCAGTGAGATGGGGCTGTGGGAATGCAGTAAAAAAGAGTCCCCGCATCACCAGGGTGATATATGGCGGGGTCAGTCAGGAACTATGTGACTACTATGGGAAATAAAGTGTTGTGTTGTATGGGGTGTTTGGTGGCGTGTCTGGGAGACCGGAATGGACGGGAGGCAGTCCCCAAAGTCTCCAGTCAGTACTCCTGAACATAAGGTCTGTGCTCATGTGGACTGTCAAATGCAACCAGGAAGAATGTACTCAACCATTTGCGTAAGAGGAATGGGGGGGCAGATATAAAAAGACAATGGTGAAAATAATGAAGGTAGTCTGAAACCCTTAACCATTCTTATGAGTTGCGGACCTGTACGTGGCAGTATTTCAATGAAAAATATCCACCAAAAGGAGTCACATAAAAATAGAGAGAACTCTGTGTGAGGTAGACGGAGTGGTTTCATGTAAGGGAAAGGGTACAACTTTACACAAAGGAAGTCAGAGGGATTCGTGATCTCAAATCAGAGAAAAAGGCTCCCCAGCACGGGCTGCCACAAAAAGGCAGTCAAGGCAGGGGTAGCCAGATTATACTATAGGTGTTTTAATGTTCGTCGAATTACGAAGAGGCAGAGGAAAAATGTAAAAAACGTAATCATGACACTGGTCCAGTGTCGGTGAGGTAATTGCGGGGAGCAGTCACGCAAAAGGTGTCAAGTCGCAATATTCTGACAAAGTTAAAATCAAGTGTGCGCAGACTGTGGAAGACAATTAGTAGGATAATCCGTGTCCATTTGAGCAGCAGCACCACACGGGGTAGATGAAAGTCGGGACACTGATACAAATGCAAGATAGTACGAGTGGCAGTTATGACTCGGTGGGAATGTGTGCTAGCAGCTGCAGGAGCGCAGGTGCCTGTATGTTTTAAAACGCAATGTTTGAAGAGTAAAAACATTCGTCCAGGAGTTGTGTCGAAAAAATAGAGTAAGTCCCTCGAGAGGGAAGTGGGATTGGTAATAATGAGAAGGGAACCACAATAGACTGCATAGGGGAAGGCAAACGGTACGCTTTGATAATGCACAGTAAGGGACACAAGTAGTTTCGATTAGCACACCGGGGAACTGCCGGTGCTCGGGGCGCACAACCAATGGTGTTGTCGTAGGACAATCGTTCGATGAGGCGCCCATGGAGACCGTTTAGTATAAAGGTGGAAATGATGAGGATCCCCATCAACTCTGTGGTAATAGGACAATAGAGCAGGTGAAATTCCAGTGTGTGGTTAGGGAAGACAAAGCGCAGGAGATGCCCCTAGCCTCACAGGGCGCGCAGAATAAGCGGCAAGGTAGCCGGGAACCCCCTTTAGCAAGCAGGGCGGGATTGTCGCCCCCAGACACTTGGGTAGGATATTGGAGCGATCCGCGACTGTGAGGCAGAAAGTATTGGTAACATCAGGAAAGGTGCCTATACAATGGAGAAAGACCAATGTAGACAAAAAAGGGGTTGAGCCACCAGCTAAAGGGCACAACCTTATCCTGGCGGCTATTTGCCCGCTCGAAGCGAAGTCCATGATAAACAAGGTGGATCTCTTAAGATAAGGCTGAATGAAGAGTTTAGAGAGCGGAATAAAGTACACGAAGAGTAAGGATATCAGTGAAATGGACCCATGTCGGGCCGTGTCAAGGTGGGGCTGCATGTTTCCAGCTCAGACTGCACTTCCCCATCAGGTCGTGTCTCATCGAGTGATTTTAGAGATATATTAGGTTCTGCTGACCTGGAGCAATGAGAGAAGTGGTGCGTGTAGTGGCGTATGTGTTTCCAGCCAGCTCGGTACAAGATATGATGATGATGATTATGGAGTGGGGCCGGTCTCACTGGGAGCCTCATGATCAAAGCAAAACTCTGGGCAATTGGGAGATTTGCGGTGGTACGAAGTTGGACCAATTCCCTGAGGGGGCTTGTTGCCCTGAATGAGGCGCAGAACGAGAGGTGCAAGGACGATCCTGGCCTAATGAAGAACCTGCTTGTGAGAGGGGCCGTGTGCTCTAGCCAAAGGAGTGTGCGCAGGTGCTGCGGGCATGTTGAAAAGGAGACAGAGAGAGAGAGAATCTCAAAAAGCTGGTCAGACAGATCAGGACAGAAATTGGTTGTGTAGCTGTTTCCTACGTGAAATACATGAAGATTTGATGAATTTGGGGGAAGTAGCAGCCTTTAAAAGATACCCCTAGGAGAGGATTCATAGAGGAACCTGGTCACCCTGCCGTTCTCAGTGCGAACCTGCGTGTTGCAAAAGATATGAACAGATGAATTGGTGAGGAGTACTCGCAGTTGAGGAGACTGAAGGATTTGGGTAGGAGCTGAGTATTGATCCCCATGGGAGGCGTTTGTATGCCTTGAAGCAAAAGGCGACGGCAAAGTGCTGCCGAGACTGTAGGTGCGGTGGAGGACAAAAGAGAGCGTTGGCAAGGAATGTGACAGAGAAAAATGATAGGCCGGCGTGAGCGCCCACAGTGCAACAGAGGGGTCGGAAACCTTTAACTTTGCAGTGGCGGTGGACCCATTTATTATTTGGAGATGACGTGACGAAACCTGGTAGCAAACCTCAGGGAGAATAAGACTTGGGAAAGACCTGGTAGCAAACCTCAGGGAGCATGAGACTTTGGAGAGAAGATGGAGTATGAGAGTGTGGAAAGTCCTCGTAGCAAACCTCAGGGAGCTGAAAACTTTCTATTCAGTGAGACCCATGCAGGCTGAGAGAAAGACAGAACTAAGACGACCTCAGATCCGGCGGTGAACATAAAGTGTGTAGGTTTGGGAGAAAACGATGAAGGGGCGTGACCATGGCGTGGGGAATGGGGAGCGGGGGTGTAGGACAGGGCAGTACAATCGGCAAGAGGAGTCTGTACGAGATTTCAATGGGAAGGTTTGGGACTGACTGGCAGTTACAGGTTGCATGTTCAAAGCATTGGAGAGTGTAGCCTCAGACAGGTAGACTGGCTGGCATCTTCACCCCGCATGGTTGCCAATACCCGCTTTAGGGACTGGAAATGGCAGTGTCTGTTGCAGTGGTAGTGCTCCCCTCCCTAGCTGCAAACTTGAGGAGGGGGCAAGTAGCAGGAGGAAATTGCTTAAAATGAGCGTCCATAATGATTTAGCGAAAGAAAAAGTCTGTGGACTCGGGAGAAAAGATAAAAATGGGTCCGTGAGAAGGGGCAGAAAAATTTGGAGGGCTTAGACGGAAGAAGGAGTAGGTGGGCCCCCCCTCGTTCTTGGCACTTTGTGAACACGAGGGGAAAAGGGATGGCCTAAACACCCACGTCGGCGGACAAAAAGATGAGTGAGCGGCCGCTGTGTGCTGAGTAGCAGGTCCTAGTTGAAGGCCTGAGGCCTGTGACCAGCGGGGCAAAAAGAGAGAGAGACAAAAATAAGTGGGTTGGGGGATATTTGGGCAGTGGGACGGCCAAACACTGGACATACAAAACATTGTAAATGAAAACGCACAGTATGGCGATATGGCAACGTGCATGTTGTTGGTCGGGACGTTATAGTTAAAAGTAAAAGGTACAACCTGTCAAACAAGATGTGGTTAGAGGCATGATTCATATCGAATCCCAGTAACTGAAGAGGAGCTGTTCATAGAGTAATCCCATGGAGTAGGGCAATGACGCTTGAGAGACCCATCGGTGTAGTGGTGGCGCGGTAGTTGAGCTAATAGGGTCGCGGAACGTCCGCAGGCGAGCAGCCCCTTCTAGACTGTGCAATCCTGCCAAGAGTGAGCATTCGCGCCAAAAGCGAACGGGCACCGCCCCAACTGAGCGTTCGCGCCAAAAGTCAGCTGGCCCCGCCCAACCTGAGCCTTCGCGCCAAAAGCAAGAAAGCCCGCCAAGAACTAAGGTGACCCGCCCAGAGAAGGGTGACCCGCCAAAACTAGGGTGAGCACGGGACACCCCGGGATTTACCGTCTTAGGATTCCACAACCATAGTGTTATTAAAATAAAAAGCTCCACCATCCCTTCCTGCGCCCCCTCCCTACATCCAGGTATTCCTTTCCAAGTATAAGAGTAATTAAAAGTGATAGTGGGGGGACAAGCGGTATTTAATCCTAAAAATCAAGACGAGACTATGGAGAAAAATCCCAGACCGTTAAGTGATCAATCCCAAACCGCTAAGTGTAGAGAACAACACTCACGTACTCCGACACGAGTAAAACTGCTTTCGGCTGCTGGGCGGCTTCCCACAGTCCCTCTCCGTCACTCAGGCTGTCGGCGCCGGTCCACTGTACACCGAGACCTGGGATGAAACATTTGCTGCGACACCTCCGTTCGCCACATCTGTTAAAAATCATTGCACTCACTCGCTCACTCCCTCTCTCACTGGGCCGGCCCCACACTGGTTTTCACCCACATACATGCCAATCCACGCATACTGTCGGTGTGTCCGTACTCTCGTCTCAGCCTGTCGCAGTCCCGTGTCCCCAGTTTTAGTGACATGTTTCGAGGCATTACATCCTCGCAGAAACTGTCAATCTGTGTGAAATCGTAGCAAATCTCGGTCGGGGGCGTCCGAAATGGCTGGGGCTGTGGTGGAGGTACAGTGGCCACTTTGCCACTGAGGGTTGAGTATGTGTAGCAATATCGTTTTCCAACCGAGGGATTCATTGGCGCTTGGTGGTGCCCAATCAGTAGGGGGTTTCCCTAGGGCTATTGTTTGCCGCACTGAATATTGCGGCGAGAGTAGGAGACTGTTTAAAATCTTGGCCATTAGCGCCGTATCTGTGAAGGTCTCTTTTAGTCTCGTCAATATCAGGTCTTTTTGGGCGGGCGCTTGGTTAAACACTTGATCCAGTGCTGTCTTGTGCACTGCTACACTGTCCAGTAATAAATGGGCATGCCAAGTTACGTCTGTGCCAACCGTGAGGTGCCACCAGGGCACTCCGGGGCGTAATGGTCGAAATTGGGTCATTTTGGTGGTCCAAAGTTCAAGTCCCCCATGACGGATCTCACCTGGTGGGTACCGCTTTAAAAACAGCGTCTTTCAAAGCCTGACCTTCGCGTGGCAGACTTCTGCTCTTAACAACCGGTCTAAGGCAGACGCATGTGCGGATAAACCCTATCCAGGCGATGAGATCCGCCCTCTGTCCCCTTAGGATGCTAGCAGCGAGTGTGTCTATTGATAGTTGTCAGAGTTAAAGTGCTTATTAAAAAGAGAAAGGATCCAATCAGTCAAGTGCGGTCAGCGCTATGTTAATTAATTTCAAAAAGCTTCCAGGCTCCGTAAGCCACGCTGTACCTTAACTCAAAAAACTGCGTCCAGGATCCGAAATCCACGCATTAACTTAACTCAAAAACCGCGTCCAGGATCCGAAATCCACGCGTAAAACTCAACTCAAAAAACTGCGTCCAGGATCCGAAATCCACGCATTAACTTAAGGCTAGCCATGGATCAATTAGTCACTTCAGTACTGCGAAAACAGGCAGGTATTAGTGAAGAAGTGAGAAAATAGCTTACCAGTATGGACTCTGCAACGTTGCTGCCAAACTGATTTAAAAGTACTGTTTGTGTTGGTGAGGATCAGGGAGCAGACAAAGACTGACTAACTAAAAAATTTACCTACTGGAAGTCTTTGCTTTAACAGGCGCTTCCTCACCTTTTAAAAGTTCGGCCGAAAGTTTGTCTGCCCTCCAGTCCGCCAACGTGGCCAACTTGCGGTCGTCTCTTTCCCTTCCCACGTTCAGGCTCACCAGCTGTTGGGACGGACCCGTAGGGTCTCGTCTCCACGTGTTCTTTGGAAGGAGAGATCAGACCGGCTAGAGTTTGGAGCAAAAACACCGTTTATTACAGAATCAAGACTGGCAAGCTATACAACGAATTCAAGAGCATGCAATTCGTTGGAGAAGGCGTTCTGTCCTCCTCTACGGACCTGGAGCAGTTATACTTCGCGCTTCCTCGAGTTCCCGGTCAGGTTCCCCTCGTTCGGTTCTCTCATTGGTCGGTTCACCTGTCTGTGAAGGGATTAGTGTCTCTATTGGCTGCCCCGAGATACCTGTCCAGCTCCTGCTGTGCTGGACAATGGGTAGACATCCTGGGTTCAGCAGTTTCCGATCTTGTAATTTAAAAGTTTAGGTAATTTAAAAGTTTATTGTTTGGAAGGGATTCCTCATTGCTATGCGCCTGGCTGTCTGGGCGTTCACAATAGTTCTCCATAGTTGAATATACAGGTATTATCATTTAACACAGGACCCGAATGAGTTTGACGTCAGCGGAGGCATTAGCAAGTACTTTATCAATCAAGTGTAGTATCGGTGCGATTTACACTATCCGATAGTTACCGGTTTCCTTTATTAACAATGAGATTGTAACAGGATGATCTGAAACTGACGGACATGTTCTAATCCCCAAGGAATGTGGCCTGCAGTGGCTGGGTTTACTTTACATGGCTGTGTTTTAGCTGGTACCTGACAGTGTCTGCTTTAATAATGGTGCTCCCCTCCCTAGCCCCAATGTAGGTACCCCGATAGCAGATTATCCCCAACAATAGAAATGATCACATTGTAATAATAGGTTTTAATTTGTACAACACATTAAAGCTATACCGAAAGGTAAATGTAAACTATTCTGTCATAGTGAAAATCCATAACTCAACAGATCAAACTTGAGGTCTTTGTTTTTCTACATTAGAACATCGTTTGAAGCATTCTCTCCGCTTCCCCGCTTGTTTGAGTATCATGAGGTGAACTAATAACATCACATAAATAAAGCCAGATTTATGTGCGCAACTTTGGAATTATTCATTTGCAAACTATAGTCTATTGTCAAGCACTGCAATGTCCAGATCTTTTGTTAAATAGTTATTTTGATTATATAATTATTTCTGCTGTGATATTATGCATACAGTTGACTCCAATCCATCTTGAATAACAATGTTACTCCGATCTATTCCCAAGTATTCCCACAGCTGTATGGAAAAGAAAGGCAGCAATGGTGAACCTGTCTATTTTTGGTTGTTTTAAAAACAACGAATGCAGTCAGTAATCTTTTTTAGCCCGATCTTAATCCAGATTGTTGTCCCATTTTATGATACTTTCAAATACCCAAATATCCTTGATGAAAGTTTTGAAGAATATCACGTTGAATAACTAATTTCTCATTGTTGCTGATAACTTAATGGTCTTCAATGAGGTGTTCATGCTGTTTAAAAGTACTGGCATATGTTCAGATTTTTGGGCAATACAGTTTGCTATCCTTCCAGACAGTACCTCTGGATTTTAAATCACACAAGTCCACACTGACCCGCAACCCACCCATTCTCCTACATTTACCCCTTTACCTAACACTACAGACAATTTAGCATGGCCAATTCACCTGACCTGCACATCTTTGGACATCTTTAAGATCACACCAACCCTCTGAAGGCATCCCACCTAGACTCAACTTCCCTAAGCTATCCCTATAACCCTGCATTTCCCATGGCTAATCCACCCAGCCTGCACATCCCTGGAAACTATGGACAACTTAGCATAGCCAATCCACCTAGCATGCACATCTTTCAACTGTGGAAGGAAACCAGAGCACCTGGAGGAAATCCATTCAACACAGAGAATGTACAAACTCCACAAGACTGTCTCCCAAGGCTGGAATTGAACCTGTATCCCTGGTGCTGTCAGGCAGCATTGCTAACTACTGAGCCACCATGCCACCCATAATCTTTATCACATACCATTAAAAAGGTCACACCCCGAGGTTGATGCTAAAACGTATTTCTTTATAATGATAAATGCACTTCTGACTTTGTTAATGATCCAGGGGCATCGCAAACTTGCTGTCCTTCTGCCACTGAAAATGGGATGCCTCTTGTAGAGAATGCTTTGTCCCTTAGTAGCGTCAGCAACAGTGAATCAGTGTCCTCAGACTTCTGAAGAGTTAAGGAGTTTGTCAATCTTTTCAAAACTTTTTCCTGGTCCAAACACCAGCACTATTCTTGACCCTGTCTGAAAAGATGTCTCAAGAGCTTGTTAACTTCTGCCAAATTGGATAGAAACATACCTACTTGGTTTCCCAAACTGAGGAATAATTGAAGTCCTGCAACATTTTCAGTTGATGCAAGTTTTCTCATGTGTCATGTCCAAGAAATTTATGTTTAGCAAACACTTATTTTTACTAAGTAATAATCCTGCATTCAGTAGGTCTCTGAGGCCTGACTCTTTCTGGTCAGGTTCCTTTTTTTTGTGAATGAACATATCAGGATGTCAATCATTTGGCATATGAAATTGTCAGTACCTTTCTATGCATTGGAAAATGCTCTCTGAAAAATACTTGAAGTGGAAGCAATTCCTAAAAATGTGTCCAAAGGTGTTATAATTTGTATGTTCAGCACTAGCAATCTCATCAACATTCTAGAACAATTTCCGCTTTAAATATGTCATTCTATTTAGTAGAGAACACTCCTGATTCTGAATCTGAGATTCAAAGATTTCTGATTTTTTACATTTGAGTGTCACCATGAGCTGGCTTTTAGCAATTAACAAAGTTCATTAGGTCCTTCATTTTAATTTGTTTAAACCATTTTTAGTTGTTGTGATAAAACAAAAGCACCAGCTCCTGTACCTAATTTCAACTTTATTAGGTGTCCATCCAGTTCTAGTTTAACTCCAATGTTTATTTGCAGTATGTTTTATTTTCCAAGGAAATGTTTGAGCAATTCTTGTGATTTTTCTAACTTTGCTATCTGGCAGCATCTCTTGTGAGTGAAACAGAGTTAATGCCTTAAGTCTTTGCGACGGAAGAATTCTCAACAGCTCTGAAGAAGAGGCTTGCTAATACAATTTTAATGATGGTATCCAGAGCATATAGTAATATATTTACCTGGTCTTTCTGGACTTTCTTATTCAAACTTGCAGCAGTTCTGTACTTGGTGTGCATTTTCTTCCAGTTTTCACATTCCTGGGCCTGGTGTGGTCCTTTGCCTGAAATGTTTCCAAGATGAATGTTAGATTCCACATTTCTTCTGGGTCCAGGAACTATTCCTACATCTATGCCACTTCCTGTGGTTTTGGGTCTTGCTCATTACTTTTCAGTCTCTGGATCTGTTTTCCACCTTGCTGCTGCTCCTATGATGTTTCCAATGACTTGTTAAAACATTAGGGCGTATTTTTGTTATTTCTATACTCGCTTCTTCTGAATCTTACAGTTCTCTTCAATAAAGATGGCTTCGTTGTTTCTGTTTTTCATTTCTACTGCCAGCAGTGTTGTGTATTCTAGGTCTGGAAAAGTTTACTTTCACAAAGGTATGCTGCTTGAACCCATAATAAAGTGCCCTGTATTTACAGCTAGACCTTTTGTGTGCATTGCCATCACATGAAGTTAGACCTCACCCTTTCTGATCTCTCTAATGTTATCATTATAGTTTTATCATGTATACCCCGTTACTCCACAAAATAGAATAATTGGTTTCTGTCTTGAATACAACATGTGATTGAGCACCTTTGTTTCTCTGGGATACACTTTTTTTTACATAGGGGAGGAAATATCCTAGTGGTATTATCACTAGACCAAGTATTCAGAGACCCTGGTAATGATCTGGGGCCCAGAGTTCAAGTCCAGTCATGGCACACGGTGGAATTTGGATTCAGTTCAAAATCTGGAATTAAGAGGCTAATGATGACCATGAAATTGACATCAATTATCAGGAAAATCCATCTGCTTCATTAATGTTCTTCAGGGGAGGAAATCTGCATAAATGTGACTCCAGACCCACCACAAGTTGTTTGACTCTTAACTGCCCTCTGAACAATTAGGAATGGGCAATAAATGCTGGCCTAGCCAGTGATGCGTTCAACCTCTGAATGAATGAAATTCAAAGGCCTTTGCGTGAGGAAGGAAAATGGAACATTATCTTTCAGGAAGTGGAACATCACCTTGTTTAGGGCTTCAACTTACTCATGTTAAAAGGGATCCCAAGAGCTTTGAACTGATGTCTTTCCTGTCTGCTGAATCAACCAGCTTAAAACTGTGGAGGTCAACTTCCTGCCATGTTCCAATCAAGAGAAAGGTGTTAAACAGAAAAGCAATGTGAATGTGTTTTATAGAAAGTGTTTCATGGCTTTTGTTAACTTTAATCATCTGTGTGGTTTGGGATTTGTCCATGTTTCAGTTAAGCTGGCAAGGAATTTAAAAATCTGTTTTCAACCCCTTAAAAGGCTTTGTAGGCAAATTCTGTTGCCTGACCCAGAATTGCAAAGTATAATCTTGTACCACAGGACATCATCTTTTCATCATTAAATGTCTCTATTGCAACAGTTTAATTTTAAGTTCTGTTACTGATCTTTTTCAAGGCCTCATAACCAAATGAACTTGAATAACAATACCACACATTCCTTAACCATAACATATACCTCACTAAATGTTATTGATTATTGCAGCCCTCTGGTCCACAAAACTCTACATGTTCCAGGGGTTTGTGCAAAACAATTGTGGGAGAATGTGAGCATCCTAAACTTATGCTTTCCTTTATTGGTTAGAGCATTGATTACAGGAGTTGGGAGGTCATGTTGCAGCTGTTGGTTGAGCCACTTCTTTTGGAGTGTAGTGTGCAATTCTGGTCTTTGTCCAAACGGAAGGACGTTGTGAAACTTGAAAGAGTTCAGAAAATATTTATAAAGATGTTTCCAGGGTTTGAGGATTTGAGCTAAAGGGCGAGGCTGAATAGGTTGGGGCTGCTTTCCCTGGAGCGTCGGAGGCTGAGGGGTAACCTTACAGAGGTTTATAAAATCATGAGCATGGATATGGTAAATGGACAAGGTCTTTTCCCTGGAGTGGGCAGTCCAGAACTAGACGGCATAAGTTTAGGGTGAGAGGGGAAGGATATATAAAAGGGACCTGAGGGGCAACTTTTTCATGCAGAGAGTGGTGAGTGTATGGAATGAGCCGCCAGAGGAAGTGGTGGAGGCTGGTACAATTACAATATTTAAATGGTATCTAGATGAGTATATGAATAGGAAGGGTTGAGGGATATGGGCCAAGTGCAGGCAAATGGGACTAGATTAAGTTAGCATAACTGGTCAATATGGACAAGTTGGATTGAGGGGTCTGTTTCCATGCTGTACATCTCTGACTCTGACTCATGTTCATTTTTTTCAATACAATTTACCCCACAACCACTATCAGTAAAATTTGGTTCTGTTTCTGCAAATAGTTTAATCCAACAATTATTTAATAGTTGCATTCCCATCTTGGGAATCTCTCTCTCTTTATTATTATTATTATTATTATTATTTATTATTATTATTATTATTATTATTATTATTATTATTACTATTACAGAGTGCATTGAGTTATTTAACTTAAATTGTAATGATATACATTGCTGTTGCCTGTAGTCTGATCTATCATTCGTGCAATGCATGGTCTGACAGTGTGTAGTTATTGAACTAAGGGTTCAGTCTATTTGAAGCTCATCTGGACAGCAGAGGTGAATCACCTTTAATGTTATTGTGTGATCACTCACTCAATTGCACACTATTGGGATTACAAAATCCTTGTTTCTGCAATCCTCCTAATGAGTAGTTGGGAGTGGTTTCTGAAATTTTTGAGTTTTGTAGGGAATTCTGTCTGTCAGGGAGTCTGAATGTACTATGTTCCAATGATTGGACAGCCCAGAACCAGTGGTCATAGTTTAAGGATAATGGGTAAACCTTTTCGAATTAAGATGAGAAATTTCTTCACCCTTAGAGTGATAAGCCTGTGGAATCCACTACCACAGAAAGTTGATGAGGCCAAAACATTGTGTTTTCAAAAAGTAAGTAGATGTAGCTCTTGTGGCTGAGAGGATCAAGGGATATTGGGGAGGGCAGGATTAGGGGCCTGAGTTCGATAATGAACTGTGATCATATTGAGTGGCAGAGCAGGCTCAAGGGATCAAAAGGCCTATTCCTTTGCCTATCTTCTGCGTCTCTATGTACAGTAATAGTCTGGAAAAGACCAGCTGTCCATTATGCTTGCCCACAGTATTGCTGACTGAATTGAGATGTAAGTTTTTGTAAGATATTTGTGTAAGGCTGTCGTGTGGCCTTGGGGATGTTACCCACTTGGGATTATTGTAACTGAGAGGCAAAAACCAACCAAGACTCATCTATTTCACTAGCCACCATCCTGGCAGCTTCTGTTACAGCTTCTCGTGGCTGCAACTTTTTTTTATTGGTTCAAGGTTTAGGCATCCTTGGCTAGACCAATTATTTATTGCCCACCCTAACTTCCTTTGAGAAGGTGGAGCTGAGTTGCTGCCTTCAATTGTTGTCGTCTATGTCGTGTATTTTCACCCATGTTCTGTTACAAATGGAGTTCCTGGATTCCGACCCAGTGGTAGTGAAGGAATGGTGATATATTTCAAGTCATGAATATGGTGGTGCCACGCATCTGCTGTAGTTTTCCCTGTCTTTGCAAATCTATTAAGTCGATCACCTCCAATGTGCAATTGAAGGAGTCTTGATGAATTACTTAAGTGCATTTGTAGATGATACACCCTGCTGCCACTGTGTATTAGTGGTATAGGGAGTGAATGTTGAAAATGGCGGATGTGATGCCAATGAATAGGCTGCTTCATCCGGAATGCTGTTAGACCTGCACCTATTTGGGCAAATATGGAGAATTTCATCACGATTCTGACTCATGCCATGCAGATGGGGAGAGTTCCTAGCCTTTGACATTAGCCATGGTATTTATGTGGCTAGTGCAGTTCACCTTCTGCTCAATGGTTATCCCCAGGAATTAGTATCATCACTGAATTCCCTGTAATCTATCATGAAATCACAAGCTGGAGACAGTCTTGCCTGGCACTTGCTTGACATGAATGCTCCTTGCCATTTATCAACCCAAAGCCCGACTTTGTCCAGATCTTGCTGGACACAAATGGTTCAGTGCTGGAGGAGTCACAAATGGTCATGAACATTGTGTAATGATCAGCGAACATATGCATTTCTGACGTTATGATGGACAGAATGAAGAAGCTGAAGATTATTGGGCCTTGGACAAAAGCCCAAGGAACTGTGATGACTGACTACCAACAACTGCAAGCACCTCCCTTTTTTGCCAGGTATGACTCCGACCAGAGGAGCATTTTGCCCTGATTTCCATTAATTCCAGTTTTGTTCTGGCACCTTGATGCCACATTCAGTTAAATGCAACCTCAATGTCAAGGGTTGTCACTCTCACCTCACTTTTTGAGTTCAGTTCTTTTTCTCTGTTTGGACAAGGGCTGTAATGGGAGTCAGGAGTTGAATGGGACTTGTGGAACTGGAACTGAAACTGAACAGCAGTGAGTGGGTTGTTGCTGATTTAGTGCACTGTCAATGACCCCTTTCATAATTTTGCTGATACAATCTACAAATTTAGGATCCAGGAGTAAGTAATTCAGCCCCATGAACCTGCTCCATGAATTCATAAAATCATGGTTGATCTGACTGTAAAATTAAATCTGCATTCTGCCTACTTAACAAATGTCTTTCGACAGCATCTGAGGAGCAAGAGTGTCAACCTGGAGTATTGTGTGCAGTTTTGGTCTCCAAATTTTGAGGGAGGATATTCTGGCTATTTGAGGGAGTGCAGCATACGTTCGCAAGGTCAATTCCCGGAATGGTGGGACTATCATATGGTGAAATATTAGAGCTACTGGGCTTGTATATACTTGAGTTTAGAAGGATGAGAGGGGATCTGATTGAGACATATAAAATTATTAATGGATTGGACACTCTGGAGGCAGGAAGCATGTTTCAGCCTGATGGGTGAGTGCAGAACCAGAGGGCACATTTTCAAAATAAGGGGTAGGCCATTTAGAACAGAGTTGAGGAGAAACTTGCTCACCCAGAGAGTAGTGGATATATGGAATGCTCTGCCCCAGAAGGCAGTGGAGGCCAAGTCTCTGGATACTTTCAAGAAAAAGATGGATAGGGCTCTTAGAGATAGTGGAATCAAGGGTTATGGGGATAAGGCAGGAACAGGATACTGATTGTGGATGACCAGCCATGATGATAATGAATGGTAGTGCTGGCTCGAAGGGCCGAATGGCCTACTCCTGCCCTATTGTCTATTAACTGTTCATCAGCTCTGACGAAGGGTTAAGCCCGAAATGTCGACTCTCTTGCTCCTCAGATGCTGTCTGACCTATTGTGTCTTTTTCCAGTGCCACACTTTATTGACTGTGACTTCTCCAGCATCTGCTGTCCTCACGATCTCCAAGGATCCTCTACCTCTGCTTCCGCCACTCTTTTTTTCTTTTAGGAAGAGAATCCCAAAGATTCCTGACCATCTGAGAGAAATTAAAATCCATATAATCTCTGTTTTAAATCTGCAACCCCTTATTTTTGAACAGTTATCCCAGTTATGGTTTCTTCTGTGAGAGGAAACATTTAGGTCAACACCTACCCTGTCAAGATACCTCAGGATCATATTTGTTGCAATCGAGTCACCTCTTGGTTTTCTAAACTCCATCATTTCTAAACTCTGTCCAACCTTTCCTCATAAGACAGCCTTTACCCCCTGTGCACCCCATCCCATTCCAGATATGAGTCTTGTAAACCTTTTCTGAACTACCTCCAATGCACTTGCATAGTCTGAAGTGGAGAACAAATGGGAAATGTGTAGAAAGTGCTAAAAGTGGCTGGGTTGGATTTGTCCTGCCTTCTCTCGACAGTACATTCTTGGACAATTCTCCCCATTGTTGGGAAGATGTTGGTGTTGTAACTGTAGGGGAAGAGTATAGTCAGTTTTGGAGCACAAGTCGTCAGTATTACTGCAGGTAAATTGTCAGGCACATAGCCTTTGTGTTAACTGGTGATTTCAGATATTTCCTGATATTATGTGGAATGAATTGAATTGGCTAACGACTGCCATCTATGATATTGAGCACCTCAGGAGTTGGTCAAGATGTATTATCCACTCAACACGTCATGGCTGAAGATGGTTGTAAATGCTTCATCCTTGTCTTCTATGAAGGGTCCCCCATCACTGGGGATGGGAATATTTGTGTAGCTTCCTTATCCTGTTTGTTGCTTTATTGTCCACCACCATTTATGACTAGATTTGACAGGCCTGCCAAGTTTTGATCTGATCCATTTGTTGAGGGATCACTTAGTGCTATGCATTATTAGACATGCAAGGGGCCTGCACTGTAGCTTCACTTTTCTATTTTAGGTATGTCGGGTGCTGCTCCTGGCATGGCCACATTCAGCCTTAAATGAATCAGCTTTGTCCTTCAGGCAAGATGGCAATTGTAGAGTGGTTGCGGTGGAGAATATTTTGGACCTGAGGGTTACAGATTGTAGTTGAAAACAATTCTGCTGCTTCTGATGGCTCTCAGTGCCTAACAGATACCCAGTTTTAGGTTTCTCAATCTGTTTGGAATCTATCCCATTTAGTTTGGTGAAGGTGCCACAGAAATGATGGAGGCTTTTCTCCATGTGAACATGGGACTGTGTGATTGTTGCACCTCTCAACGCTTATGTAAATATTGTGGTAAAATGAGAGTCATATAAGTCATAATGCTGAAACTGATCATATGAGACTGAGGTCAGTAGGTAAGATGATAGAGAGTGGAAATAGCATGTGAAGAGAGAGAGCTTAGACACTACACCACACTAAGACTATTTAAAAATAAAAAAAACACTATGTATAGAGTTGAAGATCCTTACTTAGAGGTTGCTTCTGCTTGATCTCTGAGACAGTGTGTGAAGTGGCCACTGCCCGAACACAGTCCAGACATAAATGTGCAGGTAACAATGTTGGTTTAATGCACATGATGGAGCAGACGGATATGTCAGATAGATTGGTGAGGACAAACTTGAGTTGGTTTTTCCCTGTCGTTCATTCCCTCACCACCTGTTACAGACTCAATCTAACAGCTATGTCTTTTAGGCTATGGCCAGCTTAGGTTCCTAGTGTTGTTACCGAGCTACTTCTGGTACTAGGTATTGAATCCCTCCATCCTCTGTGCTCCTTCCATTTGGTATTCATGTTGGAAGAGTACTAATTTATCAGCTGAGTGGAGGGAAGATTAAACTAGCAGGATGTTCCCTTGCGCATGTTTGACTTAAGACTTCAAGGTCTTGATTGTCTACCTTAACCACTCACAGGAGATGTTCCCTCGAACTGTATACCACAGTTTCACCGTCTGTGGTGTCTGTAAGAAAGCCATCTGAGGGTTGACAGCGATGGGTTTTCTATTGTCATTTTAATGTATAGCTCATTTGATTTCATTCCATTCAGATTTCGTGGCGGTTTGATACAACTTAGTGGCTTGCTCTTGGCTACTTCAGAGGTAATTTAAATATCAACATCATTACTGTGGTCGTGAGTCCCACAGAGGCCAGATCACACAAGTATGGCACATCTCCTCCCTTAAAGGCGTAAGTTAACCTGATGCATTTTAATGGCAATCAAGAATAATTTTATCACCATTAGAATAAGTCTTAAATTCACCTAATAAATCTGAAATTTAAGTTCACCAGCTCCTGAGGTGGGACTTGAACTCTTCTCTCCAGAGGATTAGCTTGGCCATCTGATCAACATGCTGTCACATGGCCCTGCAGTGAGATGCTTGTGGCTGTAGTAGGATGTGTATGACTGCTGACAAGGTTTGGGGCTTTGATCTCAGCCACAAATGACGAGACAATATTACATCTCTCTGGTGCAATTGTTGGAGCACCCCAGTCATTAATCTGGTTATTGTCCAGTAGGGTGCCTCCTCCCGTTTCTCAGATGTTGATATTCAGATCTCCTCTGGAGTTCTCTGATGATTTTCTGTGAGGTTGTTGGTGCAACGTCCAATTACATTGTGGTTCCAAAGCTACTGCATCAAAAGTAGCATCAAAATCCTTTGAGATTTGTCCAATGATGGGTTCTTTCAGTTAGAGTTTCTTTCTAAATTCTATATAAGTAAATAATTTTGGAAGAAAATGCTTTAAAACTTCAGTTCTGAACAAAATCTCCATTAATTTGTATTTTATTTTGTAATTAATTATTAGTAAACTAAATTGTAAAGAAATTCACTCAATTTGTTTACTTTTACTTTTAGATAGTTCTACAGTGATTTAATTATTCTTGCCTGACAAACAACAAGAAATACAAGAATTATTTGTCTATCTGTAATATTATTCTTTTGATCATTTTTAAACCTTCCCGTCTTCACCTAGTTTCTAAAACTTTTCATCAAAGGGCTGAATTTTGCTTAGAAGGTAACTGTTCATGATAAATGAACCGCCACACATTCAGGAGGTGAAAGGTATTTCCAACCAATCTGATCAGAGATGTTATGACTTGGACCTAGGCCCCCTGGCCCAGAGGTAGAAACACTACCATTGCACCACAACAATCCAGCAAGTTCAGGAGATTTCAAAAAATGAGTTGCAAAAATATTCTTTATTCATTAAAAAATGTTTATGTGCATATACACTTACCAAAGCATTTCCGTACAGTCTTTGCACATGGACAACAAACAAACATTGGAATTTGGCATTCCCTGTAGTTGCAAAAAAAAATCCAAGTCATTTTTAATTTATGTAAGACCACATTTACATACATTAGAATACCAAGAGATTCTGATAACTGAACTGACCCTAATGCACTTTGGCAGAAATACCTTAGATGATGGTCATTCCTCATTATGCCTTGGCAGCAGCTGTCCCCAAGCTTTAATGCATCTCTCAGCACATAGTCCTGGACATTGAAATGTGCCAGTTTACCACACTCGGTCAAGGTCAATTCTTTGCATTAGAAAACCCAATAAATTTTGAGCAGACCAAAAAGTGTCTTTCACTGAGTTAATGGTCCTCCTGGCACAGTTAATGTTTGTCTTGGTGCATGTCCCGTGGACAGACCATAGAGCACAAGAGTCCTGTATCACGAAGCTGCTCAGGATGCACCTCAACAAAAAAACCATTGTGAAACCACCTCGCCAGACCATCTTTGCAAGAGCACATTCCAAAAGGAGATGTTTGACAGTCTCTTAACAAAAAAAACTGAAAGAACTTCAGAGGCTGGAAATCAGCGATAGAAACAAAAACAGAAATTGCTGGCAAAACTCAGCAGGTCTGACCGCATCTGTAGAGAGAGATGAGAATTAATGTTTCAGGTCAAGTGACCCTTCTTTAGAACTTTGAATAGTTCGGCACTGGGTAATGCAACACGAATCAACCCCTTGTGTCCAGAAAGTCAAAGATTTAAAGTGTTAATCGCATCCTTTAATAATGTATTGAATATTTTTAAATAATATTGAATAATTTGAATATTTTTAATTTAAAGTTTTTGTGAAGATCTGTAGCTTGAGAACTAGTAGGGTTCTCTGTTGGTCGTCTGATGATATCAGCTAGAAGGGGGGTGAAATGTCTGCTAACAAACCTACTACGTTGGCAAACAGACCAACAATGAATCCCATAGTTTTTATATATAGATTTTATACTTTTGCTTATCCATTTTCTCTCCTAATCTGCTCTTTCTTTTATCCCATTACCTTCCTCTTTGCACCTTCATTTTCCACCCATCATCTTTTTTTCAACCTTTAAATATCATTAAGGCGATGCCCAACTGACTCTAAATTCTTAGATGTCCTTTAGACAATTTTAACAGCTCGTGCTTCAGAATTTACTGTGAAAATCTTTATGAACTGAACTATGCAGCCAACTATTTAATAAGATGCCCAACTGCAGCAAGATCCAGCCTACTGTCTTTCAGATCCTGTGTTTTACTATTCATGTAAAATATGTAGACTTGTGTCCATTTTGTTTTCAGATGTGTCCCAGTTGTAAACTCATTTTCAGAATCCACTCAGATAGGTAGCTAGGTAGTATTAGACACAAACCTTGGGCATAGTCAATTAATTATGCATAACTGAGGTTTAGTCCTTTTTTATATTTGGATCATTCAAATGCTGCTGATTCTCATCTCTCTCCAGAAACACACCCAGTTGATTTATTTTTTGCTCATTTACAACAGTGCTTTAACATTATAATTTAATCTACAGTTTGAATCCAAGCAGAATCTGAATTAGTATCCACCCGCAAGGATGGGTGTAACTCTGGGTTCACAATACTGTAATTGTGAGACATCAATATAAAATTGCTGCTTACTAATGCTGCAGCTATAAGTACAAGTAAATGCCTTCTGATCCCAATTGATCACAAATTAACTTAATGCCCAGTCAGGAGCAAGAGCACTCTTTAATGAGGTGCATTAATGGAAATGCAATATTCAAAATGAGAAATAATTCTAAATAAAATTAGTGCATTTCAACCAATACTTTCAAAAAGGAGCAGAATGGACAACCAGCTTAGAATAAATAAGTAATCAGTCAGTGGATTAATAAAGAAACCTGTTCCTTTGAGGCCTTGAATACTTGTAAAATGAAAAAAAGAGAGAGTTATTACTGTCAATTATTTCCATATATTAGAGCTTAACAGGTTTCTTTAAGTTTTGTCTTGGAAAAGCCAATTGTCTCAGTGATTCCCTTAGCAGATTAAATAATTTGGAAAGGGTTGATGATTGGTGTAGGCTGTGCACCCAGGGCATACGCAGTTCATTTGTTGGGTCAAATGAAAATTTCAACTGTCAATGTTTTCTGAAATTTTTCATGTGATGTTTTTAATGGGCACAGTCTTCAGACCGATCTTATTCTGTGAGCATTTAATTTTGTGTTAAGAAGATTTAGTTATAGTCAATTGCCATTACCATCAACTGTTTTCTTCTTAATCTATTTTAATTCTAATTCTGTTTTAATCATGAGAAGCTGTTGAGAGACAGTATGAAGTAAAGCTTGAGACTCTTGGCAGTTAAAGGGTTACATTAAAAGCAATTGTTTCATCTACAGCACCAGACGAAAAGTATCCGGGTAATTATTAATATTTCCATCCCAGCAGATGTTAAGTGTTCCTGCTTTCTGTGCCCTATTGCTGTTGGGATGCACAATGTTATTATGATGGTGGGTGGGAGTATGTCAATGAGACTCTGTAGTACCATCTGCTGGGAGAGCTCTGACTCATTGCAGTACTAGGGAACCAGCAGGCACTGCCTCTTCACAGTGTCCATTGATTTATTACGGAGACTGACTTGGAACATGGCTTGTTACACAGAGATGTCTGGCGTTGTCGAGGTATGTGGCAATGTTGTGAGTTTTTTTCCCCTCCCCCAGTGCTATCACTGGCTGCTTCTAGGTTACTTGTTAAACACAAGGGCATCAACACTTTGACCAGACAATCTTCCTGCAAAACCTTTTGCAATGTTTATGCATATTGTTAGAAATTAATTATATTCCACGGAGCTCTGACTATTAAAAAATCTAATTTCCTAAATAGCAGATATTAAAGATAGTTTTCGGCCCCCAGCTTAAAAGTTGCAGTTGTGACTTGGTTAATATAATATGAGGGTTTGAATTGTGTGTTTCTTTATGGTAAATTCAGACAGCATGGAATATCCACACCTCAGTGTCAGAGTAGTCATTGGCATGCACCTCATATACTCCTTATATATTGATCAGCTATTGTAATGGAATCTGCAACACTTACCATCAAGGAATCCTATTCAATGTTGGATTTGTTTAGATACTAAACCGTTGTTACCTTTTCCTGACTGACATTATTGCTGAAAACACGAAAGTGTGAACTTTGAATAAAAACAGGATCAATCTCTGCCAGACAAATACCTTCAATGGATGAGTAGTTTGCTAACATTCCTTGTCACTTGGGTGATGAGTTGAAAGGTGATCATTGCCAAGGAACATGGTTCAAGTTGATGCTTGTGGGAGAATTATAGAAGAAACTGGAAAGCATTTTTAGCAATTATATGAACTGCCAGAGTGGTGTGGACTTTGCCTCCAGTTTGTCTCTGATGCAGCAATGCTTATGTTGGCTTCGGTGGTATAAGATGAGACATGGGTTAAATAATACCGAACGATTTAAAAAATGTTTATGACAACTCCTGATAAATACAGATGTTGTAGACACAAAATGGTATCTGGGCTAATATTAATTATTAAGTGATAAAGATGAACATGCTTGCGCTATGGATACAGTGATAATACTGTAAACATGTCTCTTTGAAGGTACTATGTTTACCAACTCTGTGACAAGCACAGCAGCATGCTATAGAGGGTGGTACTTGGCATGTGGACAGTTTGAGGTTCAGAGTAGTAAATGGAGTACAGGAGCACCTCTTCCATCAGTAAAGGACTTTTTTTTTTGCACTGCACTGATTGATCTTTAGGGATTTGAGTTTGAATCTAGAATGGGATGTTTATGAGATATGGAAAGTGAATTGAAAATGTTTTATGAGTATTCTTCGGAGCTACGGAGTGGAGTACAGTGTTGGAAAGGAAACCCAGATTGCAACTCCCCTGTTGTCTGTCTGTTTGCCAGCAGTGAGAGCCATAAGATGGAGTGCTATGATTTTCCTGGTTTTGATTTGTGATCAGAAGGCTAATCTAAAAGAGAATGTATTTCTGGACCCATTCTGAATGTTTTCTTAATAACAAAAAACAATCTCCTGTGCCACTGTACACAGACTTGGGTCTGAATTAGATGTGAAAGATGTAATTGAATGTAGGTAAGGCAAGTTCACTGGGACAAGCTGATGGGAAAATTGTGTCACTTCTCTAAGGGGCCACATGATGCTATTTGAGTGTTATCAAGCATTTAAATGGGCAGATTTGTTATTCCTGTTTTCATTCTTCTAAACCTGAGTGCTATAGGCTGAGTCAACCTGATCTCTCTTCATACACCAAACCTGCTGATCCAGGCATTCGTCTTTGCTGCACCCCCTCTGTAGTAATTTCATTTTTTCCTTCGGTAAGACAACAAAAGCTGAACACTGCACTCCAAATGTGGACTCGCTAAGGCCTTGGAGAGCTGCAATAAAATTTCCCTGCTCCTGTACTAAATCCTCTTGCAATGAAGACCAACGTGCCATTTGCCTTCCTAACTGCATTTGTGCAGCATGAATATGACGTGGCACTTGTCAGCTGAAGTCTGGATGTTGTCCAGATCTAACTGCATTTTAACATAGACTGCTTCGGTATCTAAGGAGGCATGAATGGTGCTGAAAATTGTGTCAACATCAACAAATATCCCCACTTCTTAGGTTATGATGGAAGGGAGGTCATTGATGAAGATGGTTGGTCCTAGAACTCCTGCAGAGATATCCTGGAGCTGAGATGACTGACCTCCAACAACCTATGACAATATTCCTATGTGCTAGGTATGACTCGAACCACTGGTGAGTTTGCCACTGATTCCCGTTGATTTCAGTTTTTCTAGGGCTCTTTGATGTCACGTTAGGTCAAATGTTGTCTTGATATCAAGGGCTGCAACTCTCTTGCCTCATCTCTGGAATTCAGCGATTTACTGCTTTTGCTAGTGTTGATGCTTCCTGAGTTGTTCAACATGGAGGAATATTGATTCATCACCTGAGGGAGGTTGCTAAGTGGTAACCAACAGCAGCTTGCCTTCCCCATCTTTAACATGAAGCCATGAGTCCTCCTGGGGTCTGGAGGTTATGCTCTCAACTTCAAACATCAGGCAGAAGATACAAAAGCTTAAACACACGTGCCAATAGGTCCAAGAACAGCTTCTTCCATGCTGTTTTTAGGTTTATGAATGGACCTCTCAAATTTCAAATTTAATATTGATTTTGTTTTTTGTGCACCTTCTTTTTAGCTGTAATCTTGTATTCCTTACTCTGTTCTAATACCCTAAGATCTCTGTATGATAGCACCTGCCCCTGTTGCATGCAAAACAAAACTTTTCACTGTACCTAGGTACTTTTGACAATAATAAATCAAATCAAAAAGGTCAACGGTGAGTACTCCCAGAGTAATTCCCTCCTGACTGTATACCATGGTTCTGCTGGATTTTCCCTGCTGATGGGAGAGGGTATATGCAGGATTGGTGATCATGTGTCTGGGACATAGCCCATAATGTATGATTCTGTGAGTATGACTACGTCAGGATGTTGCTTGACTAGTCTGTGAGACAGTTCTCCCAATTTTGGAACCATGTCCTCCAGATGTTAGTAAGGAGCACTTTGCTGTTTCTGCCTTGTAATTTCCATTGTCTAGATTGATGTTGGACAGTCCATCCAGTTTCATGTCTATGTTGAGACCTCATAGCAACTGATACAACTGAAGGACTGCCCCTATGTGCACCATTGGGATTCAATGATTCCACTGTTCCCCTCTTAATCAATTTCTTAGTCCTCCTTTGCTGTATTCTGAACCGCTCCCAGTCCTTGAACTTGCTACTTTTTCTAGCAATCTTATTTGGCACCAATTTAGACTTAATGCTATCCTTAATTTCCTTTGTTAACCATGATTTGGCTCCTTTCAACCAAAAGGGATGCATTACATTTTCATTGCATACACTTATTCTTCAATGTTAACCGCTTCCTAATTACTATCTATATTTTAATAAAGTCACTCAGTATGTTGCAGCCAACTCATCCCTCATACTTTCAGTTTCCTTTGTTTAGAATTTGAATGTTAGCTTTGGATTAGATTAGATTAGAATCTCTACAGTGTGGAAACAGGCCCTTTGGCCCAACAAGTCCACACCAACCCTCTGAAAAATAACCCACCCAGACCCATTTCCCAATGACTAATGCATCTAACACTACGGTTTATACTACACATTCTCTCATGTATGACACTGGTCCCTAAAGGATCTCATAATGGTGTTATTAGATCAGTCCTTCTCATTGCACAAAACCATAGAACATTTGAAGGAAGGAGTTTTATAGGTACTACTGGCAAATCTATCGTGCGTGTTGTGTGGTCTTCAGCAGAACCACAGCATCCTTGTGTGCAGACAAAGCCATGAGCCATCTCTGGATCCCTGTAAGCTCAGGGATAATGAATAAGTGGCTCAATAGTGAGACTATTTATCCAGTGTCAAGTTTTCTTTGTGATGTTGCCAATACCTGCTAAATAGAGTCAGTTTTCCCTCTGGCCACGTATAACCGCATGCTTCCATGATTTTCCCAGACCAGTCACCAATAAGGCCACTTAGCAGAGACCATTAAATCCCGACCATAATGTTCTGCTAAATTAACCAGTATTTCTGTGGCCTAAAGAAGGCCTGAGATCACTGGACGATAACTATTGTTACAACTGGAAATTTCTTGAGATTGCTAGTTGCTTTGCTCTTTCTTTTGTTGCAAGCCATGGTTCCAAAGGTGACACTCTTGCTTCTGAATTTCAAGGTGCTGTGTTCAAATCCCACTCCAGGACTGCACCACAGAAATCAGGCTGACAGTATTGAAGGAGCGCCACCTTGTTAGATGTGCTGTCATTCTGATGAGTTTAAACTGAGTCCCCATCTTCTCTCTCAAACAGATGTAAAAGATCCTAAGCAATTCTTGAGAGCAGATCAGGCGAGTTTTCTGTTACAGTCTGGTCAATTCTCTGATTTTAACTGCTCAAGGAAAGGTCGAACCAGGTTTTAGCAGTTGGCTGACTAATTAACTACTTTATATTCCCAGTTCACATTGTAACTGTAACGAACTTTACAGATCCTTAACTTGGTTATACAGCATGAACTCTCTATCAGTAAATCGGTAATGAAAACATCTGGCAGCAAATCAATCTTTCTTTTTGTGGAGAGGATATACCTGGACAATGGTCTACTTTGACTGCTGGTGTTATAGCTGCAGTAGAAAAGCTTGCCTGAGGAGTCAGCTAGCTCAAGTGTGCAGTACTACATACGTGAGGCTTTATAGCCTGAGATGTGTCTGCTTCTTGATTACCATTTGGAGGAACTGAATTGGCCAGAGTCTGATAACTATGATGTTGGAGAAGTCAGGAAGAGACCAAGTCACACTGCCTGTGTGACAGTGCTTGCTGAAGACACTTGTAAGAGTTAAAACCCTGTCCTATACTCAAGTTCTGGGCTGCACCTTAGTTGAAGTTGCTTATGTTGATGGAACATGAGCATCCACAGCAACTCTCAAATCGCAAGAGCACTATTGAGCCCTGCACTGATGTTGTAATGGTAGGATGCTTTTGATTTTCTATTGCATCATGGTAAATTCTTTATTGGTGCCTCATTTGAAAATGTATAAGTTTCTGTTCCTGGCCCAGTCTTTTACTCACCCCATTGAATCTAATTGGTATTCTGTCTCTATGGTGGTGGTGGAATAAGAAATATGTCAAGTGTGAAGTTGCATAATGTAATGGAATGCAACTCTGCTAAAGACTCATGGAGCCCATGCTTTCTCAGTTTTAAGCTGTTAGATTGGTGCTGAATCACACAGAATAAGGGTTTTTTTTTCCCATAAAGACATTCATCTCTCTTCAGAAGAAATTGTCAATCATTACTCTTTCCAATGAATTGCAGCTGAATATATCATTAAGAGGCTGATTGAAATAAGGGAAAGCTGTTTACTCCTATGTCTTGGTTCTTCACACTTCTGACCAAGGTTAGTCTGGTCATAGAGTTGTAGAGATGTGCAGCATGGAAACAGACTCTTCAGTCCAACTCGTCCATGCCGACCAGATATTCTCACCTAATGTAGTCCCATTTGCCAGCACCCAGTCCATATTCCTCCAAACCCTTCCTATTCATATACCCATCCAGATACCTTTTTAAATGTTGCAATTATACTAGTCCCCACCACTTCCTCTGGCAGCTCATTCCATACACGTATCACCCTCTGTGTGAAAATGTTGCACCTTAGGTCTCTTTTCTATCTCACCCCTCTCTCTCATCCTAAATCTTTGCCCTCTAGTTCTGGACTCCCCCACTCCAGGGAAAAGAATAAGTCTACTTATCCGATCCATGCCCCTCATGATTTTATAAACCTCTATAAGGTCACCCCTCCGCCTCTGATGCTCCAAGGAAATCGACCCTAGCCTATTTAACCTCTCCCTGTAGATCAAATCCTCCAACCCTGGCTACATCCTTGTAAATCTTTTTTTTAGATTACTTACAGTGTGGAAGCAGGCCCTTCGGCCCTACAAGTCCACACCGACCTGCCGAAGCGGCAACCCACCCATACCCCTACATTTACCCCTTATCTAAAACTACGGGCCATTTAGCATGGCCAATTCACCTGACCCGCACATCTTTGGACTGTGGGAGGAAACCGGAGCACCCGGAGGAAACCCACGCAGACACAGGGAGAACGTGCAGACTCCACACAGTCAGTCATCTGAGGCAGGAATTGAACCCGGGTCTCTGGCGCTGTGAGGCAGCAGTGCTAACCGCTGTGCCACCGTGCCTCCCACTCTGACCCTCTCAAGTTCACAACATCTTTGTGATAGGAAGGAGACCAGAATTGCATGAAATATTCCAACAGCGGCCTAAGCAATGTCCTGTACAGCCGCAACATGACCTCCCAACTTCTGTACTCAATACTCTGACCAGTAAAGAAAAGAATACCAAATGCCGCCTTCACTATCCTATCTACCTGCGACTCTACTTTCATGGAACTGTGAACCTGCACTCCCCTGGACCTTGCCATTAAGTGTATAAGTCCTGCTAAGATCTGCTTTCCGAGAATGCAACACCTCGCATTTATCTAAATTTAACTCCATCTACTACTTCTCAGCCCATTGGCCCGTCTGATAAAGATCCCATTGTAATCTGAGGTAACCTTCTTCACTGTCCACTATACCTCCAATTTTGTTGTTGATCCTTGTGGCACTCCACTGGTCACAGACCTCCAGTTTGAAAAAGATCCCTCCACCACCATCCTCTGTCTTCTACTTTTGAGCCAGTTCTGTATCCAAATGGCTCGTTCTCCCTCTATTCTATAAGATCTAATCTTGCCAACCAGTCTCCCATGGGGAACCTTGTTGAATGCCTTACTGAAGTCCATATAGATCACAGCTACCGCTTTGTCCTCATTAATTCTCTGTTACTTCTTCAAAACACTCAATCAAGTTCATGAGACATGATTCCCCACACACAAAGCCATTTTGACTATCCCTAATCAGTCCTTGTCTTTCCAAATACATCTACATCCTGTCCCTCCGGATTCCCTTCAATAACTTGTCCACCACCGACGTTAGCCTCACTGGTCTATAATTCACTGGCTTGTCCTTACCACCCTTCTTAAAACACGTTAGCCAACCTCCAGTCTGGCTGTTTATATTTTTTCCAGGAATTGATCAGTTCAATTAGTGCTGAGTATTGTTGAGCTGCACCTGGAGATTCAAATTCTCCATGATCAGGGATGATCTATGCCTTGCCTTCTTCAATAGTGTACCTCTTGCAAAATGGTATTTGATATGGAGTACAGGGCAGTTTTAAGAATTATCAGAAGTTGATTTTTGGGCTAGCTCCCACAGGGTAATGTTAGTGCTTTGTCATGCAGTTGATGTTTTAGACTTCCATATCTATAATTATAAGGAATATGGTTCTTTAAATCATCACCTTTTGAAACCTGATCATTGTGTTGTGTTAATTTTCAGTGTTTCTTTGATTTCATTGTAATTGGACACTTTCCAACCTCTTAGTCTCTGGAATTTTTTACAATGAGGCATGTGGCTCTACAAGAATTTATTAGTTCTATTCATTCAAGGGGGTCATCTGATTTCAAAGTGACGTGTGTCTTGTCTATGCATTTTGACAACTGGCCTGTTGAGCCTTATATAATTTCATGTTATGAAAAGATTGGATTCAAATATTCTCAGTTAGTAACCCTCATTACTTTGAGATGGATTGCATCACAATGAACCTAACTGTGCAGGGAGTAATGCAGGTGTTTATGGTACACGAGATACATCATTTATCATTCGTGATTTGGAAGTACTGGTGTTGGACTGGGGTGTACAATGTTAAAAATCTCAACACTGCTCATTCATCAGGCAGTGGAACTATCTGATGAAGGAGCAACACCCTGAGAGCTAGTGCTTCCTAATAAACCTGTTGGACTATAACCTCGTATTGAGGTTTTTAACATTTTATCAATCAACTAACTAAAGTGAAATTTATAGTTTAGGGGCACTGTATTGGCTTAGTAGTAGTATTCCTAACCCTGAACTGAGAGTCCTGAATTCAAGTCCCCCAGCTCCAAAGGTATGTAATAATATCTCTGAACAGGTTTGATTAGAAGAATAAATTAACTAAAACAAGAGATTTATCAGTTTTAATTTAAGTATCACTTGCAGGTTAATTCCTGTTTAGTTTCCATTGGTTCCAAGTCTTCTGAAAGCAGTAGTTACAAAGAGCGATATGTTCTTAATTTCTTCATTTGGGAGTCATTTTGATTATTTTGGTTTACTGTTTGCCTATGCATATCCTAACATTACCCAGTTATTTTGTGAGTCCCTACACCTGATGGTTTGTGTCCTAACTCAAGTGGCCCATGAAAATGAAGAGTACAGGGCGTTACAACCAGAATTGTCAAAGTGAGCATTGTCCTGGTTTGATTAGTTGTAGCCTGGGGGTTCAGAATCGATACAGATGAAGGACATTCAGTCCTCTTTGTGGTGGCAGTTAAATATGACAGACTCCCCAGACAGTATCAATTCAATCCTCCCATCTAGATTTTAAGAAGGGCAGATAATGGAACATTCTTCGGGATGGCAAGACCTATTGGTGAGATAGAAGAGATCTTACTTGGACATTTTATTATAGCATTTGAGTTGACATGCAGAATGTACATAAAGAATCAAGTCATTATATGTATGTGTAGCTATGGGCTTTTGTTGATGGAGAGATTGAGTATGTGTAGATTTTACTGTGTGGATGTGCATTGTTTGCCAGGTTTATGTAGGTAATTACATATTAGGAATGTCTCCGGATAAATGTCAAAATGCTTATTTAGTTTAGAGATGTATGTAAAACATACCTAAAACGCAATCTAAATATATCAATGTCTGCTCCAATTGTGTTCATTTAGTGTAGCTCTAATGTCAAATGTGTTACTTAATGTTTACCTGGAGATAGGGATGCATATGGTATAACTATAAATATCTGTAAGAATAAAAGAGAGATTAAAAAGGAAAGGCAAACACTGCAGAGAATGTAAATATGCAATCGAAACAGAAATTGCAAGAAATGTCCGGTTGAACAGACAGTACCCACGGAGAGAGAAAGTGAGTTAACATGCCATGTCTGTGACATTGGGCTAGAACTGGAACTCACTGCAGATATATTTAGTTTTAAGAAGGATCAGATACAGGGGATGGGTGGAAAGAATGAAAGGGAGGAACTGTGATGGTAACAGCCTTGGAGAGTTTAAATGAACAGCAGAATCATTACAACACTCGTGAAAGATTAAGAGCTGTGGTCGTGATTTAAAATTATTGAAAATGATGCTGAGTCTGTAATGTTGTAAAGTGCCTAATGAAGTCTTTTGCCTGAGCTTCATGGGAACAAAATTAAAGATCAAGGATTTTTTAAAAAAGGAAAGTTGATTGCTTCCAATCCTTGGCATAGCCTTTGGAGGGATTGGAAGCTTTAAAGCTCACAAAAGACATTTTCTAGAATGGTTCTGGGGATGAAAGACTACAGTTCTGTAAATAGCCTTGTGAAACTGGTACTGTTTTCCTTAAGGCTGACAAGGCTAAGGGATGACTTGTTGGGGAGGAGTTTAAAATTATTAGTAGAGCAAATTAGAAGAAGCTGTTTCCAATAGCAGAAGTGTTGCTAACCAGACAGCACAGATTTGGCAAAATGAGGAAAAGTGTTGTTAGGCAACGACTGGACAAGTTTTGGATTACCATGCCTGATAGTGTTGTGGATATTGAATCAATGATAGCTTTGAAAGAGAAGTGGATAAATAACAGGAGAAAAGATTGCAGGGACGTGGGGAAAGAGTGGGGAAGTGAGTGCTGAATAATTGTTTTTGAAATAGTCAGCTAGACACAACTGACAGTTATCACCTTTTGTTCAGTAATATTTTATGATTCCATGTCACATACCAAGAGCTGAGTTGCAGGAAATTAAGAGGAGCACAGAAACTGCTTGAATGTATTTAAAACAGGAATTGGAAAGCAAAACAGATTTTTGTTTATATACTTGTTCATGGGATGCAGGCATCATTAACTTGTCCAATATTTATTGCTCATCCCCAATTGCCAAGAGGGTAATTAAGAATCAACCACACTGCTATTGGTCTGGACTCCAGACCAGACCCAGTAAGGATGGTAGTTTTCTTCCCTAACATAGGGAAAAACAAGGTAAAATTAAGACAAACGGAAGCATGTTTGGAAAAAAATATAGGAGAAAGAGGATCACTCAGGAAAGAATTGGTCTGATTAGAGGCTAGAAATGGAACCCGTGTGGAGATGGAAGATGTGAATACCTTCTTAATTATACTGTAAATTTAATTTTCACCAAAGCAAACTCTGCAGAATTGCATGCTTATGTTTCAGTTAGACAATATTTTGCCAAAACCAAAGTAAATCTAAATTTAATTAATCAAATTAGGTTTATGCCTGGGACCTGAATTGCCCAGTAATAACATCTGCTAGAATCATAACAGACCATGTGTTTATCAAAACATGAAATGGAAGAGTTGAAAAGTTGTAGTAGAATTGTATAAATTGGTTATGCAACAGTCAGAGATTTGCTTCCAAATCATTTCCCTGCCTCACTGTTATTCAATATAGTTCAACAACACTCCTACCCTGAGCAGCTGAACTTTATTTGGCATAAATGCTGTATGAATTGGTTAGAACTTGAATTGGTGCTAATTCATTTTGCTGCAACTGTGAAATATTTTGCTTCTATTATTTTTAATTGGATCACGTTTCATTTTTCTCTTTTGCATAAACCTTTCCTTTGGCATGTTCCTTTCTCTTTGTTTTCCCTTTTCTCCACTCACTCTGTCCCATTTGTTTACTCTGCCATTCCCTCCTTGTATTGAGATGGCACAATGTGACTTGCCTCAGGGCAAATCTGAAGATGATGAGCACTCTGTGCATTTCCATGCAGAGGATCCCAGCTACAATGAGGTATTTCAACCTCAAAGTGACCACAGTGCCAGGAGGGCAAGTTTCACACAGTGCCATGTGGATCAGAAGCAGGTAACAATTACGCAGACTGCAATGTTAGTTGTTCTTTTTCTTAGAAATTAGTCAGTGTTTCTTTGTCTCTTCATGTACCTTTGGTAATAATGGTACTCAATCTATGCTTCATGATAATTACCAGTTAGTAATGACAATTATCCAGCAATAATGCTTCCTCAATTTCCTATTAATATATTGCAATCTTCATTCCACAACAATTTGAAATAATTTGATGCTGTATTAATGATTTCCTCAATCACTTGAGGTTTGTCAGGTATTAGCATCTCCATGTTTGCTATCAGATAGTAAAACTTCCTCGTTGTTTATCAGAAGATGATCACCTCATTGTTCACTGCATAATATCTTCCATTTTATATACATCTATCCTTCCTTCATAATTGTAGCCTGGAGAATATGCTTATATTGTAATCATTTTTACATGAAAAGAATTCAGTGTTAGAATTTTGATTCTTTATTATCATTTCTTTGCTACAGAGACTGAGAGAATTTTACCCAGTGACAACAGTACAATTCTGGATGCTGCATATTCACTGAATGTGTAGGAGGCCAGTTTCAGACAAGTTCCAATCCCCAACCCTTCATACTCTCAGCCTCCCTCAGCTATTCTACATGAGACTGACAAACTCATTCTCAATGTACCTTTTCTGAGGGCTGAAATCTGAATTCTGGATTATATCTGGAGTTTGTGTTTGTCACTGGAAGTCTGAGATTTGTTGATACTGGAGTTGACCCAAGCAATTTTTGTTTTAGGGTATACCTGAGTTAGGACTCTAGTTTCAAAAAGTCATACAAAGATCATTCTGATGTGTTATCAATTTAAGATGGTAAATAAGCAGTTTTGTCTCCCCATTAGGTCTTTTTCTTTCTGTAAGTTGGCCTTTGATATTTCAGTCAAGAGGAGTTTTTTGTATTCACTCAGCAGTGCATTTTGACAGGCAATCGAGCTGCTGGCACAGAGTCAAAAGGGCAAATGGCTTCCTTCTGTCCTGTAGGTTATTGACTTAATTGGCAAGGTTTTCATTCACCCAAACACATTTCCTTGGATATTAGTAAAATCAGGCCCACACAACTGTCCTCACGTGGCATGACACACTTACACTTTCTCATCAGGTAATTATTGAAGAGCAAGACAATTCTGTTCATCTTACAGTCATTCTGCAGGGATGAACTAACATCCCCTTTGCATCATCTTGTTGGTTTCTGCAGGAATCCAGAGATTACAATGAAGTCCCACCTTCTCAAACTGTCCCCTCACCTGAGGTGAGGGAAATCTCAGATTAAACCCAGCACTAGTCCTCGCTCTCTGATTACAGCACAGGTGCATGATTCTCTGGGACTATAGTGACCTTGTCTTAGTATTCATTGATTGTTATTTATATACATAAGGATTTCATAGTATCCAGCATTGAAAGCAATTAGAAACAGGAACCCTCTTCAATTTTCCTTGCCTTAGTTGAGATCAATTGTGAGACTCTCAACTGCTATCCAAGATCAGTTAATTCAGCACAAGTTGGTAATCAAGAAAGTAATGATAATTATATAAGTGTATGTGGACTATTGTTTCACCATGTAGTGTGATAATGGCTAAATCCACTTAAGGGACTGTTTAAGTGATTAGTATTTGGACACTGTCTCAAATGGAATACCTGAGTTCATGTCCCACCTGTTCCAGAGGGGCGTAAATTACATTTCTGAACAGGTAGTTTAAAAAATATTTGGGACAACCTCAAAATCGATTTTTATCACAAAGTCACATTATATATTAGAAGCATGAAAACTAATGTGTCCATCTTTAGAGTTTTCAGAAGCTGATTTGCATCATGATACATGCTTTCAATATGTTATGAACCTCAGTCTTGCATTTTATTCATGAAGGAAATTCTCAACTGTAACAGAATAATAAGCAGCCAGCTGCGACTTTTGTTCCTGAACCTGAGTGTCTTGTGTGTTTTATCATTTTAGTATAAGTGCTCTGACACTGAGGGATAGATGTGATTGTTTAACATTAATCGAATTTCACAGCCAATCACAAATTTAGTTGAAATTAAATCAAGCTGTTTCTTCTGAAATGAACACATTTACTCCTCATAGTGCATTTATTCATGATTTTGTTCGGTATAACCTTGTTGATTTCTTTCACCCCATCTTTTCCAATATGTGTTCTCTCCCTTTCATTTCTTGCTATCTATCAAACTATCTTTCAGTAAACGCTGGTATTCTTTTATAACCCCTCCCATGTTTGCTTCCATTTTCCCTGCTAGCTTGCTCATTTTCTAAAGGAGGACTCGGATGATTCTGAAGTAGAATGGATAATGAAAGAGACTACCAGTGAGAGATATCCTTTACGTACCTACCAGGAGAATTCTGCAGCAAGTGTAATGGACCATGAAAAACTAGTCAGCATAACGGCACTAGGAATACCAGACCGCATGAGTCCAGTGGAAACATCAAATGTAGAGAAAGAGCAGCATTGGAAGCAGACACTCAAAGGGCAGCAGGGTGATAGTCTTCTTGTGGATATCGAGTCAATGTCAGTTAACGGCGTGCCCCGGGCAAGGAGTCCATGGGGAAAACTGGACCCCTACGATTCATCTGAGGTAACATTAGAAGAATTAGAAGTTTAATCGTGGTGAATAAAGTTATCTATAGGAGGAGTAGAGTCAATATTTCTGCGTTAATTAAACATTAGTATCTGTGCAAAGAGAAATTGTTGCCAGATGTGCTGGCTAGGTCCAGAATTTCCTGTTTTTGTTTCAGATTTCCAAATTCTGCAGGTTTTTTTTTCTCTTGCCTCTGGCCAATCAGTATCTTGGCATTCACGCCAAGCATCTTGAGTGTGTTTCTTAGAATTCCTGCAGCGTCAAAGCAGGCCGTTCGGCCCATCAAGTCCATACCGACTCTCTGAAAAGTATCCTATCCAAGACCCACTTCATCCCTTTAACCCTGCACTTCCCATCTAGTGCTAATCCACCTAGCCTGCACATCCCTGGACACTATGGGCAATTTAGCAGGGCCAATCCACTTGACTTGCACATCTTTGGATTGTGGGGGGAAACTGGAGCACTCAGAGGAAACCCACGCAGACATTGAGAGAATGTGCAAACAGACAGTTGCCTGAGGATGGAATTAACCCCAGGTCCCTGGCGCTGTGAGGCAGCAGTGCTAAACACTGAGCCACCGTGCCTGTTTATTGTGTATAAAATCTATATTCTAATGGAAGCATTTAGATTAATACCCAAGTTCTTGTATCGCAACATGTATTAAATGAAAACATCATGAATTTAAACATTTTGGTCTGTGGCTCTTGAAGTCAAAGAAATTTGGGCACCATCACCAAGCAGATTTTATGTTACTTGTTATAGCAGTAATTGTGACTAAACTGAGAGGATTGCATCCTGTTTTGATCAAAACTGAAGCACATTTCTCTACAGAGTAGTAACAGATGACAAGGAACTTAATTTTTTGGAAACATTAATTTCAATTTTGGCAATACATTAACCTTCAAGAGATGTATGAAAATGCAGAAGTTCTGCTCTTATATAATAAGTGCACTATTGAGATTTGGGCATTGAGGCAAAAATTTGAAGCAAAATATATGAATCTTAATTCTGCAGCTATCCATGGGATAGCCAACTTCACAGGATGAAAGAGTGATTAAAAACCAAAGTTGAAAAGTGTGGCGTTAGAAAAGCACAGTGGGTCAGGCAGCACCCAAGGAGCAGGAGAATCGATGTTTCGAGCATAAGCCCTTCATCTGGAATGTGGGTGGGGTGGAACTGGGGAAGGGGGCTGAGAGATAAATAGCAGGGTTTGGCTAGCGCTGGGCGAAGGTAGCTGAGAAGGCAATTGGCCGACAGTGATGGGAGTGATGGTGCAGATAGGTGGGAAGGAAGATGAACAGGTAGGACAGGTCAAGAGCGTGGTGCCGAGTTGGAGGGTTGGATCTAGGTTGAGGTGGGTGGAGGAGAGATGAGGAAACTGGTGAAGTCGATGTTGATATCATTGAAGGATCCCAAGGTTCTTCCTTCAGGCATCGGGTGGCTTGAACTTGGTGGTTGAGGATATCCTTGGCAAAGTGGAGGGGGAATTGAAGTGGTTGGCCACAGGGCGATGGGGTCTTTTGGTGCCTGTGTCCCGGAGATGTTCTGTGAAATGTTCCGCAAGTTGGCATACTATCTCCCCAATGAAAATAAGACCGCATGTCTCCAAATAGAGACATAGAGATGTACAGCATGGAAATAGACCCTTCAGTCCAACTCGGCCATGCTGACCAGATATCCTAAATTAATCTAGTCCCATTTGTCAACATTTAGCCCATATCCTTCTAAATCCTTCTTATTCATATACCCACCAGATGCCTTTTAAATGTTGTAATTCTACCAGTCTCTACCACTTTCTCTAGCAGCTCATTTCATACATGCACCACCCTCTTGTGTGAAAAAGTTGCCCTTCAGTCCCTTTTATATCTTTCCCCTCTCATCCTTAACCTATGCCCTCTGGTTCTGGACTCCCACACATCAGGGAAAAGACTTAGTCTATTTATCCTATCCATGCCCCTCATGATTTTGTAAACCTCTATAAGGTCACCCCTCAGCCTCCGACGCTCCAGGGAAAACAGCCCTAGCCTGTTCAGCCTCTCCCTATAGCTCAAATCCTCTTATCCTGGCAGCATCCTTGTAAATCTTTCCTGAACCCTTTCAAGTTTCACAACATCCTTCCAATAGGAAGGAGACCAGAATTTCACGCAATATTCCAAAAGTGGCCTAAACATTGTCCTCTACAGCTGCAACATGACCTCCCAACTCCTGTACTCAATACTCTGACTAATAAAGGCTGATAATCAATTGACTAGGAGCTGGCTGCATTGACTGTTCAGATGTGGTGATTATTATAGCTTGTGCATTTATTTTGTACCTTTTTAGATATGGAAACCTTTTGCTTTTATTGCTTTTAGTTGTAAATACGATAGTAAAAACGAGTTAGCTAATAACCAAAGTCGGATTTGAAAATCCATTAACTGCACTGGTACTTTAAACCTGTACGGCTGCCTGGACTTTGAGATACTGTTCTAGGTATCTCAGGGTATGGGTGGCTGCATGTGCATTGTCCTTGACTTTGCTCGCTCTTTAGCGGGCTTAGGGAGAAAACAGGGCTTACAGAGACAACACTGCAGATTCATTCTGTCTGTGCTGTGGAGTCATGTGAAAGAGAAGCATGTTAAGCTCCAAAATGATGGAGCGTCATTTGAAGAAACAATATTTGATGACCAGCCTTGCTGAGGAAAGGCATTTAAAGTAATTATCTGAGGAGAAGTGTTCGGTGTACAGTCAGTGGAAATGTTGTTAAAATTTTGAAGATTAAATGACAGGAGAGAGTGTAGAACTGGAGGAAAACCATATCAGGATCATAAAAATTAAGAAAGAGTCATCTACAATTCCAACAGAGGTGTTGAAATTTTAATCACTTCCAACCCATCAAAGAATTAAAACAAACAAAATAGTCTCTTTTGGAATGAGCTGTGAACTGAGCTAGAGGCACAGTACTAGACGGTCTTTGAATTGTAATGATGTTTATAAACTGTACCATGCTTGGATAATTTCAACTGTGTTTAAAGATCTTTGAATCTGTCACAAAGGAATAGAGATTTTTTTCATGTTTACCTTCATTTCTGTTGTTAATAACCATTTTTTAAAATTTTTTTGTTAAAACAAAGACAGCAACATTGTGTAATTGTTTTAGTAACCGATCACCTTTTCAAAAAAAAATCTCTCCAGCCAATTTCTGTTGCAACTCTGGTCCATTATTAACATCAACTGGACATTCCCCCCATAACAACTGGGTGCACGAGATTATAATTTAAAGAAAGGAATTAGAGCCAGATCAGAGTAAGTTTAAACAACAATATTTGGGTTATCTCTGGACAGGGCTGGCCTGTATCTGTTGGCATCTTACAGATCATCCTACAAAAGATTCTGAAGGGGACTGGACAGAGAATGCTGAATGGATGCTTCTCTCTATGGAAGACAGTAGAACTAAGGGACTTTTTTTTAAAAAAAGTGCTTTTCCATTAGGTTCGGCTCTCAGAAGTCATGATTGGGCCAGGCAGGGAGTTATTAAATAGATTATTGAATAATAAGTGAATCATCAGAGAATGTTGGGAGCACTATCAAATCAGCCATGATCTTGGAGAAGGGAAGGCTAGACTCATGGTGATGGGTTTGCCCAGTTAGTTCATAAAGGAGGAGATTTTTTTTCTCTTGGAGGGCATGAGTCTGTAGAATGCTTTACTCCAGAGATGTCTTCAGGTTGGTTCATTGAGTACATTCAAGGTTGAGGTGCATAAATGTTTACTCAAAGAATCAAGGGTTATTGGGGAAAAGGCTGGAAATTGAAGTTGAGAACTATCAGATTAGCAGGAATGGCAGTGCAGACTCGATGGACTAAATGGCCTACTTCTGCTTCTGTGTTAGTCTCATGGAATAGTGTATATCCCTGCTCCTAATAAAGAAAGTTGTATATTTGCTCACCATTAAGTTCAAAGAAGACTGCTCATAAAGTTTTATTGAGCTTTTGAACATTAATTCCCCCCCCCATCCAGCTAAGGCTTTGAGTTTGACAGCATCTAAGAATAGATCTGTTGAGTCTAGGAGTGTGAGTTTGTTGGGCAGACTGAGTAATCAGATTGAAGAAATTTTACAAACATGGTACATGGATAGAAAAAGTTTAGACTGACTTTAGCCAAATGCAGGAAAACAGGGCTAGTTCAGTTTAGGAAACTTGGTCATTCATGGATGAGATGGGCCGCAGGATTTGTTTCCATGCAGAATGACTCTATGATCTCTAAATAAGGCTGTTCAACTCCTATGGTTGTCCAACATTCCTTTGTTGACAAGGATATGTAATAGGTTATCAAACACACCTCTCTATTGAGGTGTCTGAGTTTTTTCTCTTTGCATGCTCATTCTAGACTGCTGGCTTCTCTTTTACACATCAACTAGGCAGAAGTGGGTATTGCAGATGCTGGAGATTAGAGTGGCAAAAGCGAGCAACCACTCAGGCATCTTCCCCTGCCACCGCAGGAATTGCAAAACCTGCGTCCACACCTCCACCCCTCACCTCTGTCCAAGGCCCCAGAGGAACCTTCCACATCCATCAAAGTTTCACCTGCACTTCCGCACATGTCATTTATTGTATCCATTGCTCCCAATGTGGTCTCCTCTACATTGGAGAGACCGGATGCCTTCTCACACAGCACTTCAGAGAACATCTCCGGGACACCTGCACCAATCAACCCCACCGCCAACATGGCTGAAAATTTCAACTCCGCCTACCACTCTGCCAGGACATGCAGGAAGAACACCTCGTCGTCAGCCCCTTGGCATCTAAAATGGACTTCACCAGTTTCCTCATTTCACCTCCTCCCACCTTACCCCAGTTCCAACCTTCCAGCCCAGCACCATCCTCATGACTGTCCCACCTGTCAATCTTCCTTCCCACCTATCCGCTCCACCCTCCTATCATCATCACCCCACCTCCATCCATCTATTGTACTCTCAGCTACCTTCTCCCCAGCCCCAGCAGCACCCCCCCTCCCATTTACCTCTCCACCCCAAGGTTCCAAGCCTCATTCCTGATGAAGGGCTTCTGCCTGAAATGTTGAAGTTTCCTGCTCCTCGAATGCTGCCTGACCAACTATGCTTTTTCAGCACCACTCTCTTTTACACGTCAGTCACGTAAATGGTGATGGCATGGATCACAAGCATCTTACGATACCACATCTCCCACATGTTTCTCTCTTTTTTTTTGGTCTGTTTTATTCCTGTTGTTTACTTTTACGCACTTGCTTAATAATGACTATTATCGATACCTCTGTCGATCATCAATATCACCTTTTCTCCAAAACTCCCTGAAGTTCTGAATCTCTCAGACTGAGAAGTTCTGGAACTTTGAACCAGATTTGGACATCCAGTCACTTGAGTTGAATGTGAGCACTAGCATTATGGAATTGAATCCTGTCTGGAATATTTGTACAACTCGGTATGTTGTCTGATCTAGTGTTGCTGTCCCACAGCCTGTAATAATCAAACTTCTTCTTGCTTGTTTGCTTAAGTAAGACCAATGTCGTCTTGTTCCTCCTTCCATGTCACTCAACATCATAAGGTCTTCGTTAATGTGTTTTTCTGATGACTGTGGGTTCTGATTTCCTGGTCCTTAGCCACACTTTCTGGTTGTAAAGTTGATCATGGTTTTGCCCTGTGTCTATGATTATGATTATGTTCTAAACTGATACAGCCACTTTTAATTTCCTCCCCATTTACAACTTTGCAACCAAAATTAGTTCATTTTTGCTTTGCAACTGAGGAGTGGGAGAAGCAATGGGGGAGCCTAGTGTTATTATTACTGGACCCAGGTAATGTTCTGTGGACCCAAATTCAAATCCCACCATGGCAGATGGTGATGTTTGAATTCAAAAAAACAAATCTGAATTGTTGGAAAAGTCCATCTGGGTCACTAATATCTTTTCGGGAAGAAAACTGCCACCTTTGTCTTCCATAATCACAACTGTAGACACCCAGGGCAAAAACACAATCAACTTTAAAACCCGGGCAGAAAGTATGATTAAGGACCAGGACTCCTGACCCACAGCAATGTGGTTGACTCTTAACTGCCCTCTGGGCAAAAAAATGTTGTCCTCACCATTTGTGAATAAATAATAACCGAGGAGAAAGTGAGGACTGGAGATCAGAGCTGAAAATGTGTTGCTGGAAAAGCGTAGCAGGCCAGGCAGCATCCAAAGAGCAGGAGAATCGACGTTTCAGGCATAAGCCCTTCTTCAGGAATGAGGAGAGTGAACCAAACCCTAAGTGGAAGATGAGGAAGAGTGCCTCATCTTCCGCCTAGGAACCCTCCAATCACAAGGAATGAACTCGGATTTCTCCAGTTTCCTCATTTCCCCTCCCCCCACCTTGTCTCAGTCAAATCCCTCGAACTCAGCACCGCCTTCCTAACCTGCAATCTTCTTCCTGACCTCTCCGCCCCCACCCCCACTCCGGCCTATCACCCTCACCTTAACCTCCTTCCACCTATCGCATTTCCAACGTCCCTCCTCCCTACCTTTTACCTTAGCCTGCTTGGCACACTCTCCTCATTCCTGAAGAAGGGCTTATGCCTGAAACGTCGATTCTCCTGCTCTTTGGATGCTGCCTGATCTGCTGCGCTTTTCCAGCAATAAATAATAACTACTAATTTTCAATTTGGATTCTAATATGTAAGTGACCTTGCAATCTTGACGACTCTTTCTGCCTCACCGTTTGACTGAGGATCGCATAGAAAATTTATGCCTGCCTTCAAAGAGAACATCCTGAATTCTCATTCACAAATTCAGATCTATTCTCTGGTACAGTTCTGATGGGAAACTCTTATCCACTTTATTGCCACTTCAGCCCACCTTCAGTATGTATTTTGTTTGAAATTAAATAAATCTATTGCTCGCCTTTTCCCATGGCTTTGTTTGGAGATCTTGAGATATTGGCCCTTTATGCTGTGTGCCATAAATGTTTGATCCATGTAAGCTGCAAATCTTTTGAAAAGCCTGGTCATTTCACTGCTTGTTGTGCACTTCATACCTCAATATCCTGCAGCAAGGTTTCTCTTTGCATTGCCTTTGGTATAGAAATTCTTTGCTCATACACCAATCAGTCTTCCACCAATGTCAAGTATTGATTTTGCTTAAGGTACCTTTCTCTGGAACATATTTTGAGCATCCGCTCAGACTCAGTTGTCTGACCTTTCTTAAAGCCAGATTATTGCGCAGTTAAAATTTATCTACATTTTCCCTCAGTTGGCATGACAGCCATAGAATAAGCCAGCACTTCTATAAGAATTGCTTAATCTATTGTTGCCTCCAAGAATATATTTGCTGTTATTTGTGTATTACTAACTGGTTTAGCTCAGTTGACTGGTCAGCTGGTTTGCAACGCAGAGTGTCACCAACAGCATGAGGTTACCATAAGGGATTCTCCTTCTCGAATCATTCTCCTTGCCAAAGACATGGTGACACTTGGGTTAAACCCGCACCAGTCATCTTTATCCAAAGAGGGAGCAGTACTATAGTTCTCTGGGACTATGGCAAGTTATCTTTAACCTGAAACATAGCCTATTCTTTAATTGTATCTCACCAGCCTAAAGGAGAAAGTGAGTGATGCAGAAGCTGGAGATCAGAATTGAAACTGTGGTAGTGGAAAAGCACAGCAGGTCAGACAGCATCCAAGGAGCAGGAGAAAAAGGTCTTTCAGGCATAAGTCCTTCTTGAATGTATAGCTTGTTTGAGACTTCTTTTTATGGCAGTAAATTTTAGCAAAGGCCTGTGGTCTGTCTTGATCTGGAGTTTCAATCTCATGGGATAGTCTCAGAATCTTTCACACACCCAGTTAATTACCAATGCTTCCATTTCTATGGTTGCATAGCTCTGTTCAGTCTCTGTCAGAACACACTCAAAGTAACATTGAGTGATTATTGTCTTCTGTCAGATTGCACTCCAACAAGGATTGTTTTCAGTCCTGGCAATTTCTTGGTGATCTTCTAAAATCTCAATAGAAAGTAACTTCTCTTTAATCATTTCAAAAGCTGCAGTTTGTTGCTGACTCCATTACCATCACTGGCCTAATTTCGAAGGTTCCTATCACTTGAGTAAAACTGGCTAAATTGGGATAAACTTCCTCACTATTCAACAAGATGCATTCTGTATCATTTATTTATGCTTCTGTGCAGGAAATTGTTGGCTTTTATCTTCCTTGGGCCCACCATGATGGCTTGCTCTTGGGTCATGTCTCCTAGAAATATAATCAGCATTCTAGAAAATTGGGATTTCTCCTTTAGTGTGGTCATTAATTAGGCCAGTGTTTTGAATTGCTTTGCTGGCCTTTGATTATACAAGTTTTACGTTTAACCAGGTTAGTGGTGCAACAAATTATGTTGGCTTCTGATTCTGCCAGGTCCAGTATTCAGAACAAATGGGTGAGATTTTCAATCAATAACAAATAATTGGATCATTGGTAAAGTAAACATGATCAAAGAGGCAGAGGTTATGGACTGTTTGGATTGTTGAACGTGTCTACCCTTCTAAGAAACTAATGCACACACACACACAATCCAGTCTGATGAAAAACGAATAGAAGAAAACTCCAGAGAGCATGAATTTCAAAGCAATTAGCGAAGTCAGAGATAAACTGATGAAAAGAAGATCAATCACAAAGTGTCCCAAGTGTTGTTCTGATCCCAAAGTTATTCTGCACACCCAAGTGGACCTTCCTAGAATAATTGTCCAAGTCTGAGGAAATAGCCCAGGAAATGGAAAGTTCTGATGGGCTCTGCATCTGGAACCCTCCATGAATTCTGCGGGTTCTGACACACCGAAGCTTAATTGTTACCCGGATATAGTTAGAGGTTTAAAGTCAACTCTAGTTACAGGTAACAATTAAACCTGAACCACTGACTCCCCACTGACCTGTCAACTATATTGCCTGCCCCAAATGGTCCCTGATAACTAACCCCACCCACCATCCAGATCCAAACTAATTCCACTTCACTGGTACCACCCTCCTGACCTGACTCCAAACCTCCACAGGGATCCAGACTATTAGAGACCGTAGGGACTCCACACAACATACCGAACCCTACAACTCAGGCATCTACCCAGGGCCTTTCCCAACACTTTCCTGAGACCTGATACTGACACCCTCCCTCTGCCACTTTTTCCCCCCCCACACCTCTGCCATCACCCCTCTTGCCACTGAACCAGATACCTTCCACCCACCATGACAATCTTTCCCCAATAAACATGGCCAACCCCTAAATATAGAGGATTCAATCCCTCTCGAATCCTACTGCCCTCCCAAAGCGGGCCCCACTGGATCTAACACTACCTCATCAGAGTTTCAAGACAGATATTTTACTGGCATTTTGTCATTTGTAACTAAGCTTTATAGTGACTTACCCACGAACTTGATTAGCTGTGCCTCCCTGGATCTTGGGAGGTCTGCGTTAGCTAGTCTGATACAGTCATGGCAAGCTGTGCTTAAAACCTCTGCTGCTGTTCTGAGTTTAAATCTTGTTTGAACTCCTTGTGCCCTTATGTTGATGATGCAGAATCTGATTTGACTCTCATTGACCTCTTCCACAAATGCTGTCTTCACCTTTTGTTATGTACCTTTAATTTCTTGAACGTTATTTCATGTTACATAGAGTCATAGAGATGTACAGCACGGAAACAGACCCTCTGGTCCAGCCTGCCCATGCCAACCAGATATCCCAACCCAATCTAGTCCCACCTGCCAGCACCCGGCCCATATCCCTCCAAACCCTTCCTATTCATGTACCCATCCAAATGCCTTTTGAATGTGGCAATTGTACCAGCCTCTACCACTTCCTTTGGCAGTTTATTCCATACACGTACCACCCTCTGCGTGGGACAAAGTTGCCCCTTAGGTCTCTTTTGTATCTTTCCCCTCTCACCCTAAACCTATGCCCCCTACATTCTATATCTTCCATGTCCTTTTCCACAGTAAATATTGATGCAAAACACTCCTTTAGTATCTCCCCCATCTCCTGCGGCTCCACACAAGGCCGCCTTGCTGATGTTTGAGGGGCCCTATTCTCTCCCTAGTTACCCTTTTGTCCTTAATGTATTTGTAAAACCCTTTGGATTCTCCTTAATTTATTTGCCAAAGATATCTCATGTCCCCTTTTTCTCCTCCTGATTTCTCTCAAGTATACTCCCTTTATACTCTTCTAAGAATTCACTCGATCTATCCTGTCTATACCTGACATATACTTCCTTCTTTTTCTTAACAAAACCCTCAATTTCTTTAGTCATTCGGCCTTTCCTTTCACCCTAACAGGAATACACTGTCTCTGGACTCTCATCATCTCATTTCTGAAGACTTCCCACTTGGCAGCCATCCCTTTACCTGCGAACATCTGCCCCCAGTTGGCTTTTGAAAGTTCTTGCCTAACACCGTCAAAATGGGCCTTCCTCCAATTTAGAACTTCAACTTTTAGATCTGGTCTATTCTTTTCCATCACTGTTTTAAAACAAATAGAATTATGGTCGCTGGTTCCAAAGTGCTCCCTCACTGACACCTCAGTTACTTGCCCTGCCTTATATCCCAACAGTAGGTCAAGTTTTGCACCTTCTCTAGTACATACATTCACATATTGAATCAGAAAATTTTCTTCTACACACTTAACAAATTTCTTTCCATCTAAACCCTTAACACTATGGCAGTCCCACTCTGTTTGGAAAGTTAAAATCCCTTACCATAACCATCCTATTATTCTTCTGAGATCTCCTTACAAGTTTGTTTCTCAATTTCCCTCTGACTATTAGGGGGTATATAATAAAATCCAAAAAAGGAGATCGTCCCTTTCTTATTTCTCAGTTATACCCAAATAACTTCCCTGGATGTATTTCTGCTTTGTTCTCTGCTTTGTCCCTGCCTGCCCTGACTGTTTTGTTTATTTGTTTGACTTGCTTCTTTTCTCAAATGTACCAGTCTCCGATTGATCTCTTTCCTCACTATCTCCCTGGGTCCCACTGACCACCTCCCGACTGCACCCAACCCCCCCCCCCCCCAAACACCTTACTAGTTAAAATCTCTAACAAATTTCCCTGCCAGTATATTAGTCCCCTTCCAATGTAAGTGCAATCCGTCCTTCTTGTATAGGTCACTTTTACCGCAAAAGAGATTCCAATGATCCAAACGTGTGAATCCTTCTCCCATTCTCCAGCTCCTCAGCCATGCATTCATCTGCTCTATCCTCCTATTCCTGCCCCCACTAGCTCACAGCATCAGGATTAATACAGATATTACTATTCTTGAGGACTTCCTTTTTAAATTCCTGCCTAACTCTCTGTAATCTCTCTTCAGAATCTCAACATTTTCCCTTCCTATGTCGTTGGTTTCAATGTGTTCAATGGCCTCCTGGTAGCCCCTCTCCCCCTTGAGAACACTCTGCACCCTCTGAGACATCCTTGATCCAGGCACCAGGGAAACAATACACCGTTCTGATTTTTCACGGCTGGCCACAGAAGCATCTGACTGTACCTTGGACTAGAGATCTTCCTAACACAATCAATCTTTTGGAACCCAATGTACCCCCTCATTGCATGAGAGCCAGTCTCAATACCAGAAACTTGGCTTGTTCATGCTATGTTCTCCTGAGAATCCATCATCCCGTACATTTTCCAAAACAGCATATTTGTTTGAAATAGGTAGCCACAGAAGACTCCTGCATTAACTCCTTTCTTGGAGTTAACCCATCTATGTGACTGTATCTGCGACTTTTCCCCCTTCCTATAACTGCCATCTATCACATCCCCTGGCTCTTGTAAATTCCTCAATGCCTCTAAATATCCCTGCAACCAATCCATTTGATCTGATAGGATTAGCAACCAGTGGCATTTATTGCAGATATAATCCTCCATAACCTGTAAACTCTCCCTAAGCTCCCATATCTGACAAGAAGAGCATATCACTCTATTAAGAGCCATTTTTGCTTCTTTCAATCTACAGACTCAGAAAATAGCACTGTCTTATTCCAGTACAAAACACTGCTCCGGCTTAAATTAATACTTATGGCTTATATTTTTAATCAAGAGACATATCTCAATAAAACATAATCAAGAAAGAGCCCACTATACTTACTACTTCAGATTTTCTGTAGGTCACACTTAAAATATTCACTTACCTGTTTCTGTGCTGCAATCTTTCCCAAAAAGGTTCCTCCAAGATTAGTTGTGAATTTCACTGTTTGTTAATTTTCCCAGACTCATTCCGATGTCCAATGATGCATGAATTCAAACAGCAAAGGCAATAACTATGCAGGGTCACTGCTGTGTCAATTAGCAGTGTGGGTTTCTTCCTCTCTCTCTCTCTACTGCATTGACCTCATCATGTGCTTCCTTTGTCTGTTCCTTTCCCTTTTACAAGTGCTGTTTTGACTTTTTTTTCCCTCCAAAGTTCCAAGACAATGCAACAGCATATAAAACAGTAATTGTTGCTACTGGAATTCGAGGAAATCACCTCCAACACCTAAAATACCTCAAAAAAGGAGCAGGCTGTTACAGCCAGAAATTTTTCCTGTCCTCCATCTTGGATTATCCTAAACTCTGCAGCCAAGGGAAGATCCACTTAGTATCTACCCAATCAAGTTCTTTAATAATTGTATATGCTTCAATGAGGGAAGATAGTGTCTAATAATGTCACAATTTGCAATCCCAGGCCCAGGCTAATCTTTCAGTTCATATTCTACTCTGAAAGCTAATGAGATTTAAATTCAAATGTTAAATTTCAGAGTTGAAAGTTAGTACCGGTCATCATGAAATGATCAATTGTCGTAAAAACGCAACTGGTTCACGGATAGGGTAGGAAATCTACTATTTTACACCTGATCTCGCTAACAGACCAATAGGAACATGATCAGGTCTTAACAGACCACTGAAATAGCCTAACAAACCACTCAATTCAAAGCTGATTAGGGATGGACAACAAATTCTGGTAAGTTAAAATCTTTTCCCATTCTTCTGAACTATTGTGAATTCCTTACCATTCTACCAATCAACATAACTGACGTTTTTTATATTTCAGCTTAAACATATAATTTTCAATTGTGTTCCTTGATCACTTCTGGGAATCCATTTAAAATGTAGTGCTGTCCAAAGAGTAGTTGAATTAAGTACTTTACTACTTTTCCTCAACATAACAGCATGAAGCTGGAATTTCTTCGCAAACATCAAAAATAATGAAAGTCTCTTGAATATTGTGACTGAAGTGCAGTTGAAACTCCAAATCAAACCAAGATTCCACAAACTGTGCACAAACAAATAAGCTCATTCTGCTCAAATAAAGCTGGTGTACTAAACGTTCTTTCATATGCAGGTTCATTCATGACATTATGCTCTTTACATTGCTTCCTAAGGTCCTCCAAAGATGATAAAATCTTTGTTGCGTTTTTTTAAAATGTATTCTCGGAAAAGACGAACCTTTACCAATAAAGGTTGGGAATCTCTCCAATGAACCGTCATCGTTAGATGACTTTTTTTTGGGGGGGTGGGGGGAAATCTTGTTAGATTCACTGCTTAAAGTTAAACGAATACTAAAAAGCTTTATTATCACAATTTCCCTTTCTATAAATACCGTAAAAACAAGCTTTTTGGCAAGGATCCATCAGCTTTTTTACAATGGACACATACATATAACAAACTTCCATGTCTTAGATTGAGAAGGGGCGGTTATATTTAGTGATTTGATCCTTATGTTTCATGTAATTCCTGGCACGCTCTCTTCAGTTTCCCTTCCAGCTCCTCACTCTCTCTCTCTCTCTCTCTCTCTCTCTCACACAAACACAAACAAAGCAAAGGCACTTCACCTCATCTATTGTCCCCTTGGGAAGGTACAGGATCCCCAAAAGCTGTTTGAGCTTCACTGCTGACGATAAGCCATGAAAACACACGTTGATGTTGTCTACAATGTCCTTAGTGAGCAACAAAGTGATGCTACGAGGCACCCATGTGTCGCTCTCCCTCATGGGTGCCATCTTGAAGAAGGAGTTTCAAATGTAATTTCTGCTTCTCTGGATTTCTTTTTTTTGTTTTAAACAAGCCTTTCCTTTATTTTTGACACAAAGATGGTGCTGTTAATTTACAATATTTTGGAAAGTATCCAACTGGCCATGCCGACAGCACACAGCTCCTACTCAACATAACTTGTGATTGTGATTCTGTATGGAGCCACATCTTGTGCAACCTTTTAATGGCTGGGGACATTGATTCCCATACTTTTGACATTTTGGAAGGCTCTCAACAGGGTAATGATGCCACTTGGGGCATACTTGACTATGTCAGATGAAGCCACAATGTTTCCTTGAAGAACTAACAATTTTCAGACCTGATTTCTGTCTGCATAGCAAACTGAATGTTTCAATATTTAAATCTGCAATGGAAAGAAGAAAGTCTATTGATTTCTAATTCCGACACCAGCTCCTAATCCTGGGTCTAATTATTCTGTTTTACACGCTTCTATAATTACACACTGAAACTGCCACTTCAAGAGCTCCCACATCTGGCCTGATGCTTACACTATTATCTGCTGCTCCCTGCATATTGAGATGCTGGTCTGAAGGTACCTTGGGCTGCAGGTGTCTGAGACATGCACTGGATCAGAGGTTGCTTGCTCCTTAACTTTCAGTAAGATTCTTTAACTCCTTAAGCACTGTGACACTCCTTTATTTACACCTGTACTTAATGATGTGTAGGGGTCTGGAAAAGGTGAGTAGTGCCAAAAGTACTCTGATTACGTCATATGGACATATGCCAGAACAGCTTAGAATTTCAAAGGTCTGAGGCCTAGCATCTGGTCCTTGTCAAAGTCCATGCAACAATATCTGTTCTATCAATGTAACCTGTAACTAGCTGCTAACGTCTAATAAACAATATCTTGTTCACTAACTTCCAGTTGGGAAGTGGTGTTTCTGCCCCAACATTAGACCAAGCTGCCCCTGTGGCTTCTTTCTTTTAACAATGATGGTCTCAACGTGAGCAGTGGCTGCACAGATAACACACAGTCAAAAAGTGTGGTGAAAAAGCACAGCAGGTCAGGCAGTACCTGAAGAGCAGGAGAGTTGACATTTTGGGCATAAGCCGTTCATCAGGACTGAGGCTTCTGGGCCAGGGAGGTGGAGAGATAATGGGGGGAGGGGGGTCTGGAATGAAGATAGCTGAGAATATAATAAATAGATGAAGGTGGGTCTGATGGTAATGGGTCGAAGAGGAGGGTGAAGAGGATAGATGGGAAAGATGATGGACAGGTCAAGAGGGCGGTGCAGAGTTAGAGGTTTGGAAGATGTGGGAGGGGAAATGAGGAATCTGGTGAAATCCACATTAATCCCGTGTGGTTGCAGGGTCCCAAGGCAGAAAATGAGGCATTCTTCCTCCAGGCATCTGGTGGTTAGGGTTTGGCGCTGGAGGATGCCCAGGACCTGCATGTCCTTGGTGGAGTGGGAGGTATAGTTGAAGTGTTCAGTCACAGGGCAGTGGGGTTGACTGGTCCAGGTGTCCCAGAGATGTTCTCTGAAACGATTCAAAAAGAGGCATCCTGTCTCCCCGATGTAAATGAGATCACATCGGGTGCAACGGATATAGTAGATGACATTTGTCACTTTCTCCTAACAGATAAAACACATGTTATCAAATGTATGTCTTCAGCGTAGTGTCTCAGACCTGTCTTTTCACATGTTCACAAGTCTTTTCACACTCACTGATGTCCGAGTTAGTGACAGGTTATGATTACAGGAATCTCATTGTAACCAGTATATTTGTATATTTTCTTTCCTAGACAAACATTTTAAAATGTGCCTGAAAAAGTCTCTTTGAAGTCTTGTTAAGTGCTGTTGAACTTTTGATGAATGAATAGAGAAAAATTAGATGTTTTTGTACAGATGAGAGGAGTGTAACAGGAAGATTTCTGAAGCAGGAATGATTCTTCTTTACAGCAGAGAAAGGTTTTATTTTAAACAGAAGAGTTCACATTTATGAAGCTCTTTGTTTACTTTAGATAGGAAGGAATTGTTTCCACTGGCAGGCAATTGATAATCAGAAAACAAAGAAGAAATGAAGAACAGTGGCAAAAAAAGACTGTAGCTGACATCATTTTTATATAATGCAAAGTTGTTGTGGTGTGGAAATAGATTCAGTCATAAGTCTCAGTGAATTGGAGATTTGGAAGATGTGGGAGGGGAAATGAGGAATCTGGTGAAATCCACATTATATATATTTAAAGAGGAAGCATTTTCAAGGAAAAGAACTGAGTGGTTGAACTAATTGGATAGCTTAAGAATCAGCACAGGTAAAACAGGTTGATTTGCTTCCTTCTGTGCAACATAACCCTTGGACCAAGAATTCCTCTTAGATCTGTATGAATTTCAAAAGGGATGATCAAATTACCTGGGTTCAATTAGGAAACTGGCTACCATCTGCTGCACTCAGGAAAGTATGGATCATGGTGTTACTCATACTGTAGTGAAATGAAGAAGACAACAGGAAGGTCAGAATATACTTATAAAGAGTAAACTACCTGGGATGTGATAGCTCCAATCTGGGATCTTGCCTGTAGCTAGCTGTGCAGCTGACAATAATTCTAAAAAAGGCACACAAAAAAAAGGCTACAACTCCAAACAGTAGACTAATGAAACTTGTGCATTGTATCCATATTTTCTGAAATTTTGCAACATGGATTTTACCCTTAAGCTATTGAATTATTTGAAGAGGCTGGAAGGCTGGCTTTGGGTCAAGAACTAAACTACGCCCTCAGATATTGATACCTAAATAAAAACTTGCATTATGTACTGCATTTTTATGATCATCAGACACCCCAGCAGTTTACAGCTGATTAAGTATCTTTATTTAAAGTTTGACCTAAGCTTTAACATAGCAAATGTGGCAGCCATACTGTAGCAAGATCCTACAAACAACAGTGTGATAATGATCAGACCATAAGACAGAGGAGTAGAAGTAGGCCATTTGGCCCATTGAGTGTTCTCTGCTTTTCAGAGACATGGTTGATCTAGTAATCCTCGACACCACACCAAAGTGATGTAGAGGATTATCCCCATAACATTCTTCCATAACTCTGGATCCTTTCTGAGTCTATCATAGCCTCGAATGTGTTTAATGACCCAGCCTCGACAGGTATTTGCAATAAAGAATTCCACAGATTCAATACTCTGAGAAGACATCCCTGCTCAACTCTGTCTTAAAGGGGTGACTTATTGCTGAGATGATGGCCTCTGGTAGTAGAGTTTCCCACATGGGAATCAACCTTTTAGCAAGCTCCTGAAGAATTTTTATGTTTGCACAATGTCGCCCCTCATTCTTTTGAATTTCAGCAAGCATAGACCCAAACTACTCAACTGCTCCTCAGAGGAAAATCCCTCCCAGCTGGAATCAACTCGGTGAACCTTCTCTGGATTGCCTCCAATGCCAATACATCTTTCCTTAGAAAACAGATCCAAAACTGTTCACAATTATCCATGTGTGGTCAGACTAATGCCTTCTCTGGATCTACAAGAACTGCCATTTTCATATTCTTTGAAATAAAGGCTGACATTCCATTCACCTTCCCTCTTTCCTCTTGAACTTCTATGATAGCTTTTTGTGATGTTTTCCCCACATCCCTCTGTTCTGTAACTTTCTGCAGTCTTTCTCTATTTAAATAATGTTCAGCCTCGTTCTTCATATCACCGAAGTGCATAATCTCACGATGAATTGCACTTGCCAAGATTTTGCCCATTCCCTTAACCTGTCTATATTCATCTGTAAACTCTGTGTCATCCTCATTACTTGCCAATTACCTAGTCTTGTCACGTGATCTGTCTTTGTGATGCTTACCATCCAGGGCACTGGGATAATTAGTCTGCATTTCAAAATAGCACCCAATTGACAGGAAAGACTGTGCCTTGAACATTCATTTAAAACCTACCACCCTCCAACAACACTCCCTCACTGTGTTGGAATGTCAAGTCCTGAGGTGGGATTTGAACTCCAATCTTAACAGTACATGTCAGAGTGCAACCACTGAACTTTATAAACTATGTTTATAAAGTTGACCTCTGCTTACCTCTGCCTTCCAGTGGAGCTATGATAAGGCATATTCACAGCACTGGACTCTGAACAGCCATTCAGATGAATCACCATTAGGTATCGGAAAGTGTTTTATTTTCACTCGATGGTCAAAAGTTATTCTGATATATTTTCCACAGGTAACGGGTAATAGAAGGAACAGCAGGAAGACCGTCTGCTAAAGCAGATTCCAGCAGAAGGAATTAGTGCTAACAGGCCTTTAACACCTGTCATTCCAAAATGCATTGGTACAAAGACGAATGCAAACAACGGCAATAGTACAAGCATTGTCAGTATTACTACCGCAGGGAGTAAAGTGCTAAAGGAATATAAAGGATAGGTACAATCTGGTATGTGGCTTTTGAGTGCAATGGAGACACCATCAATGTGAGATTAATCGATGAATTTCCTTGGGGACCATTATCAAATATTTATGAGAAGTGCTTTTTAATTGTTCTGAATTTCTGATAGTACAAACTGTCATTTTCTGCCACAAAAATGTTAGCTCTGCCACACTGCATGTTGAAAGTAGGCTTGAAGCAGCCCTGAGTAACATGAATAATGCAGATCTTCTCCATTCCTTTAGTAATAGGTGAGTAGCATATGGCTAGTAGGCCTGTATGTTCATTAGTACAGTGGAAATAATGTGATCAATCAGTGAATTTTCTTTTCAGTCTTTTCCTAGTTTGAATATAGTTTTGGAAATATCAATAAAACTAAAATAAATGCATCTCTTTTAAACTTTGGTGTAAATGATCATCGGTCACTATTTTTCTGTTTAACCTGTGCTCGGCTGTGATGTATGAATAAATGGACTTTATTTGAGAAGCATTCCATTAGAATTCATGAACTAGAATCTAGATAACCGCCATTCTTATGAAAAGGAGGAGGACTAAACACAGATTGGTGCCTAGGTTAGATCCAGCCATTGTTGGCACGAGTTGGAAATCTCACCTATTGTGATGGTCTGGACAGAGAAAGAAAGTTGCACTGAATCAACATGGTGTTTGCACTGGTTGGAGTCATACCTGACATGGAGGAAGATGGTTGTGGCTGTTGGTGATATAATCTCCACTCCAGAACGTCTCTGCAGGAGTTCCTCAGGGTATTCTGCAAGGTCCAACCATCAGAGGGATCTGAGTGTTCTAAAATATTTAACTCAAAAAGTTAGTTTGTGGGTACAGCATGTAATTTGGAAGGCTAACTCACATTTATTGAGAGGAAAGTGTGGAAATGCATTGGAAGCAGTTCAGAGGAAGCTCACTCAACTGATACCTGAGAGGGAATTGATATTTTTTTGAGGAAAGGTTGAATAGGAAGGGTTTGGAGGGATATGGGCCAGGTGCTGGCAGGTGGGACTAGACTGACTTGGGATATCTGGTCGGCATGGACAGGTTGAACCGAAGGGTCTCTTTCCATGCTGTACATCTCTATGACTCTATGACTCTAAAGAGTGGACAGGCCATGCTTGTATCTTTTGAAGTTTAAAAAATAAAAGCCAATTTGACTGAAGCCTACAAGATCCTGAGGAGTGGCAACAGGACAGTAGATGAAGCTTGTGTCACATGTAGACGCATAGTTAAAAAGGAGTTTAGCACACTTGGCTTCATTGCTCCCTCCTTTGTGTATAGGATTTGGGATAACATGTTGAGGTTGTACAGCACATTAGTGAGGCCTCTGCTGGAGTACAGAGGGACCTCGATTATCTGAACAAGATCAATGGGCACTATTTCGTTCGGATAATTGATTATTCGGATAATCGATTTTAGCTTAAACAGGGGAAGCCATATTGACCCAACGCTGTGCTCTACCAATGTAATTTTCAGACTGCAAAGATTACTATTAAAATAAGAAGAACTAAACCCTTACCATGAAATCCCAGCACTAAACAAGGACCCAAACACCACCTACAATTGCAAGATCATTTACAGTATCAGTTTCCAGGAACTCTGTCTCATGATAGAAAAATAGAAGCCCCACCTCACGTATGTGTTTACATTCACTGCTTTCTTTTTAGTGAACGGCCCTCTAGAGTGAGGGGAATACAGGACTGTAAAACACTTACTTTGTAAAGGGCTGTGTAACAACGCTTACCTAAAAGAAAATCCAGTTGCTAATCCTTGAGCTGCTTGTGTTTCCTTGTTTTTGCCAGCATTTTCACATCTTCTTCAGACCAGGTAAATCAAATACACTTACCTCTTTGATGTCACCTTTTTGCGGAACCTTGAAGTCTTCTTCAGATAATCCGAAATTCAGATAATCAATATTCGGATAATCAAGGTTCCTCTGTACTGTGCTGAAATTGTGTTGCTGGAAAGGCGCAGCAAGTGAGGCAGCATCCAAGGAGCAGGAGAATCGACGTTCCAGGCATGAGCCCTTCTTCAGGAATGAGGAGAGTGTGCTAAGCAGGCTAAGATAAAAGGTAGGGGGGAGGTTCTTGGGGGAGGGGCATTGCAAATGCGATAGGTGGAAGGAGGTTAAGGTGAGGGTGATAGGCCGGAGTGGGGGTGGGGGCGGAGAGGTCAGGAAGAAGATTGCAGGTTAGGAAGGTGGTGCTGAGTTCGAGGATTGGGACTGAGACAAGGTGGGGGGAGGGAAAATGAGGAAACTGAAGAAATCTGAGTTCACTCTTCTCATTCCTGAAGAAGGGCTCATGCCCGAAACATCGATTCTCCTCCTCCTTGGATGCTGCCTGACCTGCTGCGCCTTTCCAGCAACACATTTTCAGCTCTGATCTTCATCATCTGTAATCCTCACTTTTTCCTCTGTACTGTGTCTGCTTCTGGTCTTCCTGTTATAGGAAGGATATTATGAAGCGGGAGTGAGTTCAGAAGAGGTTTACCAGGATGTTCCTGGATTTGGAAAATTTGAGTTATAAGGAAAGATTGGATAGGCTTGGACTTTTGTCACTGGAGCATAGCAGGTTGAGAGGTGACCTTATAGAGGTTTATAAAATAATGACTGGTATAGATAGGGTTAATGGTAGGTGTCTTTCCCTGGTGATGGGGGATTTCAAGACTAGGGAGCACAATTTTAAGGGGAGAGGAGAGAGATTTAAAAAAGACTTTGGGGCAAATGTTTTACACAGATGGCAGTTCCTGCATGCAATGAATTTTCAGAGGAAGTGGTGGATATGGCCACAATTACAACATTTAAAAGACATTTGGATAAGTACATGGAGTTATATGGGCCAGGAGCAGATGAGTGAGACCAGTTTAGTTTGGGATTATGTTCAGCATGGAGAAAGGGAGGACCGCAGATGCTGGATATCAGAATCAAAGAGTGTGGCACTGGAAAATCACAGCCAGTCAGGCAGCATCTGAGGAGCAGGAGAATCAATGTTTCGACATCAGGACACTGCCTGACCAGCTGTGCTTTTCTGTGGACTGGTTGGACTGAAGGGTCTGTTACTGTACTGTACAACTCTGTAACTCTATTTCCTCCCATGGCAAAACTCCAAACTAGAGGTCACTGTTTCTGAAGATTGTGAATCTTTAGAACTCTCTTCCCCAAAAGCTGGTGGAAGCAGCACCTTTGAGTATTTTTTAAGGCATATGCAAATAAATTCATGAAGAGCAAGAGGATGAAAGTTTATTGGGCATACACAGAAATATGGAGTGATCAAATCAGCCAAGATCGTATTGAATAGAATGGGTTTGAAGGAGTAAAAGTAAACCACTCAGCTCAGTGAGCCCACTCTGACATTCTTTTGAGATTGATCTGAGAATCCTCAATTCCACTTCTCTTGCCTTTTAACAAATCTCTCTCTTTTAATATTCCATCTCCTTTGAAATTAATTTCAATGTTATATTTACCTTTCTTAATACTTGCTAAATTTGGATGCTAGCTTTTCAAACAACCAAATCCTTCTGTGCTGCAGCTGTCTGCAATCCTTTCATTTAAATAATACTCAGGTTTTTTTTGTGCTAAAGTGTATAACCTCACATTTTCCCAATTATACTCCATCGACCAGATTATTGCCCATTCGCTTAACCTGTCCATTTCCCTCTCTAGTTCCCTTGTGTCATCCTTACCATTTGTCTTTGCAGTTATTTGTTTTCCACAAACTTGGTGATCGTACTCCTCCTAATTCACATGTATTTTCTCAGCAAACAGCTGACCCACTGTCTCCAACCCAAACATGACCTGACTGCACTAGCCCCCAACCTGACAAATCCTCCTGGCATAATCCACCCCACCCCATCACAACCCAACCCAAGCCAATGAAACCCACCTCGACACCTACCCACCTGTCTCCCTAAACACTTTTCACCCTATCCAGTTGCCACTTAAACATGTATCTCACCCATCCAACCCACACCCTACACACTGGCACATTCACCATTTCACTCTGACCCTAACACACTGAAACGTTGTCAAAATAACTTGTGGTTTAAATGTGTGCTAGAATACTCACCAAAATATTATGGTTACTGCTGTTGAAACATGGCTTGAGAACTCCCCAAACGCAAAGCCCAAAACCAAGAAAGAGCAATTTCAGAAAGAAGCCAGGATCACCAACTCAGTCAGGAATGTAGAACTCCTGGGCACAAGAATCCAGGGGTGGAGCAGCAATCTGACAGGAATCTTTGAAGACTTCCTGCTTCAAAGTATAAAATATAGATTCACGATGGACTGGGCTCTTTATCAAAAAGTGTCGCTCTGAAAAAAACACAGCATGTCAGGCAGCATCCAAGGAGCAAGCGGGTCAATGTTTCAGGCATAAGCTCTTCATCAGGAATAATGAAGGGCTTATGACTGAAATGTTGACTCTCTTGCTCCTAGGATGCTGCTTGACCTGCTGTGCTTTTCCAACACCACACTCTCAACTCTGATCTCCAGCATCTGCAGTCCTCACTTTCTCCTGGGCTCTTTATCAAGCCTAAAAACATATTTTCAGTGATCTAGATACTAACTTTAATTATCGTTAATCTGTCCATGAACTCAAATTCCTATGCAGAAGAATTCAAAAACAGATAATGTTCTTAATGCATGTTCTACAGAAACTGTTATAATTATTCATTGACTCTGTACAATACAGAACACTTTGTGTAAGACATAATAATGAAGTTGTTTTATTTAATAATAATCTTTCATAGTTCATTCATTTGATCATATAACATTTCCAAACTTTTTTAAGCTTTTCCTATGCATCCATTGTGCTTAACTATGGATGCAATCTGAGCTCCAAACAGTACTTTATAATATGTTAGTGCTCAATACTAAACAGATACAAAAGGGTAGAGGAATGAAGCGATTTAAAAAAGAAAAAGATAAAGGTACGCAATTATATAATGATTTTCATGATCACCAGATGTCTCTTTTTTTTTAACTGCCAAAGAAGCACTTTTGAAGTGTACAGATAGTTACAGTGTAAGGAAATACACCAGCCAGTTTGTACGTTGCAAGCTCCCAGAAATAGCAGTCTTTTAATAAGCAGGTATTCCACTTTGTGTGATTCTAATTGAAGAATAAATATTGGTCAGGACACTTGGAATAACTCCAATTCTCTTTGAAATGGTGCCATGAAGTCTGTTACATCCCAATAGACCTTGCTTCAATATCTCATCTGAAAAACCGCGCTTCCAACAATGCAGTACTCCTTCAGTACTGTACTGAAGTAGAAGCTGTTATGTCAATCTATGATGCTAGGAGTGTGGGAGAGTGCAATTTCCATATTGGATACTGGAAGTGGGAAGTTAAAGGATTTTCGCCTGACCTTCACTATTCATCCTCTCAGCTTAGGAACATAGGAACAGGAACCTGCCATTCATCCCCTCAAACCTGCTCCAAAGATCGTGGCTTAACTCCATGCGCCCATTTCCATTTGTACAATTCATAAAAATTTGTCTCTCTCAGATTTAAATTTAATAATTGAATTAGCATCAACTACCATTTGAGGGAGAGAGTTCTGAGCTTTTTCTACTCTTTGTGTATAGAAGTGCAGACTAACATCTCTCCTGAATAGCCTGGTCCTAATTCTTAGGCCATGCCTCTGGGTTCTAGAATCTCCAACTGGTGGAAATCATTTATTTTTATTGATGCATTCTTTCCCTAGTGATATCTTGAAGGCATCAATTATATCACCCCTAAACTTCTAAATTCTGAAGGCCTAAGTTGTCTAATTTCTCCTCAAACTTAACCCCTGAAGTTCAGGTTTCATCCTTGTAAACCTGCATTGAATTCCCTCCATGGGCCAAAACATCCTTCCTTAGGTGTAGTGCCCTGATCTGCTCACAGTATTCTGAGTGGGGTCGAACTATGCTTTTGTATAAGTGTAGCATAACACTTGCATCCTTATATTCCAGCCTTTTAGATGTGGAGACCAGAAATCCATTAACTGCCTTGACTGTTTTCTGCACTTGTTCATGGTATATTAAAGAACTCAAATCCCTTTGGACATCCGCTGCATTTAACTTTGTGCCTTCTTGAAAAAAAAAGCTGACCTATGCTTTTTCAATGTGAAACAGATAACTTCACATGCGCTTATGTTAAAATCTATCTGCTACAACTTTGCCCATTCAGCTAATCTATCAATATTCTGTTGTAATTTTATGCTTCATCAACACTGTCTACATTGCTACCCAATTTTGTGTCATCAGCAAATTTGGGTATTTAACTTTTTATGCCCATTAACTAAGTCACTAATGAATATTGTGAATATTTGAGGTCCCAACACAAATCCCTGTTGACACCACTAGTGACACCCTGTCAATTTGATTATTTACCCATTATTCCAACTCTGTTTCCCGCTACTTGATCAATTTCATATTCATGTCAGTAATTTGACCGCAATTACCAGCTTAGCTAACGGTCTCCTTGTGTGTGACTTCATCAAAAGCCTTTAGAAGTCCAATCCAACAGCATCCATTGACTTATCTCTATCCACCATCTTTGTTACCTCTTCAAACTCTCTGCAGTTTGTTAGGCATGACCTGCTCTACACAAAAATAAAAACCGAAAGAACTGTGGATACTGCAAATCAGAAACAAAATCAGAAATTGCTGGAAAAGCTCTGCAGGTCTGGCAGCATCTGTAGAGAGAAATCAGAGTTAACATTTTGGGTTAAGCAACCCTTTTTCAGTGGTTCTGAGGAAGGGTCACTGGACCCGAAACAGTAACTCTGATTTCTCTCCACAGGTGCCGCCAGACATGCTGAGCTTTTCCAACAATTCCTGTTTTTGTTTCTGCTCTTCATGAATCCATGCTGACTCTCACTCATTAACTGGCATTTTTCAAGGTGATCAGTTACCCCATTCTTGATTACAGACAGTAACAATTGGTACACCTCAGAATACATGAGGCCCCAACACAGAAGTCGGGCTTAACTGGTTTCTATCTGCCAGTCTTTTTGAAGAGTAGAGAGACAAGAGCAAATTTCCAATCTAGAGGTACAACTCCTAAATCCAGGGAAGTGTGAAAGTTTATGGTTACAGCATTAGCAATGTGCTCTCCTACCTCCATTAACACCCTGGATGGAAACCATCAGACCTTGGGATTTGTCACTCTTCAGTTCCATTACGTTGAAAATGTGTTGCTGGAAAAGCGCAGCAGGTCAGGCAGCATCCAAGGAACAGGAGATTCGACATTTCGGGCATAAGCCCTTCTTCAGGAATGCCCGAAACATCGAATCTCCTGTTCCTTGGATGCTGCCTGACCTGCTGCGCTTTTCCAGCAACACATTTTCAGCTCTGATCTCCAGCATCTGCAGACCTCACTCTCTTCTCCAGTTCCATTAAGTTCCCTATTATTAAGGATTTCTTGGAGCTAATTTCATTTTGACCCTGTCCCTGATTATCTGTTACTTTCTTTGGGACTTCTGGCAAGCTTTCCTCCTTTTCTGCTGCGTATACTGGAGCAAAATAATCATATTCAGCATGTCTAGCATTTCCCCATAGTTACTGACAATATCCCCACTCAACCTTCAGTGCCAATAGTACTCTTAACCAGCTGCTTTCCCTTTTATAATTAAAGTCTCTTCTCATTTATGTCCTTTGCAAGTTTGCTTTCAAAATGGGGTAGCACAGTGGCTCAGCGGTTACTCAGTGGCTCAATGCTGCTTCATAGTGCCAAGGACCCAGGTTTGATTCCAGCCTGGGGTGCTTATCTTTGTGGAGTTTGCACATTCTGCCCATCTGTTTGGATTTCTGCCGGGTGTTCTGAATGGCCTCTTTCCGCATTGCAGGGACTCTGTTTTTAGTCACTCTGAAAGCTGCTTTGTGACCCACTTGCTGGTCTTTGAGTTTGTCCCATTCTTTGGAATCTGTAATGTTCTTTGTATTTTAAGTTTATAGTTGCTTACCTCCTTAGCTGTCCGTGGCTGATTTTTTAAAGATAGATCTTTTCCATCTCGTGGGTACTAACTGTTCCCAAGAGGTTGTAGGGGCTGAAGGACGTTTTAGAGATGGGGAGGGTCACAGGGGATGGAGGAGGCGCAGAGATAGGGAGGGTTGTAGGGGACGGAGGAGGCTGCAGAGATAGGGAGGGTTGCAGGGGATGGAGGAGGCTGCAGAGATGGAGAGGGTTGTAGGGGCTGGAGGAGGCTGCAGCAATAGGGAAGTCAGTTTGAAAATCAATGCTTTGCTGAATTGTGAGCTGACTTAGATCAGCATATACGGGAGTGATGAAAGAACATTTGCATTCTAGGCAGCAGAGCTTTGAATCAATTGATTTATAGAGAATGTCAAATACATTACATTTTGTCAAGAAGTGAAAATGGCAGTTCATGAGATGACAACCTTAGCCGAGGATAGTGATTAAATTGTACGGAAGCTCTGAGGTTTTAAATCAGGAGAACTGCTGAGACTTTGCATTACTCTGAAAGGAAGGAATAAATATTCCCAGAAGGAACAGCAGAAAGATCGAAGCCAGAGTACAAGATGTAAATATTACAGAGGACGCTGCTACAACAAAACAGCATGGGGGAAAGTTCTGACTGCGGAAAGCTGGATTAATTGCACACAAGTATTTTGTTGGAAATAAACAAAGCAAACTGACAAAGGTGGCTGCTGGTGAACTGTGGGACAATGATTCTGACAAGTCATTCTCCACCATAGAACAGGTTGGCACTGTCCAACCAGAAGGTGAGAAATAGTCTGTGGCTGTTAGAGTGATGATGGTGGAGGGAGAACATCAAGGGAATGTGAAAAGTGAGATTTCTTCCCATGTTATGAGTAATAAAGTGAACTTCGCAGATCCGTGAGAAGTGGCTCAAACTTGTGACTCTAAACATGAGCGATTGAAGGAGAATTTGTGATGGAATGACCCAGATTCCCAGATATGAATGAAGCTGACAGCCCAGTGCGGTGGGAAGGAGGAAATTTGCAGTTCTGTGTTGTAGACATTAAACAAGTCTAAAGCTTGGAATGTAATGCTACATGTACCCGAAAAGACTTGCAGCATTTTTAAGGGCACAAGGTCATGAACGGCCAAATAGACTTTTAAAAAGTAGGAAAATCTTTTCATGGGCCTTGGATGTTTTCTCGGTGAATATCATCTTAAATTTAATGTGTGAGAGAGAGCAACTCGGCATCTGCTGAGGTGTGTTCCTGCTGCCATCCTGAAAGGCCAGCCTGAAAGATGAGGCAGAAGAGCTGGGAAAGAGGGGAGTAATCAAGGAAATGACAACCTCACTCCATGAATGAGCAGACTCCAGATGAACAGCTAGCGACAACTTGCAGACATTCCATTAAAAGACCTGAATGCTTCAGCGACTGAAGAAAGTGGCAGACTGGAATGACACACTGGGTGCAATCTTCCATTACAGAATATCAGTGTGGCATTGGATGTATTAGAAGTCATTACTTCTGTTCCAGGGCAGGACAAGTTTACATGCGTAATCACGTGGTTTTTAACTTACTACTTTGCATCGGAGTTGTTGCAGATGATGACCAAGTAATTTTCAGGAAGTTGTCAACTCTGGCAGGACCATCCAAGATCAAAAGCCCTAGTTTAAAGGGTTGCTAGTCATCCTTCTGTCATTGCAAACCTGCAGCACCTTTCAGCATTTGTTACTTATCCTCTGCCGTGAAATGGCAGGAGGAAGCAAAGACTGGTCCCTCTCCCCCAGTCTTTTCGAGCTTTGCCTCACTTGTGGTTTTGGATGAGACCATCCAGGAAAGGAGGAGATCCTTGGATGGTGGCAGATGCCTACCCTACTCGCTCTTCCCAGCCAAAAAACCGAGGTGGCATAGACCAAGGCACTGACCTGTGATATGACCCTTACTGGAGAATTGGACTCCAGTGCCAACCAACAGTCATCACTCAGTCTAACTGTGCCAATACGGATGAATTTCACAAGTGGATGACCACCTGCATGCCTTAGCATCACATGGAATAGATGCACTGAAGAGTTGCCTCAATCATGACCAGTTGTATTGTCAGTGTTGTTGCTAATCACTTACTGGGGAGCACTCAGTACCAGGCAGTGTTACACATGCACATAACGTGCTCGTGAATCTGTTGCAGTGCTGCTCGATAACTCCTCTTTCACTGTTTGCAGGGCAAGATTGCCAATAACAAGACAAAGCCCTCCCAGACCAATCGAGGCATGTCAGATATTCATATGCCCACCCTTTTCAAGGAGCAGGCAACTGAGATGGCCAGGAAGGTCCATGATTGTTTCTGTGCTGATGGAAGGGTGGGACTGTCCCAGGAAACCAGTGAGGAAGCAGCTGGTGTGCTGTTCTATGATGTGCAGACTGTATCAGACGTTGTCCACACAAAGGACTGTGCATCTCCAGCAGCTAATTCTTTCTCTCCTCCACCATGGGTACTAGTGGCTAACACAAGAGGAGAAATCACAAAGCTCAGGCACCTGCCCCACCAGGGGATGATGTCTCTGACACTACATCTACAAGGTGTACAGCTGTACCCTCCACCATCACAGAGACATTCAACTAGGTGGATCCACTCTCTCTAGTAGGCTTGGAGTCACAATCTGGTGAGTGCATCGCTGACACACATCCATAATTGGTGAAGGAAGCCATACCAGAGATGTCAGACGCTTGATGGACTACATGAGATGCCTCTCCTTTGATACTTGAACGATACTTGAAGACCTTACACTGCAACTCATTGCAACCATCATTTAAAACCATATCACGATAAGGACAGAGCAGCAAGTATTCACATCAAAGACCAAGAAAAAGTGAATGTTATCAGGTACACATCTACTTTCACAACTGTTGAAAATGTGTTGCTGGTTAAAGCACAGCAGGTCAGGCAGCATCCAAGGATTAGGAAATTCGACGTTTCGGGCATAAGCCCTTCATCAGGAATGAGGAGAGGGTGCCAGGCAGGCTAAGATAAAAGGTAGGGAGGAGGGACTTGGGGGAGGGGCGATGGAGATGTGATAGGTGGAAGGAGGTCAAGGTGAGGGTGATAGGCCGGAGTGGGATGGGGGCGGAGAGGTTAGGAAGAAGATTGCAGGTTAGGAGGGCGGTGCTGAGTTGAGGGAACCGACTGAGACAAGGTGGTGGGAGGGGAAATGAGGAAACTGGAGAAATCTGAGTTCATCCCTTGTGGTTGGAGGGTTCCCAGGCAGAAGATGAGGCGCTCTTCCTCCAACCGTCGTGTTGTTATGTTTTGCCGGTGGAGGAGTCCAAGGACCTGCATGTCCTCGGTGGAGTGGGAGGGAGAGTTAAAGTGTTGAGCCACGGGGTGGTTGGGTTGGTTGGTCCGGGCGTCCCTGAGGTGTTCTCTGAAGCGTTCCGCAAGTAAGCGGCCCGTCTCCCCAATGTAGAGGAGGCCACATCAGGTGCAGCGGATGCAATAGATGATGTGTGTGGAGGTGCAGGTGAATTTGTGGCGGATATGGAAGGATCCCTTGGGGCCTTGGAGGGAAGTGAGGGAGGAGGTGTGGGCGCAAGTTTTACATTTCCTGCGGTTGCAGGGGAAGGTGCCGGGAGTGGAGGTTGGGTTGGTGGGGGGTGTGGACCTGACGAGGGAGTCACGAAGGGAGTAGTTTTTGCGGAACGCTGATAGGGGAGGGGAGGGAAATATATCCCTGGTGGTGGGGTCCGTTTGGAGGTGGCGGAAATGACGGCGGATGATACGTTGTATACGGAGGTTGGTGGGGTGGTAGGTGAGAACCAGTGGGGTTCTGTCTTGGTGGCGGTTGGAGGAGTGGGGCTCAAGGGCGGAGGAGCGGGAAGTGGAGGAGATGTGGTGGAGGGCATCGTCGATCACGTTTGGGGGGAATCTGCGGTCCTTGAAGAAGGAGGCCATCTGGGCTGTGCAGTGTTGGAACTGGTCCTCCTGGGAGCAGATGCGGCGGAGACGAAGGAATTGGGAATATGGGATGGAGTTTTTACAGGGGGCAGGGTGGGAGGAGGTGTAGTCCAGATAGCTGTGGGAGTCAGTCGGTTTATAGTAGATTCCAGATAGCTGTGGGAGTCTTTCACAACTTTCACAACTGGGTTTCTGAAGGGACTGATTCTTGATTGTATAGACCTTAATTGGGAACCTATGAGACCTTGAGGGAATTAGAAAGCTTGGATTCCTGGAGGAAGTTTTCTGTTGTGAGAAAAAATAAATTAGATACATTGTTTAAGAATAAATGGTCTCTATTTGAATATAGAGATAGGGTGAATTCTTTTCTCTGAAGGTTAATGGAATGTTAACTTCTCTTCCTAAGAAGATGGGGAAAGGTGGAGTTTTAAATTTATTCATGGTTGAGTTATATTTTTAATAATGAAGGAAATCGAGGGTTGTGGAGTATAGACATGCTAGTGGTTAACATGAGAGTTGAGAGTTATGGACTTGAAGCAGGAATGTAATGGAAAAGAGAATTGAGAGTATAATGGAAAAGTGATGGACAAGGGAGTCCATGGTTATGGATTATAGACATGAAAGTGATGGACAATCGGGTTGAGGGTTATGTGATACAGACAGGAAAGAGAGAAGTTGAGGTTACAAGCAGATCACTGTGACGTTAGTGATAGGTGCAGTAGGATTGCAGGGCCAAATGGCCCACCCTGTTCCTAATTTCCTGTAGTAATGAGCATTTAATTCCAGAAAGTTGTGTTTTCAATGAGATAAAAATACATATGGATAGGCTTCTTGGCATCTGCAATGGGACATCAATCCATTTTTTTAAGATTGGAGAACTTCATTGCAAAGGTTTATCTCACTGACAAGAATGTGACATTTTGACTCTTACCCATTTCAGTTCTCCCACCCAGCATTCTTTGTGCATCCTGCAGGATTCTAAGGTCCTGTCCACACCATTGGTTCATGAATGATCTTTTTTTTGTATAGACCATACATTTTGGATAGATAAGTGTACGTATTTTTTTAATGAAAGGAGGAATGTTTGGAGAAATGTATTTATAGGTACATTCTATTTGCTTGGTCATGTGATCACTGCTGTACATGCTTTCAGTTTAGAGAGAGAAACCATTAAATGATACACGAGAAAAATGAAGTCATGCAGAATGGTGAGGTGCAAATAATGGCATTGGCAGGGAGTGAGGGGAACAGAGAGTTGAATCAGCAGCATGTGGAATGGAAAGTAAAGAAACTGAGACGGTGTGAAAAGAAGACTCGAAATCACGGTATGGTGAGAAATGGAAGATGGAAAGTGTTTTGAGGAATTTCACAGGATGTGACTGGTGTTTATGGTTTTCAATGACGTAGCAATTGGTGAATAACACCTCCTTGTTTAATTCCACAGGACCAGGATAAAGAGTATGTTGGCTTTGCAACATTACCCAACCAGGTTCATCGCAAGTCAGTAAAGAAAGGGTTTGATTTCACACTACTGGTGGCAGGTAAAACAGTTTGTTTTCATGGAATTTTGATCATTAACTTAGCAATATACCTCAATGACATCTGATACAAAGGTAAAGCTAGGCACATTACTTTAGCAGCATTCCATTTTGGTAATTCTATGTTCCCAGTCTTAAATAACACCATACATTCTACTCTGGTAATACCAAAGAAATTACTTTTTAACATTGAGATACTCTCCATTGTGGTGTGGCTCTATCACCGTGCTAAATGGATTAAACTTCCAACAGATCGAGCAACGCAAAACTGGATATCGATGAGATACTGTGAGGCATCAGCAGAATATATTCAAATGCAATTTGTAACCTCATAGCCGAATATGTCCCCCACTCTATCATTCCCATCAAGCCAATGGAGAGTGCAGCAGGACATGCCAGGAGCAGCATCAGACATATCACAGAATGAGGGATCAACCTGGTGCTGAGTGAATGATCCATCTCAGCCATACCCTGGCTTCTCCAGCATCACAGATGTCAGTCTTCAACAGCCATGTTTCAGTCCATGTGATGTCAAGAAACAACTGAAGGCACTGACCATGTGAATGCTATAGGCCCTGACAATATTCTGCAATAGTACTGAAGAATTAGCTGCACCTCTTGCCAAGTATTTCCAGAACAGCTGCAACACTAACATTTACCCAGCAGTGAGGAAAGTTTGCTCAAGAATGTCCTCTGTGCAAAAAGCAGGACAAATCCAACTGGGCAAATTACCACCTAAAAGTCTATTCTTCACATCAGAAAATTAAGAAAGGCTGTCAGCAGTGTTACCAGCAATAACATGCCCACTGAGGCTCAGTTGGTTTCTGTTAGTCACTCAGCTCCTGACCTCCATTGAATCTTTGTCCAAAAATGGTCAAACGAGCTGAATTCCAGAGATGAACTGAGAGTGAGTACCATTGACTTCAAGGTCGCATTAACCTGAGTGTGGTATGAGGGAGCCCAGCAAAACTGGAATCAATGGAAATCAGGAGGGAAACTCTCTACAGGTGGGAGTCATTATACATGGCACAAAGGGAGAAAGCTGTGCTTGTTGGAGGTCAATTGTCTCAGCACCAGGACAGCACTGCAGGAATTCTTCAGGGTGGTATTCTAGTCCCAACCATCTTCAGCTTCTTCACCAATGACCTTGCCCCTCATTAGGGCAGAAATGGGGATGTTTGCTGACGATTGCACAATATTCACCACTATTTTGGAACTACTCAGATACTGAAGCACTGATTCCATGCAGCAAGACCTGGATAAATATCCAGGCTTTAGCTGATAATTAGCAAGTAACATTCGCACCACATGAGTGCCAGGCAATGACCGTTTCAAACAAATAACAATGTGGCCATCACCACCTGACATTTAATGGCATTAACACTGCTGAAAATCTGATTCGCAACCTCCAGGATGTCGACAATGACCAGATACTGAACTGAACTGATCATATAAATGCTGTGGCTATGTGAGCAAGTTACAGGCTGGGAATTCTGCAGCAAGTCACTCACCTCCTGACTCCCAAATACTTTACCACCATATACATGGCACAATACTTCTCATTTAGTTAAATGAGGGTAGCTCCAACACCACTCTCAAGCTTGGCATCATCCTGGAGAAAGCAGGATTGGCATCCAATACATTATCACGCATTCCCTCTAGCATCAGTGCATAGTGTTAGCAGTATATACTATCAACACGATGCATTGCAGTAGTTTAACAAATCACTTTTGATAGCACCTTCCATCTGGAAAGACAAGGTCAGCAAATGCATGTGAACACCATCCCCTGCAGGTTCCCCTTCAAACCAGACACAATCCTGACTTGGAAATATATCAGCATTCTGTCACTGTTGCTAGATCAAAGTCCCAGCACTCCTTTCCCAACAACACTGTGGGTGCACCTACATCAAAAGGACAGCAGAATTTCATGAAGACCGCTCACAGCCACTTTTTATTCTGAAGGGTTTTTAAACATGAACAATAAATGCTGGCTTAGCAAGTGATGTCCATGAATGCATAACAAACATCATGGTCATTGTAGACTTGCTAATTTGGTAATGACTGTTGTTTCGGTACATGTAAGTGGGTAGTGTATAGTAACAGGGTGATGAGAAGCTAGCCCAATGCTATCAACTACTAGCCAATACTCTTACAGACAGAGAGCCTCATTGCAACCTGAGAAGCTTGCTGCACATCAGCAATGTCTCTATTGTCTCTGTAGCACAACTACAAGTTTATTCTAACAATGGGCAAGCTGAGTAGTTTGTCCCAGACATCGATGTTGGTAAAACATTTTCTAATGCTCATAGATGTTTCCAACCAAAGGGAGTCATTAGAAAATAGTCACATGTCCTGTTTATCAAGCCAGTTTACAGGTGAAACTCTGTTTAAGTCAAGTTAGATCTGTTTGAAATTCATTCAGTAATGTATCACAGATATTGTATCCTAGTCATAAATCAAGCAGACAAGATCGCTATAATATCATGACCTCTGTGCCTGACCCCAAAGAAAGTGGATCTCTATGAACGTTCCCAAATGTTCAATGGCTCTAATCTGACCTGTCTTTTGTTGCTTCCTTTCAGGGGAATCTGGCCTTGGGAAATCAACCTTGGTTAACAGCCTTTTTCTCACAGACCTGTACAAAGACAGGAAGTTCCTCAATACTGAAGGTCAGATTCTGAGTTTTTTTTTTGCTAAGTAGTCTGATTGAACTTCAGTGAAAATAGGACAGTCAGCATTTGATGAGATCAGCAACATTGGAAAATATACTGTAAATATTTCTTCTCTTTCAGTCAAACTCTTAAGGCAACATTTTTGGAAACAGTCTGGTTGTGCCAAAATACCGTGAATTATCTCTTTCTCCTGCCCATCAGACTGCCTAGTAGTCTGATCAAGATGAAGAGGATGTCACTGATACCCAGTACATCAGTGAATGTTATTCTAATATTGCAGTGATGTGACAGTAATGATCACAGTGGTGTCACGTAACATTTTTGCCCAGTTGGCCCTCCTGGCAACAAGTAGACTGGAATCATTAAAGCTTCACTACATGTTGTTTGCCTCAACATTCTAACACAGGAGCTGATAAAGTGCACGTTGGTCAATTTGATGCCAATGAAGGAAAGAAGTCTGAGGAAATCAGACTTTGAGTCGTCAGCATCAGCATCAAAATTCCTCATGTGGGATATCGATGCAACATGAAGATGTGTCCATCCCAGTTAGCAACACGAGTCAGTCAGTCTGGGGGAGGAGTGGGGAGTGCTTGAATGCAGTCTGGGGTGGAGAGGTAGACACCAGTCAATCCAGGGTAACAAAGGCTTTGTTCATGGTATCAGCCATGTTGTGGGCAACTGTTTTTTCTTTAAATTCATGCATGGGATGAAGGCATCACTAGCTAGGTTTCATTTATTGATCATCTCTACTTCCCCAGAGGGTAGTTTGGAAGTTAAGCACATTGCTGTGGTTCTGGAGTCACATATAGGCCAGACCAAGTAAGGATGGCCATTTCCTTCCCTAAAGGATGTTAGTGAACCAGATGGGTTTTACAGCAATCGATTAATGGATTCATGGTCATCATTAGACTCTTAATCCTAGATTTTATTGAATTCAAATTCCACCATCTGCTGTGGTGAGATTTGAAACCGGGTCCCTGGGACATATTACCTAGGTCTCTGGATGAATAATATAGTGATTAATACCACAAGGCCATCATCTCTTCCCCCAAGACCAGTCCCCACTATCCTGTCTGGAGGTATTGTGCAGTCTAGGAGATGGTCACTGTTGAATATGTTAGAGTAGGTTTTGATAGCTGAAGGTCAAGAACATACACATTGGGGTGAGGCTGAGTGGTGAATGTCCGGGAGGCAGTGGGACCTATAAAGTAAAATTTCACAATGTTGTCTTCAAACTGTACATTTGTTGATTTTGAAAAGCTGTATCAAATGTGGGTGGAGATTTCATTGGAGAATTTGAGGATTGCTTCTTGCTGAAGTGATCTCTGTCACTGTGCTTCTGGATTAGTGGTGCTGGAAGAGCACAGCAGTTCAGGCAGTATCTCCTCCACTAATCCAGAATCTGGTTTCCAGCATCTGCAGTCCTTGTTTTTACCCCTCTGTCACTGTGCTACTGAAGACTTTCCTGGGAAGATAAGGGAGTAAAATATTCTACTTGAAAATGTCCCTTTCAAATCACCACAGTGTCTAACATCAGACTTGAATAGCTGAGTTATTTGTTGACCGAGGTATGTTGCAGTCTGAGTTAATTCAGTTGTAAATTCATCAAGTGGCTCCACAGGGGAATACTGTTCATGGGGCTATCTCACTGCTTGTGCTTCCTCACAAATCTTTCTGATTCTTCGAAACTGAACTCTTTCAGTGCTGATAGCAGTGGAAAACATTTCTGCCCCACCCAGAATGGATAGTTCTCACCTTATTCACAAAGTAAAACAGATTTCTGATGTCAATGTAAGTAATATTAATAGATTTAGTTTTGTTTTGTTCCCATAAAGAGTAAAGGGGCATCTATGAAATCCTCTACGAGTTGTCTTTGGCTGGTAGTTCCTTAATTCGCTGTTTGTTGACTAGTTAATTCTTGACTCTAAATAATTTAACTCCTTCCGTTTGAAGAATCAGTGCTAAACATGAATTCCTACTTGACTTAGAATTCTCGATTGTGAAGTACATTTGGTGTTTGACTGTTTGGCATCTCCCATATTAAACAGTTGCTTGTAAGTTGTCTTTTAACCTTAAGTGCTGTACCTCCTGGATAATGCAGGTACAATGTTGTCAGCTGTAGACATTGTTTTCTAAGGCTCACACTGGAACAGGTGTCACTACATTGACAGATAGTATCAGCCATGATTAAATGGCAGAGTGGACTCAATGGGCTGAATGGCCTTGCTTCCACTCCTATATCTTATGGTCTTATGGTATAACTTGAAATTTCTTAAATAACCATTGTCATAAATATCAACATCCAAAAGTGCTAGTATCTACCCTAGAAACGTTTTAAGTTGTTCTTCTATTGTAAGCTGTTTTATCTCATTAACCTTGTGGGTAGTTTTTTGATTCTTGGTTTCTTGAAACTCGATTCCACTTTTGCACATTTTATGAAAATGATCTATTGTGTGACAAATTAAGTACTCACTTTTAATAATTGGGCTCAATTTTAACAAGAAGTTTGTGTCTTGTGCTTGCAGGGCCCATAATGCTGGGGTTTTTTTCGCAATTTTTTAAAATTTATAACTTTGTATTTAAGAATTCAATAGCTTCCATGGACTTGTGGCAAGAAGAGCCTTCTTATTATTGGGTTGATTTGTATTGCTTCTGGATTTCAGCTTCAATCACCATCTGAATTACTGTCTCTGGAATTAGGATTAGAATTAGATTTTTTGTCACGTGAACAGAGGAACCTAATTTATCCAGCATTCAATTATCCAAATATCAGATTATCTGTCAAGATTGCAATGTTATCCGGCATTCGGTTATCTGGAATTCAATTAACCAAACAAAATATTGCCTGTCCGTGCCCTTCGGATAATCAAGGTTCCTCTGTACTCAAGTACAATCATACAGGAGTACAGTGAGAAGTGTAAAATATCACCATTCCTTATGCCATCTTTGGTATAAAATCGTAGATACATGGTAGAAAAATAAAAAAGTAAAATTTAAAAGTTCATAATTAAACTGCTTAGGTGCTTAGCTATGCTTATCTCTCAGTCCCTGCAAGAGTTCAATTTCTTCCCCCTCCCCCTCCCCCTCCCCGTGCCGCATTGGGCTCACTTTTCTGCTCTCCCTCGTGCTGAGTCTGATCTCTACCCCATCTTCCTACTCCAATTCTGATTATGTGGTTCTCTAGCCAGCAGTAAAGACTTCTTCTCATGTCCTGGCTTTCTATTCCTTCTTTGATTTTGCCCAGCACCTCTGGATCCATTCTCTCAGCTTCTTTGGACTCTAATAAATCTGACAAAGATTCCCCAACAATCCAAATAACAATTTTATCTCATGAATTCTGACACTAACTCATAATTGTCATATTTTTTCACTAATCTACAAAGATCATCAATGAAATTATATTTGGATTCCTCTGGATGTTGAATTCTTCCAGTAAATCTTGTCCTTTCAAAGCCTATATTTTCTGGCATAACAATATTCCTAAAGACTGTCAGTACTACTTCAAAAATATCTGTTGCCTTTGTTTTCACTCCTTTGTATCATTGTCTAATCTCTCAATTTTTATACAAGCGTATTTACTTGTTCAGCTTTTGATTTAGCATTTAGTTTGGAATGATTCTGCATCTTAACAGTTTCCTTCAAGATATCCAGTGCAGTGTTTATTTGGCTCATCTCTGAAATCAAATCATCCTGGCAGTGTTATTTCTGATGCCATGTCTTCTGAATGTGATTATTTATTTAACTTGTTTTGAAGCTTTCTCTATGCTGTTATAACAACGATACTGCTTTCTGATGCTGTTCTAAAGGGTTTTCCGATGTTTTGTGACCAAAATATGGCTAAAGTGTAATTATCCCAACTCTTCATAGCTAAAATAGATGAATCCCACTACTTTTGTGATATGTTCACTAGGAGAGGAAAACTACTTATCTAACTAGAAGAGATTCATGTATTGAACGAAAGGTCCTTTACTACCTGTCAGCCACTAACTGCATTGACATGATTGAGATTATGAGAGATTTTAAGGAGAACTTGAATTTTAGATGTAAATCCCCCAGGTTCCCTTGCCGTTCCTTCCACAAATCCATAATAAACCAAAATAGGTGGTGCTTATGGCACTCGACAGTATTAATCCTTTGATATTAACATATTCCAGTTCTCACCAAATTCTGTCCCTGAATCTACTACAGTAGTTAAGATACCCATGGAGGGTCAGAGGGGTGGTTTTTCTGGGCTGGTGGAGTATGCAAGTGCATTATTTGAGGTTTCAGACGTGTCATCCTCAATGGAGGTGCTGGACTTAGGTTGTGGACTCTTACACTTTGAGTGCTAGTACTAGTGGAGGAGAAGTGAAAGAATTAGTTGGTGACAAATCCTTGTCTAGAGGAATGTGCAGGACTGCCTGTACATCTGAGATGAACTGAGTGCAATATTCCCCACTAAGTTCTGTCTTGGCCAATTGCTCCATTGGTAGAGGACCTCCCACAGTCCTTACCCAGCTGTGAGGTATCCATTCTCCCAGCTTCACTGTCTGTTCCTTGGATTTGGTGATGAGGTAGAAATCCAGCACCTCTCCTCCTGCCTTTTTAGGTATCTTCACCAAGAATGAGACAGAGAAAAAAAACAATGGAGTCAGATGGAATGGTTTGTTAAGCAGTTGGTGAGAATGTGAGATGGTGTGCCTCCCTCTGTAAAAGAATGGGAAGCAACGTACCCAGGGAATGTCAGAAGATTTGCAGCATAAAGGTTAAGAACTCCGCAGAAGCCAGTTTTCCTTTACCAAATTGCCCTTTATTTCAGACATGAAGAGTCCTTGAATATAGTACTGCCTCATTCAGAGTCAGATTCCAGAGTGTCAGTATCTATCACAGCTGAAAATGTGTTGCTGGAAAAGCGCAGCAGGTCAGGCAGCATCCAAGGAACAGGAGAATTGACATTTCGGGCATGAGCCCTTCTTCAGGAATTCTCCTGTCAGTATCTATCAGCCAAGGTTCCCTGTTCAGCCCAGATTAACAACCCCAAAGAGGGAACTCATTCTGAGGTCTAGCTGCCTGACTTTATTACAGTCACGTCAAGGATGGTGTGAACACTTGTGATGCTGAAACTTTTCACCTCTGTGACATGCCGGTAAAGTTAGACTGAGTGTTACCACTAAAAGTGAGCTTGTGATGAGAAGATGATGCCACCCAACTTAATGGAACAGAGAAAATTGGGCATCCTCTTTCCGCACTGTGTCCTCTGGGTATGTCAATGAGGGCCACAGGTGCTGCTCAGTTCTGCGATCTCAGTCCAGGCCATCTCGGTTTGGTAGGAAGTCTTGGTGCCATCACTATAGAAGAGCACCTCCCTTCTTTCTGGACAGTCGGCAGTAGACCCTTTAACAAAGACTCAGTAAACTTAGTGCAAAACATATACAAGTTATCCCCTATCTCTGAAGAGGTGGGGACAATCAACACCAACTCCTTTGATGCTCCTGGCATAAGAATGAAGGAGTTCAGATGTGGCTTTTGAGAATGACGTGAATTTTCAACAATGCAAGGGTTTGACAAAGGTGAGAACCTTCTGCCTGGCTGCTCCGTGTAATTTGTTTAGCTTATGCTACTACTCTTTGCACAGACAATGACCTGTAAAGTGTGTAATCAGGCAAGAAAATTATGACAGGCTGTGGTGGAAGTGATGCCCTTACTGAACCTGACACCGTAATCAAGCTCCAAGCTGGACAACTCCAGCCCATATCTCAACTGAAATTTGGAAGTGGCAACTCATCCAACTCTTTGTTTCATTTCCCATAGGCGTCCATCTTGTTGCCTCAAACTAAGATTTCTAGAATCATGTTGAATTGGTGTCAGTAGTGTTTACCAACCCATTCTATTAAAAAATTGTATTGAGAATTCCCAAACTTCCATGGTCTGGTGGTGGGTTTGAGGTCTGTTGGTGCTCACAGTTAATAGAACATAGAATCCCTACAGTATAGAAACAGGTTATTCAGCCCATCAAGTTCACACTGACTCTCAGAACATCCCACCTAAATGTTACCCACCTTTTCCCAAGGCTAATCCACCTAGCCTGCGCTTCCTGGGCACTTATGATAATTTAGTATGATCAGTCCACCTAACCTGCACATCTTTGGACTGTGGGAGGAAACCGGAGTACCCAGAGAAAACCCACGCAGACTTGGGAAAAATTGGAGACTCCACATAGACAGTCACCCGAGGCTGGAATCGAACCTAAGTCCCTGGCACTGTGAGGCAGCAGTGCTAACCACTGAGCAATCGTAGAGAGAAGAAACTTCACTCTCCTTAGTCTGGGCTTTATTTAGATCCTTGTTTCAATGTTACACTTCAATATATCCAGTCTAGACTTAAACGACTATCCTTAAGTCATCTAAGATAGCGGTCAAAAGAATGAGATTTCATTTGGGAAATAAGGAAATTGCAATCCATACTTTAAAGGTTGTCCTCACCCTTGAAGTTTATACAGTTTAATGGTGGCACTAACCCAACTTTCATTATCTCTCCAGAAAGGATCACCCAGACTGTTGATATCACCAAACATTCGGTGGAAATTGAAGAGAAGGGAGTTCGGCTTCGGCTAACAATTATCGACACACCAGGATTTGGCGATGCTATTAATAACCAAGAATGGTTTGTGGAGCTAACGGCTTAGTTCAATAGAATAACATCAGATGACATGAAGCAAAAAACATAGGGTAAAGCGACAGCTTAGAAGAAGGTAGCATGGAGAGTTGGCTCTGTTTCAGCAATTAGAACATAACGCATAAAATTGAAAAATGTGTTCATCAACCTAAGTGGTGAATAGCTTTCAAGATGTAAGAAAACATTGAGAAGTGACTTCTTGATCCTGTAGCATCACCACAGTGGTGTTACCATGGTGTTAAGCCATGTTCCTTCACTACGAGGCAGATTGTTTCTACTCTCATTACCCTTACTATCTTGTATATCTGTCACTTGCCTTAATCTGTTATGGTATAACGTTGTACATGTTCCTTTTACTGTCACAACCCTTCAGATGTTGTAGACTCCTGTCTTACTTCTTTGCAAAGTTTTGTCAACAGTAAATCCTTTTGTTGTGTCATTAATTTGATCTCTCACTTTTGATACAGTGCTATTGAAGTCCGCTTTCCCAAGCTTTTCACGTTTCTGTGTCAGTGTGACCTGGAGCTATTGATTTTCACCATCCCCAATGTCACCATGCTATTAGCATCCCTCTCCTGATACCATAGAATCAATGATCATTCCCCTTCTCTGATGGAATAGGGACACCCCAGGCTATTTCAAAGACATGCTGCTATTAACATAACTCTACATGATGAGAGACATGTTTTCCTTCCCCTCTCCCTTCTTACTGAATTGTATCTCTGTTTGCCAATGTAACTTGTTGTGAATTTTGTTTTCATTTCTTCCTTAGTTGGAAGCCAATTGCTGATTACATAGACCAGCAGTTTGAGCAGTATTTCCGTGATGAGAGTGGTCTGAACAGGAAAAATATTGTGGACAACCGAATTCACTGCTGCCTTTACTTCATCTCTCCATTTGGCCATGGGTGAGCAGAATGGTTTTGGCTGCAGACCTGACCTGACAATCTTACCTATCCAGCCCATTTACTCCTGACACTCTGAAAAATGCTTCACCATTCAAACTGATTTGGGAATCCGCATGCAATTTGGAGTCAAGTTCCACTCTAGTATCTGTGACCCTAGTCAAGTAGCTAGTCGCTGTCTATGAGTGGTTTTGTGACTGAATTACTGAAGTTTTACTGGTCACATGAGAGCTTCACCTTAGCATGAATAAAGCAAAGATTGGAAGATATGAAGTACGAAAACACGAACACATATTGTTATGATAGTTGGATAGGAATAAGAACAATTGATGCAAATGAATGCTATTGTAAACTTGTTGAGACTATGGATCAACAAAAGGCCACTTTCTCAATGAACATGCCTAGCCCACTGGCTGTACGTTTCAGGGATGCTAACATTTCTGTCCTAGGTCTGCTGCAGTGCTCCAATCTAGCCCAATGCAAGCTGGAGGAACAGCACCTAATTTTCCACTACTACACTTTACAATCTTCAGGATTCAACACTGAGTTCAACAACTCCAGACCATGAGCTCTGTCTGCTATTTTGATTAGATCCCCTTACCCCATCAATGTCATGTCTGCATAGATTTACTGTCAGCAGAGTTGACCAATTTTCTATTATTCATGCTGACAATTAATACTTATTCTGAATCTAAATCTCTTCCCTTCTGCCATTTGTCTCTGCTCTGGTTACCCTCAGCATCTGTTCTACTTGCTTCTCCTCCCTGTTCATCAACCCAGTGAAAAACATAATTTCCAGACCCCTTCAGTTTTGAAAAAGCATTAATATAAACAGATTTGAAATATTAAATCTGTTTCTCTTTCCACAGATACTGCCAGGCTTGCCAAAACACTTCTTTTTTGTTTTTATTTCAGATTCCTAACACCTTCAGTATTTTATGTTTATATTGGGAATTGCAGTGTGCTTTCCACAACTAGTTGATGGAATCTCGTGTAATGTGCCAATGTCTTACCAACATATATGATTGGAGATTTATTTTTATTCAGTCTTGGGATGTGGGCATCACTGGCTAGGACAGCGTTTATTGCCCAGCCCAGAGAACAGTAAAGAGTCAACCACATTGCTGTGGGTCTGGAGTCACATATGAGCCAGGCCAGGTAAGGATGGCAGTTTTCCTCCCTAAAGGGTTTTTCCAACGATTGACCCCAGAATTTTACCTAGGTGTCTCGATTAACAATCTATTGATAATACCACTAGGCCATTGTCTCCTATAAATATATGGCATTTAATCCTCCATGAGAAAAGCCCCTCACAAGAAGTTTGAACACTATAAATAATGTTGTGATAGCTTTTAATTCTAATGTAAAACAACTCTGACAAATTGACAACAGCAAGAACTGAGACTTTCTTGTGATTAAATTCTGTTTGGTCTTGAAGGTTACGGCCATTGGATGTGGAATTTATGAAAGCTGTGCATAACAAGGTGAACATTGTGCCACTCCTTGCTAAAGCAGACACACTGACTCCTGCAGAGGTTTCCAAAATGAAACCAAAGGTAAATGGATTGTTAATGTCAGCCACAACCAACGCAATGAGATGAAGCAAAATTGACATTCATGTTGGTCTTGGTTCTGAGTGCCACTCATTCCACTGTTTAGCAGCACAAGTGGGTTCAGTTTAGAATTCAGTGTCATCAATTAGTGAATAGTTCTGAGGTAAGATATACTCTGATCACTTGCAATTGCATAATAACCTTGCATAGGAATGTCTGTCTCTAATTCTTTTCTTAAAAAAAATTACACAATAGAATTGCAATTTAAGTTGTGCTGATTATGTTCTACTTGACCTCTGGAATGGGCCATACATAGTTGGCTATTCGTAATTGTTAGGGACCAGGCCAGACCCCCCTCAAAACATTTCAAGAAGGTAGTCTGCACCCTACCTTTTCTAGTTGTTTTGAGTATGTGTATAGTGGATATTCTGGAGTGATACAGCTGGTCAAAAGCCGTCTGTTTAAACGAAGCAGAATTTATTTACAGAATGCTAAATAAAACACAAACAAAAGAGAATGTAATACAAAATAACAACCTATCTGAAAACCCAACAGATTATCCCAACTCAATGAGGCTGTTCCAAATTCCTGCAACAATCTCCATAAACACTCCACTCCTTGGCAAAAAAGGCAAAATCAAACACAGAATCTTCCAGGAGAGACAGAGATGGCAGACAGATTCAGTATGGAACACCCACCAGCAGCCTCAAAAACCGACCGCTGCTTAAAACCAAACCCTGAACTGGAAGAATTGGCCATTCCTCTTTCATTGTACAAGAGTCTCTTTTAAAACTTGAAAGTTTTTTGCCTGAGGCAGTGTCTGTCAGGTATAATTAAATTGGCCCTAAAAGCCATCCAAACTAGACAACTGGAACCTCTAAGTTGTTGATTACTCTGGTGATGGAAAGAAACCCAAGGACAACATAACCTTGTTTAAGGAACAGCATTATCACACAATGTAAGCCTTTGTCTCGATGGTAACTGCCTTTATCCCTCCAGGCGTCTAGGTCACATGTCTCCCGTTGTAGTGAAGCCAACTGCCTTTTAATCAGAGAATTTTGAAATAGCCATTAGTGAAGGTGTCAGTGTCATACCATTGATGTGCCAACAGCAATCACCACCCCTAACCCTGGCTACACTGGAATAGCTTCTGGCCTGGAAAAAGCACCAAACAATCTTGGCTTTATGCTTTCTGCAAGTAAAGTATTCTGTCAGTAAAATGGTAAAGCAGATGTTACATTTCAGCAAAATGTCCCCAGAAGACATTTGAAGATTTTTAAACTGAGCAAATTGCTCAGTTTGACTAGCCAGAAACTGAAATTAATCAGCCAATCCCCACAAAGGAGTTCCTGACTATTAGCTCCCATTATAGATTATTGGATCATATCTTAGGGGGCAATGAAATGTTTGATCTCTGGTATCCTTTTTTTTCACTTGTTACTAACCGAATAATCTCCACCTTTTTACTTTATCTCTCCCTGCATGTCTGAGTATGCTTGTCTGAGTGGTGAAGCATTCCTCCTTACATCCGACAGTGGGCAAAATAACTGGTTTAACTTGACCACTATGTTGTTATGGTCCTTACAAAGTCAGGGTCCACCAGCTGAGCAAGGTTAAACCTGACGATCTGTTCACAACAGAAATTGGGCATCACCCTGAAAATAAAATGAAACAGGCCATCACCCTGAAAATAAATAACTGAAATCACTGGAAAAGCTCAGCAGGTCTGGCAGCATCTGTGGAGAGAGATCAGAGTTAATATTTTGGGTCGAGTGACCCTTCCTCATAAAACCTTAAGAGCCATTTTTATCTGACATCCAGATGTGAATGGGAGAATGCCTGAATACCCCTTGACCTGGCCATGTCCTTCTATCAGAACACACACAACTGCTAAAAACTGAATACAATTCTTAAAATAACTTGCTCTCCCTATTCTCCCACTTATACGTAGCAAACTGTGATTTATTCTTCCTCCTTTGTTAAAACAGTGGAGGTGTATTTTCTGCATTTGCTGGGATTTGTAAGGAGCAGATAAATAACGGGATAACGTTAAGACAGTTGTGGGCGTTATATTTCACACACTCTTAGACAGTGGGGAGGAGTTTGCAGCACAGACATGTTTGCAAACATCTAAGGATAGATCAATTCAGAAGGGATAAAGGCATTATTCAACTCGTAACAACCTACATACAAAGCAAGATACCAATTAAACAGTGCTTCTGTCTTTAAATGGAGTCAAAATGTCTAAAGCTAGAGTTAACAGTCTCGAGTTTTTGTTGATTGGCCAGCCAGTAGTTCAAAGTCTCTTTAAAATTCTCATTCAATGTTTAATGTTTTCTGAGGAAGTTTTGCCAAAACAGTGAAGCTGAAGTTACATTTTGACAAGTGAGCAGCAAAGGTGATTACTTGCATAGGGCACAAATGTAGGTTGTTGCCTGTTTATTTTTACAGGCAGAGGCTTTTCCATTGTAACCTGGAAGTTAAGTCTTTTGACGTTGTCAATATTGTATAGAGCAGCATTGACCCCTTAACTGATTTATTTCAAAATCTACCTATCTCAACCACTAATATACAGTACTGCCTTCTGCAATGGAAAATTCCATTGATTGATACTCTCAGAAGAAATTTCTCCTCATCTCTGTCTTTAAGTGGGTGATCCTTTATATTGAATTTCTGCTGTCCTACAAGGGGCAACAACTTTTCCGCATCTATCCTGTCAAGACCACGAAGAATCATGCGTGGTTCAATAAGACCACCTCTCATTCTTCTGAACTCCAATGTGTATAGGCCCAACCCACTGAACAACACCTCATGACAATCCCTCCAAACCTAGGGTCAATCTAATAAACCTTCTCTTGACTGCCTCCTATGCCAGTATATGTTTACCTGGATGAGGGGTGCAAAGCTGGTAGATTTTGAGAGGCTTGTGTAGCTCTAGCAGGACCTCCCTATTTACCATTACATTTGAAATAAGATCTACAGTCCCTTTGCCTTCCCAATTACCAGCTGAACTTGCACATTAACTTCTTGTGATTTAGGTATGAGGAGTTTCAAATCCCCCATTGCTGTCATTCTTCACTTAATTTTCGCTCCTGTACTCTTCTGCCAAAGTGCATAACCTCTCATATTCCCACATTGTATTCCACCTCCAAATTTTTGCCCGTTCATGTGACCTGTCTATATCCTTCTGCAGAATCTGTGTGTCATTCCTCACCACGAGCTTTTCTCTTATTTGCCTCTGTCTTCTATTAGTTAGCCAATTTTCTATTCATGATCATTTACTATCCTAACACCATTGTCTCATCCTATTAAGTAACCTAATGGTTGTAGTAATTTTTCAAATGCCTTCTGGATATTCAAATATATAATCCACTGGTTTTCCCTTTATCCGGCTTGTTGCCTCCTCAATGAATTCTAATGAATTTGTCAGGCATGATTTCCCCTTTGTGAAGCCATGCTGACTCTGCCTGATTACATTGTGCAGTTCTAAATCCTCTGCCATTGCAATCTTAATAATCAGCTCTAACATTTTCCTCATAATAGATGTTAAGCCAATTGGTGTAATTTTGTTTCTTTCCTCTTTTGAATAAAAGTGTCACATTGGAAGTTTTCTAGAATCTAAGGAATATTGAAAAAGTACTACCAGTACATCCACTATCTCTCTGGCTCCTTCCTTTAATGTCTTTGGATTCATTCCTTCAGATCTAAAGACTTACCAGCCTTTAGCCCCATTAATTTCCTAGTACTTTACTTCTAACGGTTGTATTTATGTCCTCTATAACTATTTTTTACTTCTTGACTACTTATTCAATATTTTTGGATTGCTATTAATGTCATCTACCATGTAGACTAATGAGAAGTCAACAATAACCAGTGAAGCCTTGCCCTCAGCTAGAGTTATCAGCAACATGGTGACTGCCAGGAATCAGGTGACACGCTAATTCCTGAAATGTCAACCCAATGCTTTCAAATTTACTTTGAATCCTGTGATTATTTTAGTTGGGTTCTAATAGAACTTAATAAAGTCAGAAAAGAAACCCTGTGCAAGTTCTGTTTGTCAGAAGGTAACAACATCGAGGAATGGATTTCTTTCAGTTGCAGGCAATGAGTATCAAAATCAAGCTAGCTATGGGCAACATGGTGGTTCAGTGGGTAGGACTGCTGCCTCACAGTGCCAGAGACTGGGTTCGATTCCAGCCTCGGGCAACTGTCTGTATGGAGTTTGCACATTCTCCCTGTGTCTGCGTGGGTTTACTCCACGTGCTCTGGTTTCCTCCCACAGTCCATAGATGTGCAGGTTAGGTGAATTGGTCATGCTAAATTGCCCATTTTGTTCAGGGATGTGGAGGTTAGGTGCATTAGTCTGTGGAAATACAGGGTAGGGGAATGAGTCTGGGTGGGTTACTGTTCAGAGAGTCAGTGTGTGCTTGTTGGGCTAAATGGCCTGTTTCTGCACTGTAGGGATTCAATGATTCAATTAGTTGCTGAATAGAGGGACCTCTACACAGATCCGCTTCTAACTGACAGTGCTGTGTTGTTCTACTTCCCAAACGGCCATGCTATAGTTTAACCGAGCAAGATTGTTAATGACTATTAAATTGTTTCGCATTGCCATGGAAATATTTCCAGCTCCAACCATATAAAGAATGTGACTCACTAGTTGAACATCTGCCTTTATAAGTTGGTTCTACCATCATTAAATAACTGAACCCTAAATGCACAGCTTGAAGCCAGTTAAGACTCATTGAGACAGTTGGATTTGGTGAAGATTACTTAGCCTATGCAAGAGTGCACTGTGTGAGCTATAAGTAGAATGTTCATTTGTCACAGAATGGTGACTTTAGCTACATCCCCCACCAGTAGGTGACATTTAGACTATTCTCCTGAGTTTCTGCTCATCAAATAGGGAACTCAAAATTGCGTATATTCAAGCTTCAGTTCATAATAAAGATCCAACACACTCTGTTTCACTTTTAAAGAGTTGAGCTGCCTTTTCTAGTTACATTTTCTAACATTTTCTCCTCAGATCCGTGAGGAAATCAAATTCTACGGGATCAAAATCTACCAGTTTCCAGAATGTGACTCTGATGAGGATGAAGAATTTAAACGACAAGATCAGGAACTGAAGGTGAGGAAGACTTAATGGGGAGTGTCTGTTGAATGTCTTCAGCTATGCCACGAACCAAGTCTGCAGAGTCCTATATAGTTGCTAGGCTGGGTCAGATGCAGATGGTGAGCAAACCAACAACAAGGAAAAACATATTTGACCTCACTGTTGCCAATCTGCCTGCCAGAAGTGCATTTGTCCATGATAGTATCAATAGGAGCCATTGCTTTTTTTTGTGTGTTGGTGATAGACCGGTCTTCACATGGAAGATACTTTTCATCATGATGTGTAACATTGTCACCATGCTATTGGGATAGACTTTAATATGTTTTGCCACTAAAGTATGGGCAACCATGAGGGATTGTGAGACATCACTAATAGTATAATTGTCATCAACCATAACCAGTAATCTCAAAGAACTGACTGAACTGGTCCTCACCCTGAACAACTTCTCTTTCCAATCTTCCCACTACCTCCAAACCAAAGGAGTTGCCATGGGCACCTGCATGGGCCCCAGCTATGCCTGCCTCTTCGTAGGATATATGGAACAGTCCATCTTCCGCAACTACACTGGCACCGCCCCCCAACTTTTCCTCCGCTACATCGATGACTGTATCGGCGCTGCCTCGTGCTACTACAAGGAGATTGAACAGTTCATCCACTTTACCAACACCTTCCACCCCGACCTCAAAATCACCTGGACCGTCTCAGACTCCTCCCTCCCCTTCCTAGACCTTTCCATTTCTATCTTGGGCGACTGACTCAACACAGACATCTACTATAAACCGACTGACTCCCACAGCTACCTGGACTACATCTCCTCCCACCCTGCCCCCTGTAAAAACTCCATTCCATATTCCCAATTCCTTTGTCTCCACCGCATCTGCTCCCAGGAGGACCAGTTCCAATACCGTACAACCCAACTGCCCTCCTTCTTCAAGAACCGCAGATTCCCCCCAGATGTGATCAACGATGCCCTCCACCGCATCTCCTCCACTTCCCGCTCCTCCGCCCTTGAGCCCCGCCCCTCCAACTGCCACCAGGACAGAACCCCACTGGTTCTCACCTACCACCCCACCAACCTCCATATACAGCGTATCATCCACCATCATTTCCGCCACGTCCAAACGGACCCCACCACCAGGGATATATTTCCCTCCCCTCCCCTATCAGTGTTCCGAAAAGACCACTCCCTCCGTGACTCTCTCGTCAGGTCCACACCCCCCACCAACTCAACCTCCACTCCCGGCACCTTCCCCTGCAACCGCAAGAAATGCAAAACTTGCGCCCACACCTCCTCCCTTACTTCTCTCCAAGGCCCCAAGGGATCCTTCCATATCCGCCACAAATTCACCTGCATCTCCACACACATCATCTATTGCATCCGCTGCACCCGATGTGGCCTCCTCTATATTGGGGAGTCAGGCCGCCTACTTGCGGAACATTTCAGAGAACACCTCTGGGACACCCGGACCAACCAACCCAACCACCCCGTGGCTCAACATTTTAACTCCCCCTCCCACTCCACCAAGGACATGCAGGTCCTTGGACTCCTCCACCGCCAGACCATAACAACACGATGGTTGGAGGAAGAGCGCCTCATCTTCCGCCTAGGAACCCTCCAACCACAAGGGATGAACTCAGATTTCTCCAGTTTCCTCATTTCCCCTCCCCCCACCTTGTCTCAGTCAAATCCCTCGAACTCAGCACTATCTTCCTAAACCGCAATCTTCTTCCTGACCTCTCCGCCCCCACCCCACTCCGGCCTATCACCCCCACCTTGACCTCCTTCCACCTATCGTATCTCCATCGCCCCTCCCGCAAGTCCCTCCTCCCTATCTTTTATCTTAGCCTGCTGGACACACTTTTTCCACATTCCTGAAGAAGGGCTTATGCCCGAAACATCGAATCTCCAGTTCCTTGGATGCTGCCTGGCCTGCTGCGCTTTTCCAGCAACACATTTTCAGCAGTAATCTCAAAGCTCATCATATCTCCCACTGTATCAGATCAACAAGCCAGGGGACCAACCGTGGATCAAAGGAGAGTGCAGGAGTTCATGTCAAGAGCAGTGGCTGGCATATCTAAAAATGGAATGCCAACCTGATATAGTTCTAATGCAGGACTCCTTCCATTCCATATAGCAGAAGCAGCTTGCAATAGCAAGATGCAAGATCAACATCCTAGATGTTACCATTGACCAGAAACTCAACAGAACCTGCCACTTAAAGCTAACAATTCTGTGGCAAATGACTCATCAAGTATCTTCCCAAAATGTGTCTACCCACTACAGGGCACAAGTCAGGGATGTGCTGAATACTTTCCACTTAGCTGGATGAGTGCAGCTCTAACAACCCTTAAGAAGCTCAACACTATCCAGAATAAAGCAACCAGTTTGACTGACTAGCACTAATATTCATTCACTGGCACTAATATTCATTCACTAGCTCTAATATTCATTCACTGGCACTAATATTCATTCACGAGCTCTAATATTCATTCACTGGCACTAATATTCATTCCCTCCACCAACTGGATTGCTGTAGTTTGAGAAGTCCATTCACCACCAGTTCTCTATGGCATTAGAGATGGGCAACAAATGCTGGCCCAGTCATGCTTACCTTCAATGAGAAAATAGAAAAAAATTGGAATATATACATGGCTTCTGTGTGTTTTTTTGGTAATATGGTCATTAATCTCCCTCTGTGACTCAATTCTGTATCGCCCTGCTTGGTAGTCAATGCTGTGCATTTTCCCTCCAACAGAAGTATTAAAATTCAAAGCAATATATTAATTTCAATTTTTTTCTTTTTATCTGGCCTTTAACGTTCCCTTCCAGGACAGCATCCCATTCACTGTGATCGGTAGCAACACTGTGGTTGAAGCCAAAGGAAAGAGAGTTCGAGGCCGACTGTATCCCTGGGGTATTGTCGAAGGTAATTGTATTTTTAAAAAGGTTTGTTAATCTTACACCTCTGCTTAAGGGAAAAAGACAAAGTAATTCAGCTGGATCAATGCCATAGTCTGTCCAGCCATGTCCACACCCCACATTTCAAAGAATGATCATGCTAGAGATGGTCCAGAAGAGGTTTACAATGATGTTTCCCGGACCGAAGAATTTTCACTCCAAACGAAGATTGGATAGGCTACAGTTATAGGACTAAGGCTGAAGTGTTTATAATTGAGGGTCCCAGATAGAGCAGTTGGAAGGATCTTATTGCCCTTTAACAGAGTGATCATCAGTTCTGTTTCTCTCTCCAATTATGTTACCAATTCTACTGAGTTTCTCCAGCACTTTCTGCTTTATTTAAGAATTCAAATATATGCAGTGCTTTTAAAATGGGATTTACAGCTTGCCACTAATTTACTGAATCCTACCCTCATAATTCACCTGCAATTGGGTCTCAAAGTATGCCATTTTAGACCACATCTTTATAAGGAGTTATGAAGCAGTGCCTTTAAAGTGAAGCTAGGTTAAACACAGCTTCCTCCATATTACCACTTAATGATTACTGTCTAGAGACTACGCTGCTACTGGGCAATGCCTTGGGGTAAAATACTATACAGTTCTGCCAAGACCAGTATGTAAATTTCCTATCAAGACTTCCTCTATGCTGGAGAGGCCCAACACAGTGACTTGGGTTTGATGTATGTCCAATCTTTTCCAAGCTCCCTTGGTAGCAATCTTGCCTGAATGAAATGGTAATGGGACTTGAGCTTTAACCTCATCTAACATGACACATAGCACTGAGGAAAGGCGGGGGATTTGTTGAAAGTGTTAGCCTTTGGATGTGATGAAAACTGAGGCTGTTCCTTGCCTGTTAAAGGTTCTGTGGAGCTATTTAAGGAACAATAGAGATTTCCTGATCTTTTGACCAATGATTTGCACTCAATGATGTCATTAATATCAAATTAACCAGTCATTTGTCTCATTGCTGTTTGTGGGATCTTGCTATAATGCAAATTAGCAATGCATTAACTAACCCACATAACAAAAATGAGTGCACAATGAGAAGCTTTGCACCACACAGATCTATCTGTTAATGTATAAATCATGACTACTTATACTTTCTATGCTGTTCCTCTTTGCAGTGGAGAATCCAGCTCACTGTGACTTCGTGAGGTTACGAAATATGTTGATTCGAACACACATGCAGGACCTGAAAGATGTGACACGTGACGTGCACTATGAAAACTACCGAGCACAATGCATCCAGAGTATGACCAGGATGGTGGTGAAAGAACGGAACAGAAAGTAAGTTCATTTATTTTTGCATCAACGGAACGAGTGAATACATTAAGTCAAAAAAAGCATCACAAGTATTTTTGTGCGGGGGGAGGGTTCTATGATTGCAAACTCTTGCGATCATGACCTCATAATTCTGTCATGGTAGAGTGGGAAATTTAATCCAATAAATCAATTAACTTGTGGGATAATACCAGAAACAAAACAGTGAAAACTATTAGTTTTTAAGGTGCAAATGAGAATTTCTTTGTGTCTTTGAGGGTCAGTGGAAGTCTCCTCTCCACATAGCAGTGATTCTTGATCAAGGGACTCAAAGGGTATCAAGTATGTTGTAAAATGATTCTCATCACAATTACCTTCTGTCAAAGAGTAAGTTTGCTGCCACCATTCTCCTGACGTTGGGACTGATGGGGCTAGACTGATCTAGAGGAAAACTACAAGGTAGTTTAACGAATAGAAGCTCTTGTCTTAAAGAAGATGCAGTTTATTGCATGACGGCAACTAGGTACAAGGTACATTAGTTTGACAGACTGAAAATATGATCAAACCTAAGTGGTAGACCTACCTCCTTTGAGATTCAGAGCTGTTTTACTACCCAAATCCTTATGACATCTCCTGTTGTGTAATCCTTGATGTACTCCTCAGTATTAATCCTATCAGAGCCTAAAACCTCCCAGAAAAATGGTGGTGTGGCCACAGTCAGGTCAGCTATGGTATTATTGAGAGAGTTAGAAGGCTTGAGGGGCTTCTAATTCATATGTTCATATGCTAGATTGTCCTTCTGGGAAGAGAATTTGCTATGTGTGCCTGGTCTGACACATACATCACATCAGTTATGTACTGTTATGTCTCGCAGTACGTCTGTATGCCTTCTAAGGAACATGCTCACAATGTCATCTTCATATCATAGTATGTCACCTGAGAGGATAAAAGTCTCAGACTCTTATCTTGAGTCAGGCCACTTGGAGCATGTCATGCCAATAGATGCATGCTATGGTGAGTAAAGTGGAACAATCCAACAAAATCTATAAGGTGAGTTTGTTATACTGACCCAAGCTGCCCAGTTTATCTTGACACCTGAAAAATGTGTGGCACCAAAGGGCATTGGGCACACGTACAGAAAATCTACTCACAAGGGCCAGGTAAGATCCTAGAAGAAAACAGGTGAACAAGATGGTGTAGCACCGCAACATTAGCAGTAAGGGATGTGTTCAGATGATGGAATCATGGGATTTAGAGTCAACCAAGTGAAAGACACAATTCAAATGGTGCCTGTATTTTCCATGCTGTTAATCTCATGTATCATGTCAATGGAATAAAGTGATCATGGGTTTTCACAACCATTGACATCATATGTCTTGAAAAGTTAAAATGACACATCCTAAAAGCTTAATGCAACACCATCGCTTGCGCCAACATTTCATTATTCACATCCTGAAAGTCACATACCTGAGCAAATGGTGCACCATAGTACAACCTACAAAAGACTTTCTCAGTCTATAATGGATGACTAATTCCATGCATTGGCAGAATCACACTGTGGTGTCAGTACAGAAGCTCAAATTGATTTCCTGCAATCTTCCACCTGGTAAACATGAGCAGTCCAGTAGTGTCAGGATTACTGTTATGCACAGAGCTCTGTATAATCTCATACATGAGATTCAATCTGCACTCACTGTGGTGAACAGACCACTTAAAATGCAATGGAATCAGTAAAAGATCTGAAATGCCTGTCCCCAGACTGCGTCAATACAATCACCGATTTTAAGGGTGATAAGGGTGCGCCACAAGGGATGGTACAATCTCCTTTATTTATCCTCCACGGAAGTGCAGTTTGCATTGTTGGGAGAAGTTCCAAGTAGAACTGATGAGAAGGACTGAAGCTGTGTAATTTTAAGGATTGATTGCCACACGGATTGGTGTAGCTCCATCACATGCATTTTAAAGGATGATCAGACTCCATTCCCCAGCCTTTTCACCATAGCTGTTGATATCTTTACTAATCAAGAACCTTGTCTTAAATACATTCAATGACTTGGATTCCACAGCCTTTTGTGATAGAGTTCCACAGATTCACCATCTTCTGGCTAAAGAAATTCCTCCTCATCTCTGTTCTAATGGGTTGTCCCTTCACTTTGATGCTGTTCTCCCAGGTCCTAGTCTCTCCAACTAGTGGAAACATCTTCTCTATTTCCACTCTATCCGGCCCTCTCAGTATCTGTAAGGTTCAATGAGATCCCCCCCGTCCTTCTAAACTCCATGGAGTACAGACCCAGAATCTTCAACTGCTCCTCATAAGCCAAGCTCCTCAACCCCAAAATCGTTTTTGTAACCCTCTTCTGGACCACCTCAAGGCCAGCACATTTTTAGCTATGGAATCCAATACTGCTCCCACTACTCCAAGTGCAGTCTGACCAGAGCCATATACAGCATCAGCAATACATCCCCACTATTGTATTCTAGCCTTTTTGAAATGAATGTTAACATTGCATTTGCTTTAACTGCCAACTGAACCTGTATGTTAACCTTAAGAGAATCCTGAACTAGGACTCCTGACTCCCTTTGTGCTACAGATTCCTGATGCCTTTCTCTGTTCAGAAAATAATCTGTGCCTCTATTCTTCCTATCAAAGTGCATAATCTCACACTTTCCCACATTATAGTCCATCTGTCACTCCCTGGCACATTCTCCTAATTCATCCAAGTCCGTCTGCAACCTCCCCGCTTCCTCCATCCTGTCTGTGTGTCATCTACAAACTTAGCAACAAATTCCTTTGTTAACGTATCACATGAATATTTGTAGACCTGGCAATACCTCATTGATCTCCACTAGTCACTCACTGCCCTCCTGAAAAAGACTCTCTGCCTTCTGCCAGTCAGCCAATCCTCTATGTATGCCATGGGCTCTTATGGCACCATAAGAGCATGCCTAGATCCAAAATGCCTCAACCAGTCACTAAACATTTGTTCACATAAATATTGACACTGAAAGAATTGTAAATTTAGGGGCAAAATTGTATTCCAAGCTGGATGCAAAATATGGATACCAGCCTGCCCATCTAGCACAAGAATCCCAAGAATGCTCAACATTTAGGATGCCTTTGGAATGCTTTTGTTTCTAAATCAAAATAATAACTAGCAATAGATCAAGACTTATTCAAATAGAGCATGGATAGGACAACTGAAAACATTTGTTTAGCTCATGGACGTGGATCAGACCACAACCTTCCCAACATGGATTTAACAGTATTTAACGGTACACAGTACTGTCAGCCAAATAAACACTTATGGGACAATTTGCTCCATTCATGAAGGCTGTCTCTGTCCAAGTTAAATAGAGGATATGAAACAAATTCTGACCTCATACGATAACAAGGATCTGCGATGTTACCTTGGATTTTTACATTTCTGTTTCCCATGTATTCCCAACCTCATGTGAATCTTGAAAAGATTTCAATTTCCTGAGCATGGCAAGACAACTGCCAATGTGTCTTTGATTCCCTCAAGCAGGTTCTGTCAGGAAAATCTTGCAGTACCTGACCACAGGAAAGACCTAATTCTTAAAGTGGATGCATCACAAAAACGCTAAGCAAACTTTTCTGATATGAAGAGAAATATTTAGCTCCGGTATTTGGCATCCTGTAATTTCACACCCATTGATTTAGTGAGAAATTAATGATTGAAACATTTAAGATGGTGGAAATGACCTGCTTTAAACTGCTCATAAATGCATCTATTAATCTATGAATGAGGATATGGCACTTCGGTCAGATACAAGGATGATTATATCTGACACACTGACCTGATTATCCAATACACACAAAGAACAAAATATTTTTCTTGATTGACACATGGATTTTCTTGATTATGAAACTGAAAATGATTGATTAGACTTTAGGCAGAGTCAGTGTCAGCAGTTGGTGAAGATGACTACTTACAAGAGTTGCAAAAGACCATTATCCAGGGATGACGCAATAGTAGTAAAGAAGTAGCTGGAAACTATGATTGTTTTGACTATACAGAGTTGAACCTGGTATATCTTGGTATGTCATTTCCAAGGTAAATAAGTCCGAATGCCTTTATTATGCCAGGGTATCAGCCATGCTATAGCAGGGACACATTGGGATTGAATGCACCAAATGCGAGCTTGAGAGTGTGCACGGACCAGAGATGGTTAAGGATATTCAATAACTTATGAATTTGTGTGAGATATGCCAAAAAGATCAACCCAAAACAAAAGGAGCTTTTATGTCCAGGTGATGTTTTATCGACTCCTTGGAGGAAATAGGCAACAGGTCAATTCACAGTGTATAGGGAAGACTGCATCTTTGTTTGGATTACTTCTCTAAATTTTCCATCATTCAACAACCTAGCAACACAAAGAATGTAATTATCACAGACACAATGACCACTATCTTCCGTTTATTCAGTTTCCCATAACAGCATATCTGACAATGGAGCACAACTTGTCTAGTCAAGTGTTTCGAGACATGCACACAAAAGTGGAGAGTGACCCATTGGATATTTTCACTCCACTATCCACATTCAAAGGACCAGTACAATGTATGACACACATGATCAAATCTGAGTGTAAACAAGAAAACAAGATTTCCACATTGCATATAATACCAATGGAGGAGACTATAATCCCCAGCACAACTAATGCTCAGAAAGCAAGTGAATGACTTTGCCTAGCAACCAATTGTCTAATCATTTCCAAACAGATGGCATTCTTTATCCTTCTCTTCCATCTGTGAAGCACATACACAACAATCAAGCAGACAGTGAACTACCAATGCATTGCACTGGACACAGTGTCAGAGTTAGAAATATAAATACATGGGTATCAGCAAAGAATTCTAGAACATACAACCATCCCAGATCATGCAAAGTCATTACTGATCATGAAGTTACATATGAAAAGACCAGAAGCCAGTAGTTATGTAATGATATCATCACTATATCAAAGCACGTGATTTAGGGTATACGGGTGTCAACCTCCATCTTATCTCAAGTCACTTGCTGATGGAAGCATACTGCTTTCTGTAATTGAATCACGTAACGCAAGCCCAGACATGCGTGTCTGTGAATGTAATACTTATATACATTAATAAGCTGTAATAAACATCTATTAGATTGGTAACATGGTATTGAACAATGTCCTAGTTTCTTACTTTTCAAGGGATAACATCAGCATTGCTTCATCAGGTCAAGAAACACTGTAGAAAGCAAAAGCTCCATCAAGTCCCACACATTGTGACTAATGCCTCATGGACTCATTGAATAAAAGCTGACTTGTCAGTGTCACCCACAATCAGACAACCAATTGAGTCTGTGGTAAAGCACAATCTTTGGGCTGTGCAGAAGGAACTAGATCATTCATGATCTGCCTGATCTGAAGCTGATATTCTATGGATTATATTTTTTAAACTCTTGACCTAATATCATTTGCAATAGAAACAATTGCCTATAATATATTTATTTGTGTCATGTTTCACAACTCCCCACTTTGGTAAATTGGCTGACTTAATCAAACTCTAATATTTCAAAGCAAATCTCAGCAGGACTTGTACACTTAATGGCAAGGTCCAAAGGAGTGTTGCTGAACAAATAGACCTTGGAGTGCAGATTCATAGCTCCCTGAAAGTAGAGTCACAAGTAGATAGGATAGTGAAGAAGGCGTTTGGCATACTTTCCTTTATTGGTCAGAGCATTGCGCATAGGAGTTGGGAGGTCATGTTGTGGCTGTACAGGACGTTGGTTAGGCTACTTTTGGAATAATGCGTGCAATCTTGGTCTCCTTCCTACTGGAAGGATATTGTGAAACTTGAAAGGGCTCAGAAGGATTTACAAGGATGCTGCCAGGGTTGGAGGGTCTGAGCTACAGGGAGAGGCTGAACAGGCTGGGGCTGTTTTCCCTGGAGCGTCAGAGGCTGAGAGGTGACCTCATAGAGGTTTATAAAATCATGAGGTGCATGGGTAGGATATATAGACAAGATCTTTTCCCTGGGCTGGGGGAGTCCAGAACTAGAGGACATAGGTTTAGGGTGAGAAGGGAAAGATATAAAGGGTACGTAAGTGCAGCTTTTTCATGCAGAGAGTGTTACGCATATGGAATGAGCTGCCAGAGGAAGTGGTGGAGGCTGGTAAAATTACAACAGTTAGAAGGCATCTGGATGGGTACATGAACAGGAAATGTTTACAGTGTTATGGGCCAAGTGCTGGCAAATGGGACTAGAATGGGTTGGGATATCTGGTCAGCATGGATGAGTTGGATCAGAGGGTCTGTTTCCGTGCTGTACATCTCTATGACTCTATAACTAGTATACCTGCTTTCCTAAACTTTTCTAAAGCTTTCCAGATCTTTAAAGATCTGTTTTCAATGACAGCTTTCCTATTTTAAAGAACCTCTTTCTTCTTCTCTCAATCTGTCTTTCTCACTTTCACTCTGTGTCTCGTATATAAGCAGGATTAAGTACTTTGGGCTTGAGGTATTTTGATAACTCAGACAAGCTAACAAATTACTTATTATGTAGACTGGCAAAAATAACTTAGCCTCTTTAAACCTTTGTAAGAATGCACTTTGCCGAATGAAAACATTAAAGCGTGTATTTTTTTCTAAATCCTTTCAGTGGAAAATGGTCCCAAAATTCTGAAACATGACAGCCAATCAATCAGTGGGAAGAATCCATGGCATTTGACAGCAGAGATGGTGTTAAACAGTGTGATCACATCAAGAGATAGCTAAAGTGAAATACCTCTCAAGATGGCATGAATGACAGAGAAATGAAATGAGAACTTTGTTGTCTGGCAATACCAAGTAAACATCGACAATCCCTGATAAGAGTTTGAAGGACATTGTCAGACTGTTTGAGAGGTCCTGAGCTCCAACGACCCTCTGACTACAGTCCAGGCCTTAATCAGTTTCTTGTTAGATATCAAAAGAACAGAAACTGCATTTTCTCTTGAGCAAGAAATAAATTAGACTCTGTTGCTTGGTTGTGTGTTACAAGAGTCTGCCCAGAGTGATGTGTAGTTTGAGCAGATTAGCTGAGGATTACTGGCCACAAAGGCCATGAGTTATTGAAATTCAGAATCACAGAAGTGTCACAGTATAGAAGAAGGACATTCGACCCATCATTCCTGCACTAGCCTGCAATTAATTGAGCACAAACACTGATACTGAAACCAGCAGCTGTGACCAGTCTATAAGCAGAGACAATGATGGTAGTCCCAGTCACTTGTCTTTGCTTAGGACCTTTTGTTGTACAAAAACATCAAAAAAATAACATGCTGGACATTCCATTTTCTCCTTCATGATTTTACTTTTATCATTTAAAAGAAAAGGATGAATAAACTACTCTCTGGCCCAACACATTTTCCCACTGTTGTGAGCTGAACTAACGTTTAACAACCAAAGTCACATCCCACACCCTGCCCCACCAGCAAAGTCCAATCTTAGCTCTATCACTGATTTTCTCCCACTTTTGGTAACATTACTCACCTCCACCTCAAGTTCATCCATCATTCTATCCATGCCAATGTGATATCTGAGCTTAAATATTCTAATGGTCCCTCAAAAAAATCACTTCACCCAAATGCTTGTAGCTTGCTCCCTTCATCCAGTGCCGTTTTATTTTAGCCAGTGCCTCATTTAAAATGCTCGCCCATGCTTAAATTCCTACCTTTGCATAGGCTCCCCCCCATCTCCAAAATTTCTTGTCCTCTAACTCGGATCTTCAGTGTCTTGTACATTCTTTTCCTCATCCACTAACCACCTAGACCTCTACCACTGTCCCCTCCCCTATCTCTCTGCATTTTCCTCTGTGTGGCTGGTCATGCCTAATGAACTATCACCCTAAATACCACTGTCACTCCTCCTGATTGCTTCCTCTGAAACTGACGAACAGTGGTCATTGTTTTCCCTTTTACCTCTGAGTACCACAGAATGGTTTTCCTTGCAAGGCAATGAGGCAGAAAACTCAAAAAGGGATCATGCTGTAAGGTTGAGTGAAATAGGAGTTGATGGGAAGGGTGAGGGCAGGAACAAATTAAAAATACTATACATGAATGCACGAAGCATTAGAAATAAGATGGATGAGGTTGAGGCTCATTTGGAAATTGGCAGATATGATATTGTGGGGATAACTGAGACATGGCTTCAAGTGGACATGGCCTGGGAAATGAATATTCAAGGCTACACGTGCTATTGTAAGGACAGAATGATGGGCAGAGGGGGTGGGGTGGCCGTGTTGTTGGTAAGGGATGATATTCAGTCCCTTGCGCGGGGGGACCTAGAATCAGGAGATGTAGAGTCAGTGTGGATAGAGCTGAGAAATTCTAAGAGTAAAAAGACCCTCTTGGGAGTTATCTACAGGCCCCCAAACAGTAATCTGGATGTCGGATGTAAGTTGAATCAGGAGTTGAAATTGGCCTGTTGCAAAGATGTAACTACAGTTGTTATGGGGGATTTCAACATGCAGGTAGACCGAGAGAATCAGGATGGTATTGGACCTCAAGAAAGAGACTTTGTGGAGTTCCTCTGAGATGGATTCTTAGAACAGCTGGTGCTGGAGCCTACCAGGGAGAAGGCAATTCTGGATCTGGTATTGTGCAACGAATCAGAATTGGTCAGGGACCTCGAAGTGAAGGAGCCATTGTGAAGTAGTGACCATAATACAATAAGCTTCAATCTGCAATTTGAGAGGGAGAGGATACAATTGGAAGTGACAATATTTCTGTTGAATAAAGGGAACTATGTAGCTATGAAGGAGGAGCTGGCCAGAGTTCAATGGTACAATACCTTAGCAGGGATGCCAGTGGAGGAATAATGGCGGATATTTCTGTATATAATGCAGAAGATGCAGGATCAGTTCATTTCAAAAAGGAAGAAAGATCCTAGGAGGAGGCATGGGTGGCCGTGGCTGATGAGGGAAGTTAAGAAACACACAAAGTTAAAAAAAGAAAACGTATAACGTAGCAAAGATAAGTGGGAAAACAGAGGACTGGGAAGCTTTTAAAGAACAACTGAGGATTACTAAGAAGGAAGTACGCAGAGAAAAAATGAGGTACGAAGGTAAACTGGCCAATAATATAAAGAAGGATAGTAAAAGCTTTTTTAGGTATGTGGAAGGCAAAAAAATGGTTAAGACTAAAATTGGGCCCTTGAAGACAGAAACAGGGGAATATATTACAGGGAACAAAGAAATGGCAGAAGAGTTGAATTGGTACCTAAGATCTGTGTTCACTGGGGAAGACACAAGCAATCTCCCAGAGGTAACAGTGGCTGAAGGACCTGAACTTAAGAGAATTTATATTTGCCAGGAATTGGTGTTGGAGAGACTGTTAGGTCTGAAGGTTGATAAGTCTCCGGGGCCTGATGGTCTACATCCCAGGGTACTGAAGGAGGTGGTTCAAGAAATTGTTGATGCGTTGGTGATTATTTTCCAGATTTCAATAGATTCGGGATCAGTTCTTGCGGATTGGAGGGTGGCTAATGTTGTACCACTTTTTAAAGAAAGGTGGGAGAGAGGAAGCAGGAAATTATAGACCAGTTAGTCTGACCTCCGTGGTGGGAAAGATGCTGGAGTCTATTATAAAGGATGAAATTACGACACATCTGGATAGTAGTAACAGGATAGGTCAGCATGGATTTATGAAGGGGAAATTATGCTTAACTAAGCTTCTGGAATTTTTTGAGGATGTAACTCTGAAGATGGATGAGGGAGATCCAGTAGATGTAGTGTACCTGGACTTGCAGAAAGCTTTTGATAAAGTCTCACATAGGAGGTTAGTGAGCAAAATTAGGGCACATGGTATTGGGGGCAAAGTACTAACTTGGATTGAAAGTTGGTTGGCTGATAGGAAACAAAGAGTAGTGATAAACGGCTCCATTTCGGAATGGCAGGCAGTGACCAGTGGGGTACCACAGGGATCAGTGCTGGGACCGCAGCTTCTTACAATATATGTTCATGATATAGAAGATCGTATCAGCAATAACATTAGCAAATATGCTGATGATACTAAGCTGGGTGGCAGGGTGAAATGTGAGGAGGATGTTAGGAGATTACAGGGTGACCTGGACAGGTTAGGTGAGTGGTCAGATGCATGGCAGATGCAGTTTAATGTGGATTAACTGTATGGTTATCCACTTTGGTGGCAAGAACAGGAAGGCAGATTACTACCTAAATGGAATCAATTTAGGTAAAGGGGCAGTACAAAGAGATCTGGGTGTTCTTGTACACCAGTCAATGAAGGTAAGCATGCAGGTACAGTAGGTAGTGAAGAAGGCTAATAGCATGCTAGCCTTCATAACAAGAGGGATTGAGTATAGAAGCAAAGAGGTTCTTCTGCAGCTTTTCAGGGCCCTGGTGAGACCACACCTGGAGTATTGTGTGCAGTTCTGGTCTCCAAATTTGAGGAAAGACATTCTGGCTATTGAGGGAGTGCAGCGTAGGTTCATGAGGTCAATTCCTGGTTTGGTGGGATTACCTTACACTGAAAGACTGGAGCGACTGGGCTTGTATACCCTTAAGTTTAGAAGACTTAGAAGGGATCTGATTGAGACATATAAGATTATTAAAGGATTGGACACTCTGGAGGCAGGAAACATGTTTCCGCGGATAGGTGAGTGCCGAACCAGAGGACACAACTTAAAAATACGGGGTAGACCATTTAGGACAGAGATGAGGAGAAACTTCTTCACCCAGAGAGTGGTGGCTGTGTGGAATGCTTTGCCCTACAGGGCAGTGGAGGCCCAGTCTCTGGATTCACTTAAGAAAGAGTTGGATAGAGCTCTCAACGATATTGGAATCAAGGGTTATGGAGATAAGGCATAAACAGGATACTGATTAAGGCTGATCAGCCATGATCATATTGAATGGTGATGCAGGCTTGAAGGGCAGAATGGCCTACTCCTGCACCTATTGTCTATTGTCTATTGAAAGGTGCTCGGCATTATGCAAGTTATTATTGCCAGTATTGCTGTCCCTGCAACTCTGCTGGTTATAATTCAGCCTCTTTAACCCCAGCTCACTGTTGGCAGTGTGGGATCTCATTAAGAAATCAAATTGCGACAAGGTGTTGATCGAAATCCATAAGGAAATGGTCTAGGAATGGAATTGTCCTCCTGTTTCTGCATATTTCTCTCAAAATGAAGACCTTCTGCAAACTTTCCCAACCACTCCCACCCCCCACCCCCCACTCCCCCCCGACTCCCACTCATGCCTCAGCCAAGTCTTTTTTCAGGTGTCTCCCATATGATTCTTTTCGCATTTGGAAGTCTATCTCCACCACTACTCAGCTTTATCCTGATAACTACTGTGAAGGGAGGCAATGGCCTAATGATATTATCACTGAACTGCTAAGCCAGAGAGACAAGTAATGTTCTGGGGACTTTGGTTTGAATCGTGCCTTGATTGATGATGGAATTTGAATTCAGTAAAAATCGGGAATTAAAAGTCTAAATGACAATATGAAACCATTGTCAATTGTCGGAAAAACCCTTCTGGTTCACTTAATGTCCTTTAGGAAAGAAAATGCTATCCTTAGCTGGTCTGGCCTACATGTGACTCCAGACCCACAGCAATGTCTTCACTGCCCTCTGGACAATTAGGGATGGGCAATAAATGCTGGCCCAGCCAGTATGCTCACATTCTGTGAGTGAAATAAGGAAAAGCTCCAGCAGTAAGCAAAACACAATTAACACAAGGCTGCTTGACATGATCTCACCCTGACATCACATCAACCTCTAACAGAGGTACCAGAGTGGCTGAAAGATTGCCCGAGGGGAAGAAGCCACGTACCCTCAATCGAGTGAAGTTAGTACTTTGCAAAAAGGCAAACAGACTGTGTGTGTTTTTCTGAGGAAGGGATATTGGAATAGCACTGAAGTTCAAGTCAGATTCCTCCCTTGGTCAGTGATGAGATTAAATAGATCATTCACTGGGATCCTGCTGTGCAGAGTCAAACTAGGAGAAAGTGAGGACTGCAGCTGCTGGAGATCAGAACTGAAAAATGTGTTCCTGGAAAAGTGCAGCAGGTCAGGCAGCATCCAAGGAGCAGGATATTCCTGAAGAAGGGCCTATGCCTGAAATGTCGATTCTCCTGCTCCTTGGAAGCTGCCTGACCTGCTGCGCTTTTCCAGCAACACATTTTTCAGTGCAGAGTCAAACTGCCTTGTTTGGGCCACTAACAATTGTAAATATGTTACAGAAAGAGTTCATTGGCTATAAAACACTTGGTAATGTCCTGAGGATGCATTACAAATAAAAGGCCTTTCTCTGCCAAATAATTAATTTGCCGATTAATTCTGCCAAATAATGAACTTGTCAGGTTTCTGAAGTCAAGCTTAATGTTACAGTACCCGTTTACCACACTGTCTGGTTAGATTTTGATTTTCAGTGCTGTGGCCATCACCCATCACTTCAAAGTGATCCCAAAAGCCAATAGGAAGATAGTAATGGTGACTATATAAAGCACATCCTGAGTTTAACTGAGAAATGAAGGACATTTACAATCAAAACATCGTGACAATGTGACATGATGTAGGTCAAAACTAACTCAGGATATTGTGCAAATAATGTCAACATGTACAAATGTAAATTACATACTGAATGTCTGTCCAGTCACGAGTTGACATTGATCATGTATTTGCACTGGGCAGATGGGAATCAGTTCTAGGCCCAGATTACATAGGCCATTCAGCCCGTCAACCTTCTGCCATTCAACAAGATCAGGACAGATCTGATTGTGGTCTCAACTTCATTTTTTTTTGTCTAACCCCTTGACTTACTGTCAAGCAAAAACCTATCTGTCTCTGCCTTGAATAAATTCAATGACTCTCCATTGCCTTCTACAGAAGACAATTCCACATGCTAATGATACTCAGAGAAAACAACTCTCTTCCTTTCAGTCTTAAAAGGGAAAGCTCTTCTCCTTAAATAGTGTTCACCAGTTCTATCTCCCCCATAAACATCCTCCTGGCGTCAGTCCTATTAAGTTACCACAGAAACTTAAATATTTCTCAAAAAAGTTATCTCATGTTTTTCCAGTAAGTATGGCCCAAACCTATTCAACCTTTCTTCACAATATAAGTCCCTGGTCCCAGGAATGAGTCACGTCAACCTTCTCTGAACTACTTGTAATGTGATTATATCCTTTTTCAAATAACAGGGACAAAACTGTACAGTGTTCTAGATCAGTCTCACCAAGGCCTTATACAGCCGCAGTAAAACCTCCCTACTTCTATCTTCTATTCTCCTTGCAATAAATGCCAACATGCCATTTTGCTTCCTAATCCCTTGCTGGGTATACATACCAAGTACGTGTGATTCATGGACCAGAGTTCTGCAATTTCTCCACACTTAAATATTAGGCAGTTTTTCTCTTCTTTTCCTGTCAATATGGACAAGTTCTTCTTTTCTCATATTATACTCTATCTGTTGAATTTTGTGCCCACTCATTAAACCAGACTGTACCCCTTTGCATCACCTCTCCCATTCACTTCTTGGTGTTTAGTGTCTTTGAGATATTAAATCGTTTACTATCCAACCATTTCTTTGTTTCCCATTATAAGTTCCTCAGATCCACTTTAGAGGGCCAGCTCTAACTCCAGTTACTCTTTTTGTCAGTTATACAAAAGCTTTTACAAGTATTTGAATATGTTTCCACTCATGATTATGTGCTCCATTTATATTACTTATACTTTATTGTACATTGCAACCACTGTTAGGGGGCTTATAAACAATTTGTAAAAGTGACTTCTAACTTTTCTAATTTCCTATTTCTGCCCAAACAAATTCAATATCTCAATCTTTGTGATGGGACCATCTCTCAATCATCTAGTAATGACATCCTTTAGTAACAATGCTACCCACTACCTTTTTCCAGTTTATCTTTTCACATTGTCTTGTATCCTTCAATATAGAGTCTCTACCATACGTCAGGAGCATTTCAGAACTGACAGCCAGACTACTGCGACCCTTAGGACTCATAACGGCACACAAACCAACAGCCACGCTCAGACAACAACTCACTAGAACAAAGGACCCGATACCCAACATGAGCAAAACTAATGTAGTTTACAAAATACCATGCAAGGACTGCACAAAACACTATATAGGACAAACAGGAAGACAGCTAACAATCCGCATACATGAACATCAACTAGCCACGAAACGACACGACCAGCTATCCCTAGTAGCCACACACGCAGACAACAAGCAACATGAATTCGACTGGGAAAACACTACTATCATAGGGCAAGCCAGACAGAGAACAGCCAGGGAATTCCTAGAGGCATGGCATTCATCCACAAACTCCATCAACAAACACATCGACCTGGACCCAATATACCAACCACTACAGCGGACTGCTGAAACTGACACCCGGAAGCGGCAAGGACAGACCACTATAAATACCGGAAGAAACATCAAAGAAGCGCTTCGCAGGAGGCTCCAAAGCACTGATGATGTCGCCTAGCCAGGGGACGAAACGTTTGCAACAAAAACTTCCAGCTCGGCGAACAGAACCACAACAACGAGCACCCGAGCTACAAATCTTCGCACAAACCTTGAATAGAGTCTCTGTTTGGATTACCCTGTAACCATGTCTCTGTAATGGCTAGTAGGTCATACATTACTTATTTCTATCTGTACTACCATACTCATACTTTGTTATAAGTACTGCTGCTTTTAGGCAAGTCAAGTAAAGTTGTCATAGTCCCAAAGGACCAGAGGGTCTCTTTAAAATGAGATGACTAGTGTTAATTTAATCTGAGGGTCACCACACCTCAGGTAAGGGAAGAGCTTGAGAAGTAGCAACCTTCATGGTAACCTCAGCCTGTGTGGAAATTGAGCCCGCTCTGTTGGCATTACGCTGCATCACAAACAACTGTCCAGCCAACTGAGCTAACCAACTAGTGAATTTACCTTTTTCATTCAGGCAAAGTGCTTTGAACCCTCTCCTTTTATCACTTTTGAACTCTCCATCCCTTCCCAACACATTTTGCTTATCAATCTCAATGTAACCCTGCTCTATGACATGCTACTTCCCTTAGTTTTAACACATCTCTTCTCACATGACCTTTTCCTGCTACTCTTTAGTTTAAAGTCCTTTCTGCAGCCCCAGTTGCATGGTTTGTCAGAGCACTTGTCTCAGACTGCTCAGGTGAAATTCACACCAACAGTCTCGCTTCCACTTTCCCCAAAACTGACCTCCGTGTCCCATGAATTGAAAATGTATAACTAGCAGGTTTCTGGCCCATGCAATGAGATCGATACTTACACTGCAGAGTTTCTGGTAAAATATGATAACCGTGCATAGTTTGCTAGATCCTACTTCGAGCACAAGAACAGGAATAATTAAATCCAAACCTCACTTCATTCAATCCGATGGGTTTGTGGGAAAATCACAGTACAGTCAGAAACCTAGCCACAGCTGTTAAGGTGTGTGAAACTGTCAAAGTTCTAGTTTTGTCCATCTCCTAGTCAATTGCTTGTGAATTGCAAGGTTAGGCAAGTGTGCATAGGAAGGAAAACATTTCCCCATATTATTGGAAAATTGGAGCAGAAATACGAGCAGAAGACTAGGTACAAAGAATACAATATAATCTTCACTATAAGTTGAACCTGAACAAAGTCGCAGACTCTCATGTGGTCTGTACACAACATCACTCAAGACAATAGGAATTCAGGTGAATGTCCAAAACAAATGTGGAAATACCGGTGCAATAGGACTGAAAAATGAAACCAGAAGATTTCATTAAGACATGGTAGAAAATGGATTGATTTAGGCTTGGTTCAATAGGCAAGAGACTGCAGCCTCTCCTGTTGCTTAGTGTTTTGCAGTTATATTATGAACTTAAAATGTAGCTGGATATTAGGGTGGAATGACTAAATGAATCACAGGTGCAATTTTCTGTCAAGGACTTTATTACTTCATAGCAGTGGAAAGAAAACACCTCAAGATCCAGAAGCCTCTTCACAGAATAAAGGGAAACGTCCGCTTTTTATATTTTTAGCCTGCCTATGGTTGTTACAAACCAATCTCATTAGTAATTGATTCCGTCCACATCCCATCAGGTTAATCATGTGACTGTGTGATCAGTTGATGGATATTTCTGAGACTCCCATGATCATATGATGTTTACCAGATCCCTTTATCACTTATCCTTGGGCCTTCACAATATGTCTTTTCAGCCACATTCCAGGCTTTAGTTCCTGCATTAGTTGTTACTATGCCAACAGCAAGGGGACTCCAATCTGAATACCCATTGGAATGCATTTAAAACCCTTAATGCCTGAATACTTAAAATGCAAATTTTTAAATAAATACAACCTGTGGCTCAGATCCTACTTTCCTATACCATGATGAATCTCAAATTTTGGATCACCCTGGGATGGAAGCTTCTATCAGCCTTTCTCAACAATGTTCCCCATCTCTGAACAAGCAGCTGCATTTGCTACTGCTTTAAAAAATTCCATTGGCTGAATTTCACAAGACCCTTTGTGTATTTTTTTAATCTCAACACGTCGGATATACACCTTCTATAAATGTGTAAATTGTTCTAGCTTGGAGTTTAACTTGAAATATCAAATTAGGCAAAATGCTGTTTTAGCTAAAAAACATCTTCCCCAGCCATTTTATATCAACTGAGAATCACTTTTAGCCATTTTATGCTGCTTCAGCCATGGGCAGCCCTAACACCAGATACAGGGGGAAATGAAAATTTGTAACATAAAAAAGGTAGAACAACAGACACGCAGAGTTTAAATGTTTGTTAATATTTTGCATCATGGCACTTTGAGTATGAATATAAAGAAAAGATTTTAAAATTGGAATGCACAACAGTAAAATAAGTGTCAAATGACATTTGGAATCATTCTTGTGAAAGCTCTGATCAACTCTAAGACTGAAAGTGGAGATGATTTGGAGATGCCGGTGTTGGACTGGGGTGTACAAAGTTAAAAATCACACAACACCAGGTTATAGTCCAACAGGTTTAATTGGAAGCACACTAGCTTTCGGAGTGACGCTCCTTCATCAGGTGATTGTGGAGGGCTCGATCGTAACATAGAATTTATAGCAGAAATTTGCAGTGCACAATCACCTGATGAAGGAGAGTCACTCCGAAAGAAAGTGGAGATGGTTGTGTGAACAAAAGAATACTGCACCATCTAGTGGCCTCAGTTATAGCCACACAATAGCTCACTGAGCCGGCGGGGATTTCCTGTTTCAAGTTAATAACTTGCCTGCTAGAGACCATTTGCCCCCAGCCACTGCTACTAACCCAGTTTTCTGTGATCACACATGTAGCAGCATTGTTAAAGAATCTTTGGATGGGCAATACAGATTTACTACAGCTAAATTGTCAATGGGAGAATATGTTAACAATTTATCAATTTGAAAGGCCTTTTATTTGTAAAATTAATCACTGATCAATTGAATAAATGCCCCAAACACTAATATCTGAATATTGCATGTTGAAAATTGGAAAGCCTGGGAATGAGGTGTGGAATTCAAGAATCAGGACATGCTTGCCATTTTTAAAGTGTTCCCATGTCATCCTGGCTTGCTGAAAATCCAGGCCAATATTCTGAAACAAATTAATTGTCATTTATTAGAATATGGGTTAATAAGTGACAGCAAATTGTTTTTGTGACAGGCAAACCATGTCTAACTAACATTTCATGGTGGAAAGCTGTTGGTAGAACCCTGGAGCCAGTTGATTTTGATTAGGTTGGATTCCCTACAGCGTGGAAACAGGCCCTTTGGCCCAACCAGTCCACACTGACCCTCTGAAGAGTAACCCACCCAGACTCACTTCCCTTTGACTAATGCGCCTAACAGTATGGGCAATTTAGCATAGCCAATTCACCTGGCCTGCACATCTTTGCACTGTGGGCGGTAACCCGCACAGACACTGGGAGAATGTGCAAACTCCACACAGAAAGTCACCCGAGGCTGGAATTAAACCTGGGACCCTGGTGCTGTGAGGCAGCAGTGCTAACCACTGAGCTACCGTACCGTTTTAGCTGAGATAAGGACATTAATTGATTAAAGCTCACCAGCATGAATTTGTTTAAGGTCATTTGTTGAGTTTTATAAAGAGGTGACAAGGAGGGTTGATGGGGATAACACATTGATGTATTCTTGATGGATTTCAGCAACGATTGTGAGATGGTACCTGACAGACTGGTTAGAAAGCTGATTGCTTTGGAGCTCCAAAATTCATGTGGCAAGTTGGATGCAGAATTGGCTCAGTGGTCAATGCAGTTTTGTGACTTTAATGCTGCTCACAATGGAGATCCACATGGGCTAAGTACTAGGCCCATTGATTTTTGTCCTTTGAACCATGATTTAGAATTAAACATGAGGAGCATAATTAAGGTGTTACCAAATGATCCAAAAATTGACTATTATTTATACTGTAGAAGAAAGCTATAGATTGCAGGAAGACACCAATGGACTAGTCAGAAAGCAGACATATGGCAAATAAAATTCAATCCAGGGATGTGTGATGTAATATATCTGAGGATGAAAATCAAGGCAAGCAAATAGTCAATAAGTAGTAGAATTCTGCACAGTATGAAAATGTAGAGGCACGTTGGAGTACATATCCATGAATTCCTGAAATTAATAGGATAGTTAGATCAGATGGTTAAGAAGTACAAGATCTATTAATTGATAGAATACAGAATGAGGGAGGGAGCTTGCATTAGAACTGTATAAATTGCTTGTCATGATGGGGGTTCATGATATTAATTTTGTAAATTCTTCTAAACATTGTATTGTTGAACAGTGGACTGAGTTTTGAGATTGTTTCTAAAATGGATTCAGAGAATCACTTAACTTTCTCATCGTGGACTAAGACTGGAACCAACACCAAAGAAACAAAGGGAAGACATTGTCAGACATATGTAAAACAAAAAGAAACTTGAAGTTTGGTTTTTTGTACAATCCAAATAAGATCCAAAACAAAGACAGGAATTCTGAGGAAGGGTCACTGGACCCAAAGCATTAACTTTCTTTTCCCCCCGCAGATGCTGCCAGACCTGCTGGGTTTTTCCTGCAATTTTTGTCTTTGTTTCTGATTTCTAGCACCCGTAGTTCTTCTGTTTTTTTTTTGCAGATAAGATCCATTGACTTGATAGCATTCCTACCATCAAAGACCTTAATTGAAAAGGAGTTTGTGGTGTAAAAACCGTGAGCCTCCCTGAACACTGTAGGTGGTTAAAAAGACTTTGGGATGTTAAGTGGGATTATACAGAACAGGCTTCAGCATTTTGTTACAAATTACATGAAAGATTAACCATTTTTGCTTGCCTGCCCAAAACAATATGAATCCCTTCCCAGCCCCTACACCTCCCTCCCATTCCTCTCAGCCACCTATTGGATTCATTCCTCCTATTGACCGACCAGGTTTTACCCTCTACCTATCTTCACTTATCCCCACCTCACCATCCTGCCTGCATCACCTCCTTTATTTGCAGCTCCTCCTATACCCACCCCTGGTCCTGACGAAGGGTTACGCCAGAAATGTTGACTTTTCCACCTCCTGATGTTGCCTGGCTTGCTTGCTGTGTTCTTCCAGCCTCCTGCTTGTCTACCTTGGATTCCAGCATCTGCAGTTTTTTTGTCTCAAACACGGTGGTTCTGTGGTTAGCACTGCTGCCTCACAGTATGAGAGACCTGGGTTCGATTCCACCCTCAAGCGACTGTCTGTATGGAGTTTGTGCATTCGCCCGTCTCTGTATGGGTTTTTTCCAGGTGCTCGGTTTCCTCCCACAGTCCAAACAAATGCAGGCTAGGTAGATTGACTTTGGAAAATGCAGAAGAAGGTGGATTTTTCTGGGATTCTCTTTAGAGGGTTGGTATGGACTTTATGGGCTGAATAGCCTGCTGTGGAGATTCTGTGATTCTATCTTCAATTCCTATCCAGCAAGGATTTGAAAGTTGTGACAGAACTTCAACAGTTTAAATTATTAATTTCATCAATAATGATCAATTCATCACTGTTCAAAATGGGTGACTTTTCTGATTTTAAATGCAGTAAAACTTTTAACTAGCACTTCATTGTTATCCTCTCCAGTATCTCTGCTGCCTGTTTCTTTACCAGCACATTGGCAGCAACCAATTCTCACATCAGAACAAAATACTCAATTAGGACTTCAGCCTAAAGTGACTACACTATTATGTTAGTTATCATGTGTTACTTATATCTTTAAAAAATATGTTTGGATTCCCCTTTACGTTAGCTGCTAATCTATTCTCAAGCAAACAATTTCTATCTTTCTTATTCCTTTTTTGTAGACTCCTTAGTATTTTCTGCGTTCAGCTTGACTCTTCACTATTATTAACCTTACATTAACTGTATCATTCATTTTACATTTCATTTTCATCTCAGTCATTTGTTGTCCTAAAACTGCTCGATTTGAATGACCATTCTCTCGTTCTTTAGGAAATATGTCTGTCATGTACTAACCATCTCCTTTTTGAAGAACTCTTATTTTTCGGTTGCTTTGCCAACCAATTCTTTGATTCCTTTTAAATATTGTGAATAGAGAAAATTATTTCAAGGTATACCTGGCAAGTGTTTGTTCTTGGATCTTCATAATGTTGATGATGCGCCTTCAAAACGTGTCACTAATTATCCAACTGTCAGCAGTGGTTTTCACAGGAAGGCCGTTCCTGTAATATGTAATGTACACAATGCATATCATATGAAAAATGTACGTAAATATCCGTACAATTACTTTCAGCAAACTGACAAGGGAGAGTGGCACAGATTTCCCGATTCCCCTTATATCGGGATTGACAGATAACGAGACAGAGAAAATAATTCGGGAGAAGGATGAAGAGGTAAGAAATGTGCCAATTGAATTAACCTTTTTTTGTGTTGGGTCCCTGTAGGACCCAATTAAATTTTGTAATTAGTGTGTTGAAGATTACAGGGACTAAATCATTGTTAATGAGGTAAATGCACAAATTAACTTTATACTAACTCATCACAGTTCTCTGGTGTAAGTATGCATCTCCTACTATGACAGTAAGATATTTAATGAGCAAAGACAGAATTGCAGTCACAATTAGAGCAGTGCTTTATTGTGTTTGACGAAGACTGCTGTGATTACAAGTTATTTTTCTGGGCCAGGCTCAATTAGGAGGGCAATTTAGATTTCCAAGGCTATTGCTACTTCTCACTGGGAGACTAATGAAACAAAAACCAGCATGATCTAAGGGTTCATCCGTAAGAGGACCTTGTCACTACTGATATCATCCACTCATTGCGGTTCAAGATTCCTACATATAAACAGTAAACCCTACGGTATTACAGACAACTTTTATGTTGTCATCCTACTTTGCTGAAAATCTGTGGGCCTCTATCACAATGCCAATCGTTTGGAGGTACAGGCCCTAACATGGTCCAATCAAGGCAATATAGAAGGTCTCCATATTAGAGAACTGGAGGAGTTGGCAATAATCAATCAAACTGGTCAGCAGAGGTTAATACTTCATCTTCTGTACAGTTTCACTTAAGACTTGATTCTGATAATGGTTAACCTATCAATTAGCATATTCACTTCCTTGCATATTCTATTTAAATATGAATACAACAAATGCATTGTAAAGTCATTCCTTAAACTGAAGTGTTTTAATTACCGATGAATGAATCCAGTTGGGAGAGGACAGTTGGTTCAAGAAGAGGAGTGGGCAGCTCACTAGAAAATTTATTTGTTGTGATTTTCATTAATCTCGACCTGCCTTTCTAACATTTCTTCGATCACTATTGTAGAGGGAGGAAAGGTACTATATAAATCAAATCTTTCTCTTAATAGTGAAATGTTACAGCTGGTCATAGAGTTACCAAGAAGGAGGAAATCAGCCAAACGTCCTAGCGTTATGTGACACTTGTAGAAAATGCACATATGGGGATGTCAGGGGTGAGGATAAGATCAGAGCTGGCCTCGATGCCCTGTGTTGCCATTTGGGTGTAGCTGCAAAGAATTATTGGCAAGCTGCAAAGGACCCAGTAGCAACCCGCAAAGGATGTAGGGAATGATTAAGAAGAGGCTTATAGCTCTGTGCAAAATCATTTTCATTCTTTTGTTTTCCAGTTGCGGCGGATGCAAGAAATGTTGCAGAAGATTAAGCAACAAATGCATGGCCAGAATCCTGATGGATTGTAGCACGTGGTGTTTGCCAGTTTCTTCAGGGATTTAAGATGTTTACAGTCTTTAGCCCTGCCAAGAGGCATGGAGACAGATCCTAGGCCCAAGGCTTTGTGGCTTGGAGCTCAGCCCATCCAAATCACTAACTTCAGAATCCAACAATCACACCTTTCACTGGAAAAAATGCATCCATTTTATTAATCCCACTAACTTAAAGCACTTAAAATAGGAAAGCAAACCTATAATTCATAACTGCAATAAATATTAGGTGTTGTCCATAAATTGGAATGATTTTAGACATGATTTATGAATCCCATAATGCTTTGCTGAGACTAGATGGAATTTTTTTGATCCAGGTAAATAGCAGTTGTCTATCTATCCTGCTGGATTAAGAGTTTGTATTCTTATCACATTGCTGGGGTTTCCCAGTTTTGCAAAACTAATAATTGCCACCAGCCAAGATATTTGTTGTCAACATTGGCCCAAGCATTTTGGCAACACAAGCTTTCTGCTCCCCGCTTTCAAGTTTCAGTGTAGTCCGGAGGAGCATAGCTTCTTTAAAGTTCAAGCTCTCATCTTCACATCTTTTTACAGGGTTTGTAGATTTCAACATCAGTGAAAGATCTGAAACACCAAGAAAACTGCAGGCCAAATGAGTGTGGAACTGGCCTAGACATGGACATAGGAAAGGCATGGGGAATGGAAAAAAACACTGGAAAGTTAGGGAAAACCAAGCCAGCAATAGGAAAAACACTGGAAATCAGAAAACTGACTCTGAAAACTTGGGACTGTTGCAAAGCCATTTAGAGTGAGATCGAGAGGGACTTAAAGCTTCTATTGAAAAGATAACCAGCTTTCCAAATAAATTATACTGTCAATTATTAATTGCTACTTGAGGGGTTTTCAAAAGCCAACACAATCTCCTTCATTAAAATAGGCATGGATGTTCTAGGGTGGAACCAGGACCTTCAAAAAGACAAACTCCTGCCATTTCAGTCAAAAACACTGCTTATTAAGACAAATAAGCAACAAAATAAATCAGGAAGCAAGGCTGACTTATGGCTCAGTGGATGAATGCCATCACCTGGTGTGAATCTGAACCCTACAGCCCATGGAAGAGATTCAATCCTTGATCTCCACTAGGTTTACTGATCCCAGTCAGGGCAGGGTGAAGGACTCAGCAATTGTCCTTAATATCATAGATCTAGGGCAAATTAAGCCAACGTTTTCCTATTACATGTTTTTTAGCCTCTCTTGCCAGATGCAGGGTGATAGTAAGTGATGTGTCAGGGTCAGCTGCATTGCTACCTCCCTCAATCAGATGTCCTGCCAGCCCCTATCAAGATGGGTTTGGTTTTGGAAAACAACCAATGCTCATGTATTTAGACCATCAGGGGAATGAGGGCAGGAAGCTAATGATGAAGACATAAAATCTCCAAAATCAAATCTGCAGTTTCAGAGGAAATGATTGTTTGGGACAGACAGTTTCCTGGCCAAGCACTAACCAAGTTTTAGCTTCATGGGCAGTGCATTAGATAGTGCATTCGCCAATCTAATGAAACTCATCCTCTCCAGTAACAACTTTAATAAATACTGCTGTAAAAGAAGTTGCACTGTTCACATTTATTCCTTGTTGGACATGACTAATGAACTGCTCTCAGCTACTTATATTTAATCATCGACTTGTGTTGAGATGAATCATACTTAAGGCTCGCTTACACTTGTATAAGAGGAAGCAGTACAGTGATAGTATGCTTCTTAATGAAAACCTCTGCTATAACATTGAAGATCAGGAGTCAGATCCATGATTGTTTTTTGTGTGGAAATCAAACATTTAGTTGACAGTCTTTTACAACAGTTTAAACAATACAATCATCACAACCTTAACACTGCAGAGTGTAACTCCGAACTAAGGGTGCTCAAGCCTTCATTCTCAGAGACCAGGAGCACTGTCTTCTTTTTGCCAATAAGTTAGTGGCTCATTTGTCACCTTACTGGTAGATCAGTGGAACTTTTACTTATGGCAGTTAGTTACTTAACTACAATCATCTAACTTTGAGATGATTATTTCCTCTCTGCAATCACGTTATCAGGCAGGCTGCGTTCATTCATGTGACGTATAGATCGGTCTGCTGTTGAAGTAAACTGACTGGACAGTACTGTACAGTGTGGATTAAGCTTTCAGTCTTGAAATATAATCATTAGCATTTCCAAAGCATGAGTGCATCTAAGCCTGTTGTATCTTCAGATTATTAACTGAAGGTGGTGCATACACCATCCTCCTTCACAGTTTTGTGGGTTTTTTTTTGTAAATTCTGCTTTTATATTTTAATGCAAGGATTCGTAGGTCACAATGTCCAAGGGTTCAAGATTGTAAGCTTAATGTTGTCCAGTCAGCTTTCATCAACTCTAGAAAGATGTTTCATCTACCCACAGAGGCAAAGTCACCATTCTTAGCTCAGTAAACACATCATCTAGTGCAAGTCATGTTTTGAAAGTACAAGGAATATAGATGCTAAAACTTCTGTTAGAACAGTGGTTTACAACACAATATGATTACTGATGCTGAAAACTGTTGGCTCTATCTTATTGAACTCTATCTGAAAAACTGACAACCCTACATTGGACATCTCTTTTTCCAACTCTACTGCAATATGCAACGGTTCCTAGACTAATTCCATCAGAAGTCTGTTCTAGTTGCTGATCACTGTTTGTACAAACATCAATTTCTCATCCTCATCCTGATTTTGCTTTTTAGTAGTTTGAACCTGACCCTTGTCCTGCATTTTAGATTTAATTTAAAGGAGTAGTCTAGAAATATAGAAATAAGCCATCAGTCCACTGAGCTTACCCCACCATTCACTAAAATCATGGCTGATCAAACACTTCAATGCCTTTTCCTCCCCCCACACTATCTCCATAACTCTTCATGCCATTGGTAATCAGAAATCTATCAATCCTAAACACACTCAAAGGTTGAACCACCACCACATTCTGTGGTAGAGAATTCCAAAGGTTCATGACCCTTTAATGAAAACCATTTCAAAACATTGGCATTCCCCTTATTTTTAAATTGTGCCTTTGGTTTCAGACTCCTCAGCCACAGAATGCACCTTACCTGCATCTATCCTGTTCATCCCTTCAAGTATTTTGTAAATTTAAATTAGATCATCTCATATTTCAAACATCTGGAGAGTACAAGTGCAGTTTGTCCAATCTCTCTTCATAGGATAGTCCTGCTATCCCATGATGTGGAGGTGCCAGTGCTGGACTGGGGTGAAAAAAGTTAAAAGCCACACAACACCAGGTTATAATTCAACAGCTTTATTTGGAAGTATTGGCTTTCAGAGCACTACTCCTTCATCAGGTAGTTGTGGAGCAGGATCATAAGACACAGAATTTATAGCAAAAGATCTCAGTGTCATGTAAATGAAATGATATATTGAACAAACCTAGATTGCTGTTAAGTCTTTCATTTTTAGGATGGGTTGCAACTCTCCGTTCATTCACTACTTCCCAGTCTCATTCTCGAGATAACTCAAGGTTTTATAAAAAAAACTCAGACCATGTTTTAAAGGTGTGAGGTTAGAGTCTGTCTGCATCCCAGTCTGAATCCATCTGTGTCCTATGATCCTGCTCCACAGCTACCTGATGAAGACGCAGAGCACCAAAATAAACCTGTTTGACTCTAACCTGGCATTGTGATTTTTAATTGCTATCCCTGGAAGAGGTCTGTTGAATGTTCATTGTACTCCCTCTGTGATAACATCTTTCCTGAAATAAAGCTGCACACAGTACTCCATGCACAGTCTAAACAAGTTCCTATGCAATTTAAGCAACATGTCATTACTCTTGTATTCAAATCTCTTGTTATAAAGATTAAATTTCAAACAGTCTTCCTACTTTAAATCTACCAATTATGGTCATCTATGGGCCTTATATTCATTTTCCTTTTTGCAGCATCCTTATTTATAAATTAGTTAGCTTTAAAAAAATCTTTAAAATATTATGAACATCACTTAATCAGCTGCAACAGTATTAAGAAATTTATCTTCTTCCAAACTTTATAAGAAAGCAAATATTGCAACTCCTTATTATGGAATCTGGTTATAATGACAGAAGGCAAACAGCCAGGTAATTCAGGGTTCAGAATAGAATAGAATCCTTACACTGTAGAAACAGGCCATTGAGTCCACACTGACCCTCCAAAGAGCATCTCACCTAAACCCATACCCCTACCCTATCCCTGTAACCCTGCACTTCTCATGGCTAACCTACCTACAGGGCAATTTAGCATGGTCAATCCACCTAACCTGCATATCTTTGGACTGTGGGAGGAAACCCACGCAGACAGCGGGAGAATGTGCAAACTCCACACAAACATTGCTCGAGGCTGAAATTGAACTCGGGTCCTTGGCGCTGTGAGGCAACAGTGCTTGTGTATCTTCTGATTGCTTTTGGAAGTAGGGATTGTGGCTGCACTGATGTTCAGGAGTACATGGTATCATAGAATCTTTGCAGGGTGGAAGCAGGCCAGTTGGCCTATTGGGTCCACACCAAACATCTGAACAACATCCCATCCAGACCCTCTCCCCTTACCCATCCCTGTAAACCTGCATTTCCCATGGTCAATCCACCTAACCCACCCACCTTTGGACTGTGGGTAGAAACCCACACAGACACAGGGACAATGTGCAACCTCCACACAGTTGCCTCAGGATGGAATTAAACCCAGGTTCCTGGTGCTGTGACACACACTGTGCCACCCAAGAGTTTGAGCAAGTTGTGGAGGTGGAATTAAGTCATGGCGCAGACAGAGTCTAGCCATTGGTAAATGCTGAATGAAGACTCTTATATAGAATATGCTTTGGGCATTACAAGATGTAATATCACACCCAGTCTCCTCTTTTATAATGCATTGAAGCCTGTTATATCATCTGTAGGTATCTGTGGTTTCATAACACCCTGTATATATGTAACAATGTGAATTTTCTGAGGCTATTGATAATCTAAGTTTATTACTGGAATTGTCTGTTTATCTAGGTTTCAATCTACTCTTTTGAAGATTAAGTTAATTTAAAAATAAACTTAATTAATTGAGAGGCAGTGCTACATAAAGTCAAATTTTAAAGGAAAATTTAATTTAGGTTAAAATAAACATTTTGGGGAGTTAACAGACTCCAGCCCGTATGGTGGTGGAAGGAGTAAAATCAGTCCATGGACCATGTTTGTTCCCTCTCATTGATCATGGTGGCATGGATATAGCCACAGAAGATGGACAAGCATTTGTTTCCAACAATTCCCCCTTTGGCCTGCTCCTAGACCTGATTCTGGTTATTTTGTCCAGGTCCAGGAATACATCCACAAAGTGGACCTCCAATTTTTCTCTGTAGCTGGTGGCCAAAGATAGCAGAAGCATGGAACTGATTTGCAGCTCAAAATTGAGGAGACACTGCCTCAAAAAAATGAAATTGGGATTGCAATCTAGCACATTGTTCTCTGCATAGGTATAGACTCCTCCAGGCTTCCAAACAACTGAAAGCCTGGGAGTAAGCAAACCATCTCAAATTCCTCTTGTATGGAATTGCTGTGTACAACACTCTCCATGCCACATGCTTTATTGAGTGTTTGTGAGGTAGTGATGATGATTATGAAGGAATCACTGGATATTACTGTAGACAGAAGACAAGGAAGATTAAATAAACTAAAGATCTTACCTCAGTTCAGTAGAAGATACCAGAATTAATCCATCGGGGTGAATCTGCAGACTACAATATGGATCCAAAAGAACATCTGCCTGACCAAACATTTTTGAGGAATTATAGTTGTAAGTAAATTGCAGAAAAAACAACATTCTGTGATACCTAGACTCGTAGAAATCATTTGGTAAAGTTACACAAAAAAGGCTTTATTTAAGCTAAGTACATTGAGGATTCAAGGCAACGTGGGGAAAGGATAATAAATTTGCTGAAGAATAGAAGCAGGTGATATTGGTTAGATCAGAAATTTCTATGTCAGAGGTATTAAGTGCTGACTTGGGTAGCTAAAGGGTTTGTGTTGGAACTACTGGTGTTTCTAATTTACATTAATAACTTAGTTTAGAAACTCAACTTAAGTTATATTCGTGGATGATTTCAAATTAGGAAAAATTAAGAAGGAGGCAACTTGAGAAATAAAATTTGAGTTGTAATAGTAATTGACAGTTTTACTGCAGATGCCATTTAATATGTACAATTACATACTACAGCAGATAGGAAGAGGAAACTGAGCAATACATGGTATTCTTGTAATGGGTTGGAATAGCTAAGTGTGAAGTAGCAAACTAATTAGTTTCGCTGACCTCAACTCTTAATATGCCTAAGGACTGCACAGAAATACCTAACAATGCAAAATAGGTTCAGCATATCAGATTAAGTCATACTAAAATAATATTAACTTTGAATCAAAGTACACCTTGGGCACCTCTGGTCACTGAGTCACAAGGGAGATATTTAAGTGGAGGAAGCAACTCAGAAACAAGGCATAAGGCTCATTCCTGTTTTAACGATCTAAAAAACAATGCAAATAAATGACATTTGAAAGAAGGAAAGTGATATTATTAAAATTTATAGGGCAGTAAATAGTATGGAAAAGATAAACACAGCAATACAACTTCCAAAACAACTCATACTTCAATATGTAACATCTAGGAAGGATAAACAAAATGGGAAAAGGAGGTGAAATAATGTAAGTAGCAATGTATGAGAGAAGATTCTAGATCAGAAGATAAAGTTGAGCATGTGATTGGATGGGGCTAAGAACCTTTCTGGTTCTTAGCCCCATCCAATCACATTGACAACAATAGCAACAAACATTGATAGGCTGCCAAACAGTTGTGGTAATATAGATCATTGTATAATTCAGGAAATTGCACATGCATGTAACAAGGATAAGATAGTATTTGCGGTGATTTCAATCTACATATGGACTGGATAAATCTAATGAGTGCCAATGCTATGGAGAATGTGTACATTCCGGAACAGTGTGACAATGTTTATGCCTAGAGAACTGGCTATTTCAGGTCTAATGTAATAAGAAGGGGCTAATATATAATCTTTATGTAAAAGAACCTTTAAGGAACAGGTGACAATAATGGATAGAAACTAGGATCTTAAACTTAAAAAAAGGAAACTATGAAGTTATAATGAGCAAGTCAGCTATGTCACTTTGGGAGAATACATTAAAAGCTGTGACATTAGACAGACACTGGCTGGTATTAAAGAGTTAATGTATTGTTATCAACAAGGTACATTCCATTGATACACAAAAGCCTAACAGAAAATGAATCAACCAGAGCTTACACACAAAGGGAGATACTGTGTTAGATCAAAAGAGAAGGATTACAAAGTTGCCAGAAAAAGGATGTGGTAGTAAATGTGAAGATTCGGATCATTTTAGAATTCAGCATAAGAGGACAAAGACACTGTTTAAAAAAAAGAAAAATAGCATTTGAATATAAACTCGCAAGGAAATACAAACGGCCTGCAGACCTGTATTGGTATGAAAGAAGGAAAAGTTTAACAAAGGCAAATGTAGGCCATTACAAACAGAAAGGGGGAATTTATAACGGAAATAGAGAAATGGTAGAGAATGTAAATTAGAAACTTTGGTCTGAATTTTGCCTGAAATGAGCATTGCATCAATGTTTAAATGCTTCATGGAGGGTTTCTCTCCACGAGATCTAGTGAGTTTTCTGAAACTCTAAAACTCACTGAATTGCTGCTGCACCAAGTCCCACTGGCACACTGCCACCATAATCTCCTATTGGAAGAATTGCTCACCACTGCATGGATCCATGGTGCTGACACCATCTTTAAAGGTCAACTATGCACTTGGTCAGGCACTGACCAGAATTAACCTTCATTGTGCATGTAGTGAAACAGCAACCTCAAACCAATGCTTCCCCGGGCTCTTAGATGGCATTGAAACATTTGCAAGTGCACATTGTTCTATCCATTGCTATTTAAAAACAAAGCCATATATTCAAAACCTCATCCCATCTTCTATCCCTTTCTAAACTAGTGCTACTCTTTCCCCAGTGCCCAGTGTGGCCTTCCATCTTCTCGTTCAGTGCGGAATGATCACATACAGGGAAGCCTTCACATGATACAAAACATTCACTTTCATTCAGTCAGAGCAAAACTGAAAAATATCAAACACATAGAAGCTGCATTTGTTTCTGGGAACAGAAAAGGATTATGACCAGAAGAGTACCACACGAGCCAGCGCAGATGGATGGTCCCATAGAAGAACACAAAGAAGTCAGATAAGGGAGTTTTTCTTTAAGATATTAATGAATTGCAATATTTTAAAATGATATATTTAGAACATTTAAAATGCACTACAAAAGATGTATTTAAAATCTTACTGTATTTCCGATATGTGCAAAATTAACATGACATTGCAATACATTCTTTTGTCAAACTTTCTTGAACGAAAAATATCACTTTCTTCTGTACTTGTACCGCCTTTATTTCTTGATAGCAATCTGCATTTGTGCCTGAAGTTGGATATCCTGAATGAGATCTGTACTGTGCTGATTCTCCAGACAAGCCAGACAAATGAAAAATGGAGTCAATCGTTTCTAATGTTGTTGGCACTGCAATAATGTCTTGTTCAGGCTCTGGCTCAGGCTCCTCGTCACTGCTCTGGGGTGCTGGGTAGTTCCTCATTATTTTAGGGACATGGCAATGTGCCGTCTGCCTCTTTTTCATCCCTTATCTTCAGCCAATTCTGGAGGATGAGTTGTTTATTGAGCAGGCCATACAGTGTAACTGCAGTGGCCTCCACCTTTGCTGCAGTGAGGGAATTCCTCCTCTTCATCCTGGGAAGGCCATGCTTGGACTGGTTTGTGGATCACACAAAACTAGATTGGAATGTGTATCATGAAGAGGATGCAAAGAGACTTCAAGAGGATTTGGAAAAGCTGAATAATTGGGGAAGAATATGGCAGGTGGAATACAATGTAGGAAAATTTGAGGAAATGTGACATACAAAAAAAGAACTGGACGCTGCAGTCCGGAGGGATTTGAGGATCAAAGAATTCCTACAGTTGGAAACAAGCTATTTTGCCCAACAAGTCCACACCAACCCTCTGAAGAGTATCCCACCCAGTTCCATTCCCATACATTTACCCCTGACTAATGCCCTAACCTACACATCCCTGAACACTATGGGCACTTAGCATGTCCAGTTCACCTAACCTGCACATCTCTGGACAATGGGAGGAAACCCACACAGGCAAAGGGAGAATATGCAAACTCCACACAGACAGTTGCCTGAGGCTGGAATTGAACCTAGGTCCCTGGTAATGTGAGGCAGCAATGCTAACCATTGAGCCATCATGCCACAAGGATCATTGCAGATGAATCAGAAAAAGTTGGGATCCAAGTTCAATTGGCAATAGGGAATGCAAACAGACTGTACCCTTTATTTCAAAGTATAAAAATACAGAGGTCTTGCTATATCTATACAAAGCATTAGTCAGACCACAGTTCACAGTGAAGAGTTTAGCTTCCCTTATCTAAAGAAAGAAATACTGAAATTGGAGACAGTTCAGAGAAGGTTCACCAAACTGATCCTAGGTATGGAGGGATTTTCTTATGAGGAAAGGTTGAGTAGGTTGGGCTTGTACTCATTGGAGTTTAGAATGAGAGGTGACCTGAATGAAATGTTTAAGATTCTTAGGAATCTTGAAAGGGTAGATGGTGAGAAATTGTGAGAGAGTCCAGAACCAGAGGGCATAACCTCAGAAAGTAGGATCATCTATTTAAGACAGATGATGAGGAGATATTTTTTCACACAGAGGATAGAGACTTTGTGGAATTTTAAAGCAGAGGCCTGTAGAGGTTGGTTTGTTGAGTATATTCAAAGTTGAGATAAATAGATAATCAGTAAAGGGATCAAGGGTTATGGGCAAAAGCAGAAGATTTGAATTGAGAATTGTTAGATTATTTTTATTAGAATTATATGACCAAACTGAATGGAAGAGCAAACTTAATGAACCAAATGGTCCTTTTCTGCCTCCACTTCTTATGGTCTCAGTCTGAGATTATCCATTTTGAATAAGAAGAACAGAGCTGCAGAGTATTTCTTCAATTGTGAGAGACCAGGGCTTGGTTTTTCTTGGATACTGAAGACTAACATGCAAGCACAACAAACAAGGGGCTTTATCACAAGAGGATTTGAGTACAAGAGTAAAGATGTCTTGCTTCAGTTGTATAGAAACTTGGTGAGATCACATTTGGACTATTGTGTGCAGTTTTGATTCCCTTACCTAATGAAGACTATACGTGCCATTAAGGAACCACAGCAGAATGCCACCAGAATGGTTCCTGAGAAGGTAGGACTGTCCTATAAGGAACCTGGGCCTGTATTCAGTGAAGTTTAGAAGAATGAGAAACAACCTCTTAGAAATCTACAAAATTCATAAAGGGATGCGCTGTTAATGCAAAAAGATTGTTTCCTCTAACTCTGGGAATACAGTCTCAGAATAGGTGGCAACATATTTAGGATTGAGAGAGAGTTAATTCCAAGTTAATCTTTGGAAAGCTCAATCATCGAATATCTTCAAGATAGTATCTAAAAATAATGATCATTAAGGTCATCAAGGCATATGGGAATAGTTAATGAAAATAATATTGGGTTGGATAGTCAGTAAAAGCTTGGAATGGTAGAGCACGATTGAGGGTTCAAATGGCCTACTTCTCCTCCTACGTCTGTATATCTATACAGACATAAATGTTCATATATAAAATACACACATAAATAAACATACCGTAGATCTGCATACACACAAACCTGAACATCGGAAGAAATAGTTCTACTTCAAAAATCAAATCATTGAATGTGAATTACGTTTAACCACCTCAAGTACAATACTATAAGTACTTTAATCAACGTGTTCAGAGATGTGATGATTCTTTTCTGGAACAAGTTGGTATCCTGGCCGAGAGATAGGGCCATTACTGCATTATTATAGTCTTTTTTACACTTCACTGAGAACTCCACAGTTTTACAGAGAGTAACACTGCCCTCTACTGCCAGATTGCAAGAGTGACATATTGCTTTGAACATCTTATTCTCTACCCAGAAAGAATTCTCAACTGTATTTTATCAAGCAGCCAAATGCAAATCATGTTTTGGAGATGGAACTGGGCATTTTCATGAATGGATAATTAATGCTTAATTCCATTGACTGGTTTAAATTCCCAAAGCTTTCGTTTAAAAAATAAAACATCTTTATGTGAGACAAGATGGTTGCTGAGATTATCTAACCTATCAGAGAGGTTAAAACTCTGATGTGAATTAACAGTAGACATGTTTGGGCAGATCCTCTGCAGAATTTTAATAATTGTTCCTGTTTGAACTACAGGTCATTCTCCTATAATGTGTGTCTCGTTAAAGTGAATTCACTATAATGCAATTGACAAACTGGGGGTACTTTTTCTAAAGCGCAAACTTTGAAAATGTTTATTGCTTATAATGTGATTCCAGTCACATTAGTGCTGCTACTACACAATTTTTTATAACATGGGATTGCATGAGAACAGAACTACCATGTTATAGCAGACTCACTATACCTGGAAAAAGCCTCATCTGTGTTAACTACCAGAGAGAACCAAAACCAATTGAAACCTATGATGCAATAAAGCACACTGAAGAAAAATTGCCCACCTTTTGTTTCAATGGCATCTTAGTGGCTTTGACAATGGGAGATCAAAACTTCTTTCGGATGGATTACCAATAGTCAGCTGTCATGCAATCAAATCCACACCTGGAAAGAACAAACATTATAAGCTTGTCTATTTGTTACAAAGAATAAGGCAGTAACATCAAAAAAGCCTGCAGGGTGGAACAATATTTCGAATCCAATTAATAAATCTGTAACAAAACTCCAGGCTAATGGAGGCCATAAAGTTATTGTTGATTGTTGTAAAAGCCAAAATAGCTCATCAATGTCCTTCAGGGAAAAAAAAATCAGCTAACGTTACCTGGCCAGGTCTACATATTCGACTCGGACAGCAATGTGATTGACTCGTAAATATTCGCTGAAATGGCCTTGCATGCTACCCAGTTGCTACAAAATCTAAGTAGAGGAATGAAACCAGGCAGACTACCCAGCATCCACCATGCATTGGAAACAGCAATCCTCCAAACGCCACCTTACTAATACCTGAGGATTTGTGCTAATATTGGGGGAAATGTCTCACAGATTGGTGAAACAACAGCCTGACATAAACATCTTCAATAAGTTAAGATTCATCCCTTATAGGCAAAATCCCAGACATGATTTCATAATTTCTGAGAATCTTCTGTTCCACCAGCAGTCCAGACCCACAGAGCAGACAGCACAGTGGTACACAGTCAGGATAGAGTTGCCCCAAAAATCCTTAACATTGATGTCATGTTTTACGAAGTCTCATAGCATCAGGTCAAACATGGGAAAGGAAACTTTCTGCTAATTACCACCTACCTTCCCTATTTCTGGGTTTGTGGTAGATCGTGAGGGAACCAACAAGAAAGAAAAATGTACTTTTCCTGATCCTCACCAACCAACCTGTCGCAGATGCATTTATCCATGACAATTGGTAACAGTAATATTGTACCATCCTTGTGATAACAATGTTCCATCTTCACACAGAGGATACCCTCCATCATGCTTCGTGGCACAACAACAATACAGCTGAGATATGCCACACGGTTAAAGAACTGGGTGAGGAGTGTTGAACTAGCTTCTCTTCCGTTGTATATAGCTTTCTCCCAGACCCAAATGAATTCAAGTTTTAAAAGGAGTTAATTTAACCAGGTTTTCTTGAATTAATAAAGAGCGAGTTTATTAATTACAAAATGTAAAAAGAATTAGTAACAAAACACACATACTCACAAATTAGAAACAAGGGGCAAGTCTAAACAGACAAAAGTAAACAGAAGATGTGACATACTGATCAGTCTCAAAATTACTTGTGAAGAGCAGATAGTTGAACGTTACAGGCATTGAAGTCGAAATTACCTGTAATGCTGATATTAGTGGGTGAACAGTTAGCTTCATGATCCTTAGATTTGCAGATTGGTTGTGATTCTTTTGTTCTGATATCTTTTGACCAGAACTGAATTCTAGCATTCTTGGTGAGAGAGAGTCCTTTTATTATCCTGTTTCCTTTTTAACTTGTTTACAGCACGTGGAATGAGGGTATATCTTTACCTGCAATATAGTATTGACTAGTGGATTGACCTTTGACACAACACACTAAAGTAGGTTTTTACACACAAGTACACTTCAGTAGATTTTAAAGTGGCTTTTAAACACCTGACCCTTATGTACCTTTCAATGGAAAAGATCCAAATTATGTCTGAAATTTGGGACATGTGGTGGGTGGCATGCTGTTGAGCACAGAGTCATCAGCCCCTCATCATCTTTGTTGTCACAAAATATCACACTACAATCTGTTTGAGGTTTCTTTAATACTTTTCAGTGTTGCATCCCACTGGTCCCACTCAGAATATTTTTACACCTGCCATTACCTTGTAACTTGACCTGGACTACAGCAGTTCAAGAAGACAGCTCTTTGCCACTTTCTCACTAGTAATTAAGGATGGACAATAAATGCTTGCCCAGCCAGTGCATCCACATCCCATGAATAATACTAAAAAAAAGGACCTGTCTTGACAGTTCTTGTTCAGCTCAGAATTATTTCTGTTGCAAACATAGCAAAGCTAGCGAATTTAAAAAATAATGCGATTTCAAGTGCCAAACATATCGTCAGTAAAAAAAAGACCGACTGCAGGTTTTAAAGGAGAGAAAAACAACCAAATTACATTGGCCACAGTATCACTGTACTTCCAGATGAAGAAAGGAACTTTGTAATGTCTTTTCTTTTATCAGTTTTAATTTTCAAATTCTATCTTCTGCCACCCTGTAACTTGCTCTGTTAATTTCCATGCTAGTGTATGTTTCTGTCTCCAGATTTCAGAATCAGTTTTCCCTTTTAATAATAATTATTATTTCATTGATTTGTGTACACTAACATCTTAAATTTGATCAACTCAGGAGACTTAGCTGGTCTGTTACTTCATACCTTGACACATGGTTAGCTTTACATTGAATTGAAAAAGGCACATTTAAAAAAAAAATCAAATTCTGTCATATCAATCCCAAGCCAATTATTTAACCCTCCAGACTTGTTCCCAACAGTATTCAAAAGTATTTTCACATCCTATTTATCCATTATATAAGTGTAGCCACAGATTACCAAGGAATAAATTTGAACTTCCCTAGTGCCTCTTCACGCATTACTTCCAGTTCCAGAGTGGTGTGGGAACATGATGATGACTTCAAATGCAGTGATTCCTATTCACGTACATTGGCAGGGGATGTGCTGATTTTGGTGTAAAGTATTCCATCTACTTTGTGCAATGACCAACAGCATGCAACATTCCCTGAAAAATAAAGCATGCTTTATCCTAACTTTTCCATTAGAAAGGGATCTCCCATTTTCTGGGCAAATATCAAATGAAAAGATCATTCTTTGTACAATTACTCTGTAAATAATGTTCATTTTCTAAAAAGGGCTTTAAAAATTCAAAAGGAAGATTTAATTTTTCAGAGTGCCTTTATAAATTAACAGATGAAAGATAATCCCTAATAAATTCCAGAAGCTGATAAAATATTGCATTTGAATATATCAGCAATTTTTCACATTTTATTCAGAAAACTGCAATCCACAGAGAATCAAGAAATATTGCAAATAAGTCCTGAAGATAATTTCAAACATCAATTGAACATCAATAATTTTGGATACAATTATTTTTGACAGAAATCTGAAAAATAATTCACCAAAAATGTCAAAATGAGCAAAACAAATTAACTGATTTGTGTAATTTATCTATAATTCACAAGGATTTATTTATATTTCTGGACAAATGCTTTTCTCACTTTTTAAAATGTGACAAGTATTTCAATTTAAAACATTGACTTAGATCCAAGAATGGTTAGAACACAGGAGATATCACTTAGCCCACCATGTCAATACCACTCTCTCCAAAATCAAATCAACTATGTCTGATCAGCCCTTTCCATTCTGTTTCTGATTCTGCTTTAGTTGTGCCAGCATCACAAACTAATATCTGCATTCCACCATCATTTAGAATTAACTATACCAAGCATGACCTGTTGAAATGGAATGAAATGAAATGACCTGATAATTAAAATCTTTAAATGGAAGTAATCTGAATTTGAGTCTTAAAGATTCCAAATGATGGAGCTGTGATTTCAAGTGATGCACTTGAAATTCTATTGTGGGATTGCCCTTGGGAAAGATCATTGATGCACTTTCTTGGAAACAAGTGATCTTTATAATTTGTGTGGATGGTAACCTTGTGTTTTATCATTGCTGGAGGGCACTAGGTCTGTCAATTCCTGCTAGCCCATTCTGTACTTTATAGAATATGGTCAGTCTATTTTTATTCCCCTTTGCCCTGAAATGTTTTGCCCTTCAGGTACTGATCCAATTTTCTTTTTGAAAAATACAATTGAATTGATCTCTGCCTGTCACTGTCTTCCAGACCCTAATCATTTGCTGTATGTAATAATTTTTCTGATATCTCTATTGTCTCTTGGCTATTCACCATATAGGGATGTCTTCTAGAGCTCAACCCCTCCAGGAACACAAACAGTTTCTTCCTCTCTTCTCTGTCTCTATCCCTCATCACTCTGAACACCTTTATCAGAACTTCTCTCAACATTCCCTTCTCTAAGAGAATAAGCCTAGCTCCTCTAATCTATCCACGTATTTGAAATTGTTCACCCCAGGACCATTCACATCAATCTTTTCTGCCCCTGTCTAATGCTTTCATATTGTAGCTACACTTTGGTGCCCAAAACTGGATGCAATTTTTTAACTTGAGCCCAAACCTTAAGTTTATACAGGTTCATTATAACTTCCTTGATTTTGTTCTCTCTATCCCTGTTTCTAAGGTCCACGATTCCTTTAGAACTGCTTCCTCAACCTGCCCTATCACCTTCAATGATTTGTGTACATAAATCCCTGCTTTCTCTCCTCCTGCATCTCGTTATAAATACAGGCTTTATTTGACATTGTCTCTTTCCTTCATTTCTCCAAGCAAAATGTATCACTTCACATCTCTCAACATTAAACTTCATCTGACCATTCCGTCAGCTTACTTCTGTCCTTTTCCATTTCACACGGTTCCTCTCACAGTTCACAATATGTTCAAGTTTTGTGTCGTCTGCAAACTTTGAAATTATGTATTCACTAGTCATGGAATATAAATCAAGAAAAGCAGTGACTCTGGCACAGTCTGGGGAAGCCCACTTCCTCCAGTCTGATAATTTTTACAACTACTACAATAAAACAATGAACTGCAAATGCTGGAAAACAAAAACAGAAATTGTTGGAGAAATTCAGCAGGTCTGGCAGCATCTGTGGAGAGAAGGCAGAGTGAATGTTTCATGTTTACTGGCCTTTCTTCAGAACTGATGTTAATGAGTAAAAGACAAGAGGTGGGGTGGTGTAGGATAAGAGAATGTGATGGGTGCTTAGTAATGGTACCTATTATCAGCATTTCTTCCTCCCTTACCATTATCCATTCCTTCATCTGTCTTTTCTCCCAGGGTCCTTCTCCACCCATCACACACTCTTCCCCTACACAGCCCCCAAACTGTCTTCAGCATATATACCTCCTTTTCCTGTATTTCTCTCTCCACCAATGCTGCCAGACTTGCTGAATTTCTCCAGCAATTGCTGTTTTATTTAATTACTATTCTCTCCTTCCTGACCCTGGGTTAACATCACATGCATGCTGCCTCTGTCCGTTTTGTATTGTCCTCGTTAAGGGATGTTATTGAACAGCTCTGGAGCAAGTGGGACATGAACCCAGGTCCAGAGGTTGGGGCACTACCACTGCACCTCAAGAGAACTCCTCCCGCCCCTCCAAGAATTTGGAAGCCAATGACGTGGCTGTCATTAACACATTCCTGTTTGTTGGAGTTTGCTGCGCTCAGATCGGCGGTCACACCTCCTACAACAATCATTATACTTTAACTCAGCTGATTAGAATTTTTATTTTTAAAAAAGCTGCTCTCTTGTAAATTGTTCTTTTAATGAGAAACAAGCCAGATTTGCGGTAGTTAAGGAAAGTCACATTTCAAAGTCTGTGGTTGGACATAACATGTTTTAGGGGTAGCCTGCGAAAGGCGCTTTATAAATGCAAGTCTTCCTGGCATCCCTCTTGAGTGGGGCTGGAGATTGGGATTCTGCGGCTCGGGACGTGTGATCTGTCAAAGATAATAAAGACCAATGTGTTGCTGCTGGCTGGCTCTCTCTCCGTTTCCGTGGTGGCTGTTTATTCTGACTTGTTCTTATGACTTGAATGTGTCAGTATCTCCCCGTCCCGGGCTGCAGCCCCTCCTGGCGGCTGTATGGAGCTCTCTGACCCGCCCCTGCCTGCACACACACACACAGACACACACTCCGCCCCTGTTCGCTGGTTAGACCGTGTCTCGCATGGTCCGGCTCCACTAGCGCCCGCCGGTGCCTCTCGCCTTCCCGGGGAGGGGGGGCTGAGCAGCGGCGGCAGCATGTCCCGGGACCGCTTCGGCATCCTCAGCACCCGGCAGCTCAGGGATATGTTGGAGGATGAGGAGAAGCTGTGCAGGATGGTGCAGCTGAGCCCGCAGGTAGGACAGCCACAGGCACCAGGCACATTGTCATCAATTGCTGTTGAACCCCCTCCCCTCCCGCAGGGAGATCCCAGCACCCAGATAGCTTGTTAATTTCACACTGAAGGCTGTGAAATTAACAAATATTTATTTGCGGGTGGAGGACAAGAAATTGACAGGCTAACAATGGTCTTTAGACAAGGGAATCCTGAAAGGCTGTGTGATAAGGAGGGGTGCAGGAGTTACCTCCAGCGGCGCCAGGGCAGTGCAGACGGGGTTGGGAACTGGTTCGGATCAGCCGTTGTTTGGAACAATAGAGGAGGCAGTGCTCTCGTCATTCCTGAGCCGGCACCGAGCCCACTCCGTTACTCCCATCTCTGAACCCCGCGAAGATGAAAGAGAACGAGATCAAGTGTGTGCCCACTCACCGATTCCCAACCGCAACTGCCGAAAACGCTGCTCCCTAAACCCCACACCAGGACGCCAGCCAACTGCACAAACCCAGTGTTTATGGCTGTGTGGCTTATAATGACCAGCACCATATACCGCATGCTTATTAACTTCAAAGGTGCTCACGTAATCGCTCTAAAGTGCAACAAAGGGGATGCTGGAGATCTCTCCTCAGATGCACCTTGCCCCTGAGGATTTCCTCTGTCCGCATTTAGAATGGAAATTCCCATGTTAAACTGGCCATGCTGTAATTGCGCCCTGCTGTCAGTTGAAGTGCTGCAATGGACCGTAAGACGTTGGAGCAGAAGTAGGCTATTCGGCCCATCAAGTCTGCTCTACCATTAATTGAGATCAATCCCTTCTGATCTGATAATCCTGGGCTCCACTTTCCCGTTTAACCCCCATAATTCCTTACGGATTAAAAAACTATCTCAGCCTTGACAATACTTAATGACCCAGCCTCAATGGCCCTTTGTTGTAAAGGATTGCACAGATCTGCGACCATTTGAGAAAGAAAACCTCTGTCTTAAATGAGTGATCTTTATTCTGACGTTGTGCCCTCTGCTCCTAAACTCTTCATAATGGCAAACATCCTCTCTTTGCTGACCCCTTCAAACCCCATGAGAATCTTAATGTTTCAATAAGGTTACCTCCCAGTCTTCTTAAGTCTAATGAATGAGAACCCAACATACTCAAACTCTCCTCCTAAGAAAATCCCTCCATGCAGAGTATTGACCTGGTCAGTCTTCTCTAAATTACTTCCAATAACAGGTAAATCTTTCTTTAGGTAGGGGGACCAAAACATTTCACACCATTCCAGGTTTGGTCTGACTAGTGCCTTGGATAATTTGGCAGGACCTCCCTAGTTTTACACTTCATTCCCTTTATTCCCAATAAAGGTCAACAGTCCATTTGCCTTCCCCATTACCTGCTGAACTTGGAGGATAGTTTTTCGAGATTCTTGAACTGCCTTAACTTGGTGCTGAGCAGCTGTACAGTCTGACAGAGATAAAACATCCCGTAACAAAATTCAGGGGGAAGTCAGGCACTTCAGCCACAACTGCCTTTAGTCAAGCCGAGGAGGTCACAAGCAGCTAGAATTGACTAATTATAATCCTTCATCACAAGTGGTGGGGACTTTTTGCACACCTCCAGAAGATCATATCATTAGAGGGTGGATGTTTGGTGCATGTATTCAGAATTGATGAGTCCAATAGTTTTAGTTTCCATGATTCTTTTATATGTTCAACACCTAATTAAAACGAGAAGATGATACAAGCAAGCTATATGCCAACTATGCTTCATGCCAGTGTCACAGGAGGTCCACTCATTTATGTAATTTTAAAAGACCCACGCCAGCCTCAAAGAAGTGAGTAATTAATTGGGAAACATTACTCAGCTAAAATATCTTTCAGCAAAGTTCAAAAATTGAGGTTGAGTCTGTAGAATGGGCATGCACTGTAGAAAATAAACACAGATGCAACACAAATTTGCCAAACAGGAAAAATCACAAATCAAAGATTCTTATTAACAGGGACCAACTGAGATTTTCCAATCAATTTCCAGGTCTCCACAGGGGGTCCGTTTAGTTCCTTAGCATCAGGCTATAGGGGCCAGCATGGTCAGCAGTTTCAATACTGCCCCTTGCTGCTGCCCTGAATATTGACTGTTGCTTGGCTGCCCAGTAAAAATGCTCTACCAACTCTTCTGGGAGTGGTGGGGAAAGTGAGGACTGCAGATGCTGGAGAGTCAGAGGCATTCAGTATGACATTCCTGATGAAGAGATTAAGCCCGAAATATCGACTCTCCTGCTCATCGGATGCTGCCTGACCTGCTGTGCTTTTCCAACACCACACTTTTAGAGTGGTGGCCAGTCTGCAAAATGCAATCCTTTCATAAAAAGGTTGGAAAGAGAGGTCTCCCTTATCTAAGTCTATCATAGTCTGTCAAAACTTCCTGACTGGCCTCCTCTGATTGTTCCTCTAGCTTTGACAGCTCAACCCTAAACTCATTTTGATGAAAGACTACCCTTTGATCTAGGGACAACTGAGAACATAACTTTTTGGAAGTAGGTTTGCTCACTGAGCTGGAAGGTTCATTTTCAGGCGTTTCATCACCATACTAGGTAACATCTTTAATGAGACTCTGGACGAAGCATTGCTGATGTTTCCTGATTTCTATTTATATGTTTGGGGCTCCTTGGGTTGGTGATGTCATTTCCTGTGGTGACATCATTTCCTATGGTGATGCTATTTCTTGTTCTTTTTCTCAGGGGGTGATAAATGGGGTCCAAGTCCATGTATTTGTTGATACAGTTCCGATTGGAATGCCGTGCTTCTCGGAATTCTTGTGTGTGTCTCTGTTTGGCTTATCCTAGGATGGATATGTTGTCCCAGTCAAAGTGGTGTCCTTCCTCATCTGTATGTAAGGATACTAGTGAGAGAGGGTCATGTCATTTCATGGCTAGTTGATGTTCATGTATGCCTGTTGTCAAATGTAGAGTTTGTTCCAGTTCTTGCACGGTATTTTGTGAATGACATTAGTTTTGCTCATTGTCTGTATAGGGTCTTTCAAGTTCATTAGCTGCTGCTTTAGTGTGTTGGCGGGTTTGTGGGCTACCATCATGCCAGGGGGCCTGAGTAGTCTGGCAGTCATTTCTGAGATGTCTTTGATGTAAGGGGAAGTGGCTAGGGTTTCTGGACATGTTTTGCATACTTGTTTGGGTGTGTTGCTGAGAAATCAACGGACTGTGTTCATTGGGTACCCATTCTTTTTAATACACTGTTAAGGTGATTTTCCTCTGCTCTGTGTAGTTCCTGTGCTGCAGAGTTTGGTGGCTCATTGAAATAATATTCTGATACAGCTTCCTTTGTGGGTGCTGCAATGATTGCTTCTGTCGTTCAATATTTGGTCTGTAGGTGCTGTTTTCCTGCAGATGCTGGTTTGAAGTTCCCCATTGGCTGTTCGCTCTACCGTGACATCTAGGAATTATAGTTTTTTGTTGTTTTCCTCCTCTTTAGTGAATTTTATGCCAGTAAGGGTATTATTGATGGTTTTGAAAGTTTCCTCTTATTTGTTTCATTTAGTGATGACAAAGGTGTCATCCACATAGCAGACCCAGAGTTTGGGGTGGATGGTTGGCAGAGCTGTTTGTTCGAGTCTCTGCATTTCTGTTGCTGCTAAGAACCCAGATATTGGAGATCCCATGGGTACTCTGTTGATTTGTCTGTAGGTTTTGTTGTTGAAGGTGAAGTGGATGGTAAGGCATAAGTCCGTGGCTTGACGATACTCTCCTTGCTGATGAAGTTGATGATGTTTGGAGTATGTGTCTTTGGGTCTTCTCAAAGTGTAGTCAGTGTTTCTTTGGCTAGGTTGATGTTGATTGATGTGAACAGGGCTGTTACATCAAAAGAGACCATTACTCCATGCTCTTCTATCTTGGTGTCTTTGATGGTCTTTAGGAATTCTTGGGTGGAGTGGATGGAGTGGTGTGAGGCTGCTACTAAGTGTTTTAGTCTTTGGTGTAGCTCTTTGAACAATCTGTAAGTTGGTGTTCTAGGTAGCGAAACTATGGGTATGAGGGGGGCTCCTGGTTTATGAATTTTGGGTAATCCATGGAAGCGTAGTGTGTTGGATCCATCTAGTTTCATTTTTTGGAAGTCAGTCTTATTTATTTCTCCAGAATTCTGAAGTCTTTTGAGTAGAGCTGTGATTCAGTTCTCTAGTTGTGAGGTCAGGTCTACCGCCACTTGTTGGTAAGTGTTGGTATCTACAAGTAGTGCATTTGCTTTTTCAATGTAGTCTCTTTGATTTAAAATGACTGTCAAGTGTCCTTTGTCTGCAGGTAGGATAACAATTTTTTTTTAGTCTTTCTAGTGCTTTCTTGTGTAATGAGTGTGTTTCCTTCATTTTTCCTGCTTAATGTTAGTGTAACTACCTGTCTGATAGTTTGCTGAGTTTCTTCTGTAAGTTGGTTGTCTTTCATATGTTGTTACTAATGCTGCTAAGAAACCTTTCTTGTCAGCATCCTGGAAGTAGAAATTTAATCCTCCTACTAAGATGGCTTTTTCAGTGTCGATTAGGGGGTCAGTCAGATGAGTTTTTTTATCCACGCCTCTGTGCTGTCAGTGTTGTTATTTTGCCCAAATTTGTCTCGTTCTTTTCTGCAGGTCTAGTTTTTCATTTTCTGTGTTTGTCACTGTCTAATATCTATGGCTTGTTGCATTCATGGTCTGTTCATTCATGGTCTGTTGCAGAGTGAGTAAATATTTTTGATGAAAAATGTCCTGGTTGTATTTATGGAGTCTGTTGTGGGCATCACTAAATCATTTATCTAAGCATTCTGCGGCCGTTTTGCTCTGCTATTCTTTTGGCTAGTGGAATGTTAAGGGGAGGGTTCTCCCTGGACAAACAGGCAGAAAACTAGCCACCAGAATGCATGAACATCAACTAGGCACAAAATGGCATGACCCTCTCTCACTAGTATCCTTACATACAGATAAGGAAGGACATCACTTTGACTGAGACAACACATCCATCTAGGACAAGCCAAAAAGAGACACGCACAAGAATTCCTAGAAGCACGGCATTCCAATCGGAACTGTATCAACAAATACATTGACTTGGATCCCATTTACCACCCCTTGAGAAAAATAACAAGAAATGGCATCACCATAGGAAATGACGTCACCATAGGAAATGACGTCACCAACCCAAGGAGCCCCAAACATATGAATAGAAATCAGGAAACATCAGCAGTGCTTCGTCCAGAGTCTCACTGAAGATGTTCCCTAGTATGGTGATGAAACTCCTGAAAATGAATCTTTCGGCTCAGCAAGCAAAACTGCATTCAGAACCTCAACCTAAGTTACAAATCTTTTCAAACTTGCTAATGTAATGTTTTCTCACATAATGTGGGCTTCTGGCCTAATTCAGATATCCTAGTTCAGAAGCTGCAGAGAAAATCTGCCTTTGGTACAATGAAGGAATCTTTGGGTACTGTGAGACGGTACCCAAATTTAATTGAATGGAGTTTATGTGGGAGAGCCAATGAATGGACATAATGGTGATGCCCATTGTCACATAGGTTGCTGGCGCTTGCTGTCTATGTGAATGGTCAGTTTATTGCAACCATTTTTCTCTCCAATCCTTTCCTAAATTATTACCCAATTGTTACCCAATTGGGAATGGTAAGAAAATAGTTTTGTTGTAGCCTATAGCTGTCACCTACTGGAGTGACATTCCTATTACATTGGCGAATAAGCCCACTTTCCTCCTGCTTACTTCCTTACCAGAGCTCCCAGATCCACCTCGTGGAAGATGTTGAGACACCCAAGGTCACCATCATCATTACATTTGCTGCTGAGGTTTCCATACAAATAGATATCAATACTTACTGTTGAGCTATAGAAGAATTTTTGCCTTTGAAGGTCTTTGGACTTTATGTACAGAAGCAAAGTACCTTTAATGCTGCAATCTTACATGATTTCTCTTCCTCATCAGCAGAAACCACACCAGGTAGACATGTAGCCCTAAGGGTGAAATTCCATGCAGTACCTTAACACTGAGAAAACGTTTCTCTCCCTCCAAGTTTGTACTTGCCTTGAGTTCATGTTTTAGAGATGCAAAGTTAGCTCTTTCCTGTTTGTGTGTAATGAGCCATTAGAAGTGCTGCATGCATGTCAACAATTAATGGATTAATTTTTCTAGTAGACAATAACCAGAGATTAATAATTAACTGGAACAATTAATCATGATAAATCTGCGGCTTTCGTATGCACGCAGAGCTGAATAAACATACCAGTGTTATGAACGGGGCAAGTTTTGAAACTAGCAAAGAACAACAAATCCATCAAGCCCACCTCTTCTCAGTAGATGCTCATGTGTCATCAAACTTGATATTATACACCCTGCGCATCTATCTGATATCATCAATTCTGCTTATCTATCATCTTTCACTAACTGTCCATTTATCATTAATCCTACTCATCCATCATCAACTCTACTGAACTATCATCAACTCTTCTTATTTATCACTTATCATCAACCTTGCCATTTACTATCTATCCTATTCATTTATCATCAACCTTTCCCATTTATCATCTATTATCAACCCTGCTTATCTATAATCAGTTCTGCTCATCTGTCATCTTTTATTCTGACTAAATTCCTCAGCCCATACATAATCGATCCTATCTTCAACCCTGCCCATTTATCATCAATCCTGGCTAACTATTATCAACGCTTTCATATATCATCATTCTCATCAAAATCCTCAAGCTACGTATTAGCATCTTCAGCCATTTTATATATTCTGTTTCAATAGCTATTCCAGTTTGCCTGCTCTATGATCAGGGAGCCACTTTAATTCAATTGTAACCAGTTTTCTGCTCTCACCTATGTTGTCCACTTTTACCTATTTTTCCTTGTGGTTTGGTCAATTTCATTCTCTTGTATGAAATCATAACTTGAGTTTGTTTTTATTTTTATGTGATATCAGTGCATGATGTATGATAAAGTCAGCAAAGCAGCACCCACTGAAATCAGTGAATCTCATAATAGCAACTGAAATCAGTGAATCTAGCAGAACTCACTAAAATCAATGCATTCGGTAAAACCCACTAAAAGCAGGAACATAGCAGTGTATTTCTTTTTCCTGAAGACTAAGCTAAATTAGTCTAATGCTCTCTGAAATGAAACAAAACACTATAAATTGAACTGAGTTCTAGGACTCACCTGGCATGAACTGGCCAGTAATCTAAGCATTTGGGATACAAGTTGGAAATTGAAATGGATGAAAGCTGTTTCTGGTGTATTTCTTCTCAGTGTTTCCATGTCCTTGTCAGACTTCAAACAACAGTTTGGTCATTTTCTGAAGCGTAAATTTTGGAAGTACATTCCTGGGGAGCTCAATTTGGGAATTTGCATTGAATGATAGTTGTTATTGTGTCAGTGATGAAAGAGGAAAGAAGGTGGGAGTACCTTCCAGAGAGTGGGCAGATATGCTAGGCTTTCCAATACAACATTCACATTTTCCATTGTTGAACAGCAATGTTTTATTTCCAAAATTATTCATGTTTAACTTTAAAAGTGTAAGAAGCATAAAAACGTGGTGCCTTTTCATAAGCAAGTGACATAGCAGTGAGGGGAATTGAACAGAGATGGATATTACAGCACTGAGGAATGAGACAATCAGCTTGACTGATAGAGAGTGCAGTGAGCCAGCAGAGGAACACAGCACAGAAATGTGCTGGATATACCTGAACCATATCATGGCATTGAGAACAAACCAGTCAGTTGTGTTTTCTACACACAGGTTATTCAGCCCTGTCAGTCTTTTCCATCATTCAATTAAATCATAGCTGATGTGTTTATTAACTCCATACATGCACTTTTAACTCCTTATCTCTTAAAGTGTCACTGGTCAGGGCAACATTTATTGTCCATTGCCAATTGCCCTGGAGATTGTGGTAGTGAGCTGTTTTCTTGAATCACTGTAATCTATTAGATTACTTACAGTGTGGAAACAGGCCCTTCGGCCCAACAAGTCCACACCGACCCGCCGAAGCGCAACCCACCGATACCCCTACATTTACCCTTTACCTAATACTACGGGCAATTTAGCATGGCCAATTCACCTGACCCGCACATCTTTGGACTGTGGGAGGAAACCGGAGCACCCGGAGGAAACCCACGCAGACACGGGGAGAACGTGCAAACTCCACACAGTCAGTCGCCTGAGGCGGGAATTGAACCCAGGTCTCTGGTGCTGTGAGGCAGCAGTGCTAACCACTGTGCCACCGTGCCGCCCACAAATGTGGAGCAGCAGACAGTGAAGCTAGTTGGCCTTCATTGAAAGAGGAATTGACCACTAGAGCAAGGACGTCTTGCTGAAATTATACGGGCCTTGATAAAACCACACCTGCATATCATCAGATTGGCAGAGGAAACCATGAGGAAGAGTTCATAGCATGTATTCAGGACATTCTCCTAGAGCAATATGGTATGGATCCAACCAGATTTCAAGCTATTTTGGATCTCATGATGTGCAATGAGTTAGGTTTAATTAAGGCTTCAGAAGCAGTGACCATAACACACTAGGATTTAGTCTTCATTTTGAAATGGAAGAACTGAGGTCAGAAGCAACTGCGCTAAACTTAAATATTGGTAATTACAAAGAATGAGGGCAGAGCCAGCTGACGTCAACTGGCAAAGGGAGTTAGCAGCAAAAGTGATTGAAGATAAATGATAAATTCTTAGAGTTATAGAGATGTACAGCACAGAAACAAACCCATCTTGTCCATGCTGACCAGATATGTCCCATTTGCCAGTATTTGGCCCATATCCCACTAAACCCTTACTGTTTATGTAACCATCCAGATGCCTTTTAGATGACATATTTGTACCAGCCTCCACCACTTCCTCTGCCAGTTTATTCCTCTTGGCTCACAACAAATGAGGAAGAAGGATTCTAGCTTGGGAACAAGACAACCATGGTTAATCAAGGAAATTGAGGATAGCATCAAGATTAGATTAGATTAGACTTACAGTGTGGAAACAGGCCCTTCGGCCCAACAAGTCCACACCGACCCGCCGAAGCGCAACCCACCCATACCCCTACATTTACCCCTTACCTAACACTATGGGCAATTTAGCATGGCCAATTCACCTGACCCGCACATCTTTGGACTGTGGGAGGAAACCGGAGCACCCGGAGGAAACCCACGCAGACACGGGGAGAACGTGCAAACTCCACACAGTCTGTCGCCTGAGTCGGGAATTGAACCTGGGTCTCAGGCGCTGTGAGGCAGCAGTGCTAACCACTGTGCCACCGTGCCGCCCTCTCAAATTGAAAAGAAAAATGCAATGTGGCAAAGATTAGTGGTAAACCAGAGATCGGGAAAGTTCTGAAAATCAACCAAAGACGCCCAAAAAAGTTTTAATGTGGGATAACCTTTGAGGGTAAACTTGCAAGCAATATGACGATGGACTGGAAAAACTTATTGAAATATAGAAAAAAGAAGAGAGAAGTCAAAGTGAACATAGACTTAGAGAATGAGGCTAGGGGAATAATAATGATGAGCCAGGAAATGGCAGAAAAATGGAATAAATACTTTGCAACAGTCTTCACGGTAGAAGAAACTACTAGCATCCCAAAATTACTAAATATTCAAGGGAGAAAATTAAATAAATATGATAACTAGCACTAGAGAAAAATGTAGGGGAAATTAATGAATGAAAGACCAGTAAGTCCCCTGGACCTAATGAGATGTATCCTAGGATACAAAAGGAAGTAGCTGAAAAGATGATGAGTGCACTGGAGATAAACGTCTAGTAACCCTTAAATTCTAGAGAAGTCCCAGGTAATTGGAAAACTGCCAATATTACACTTTTATTTAGAAATGGAAAGAGACAAAGAAAGATAACTATAGGCCAGTTAGCTTAAGTTCTGTTAGAATCTATTCTAAAGGAAGTATTGGTGGAGCAAATGGAAACACATAATATATCAAGCAGAGACAGCAAGGCTTCATGAAGGGAAAGTAATGCCTGACAAATTTTACTAGAATAAGGAGCTAACAAGCAGAATATTTCAAGGGTAAGCAGTGGATGTAATATATTTAGATTTTAAGAATGCACTTGATAAAATTTAGGCTACTTAATAAAATAAGTTTTGAAAAGTGTGGCACTGGAAAAGCACAACAGGTCAGGCAACATCCGAGGTTCAGGAAAATTGACATTTGTGCATAAGCCCTTCACCAGGAATGTGGGTGGCTTATGCCCAAAACATCGATTCTCCTGCTCCTCCAATACTGCCTGACATGCTGTGCTTTCCCAACAATGCACTCTCCACTCTGATCTCCAGCATCTGCAGTCCTCACTTTCTCCTTAACAAAATAAATATTGGAGGTAATACATTTGCATGGATAGAGGATTGGCTAACTAATACAAGACAGAGAGTTGGGATAAGGGGGCCATTTCAGGAAACAATCTGTAACTAATGGTGTGCCACATGGATCAGTGCTGGAGATATAATTACTTACAATAGCTTGGTTTGCAGATGACACAAAAATAGATGGGAAGGGAAGCAATGAGGATGACACAAAAAGAGTCTGCAGAGGATATGTACAGGTTAATTGAGTGGACAAAAACTAGCAGATGGGATATAATATGGGGAAATGTGAGATTAGCATAAAGTATAGAAAAGCTGAATCCGATTTAAATTGAAAAAGACTGCAGAAAGCTGCAGAACAGAGGGATCTATGAATCACAAAAAGCTAGCATCCAAGTTCAACGGGTACCAGGAAAAGCAAATGGAATATTGGCCTTTATGTCAAAAGGAATAAAGTATGAGAATAGGAAGGTTTTGCTGAAACTGTACAAGGCACAAATCAGACCACAGCTGGAATACTGCAAACAGTTTTGGTCCTCTTATCGAATGAAGGGTAAACTGGCATTGGAGATAGACCAGAGAAAGTTCATCAGGCTGATACCACTTATGGATGGAATGTCTCATAAGGCGAGGTTTGGATAAATTGGACCTGTACTTATTGGAACATAGAAGAAGGAGAGGTGACCTTATCGAAACATAAAAAATTCTTGGGGGCCTTGACGGGATAGATGCAGAAAGGTTGTTTCCCTTTATGGGTGAGTCTAGGATGGAGATCAGGAGGAATTTCTCATTTCGTAATATTCTGAATCTGTGGAATTCTTCACCAAAGGAGACTGTTGAGGTTGAGTCATTATATATATATATATATATATATATTCAAGGCAGCAATATATTCAAGGGCGGTTTTTTAATCAGTCAGGGAGTAAACTTTGCATGGTCGGGAGGGAGAGATCATATGCAGAATGAGACACAACCCGAGTGAGTATGGAGTTCAGGGAAGTTGGAGACAGCGTGGGACGCCAGTTCAGAGGGACTAGAGATGATTTTTGCTTTTTTTGTGGCTCATAAGGTTTTTTTTTAAACAGAATAAGTTGAAGCCCAGGATCAGGGACCACAGCAGAAAAGAATAACATCAAGGGTAAGCCATAAGTTTATTGATCAGTGATAGCTATTGATTTGACTATTTATTACAGGTTGCTTTTAGATTGAAGATAAATAGGGGATATATTTACAGGCTACAAACTAAAAGACCAGTATGAAATTTTTAAAAGTCAAATAAAGAACCAAGTACAGGTATTTCTTCTATAATGTGATGGTTGTGTTCTTTCTGCAACTCCGCGTTATAGAAAAATCATGCTTTAGAATCAGCGCTTAAAGTGTTCACCATGTAATCACATTACAGCCAACACACGTTTTAAATGTTTGAGTTTTAGAAACAGTATCCCCAAGTTTTCAATCATGTTATAGTGAATTTGCATTAACAAAATATACGTTGAAGCAGAACGAACTGTAGTTAAAAGAGAGATGTCAAGCCAGGCGATGTGCTGTAACTGCATGATAAGGGAGCTGTAGTTCATAGTGATTACATCTGTAGCAAGTGTTAGTTGGTTGAGGAACTCTGGCTCAGAGTTAATGAGTTGGAGTCTGAGCTACAAACGCTGCAATGCATCACGATGGGGAGAGTTATCTGGACGATAATTTTCCAAAGGCAGTCACACTCCTTAGATTAACCGCCTAAAGTTTGATCAATGTTTCGGGACAGAATGTATGGCTATGAATGAGGCAGGTAGAGGGACCCAGGAGGTAATGCTGAAGGAACCTCAACCCTTGAGCTTTTCTAACAGGTTTGAGATGTGTGCTCCCTGCGCGGAGGAGTGAGGGGCTATTGGGAGGAGGAGCAAACTAACCAAAGCACCATGGTACAGGGAGCCTTCCAACAGGAGGGAGAGAAGAGAAGTGTAGCTATCATCAGGATAATATAGTCAGGCAAACAGACACTGTTCACTGTGGCCAGGATCAAGAGTCCCAGCTGCCTCCTTGGAGCCCAGGTTCAGGATATCTCATCTGGGCTGCAAAGGAACTTTGAATGGGAGGGGGAAGATCCATTTAAAATGCTTCATGTCAGTACCAATGATATGGGTAGAAAGTGGAAGGAGGTTCTGCTGAGGGAACATGACCAACTAGGGACTAAATTAAAAAGCAGAACCAAAAACGTCATAATCTCTTGATTACTATCTTTGCCACAAGTAAATTGGTGCTGGGTCAACAAGATTAAAAATAAATACATGTCTCAAAGATTGTGTGTGGGAGAAACAGGTTTGGGTTCATAGGACATTGGGGAAGGAGGGAGCTGTTCCAATGGGATGGGCTCCACCTGAATCTGGGACCAGAGTTCCAGCGAATCACAAGACTTTGGCTTTTGATAGGGCTTTAAACTAAATAGCTGGGGTGAGTTCAGTTGCGTAGAAAATTAGGGGAAAAATTTAAAGGAGGGGAGAGCTCAGCAGAAATCATTAAAATTTCCAGAATAAGTAATAGGACAGAATGTGGAAAAGGTCAGGAATCTAACTTGAGGCGTAGCAGTTAAGGGGACAACTATGAGAAAGGGGGGTGGAGTGGAGCAGTTAATGCACAACTGAAGGTGTTGTACTTAAGTGGATGCAGTGTATGTAAGTGTTAGTAAGTAATGAAATTTTAAATTGATAGCAGGAAGTGGTACAGAGTTGGAAGGTGTAAATTCTGTGGGTAGAGTTGAGAAACAACAAAGTAAAAAAAAGACCCTGATGGGAATTGTGTACAGGCCTTAGAACATAGAACATAGAACAGTGCAGCATAATACAGGCCCTTCGGCCCACAATGTTGTGCGAGCACTTATCTTAATTTAAGATCAACCTAACCTACACACCCCTCAATGCACAGCCGTCCATGTGCTTGTCCAGCAGTTGCTTAAATGTCCCTATGTCCACCAATGGCAGTGCATTTGACGCACCCATCACTCTCTGCATAAAGAACCTACCTCTGACATCTCCCTTAAACCTACCTCCAATCACTTAAAATTTTCACACCTGATGACAGCCATTTCTGCCCTGGGGAAAAGTCTCTGGCTATCTACTCTATCTATGCCTCTCATTACCTTGTTACACCTCTATTAAGTCACCTCTCTTCCTTCTTCTCTCCAGTGTGAAATGCCTTAGCTCACTCAACCTCTCTTCATAAGATAAGCCCCTCCAATCCAGGCAACATCCTGGTAAATCTCCTCTGTACCCTCTGTAAAGTATCTATGTTCTTCCTATAATGAGGCGACCAGAACTGAACAATATTCCAAGTGTGGTCTAACCAAGGTTTTATAGAGAATCAGCAAAACCTCGTGGCTCTTAAACTCAATCCCCCTGTTCATGAAAGCCAAAACATCATACGCCTTCTTAATAATCCTATCAACTTGGGTGGTAACTTTGAGGGATCTATGTACGTGGACACCAAGATCCCGTTGTTCCCCCACAGTGCCAAGAATCCTGTCTTTAACCCTGTATTCAGCATTCAAATTCCACCTTCTAAAATGAATTACTTTGCATTTATCCAGATTAAACTCCATCTGTCACATCTCAGGCCAACTCTGCATCCTGTCAATGTCTTGTTGTAGTCTGCAACAGCCCTCGACACTATCTCAACAACACCATCCTTTGTGTCATTGGTAAACTTACTAACCTTCCCTTCCACTTATTCATCAAAGCCATTTATAAAAACTACAAAGAGCAGAGGCCCAAGAACAGATTCCTGTGGGACACCACTGGTCACCAACCTCCAGGCAGAATACTTTCCATCCACTACCACTCGCAGTCTTCTTTTGGCCAGTCAATTCTCTATCCAGACAGCCAAATTTTTCTGCATCTCATACCTCCTAACTTTCTAAATGAGCCTACCGTGGAGAACCTTATCAATTTAAGCGTAGCCTTATAGGAAGTCTGCTGTAGTGAGTAGAGTGGGTTCTTTCTTGTTTATATGTTTTATTGAGATATGGTTCTTGATTAAACTTAAAATGTAGGCCATAAGTATTAATTTAAACTGGAGCATTGTTTTGTAGAGGAATAAGACAGTGCTATTTTCTGGATTTGGAGATTGAAAAAAACAAAAATGGCCTTTAGTAGAGTGATATGCTTTTCTTGTCAGATGAGGGAGTTTAGGGAGAGTTTATAGGTTACTGAGGATTATATCTGCAATAAATGATGTTGATTGCTAGAGCTATCAGATGGAATGAATCGGTTGGAGAGACAGTTAGCAGCAATGAGGAATTTACAAGAGCAAGGAGATGTGATGGATGGCATTTATCGGAAGGGGGAGAAACCGCAGATACAGTCACATAATTGGGTTAACTCCATGAAAGGTAAGAGAGGTGGGCAGGTAGTGCAGGAGTCTTCTGTGGCTATACCCATTTCAAACAAGTATGCTGTTTTGGAAAATGTAGGGGGGTGATGGATTCTCAAGGTAATGTAGCACGAACAACCAAATTTCTGGTATTGAGACTGGCTGTAATACAATGAGGGGTACATCGGGTTCCAGGAGATTGATTGTGTTCAGGCATTCTCTAGTCCAAGGTACAGACAGACGTTTCTGTGGCCAGCAGCGAAAAATCAGAATGGTGTGTTACTTCCCTGGTGCCAGGATCAAGGATGTCTCAGAAAAGGTGCAGAATGTTCTCAAGAGGGAGAGGGGCCAGCAGGAGGTCATTGTACACATTGGAACCAATGAAATAAGAAGGGAAAAGGTTGAGATTCTGAAGAGAGATTACAGAAAGTTCAGCAGGAATTTAAAAAGGAGATCCTCAAGAGTAGTAATATCTGGAATATTCCTGGTGTTATGAGCTAGCGAGGGCAGGAATAGGAAGATAGAACAGATGATTACATGGCTGAACAGCTGGTGTATGGGAGAAGGATTCACATTTTTGGATCACTAGAATCTCTTCTGGGGTAGAAGTGATCTGTACAAGAAGGACGGATTGCACCTGTATTGGAAGGGGACTAATATACTGGCAGGGAGATTTGCTTCCGCTGCTCGGGACGATTTAAACTAGTAAGGTGGGGGAGTGGGGAAAGAGATCAAACAGAGACTGATACAGTTGAGAAAAGAAGCAAGTCAAACAGTCAGGGCAGGCAGGGACAAAGCAGAGAACAATGTAGGATTGATACATTAAACTGTCTTTATTTCAATGTAAGGGGGCTAACAGGGAAGGCAGATGAACTCAGGGCATGTTTAGAACATGGGATTGAGATATCATAGCAGTTACAGAAACTGGGGATAGACAGGACTGGCAGCAAAAATGTTCCAGGATACAAATGCTACAGTAAGGACAGATATTACTACTCTTGAGGATCTCCTTTTTAAATTCCTGTTGAACTTTGCAAGGTTTGATCCCATGGAAGATTGGGAGAACTAGCCATTTGGAGACAGAACTGGCTAAAAGGTAGAAGACAGAGTGTGGTGGTGGAGGGTTGTTTTTCAGACTGGAGGCTGTGACCAGTGGAATGCCACAAAGATAGGTGCTGGGTCCACTACTTTTCAGCATTTATGTAAATGATTTGGATGTGAACATAAGAGTTATAGTTAGTAAGTTTGCAGATGACACCAAAAATGGAGGTGTAGTGGACAGCAAAGATGGTTACCTCAGATTACAATGGGATCTTGATCAGATGTGACAATGGGCTGAGAAGTCGCAGATGGAGTTTAATTTAGACAAATACAAGGTGCTGCATTTTGGGAAAGCAAATCTTAGCAGGGCTTATACACCTGATGGTAAGGTCCTAAGGAGTGTTGTTAAACAAAGAGACCTTGGAGCGCAGTTTGTAGCTCCTTGAAAGTGGAGTCACAGGTAGAAAGGATAGTGAAGGAGATGTTGGGTATGCTTTCCTTTATTGGTCAGAGTACTGAGAACAGGATTTGGGAGGTCATGTTGTGGCTGTTCAGGACATTGGTTAGGCCACTGTTAGAATATTGCATGCAATTCTAGTCTCCTTCCTATCGGAAAGGTGCTGTGAAACTTGAAAGAGTTCAGAAAAGATTTACAAGGATGTTGCCAGTGTTGAAGGATCTGAGCTATAGAGAGAGGTTGACTAGGCTAGGACTGTTTTCCCTGATGTGTCAGAGGCTGAGGAGTGACCTTATAGAAGGTTAATAAAATCATGAGAGGCATGGATGGGATAAATAGACAAAGGCTTTTTTTCCCTGAGGTGGGGAGTCCAGAACTAGAGGGCATAGGTTCAGAGTGAGAGGGGAAAGATATAAAAGGGACCTAAGAGGCAAATATTTCATCTAGAGGGTGGTACGTGCATGGAATGAGCTGCCAAAGTAAGTGGTAGAGGTTAGTGCAATTGCAATATTTAAAAGGCATCTGGATGGGTATATGAATAGGAAGGGTTTGGATGGATATGGATGCTGACAGGTGGGATTAGATTGGATTGGGATATCTGGTCAGCATGGACAAGTTGGACTGAAGGGTCCTTTTCCATGCTGTACATCTCTATGACTCTATGGCTTTAAATGCTTTACTGAAATCCATATACACCACATCCACTGCTCAACTTTCATCAACTTGTCTCGTCAATCTTCAAAGAACTCAAAGGTTAGTGAGGCATTACCCGCCCCTTACAAAGCCATGCTGACTATCATTAATCAAACTACATTTTCCCAAATAGTCATAAGTCCTATCTCTCACAATCCTTTCCAGTACTGTCTTTACCACAGACATAAGACTGACTGCTCTGTAATACCTAGGGATTTCCCTATTCCCTTTCTTGAATAGAGGATTAAGCAATCTCATTCCTCACTTCCCATAGTAACCTTGGATACTTTGGTCCAGTCCTGGGAACTTATCTATCTTGTTGCTTCCCAGAATTTCCAGCACATCCACTTCCTTAATATCAATCTATTCTAGTCTAATAACCTGGTCCACGGTGTTGTCACTGGAAACAAATTCCGTGTGTCTAGTGAATACTGAAGCAAAAACTCATTTAGGGCCTCCCTTACCTCTTCAGACACCAGGCACAAGTTCCCTCCACTGTCCCTGATGGACCCTACTCTCTCTCTGATCATTCTCGTATTCCTCACATAAGTGTAGAGTGCCTGTGGGTTTTCCCTAATCCTTCCCACCAAGGTTTTTTTGTGCTCCCTCCTAGGTCTCCTCAGTCCATCTTTTGAGTTCTTTCCTAGCTACCCTGTAACCCTCTAAAGCTGCATCAGGTCTTTGCTTCCTCAACCTTAAGTAAGCTTCCTTCTTCCTCTTGATGAGAAACTCCTCTTTTCTTGTCATTCAAGGCTCCTTCATGTTACCATTCCTTGCCTGTCTCAGTAGGAGAAAGTTATCCAACACTCGCAACAAGTACTCCTTAAACAGACTCCACATTTCTGTTGTGCATTTCCTGTAGAACAATTGTTCCCAATTTATACTCCATAGCTCCTGTCTAATAGCAGTATAATTTCCCTTCCACCAGTTAAATACATTCCCATACTGTCTGTTCCTGTCCCTTTCCATGGCTATGGTGTAGGTGAGACAGTTGTGATCACTGTCACTGAAATACTCTCCCACCAAGAGATCTGACACCTGGCCAGGCTCTTTGCCTAGCACAAAATCCAATATGGCCTCTTCTCTACTCAGCCTATCTACAAATTGAGTCAGGAATCCTTCCTGGACCCACCTGACAAAATCAGCTCCATCCAGACCATCTGCATTAAGGAGGATCTAATCAGTATTGGGGAAGTTGAAGCCTCCCATAACAACAACACTGTTACATCAGCACCTTTCCAAGATCTGCAGTCCAATCTGTTCTTCCATCTCTCTGCTGGTATTGGGGGTCTGTAGTTACTGACTTTCACACATATTGACTCAGTAGACATATCCTCCTCAACAACCTCCTTTTCTGCAACTGTGAAGCACTCTTTAATTAACAATGATACTCCACCTCCTCTTTTACCCCTCACTTCTCTGTTCTTTTTAAAAGATCTAAACCTTGGAACATCCAGCAACCATTCCTGTCCCTGTGAAATCCATGTATCCGTAATGGCCACAACCTCATAGTTTCCAAGTACTGATCCGTGCTCTAAGTTTATCTCTCTTATTCCTGACACTCCTTGTATGGAAACAGACAAACTTTAACCCATCCCTTTGCCCTAAGAACCATGTATCCTTCTTGGCAGACACTCTGCATTCAATTTCTGCCCACTCAACAACTACCATCTGCTCTGACCTGTAGCTCTGCTTCCCATCCCTGCCAAACTAGTTTAAACCCTCCTGAAATGCTCTAGCAAATCTCCTGCCTAAGACATTGGTGCCCCTCCAGTTAAAGTGCAACCTGTCCTTCATTTACAGGTCCCACCTTCCCCAGAAGGTACCTCAATGATCTATATAATCTGACTGGGTTCTATGGGCTGATAGCATCGACTCGACCTCAACTACTGCTTCACCTTATTTTGTGGCCACAGTGCATATTGTTTCTCTAACATTCTTTTCTTCTCTAAAGCCCATGAACATTTTGTTGTCTCACAAATTGTTTCCCATCTTTCTTGGAAATCTGTCCTTGAATCCTTCCGATCAGCTTCTGTCCTTGTCACATTTACCAAAATAGCTCTTATCATTGGTCCTTATTTGACTAGGGAATATTGATGAACAAAGAGACCTTGGAATGCAGGTTCATAGCTCACTGAAAGTGGACTCGCAGGTAGATAGGATAGTGAAGAAGGCATTTGGTACACTTTCCTTTATTGGTCAGTGCATTGACTACAGGATTTGGGAGGTCATGTTGCGGCCGTACAGGACATTGGTTAGTGCCACTTTTGGAATATTGTGTGCAATTCTGGTCTCCTTCCTATTGGACGGATGTTATGAAACTTGATGGGGTTCAGAAAAGATTTACAAGGATGTTGCCAGTTTTGGAAGATTTGAGCTATTGGGAGCGGATGAATAAGCTGGGGCTATTTTCCTGGAGCGTTGGAGGCTGAGAGATGACCTTTTGGAGGTTTATAAAATCATGAAGGGATTGAATAGGATAAATAGATGAAGTATTTTTCCCTGGTGTGGGGGAGTCCAGAACTAGACAGCATAGGTTTAGGGTGAAAGGGAAAAGATATAAAAGAGAAGTAAGGGACGACTTTTTCATGCAGAGGGTGGTTTGGGATGGAATGAGCTGCCAGAGGAAGTGGTGGAAGATGGTACAATTGCAACATTTAAAAGGCACCTGGTTGGGTTTATGAATAGGAAAGATTTGAATGGATATGGGCCGGGTGCTGGAAAGTGGGACTAGATTAGGTTGAGATATCTGGTCAGCATGGATGAGTTGGACCGAAGGGTCTGTTTCCATGTTGTACATCTGTATGACTCTATGACTCTATATCTGAAGCCCTCCCTCCTGCACCAGCCCTGTAGCCACATGTTTAGTTGTACTCACTGCCTGTTCCTCACCTCACTAGCACATGGCACCAATAGTAATCCTGAGATTACCACTCTCCTCATCCTGCTTTTTAGCTTCCAACCTAACTCCCTGAAATCACTTTTTAGATCTTCATCCCTTTTCCTATCTATGTCATTGGTGCCAATGTGCACCACGACACCTGGCTGCTCCCCCTCCCCCTTCAGAATCTTGTAGACTCGATCAGACACATCCCGGACCCTGGCACCTGGCAGGCAACATACCTTTCGGAGTCCTGTTCGCGACCACAGAATCTCCTATCCATTCCTCTTCTTGTTGAGTCACCTCCACTAGCACTTTTCTATTCTCCCCTCTTCCCATCTGAGCCACAGAGCCAGGTTCAGTGACAGAGACCTGCCATTGTGGCTTTCTCCTGGTAGGTCATTCCCCTCCCAACAGTATCCAAAATGGTAAACTTATTATTGAGGGGAATGGCCAGAGAGGGATCCCTGCACTGTTTACCTGTTCCCTTTCCATCCCCTGACTGCAACTCATCTACATTTTTCCTGTGCCTGAGGTGAGACTCTCACTGTAACTCTTCTCTATTACCCCTCCCCCTCCCGAATGATCTGAAGTTCATCCAGCTCCAGTTCCCTAATGCCTTCTAGCTGTAGTCAGGACGTGGGGCAGAAAATAAATCAGAAGATGAAAAACGCACATGTGAAAGATACTCTTACAATAATCATGGGGGACTTGAATGTGTGGGTGGACTGGGAAACTCAAGTTGTCAGCGGATACCAAGAAAAGAAATTCGTGAAATGTCTGTGAGATTTTTTTTGGAGCAGCTTGTGGTAGAGCCCATGAGTGAACACGCAATTCTGGATTTAGTGATATGTTATGAGGCAGACTTGATTAGGGAACTTAAGGTGAAGGAAGCCCTTGGCGCAGTGACAATATTATACAGAATTCACCCTGCAGTTTGAGAGGGAGAAGCTTAAATCAGTTGTAAAGTATCACAATTAAGTAAAAATAACTATAGAGCCACAAAAAAGGAGCTGGCCACAGTTGATTAGAAGGGAAGTCTAGCAGGGAAGATGATGGAGCAACAATGGCAGGAGTTTCAGAAGTAATTTGGGAGGCACAGTAGAAATTCATGCCAAGGAAAAAGAATCATACTAAAGGATGAGGCAACCTTGGCTGACAAGGGAAGTCAAGGACAGCAATAAAGCAAAAGAAAAAGCATATAATGTGGTGAAGATTAGTGGCAAGTCACAGGATTGGGAATCCTTTCAAAATCAGCAGAGGAAAATGGAAAATGTAATAAGGGGGGAGAAGATGAAATATAAGGGTAAGGTAGAGCTAGTAATATAAAAGAACATTGCAAGAGCTTTTTTTAAATACCTAAAAGGTTAGCAAGAGGATAGAGTGGACATTGGACCCTTGGAAATGAAGGCTGGAGAAGTAGTAATGGGGAACCAAGAAAAAAACGGATGAATTGAATTGGTACTTTGCATCAGTTTTCACAGTGGAAGACACCAGTAACGTACCAGAAGTTCAAGAGGGTCAGGGAGCAAAGGCAATTGGAGTGGCCATCATTAAGATGAAGATGCTGAGAAAGCTGAAAGGTCTGAAGGTGAATAAATAATTCAGACCAGATGGATGACACCCCAGAGTTCTGAAGGCGGTAGCAGAGGACATTGTGGAGGCAGTGATCTTTCAGGAAACATTGGAGTCAGGGGAGGATCCCAGAGGATTTGAAAATGGTTAATGTGACACCCCTGTTTAAGAAGCGAGGGAGGCAGAAGACAGGAAACTGTAAGTTGGTTAGTCTGACCTTGATTATTAGTCAGATTTTAGACACCATCATTCAGGAATAGATTGCGGAAAACTTGAAGTGTACATTAGACAGCTTCGGCAAAGGGAGGTCATGCCTGACAAATCTGTTAGAATTCTTTGAGGATGTAATGAGCAAGTTAGACAAAGGAGAGACAGTGGAGGTGATCTATTTGGATTTTCAAAAGGCCATTGACAAGTTGCCAGATAGGAGGCTGTTAAATAAGAGCCCATGGTGTTAGGGGCAAAGTATGATAGAGGATTGGCTGACTGACAGAAGGCAAAGAGTTGGGATAAAGGGAGCAAGTGACTAACAGAGTTCTGCAGTGGTCTGTGTTAAGACCCCACAACTATTCATGATATATGTTAACAAACTGGACAAAGGAACTAAGGCCTTCATTGCATGTGGGACAGGTATTGTTGGGGGAGTGGGAAGGCTGCAGAAGTTCGTGGGCAAAGAAGCGGCAGATTGAGTATGATGTGGGAAAGCGTGAGGTTATGCACCTTGGTCAGATGAATAGAGGTGTAGACTATTTCCTAAATGGGGAAAGTCTTCATAAATCTGAAGCACAAAGGGACTGGGGACTTCTAGTTTGAATTCTCTTAAGGTTAAAATGCAGGTTCAGTTGGCAATGAGGAAGTAAATGCAATGTCAGCATTCATTTTGAAAAAGCTAGAATACAACAGCAGCAAGGTACTGCTGATACTGTATAAGTCAGACCATACTTGGATTAATGCAATCAGTTTTGGGCCCTGTATCTAGTGAAGGTTGTACCAGCTTTAGAGGGAGTCCATATAATGTTTGCAAGAATGATCCCAGGGATGAATAGCTTGTCATATGAGGAATGGTTGGGGGTTCTGAGTGAGTATTTAATGGAATTTAGAAGGCTGAGGGAAGATCTGATTGAAACTTACCGAATACTGAGAAGCTTGGCTAGGGTGGACATAGAGAAGATGTTTCCACAAGTCGGAAAGACGAGGATCCAAGGGCACAGCCTCGGGGTGAAGGGAGGACCTTTTAGAAATGAGATGAGCAGGACATTTTTCAGCCAGAGGTGGTGAATCTGTGGAACTCATTGTCACAAAAGGTTGTGGAGGCCAATCACTGAGAGTATTTAAGAGAGATAGATAGATTTTTGATTAGTAAAAGGGTTAAAGACATTAATTGTGTGTCTGATGGAGATCTTTCCCATTTGCTGGATTCAACAACAACACTCAAGAAGCTTGATAGCATCCAGGACAATACAGCTTGCAGACTGATTCTGTATTTACTAGCATCCACTCTCTCTGCTCAGTAGCAGCAGTGTGTACTATTGACAAGACACACTGCAGAAAACCACGGCCACTTCCATTTCAAAGGACAAGGGAAGCAGATGTATGGGAACACCAACCCCCTGCAAGTTTCCCTCCAAGATACATGCCATCCTGACTTAGAAATCTATCATGTCTTCAGAGTCACTGGGTCAAAATCCTGGAATTCCCTCCCGAACTGCATTGTGGTCTACTTACAGCACATGGACTGCAGTAGTTCAAAAATGAAGTTCACCACCACCTTCTCAAAAGCAACTAGAGATGGGCTATAAATGTTGTCCCAGGAAGCAATGCTCACATAACATGAATGAATTTAGAAAGAAAGCAGATTAACAAGTTTTCAATGATGGGCAGAAGAGAGGGAGTGAATCCTGGTCAACCAGACCCAAACTGCGGTAGCTGCCATACTGAACATTGAAAGATACCACGTGCTGGATCTATGCCTTGGGTAGTACCCCATAGTATGCATTAGTCTTACTTTGAGGAATGACTAAAAGAAGTAGAAGGACCAGCAAGTACCTCTGACATGATTCATGTGCCCAATTTATTCTTTAAGAATTGAGTACTGGAGTTGACTGCGACTATTTTCAACACAAGAATCACTTAATTGCTTGCAGGGAAGTTCCTACTCAGGAATATTGAAATAACTCCATGAAGGCCAGCATCCCATCACCAAGTCACCTTTATTTATATGTACATAGTACATGACACTGACCCAGCTAGCTCAGAGCCAGCTCTCAGAGTGAACAGAACCCATGACACTCCTGTCTATATCTGTCAGCCAGGGCTCCCTGATTGGACCAGGTTAGTGGCCCCAATCAGGGAACTCATATTGTGAGGTCCACTTGGCTGACCTCGCTCCAATCACTATAAATATATACTCATCTCATTTGATAATCTACTCTGTAATTCATCATAAAATAGTACAAATGGAGAGTTTGTGACAACTGAGAGCTAATTGACACCTAAAGTAACCCTGGATTGCAACAAATTTGCTTCATTTCACATGCACCTGTAATTCTTAGTTGAATTTTCACTTCATAAAATATTCTGTAGAAATGAAAGGTGCAAAATTAACACATTTAAAAATATGATTCAACACTTAAACTTTTCGACATTACTAATATAGCAGGTGATAATTAAATGCACTTCCTGATAATATAAAACTTCACACTTCTAATGCATGACTTTGCCATTGCCTGTTAAATGATTTCACTTCTGAAACATTTATTACTGAGAGACTTGTTCCTTGTCCCTCTAGCTAGTGAGAATCATACGCAGAGGTAACAATGGGCTGCTGAATTATTTTCCGCGGATTCTAATTTTCCAGAATAAAAAACAAATTGATTAAAATTCTGGACATGTGTTCTTCAGGATATTCTGGCTATTTCGGTTTATTTGAACCAATCAGAATATGAAAAACTAGAGATTATGACACACTCAGGAGAATTAGTTAAGTCTTTAAGTTCACAAATAGTTAGTGGGTCAGCATGGGACCCTAAAACTTTTTACCTAATGAGTTCTGATTAGTAACACAGATGCATGTATTTTTATCGTGTCCCACTGAAATTAAAGTGGCAGGAAGAGCCAAACTTACATTTTGCTGAAGAAAGGCACATTTTGTCGACCCTTTTCATCTCGCACTCACCAAGATAAGAATAGCAGGGGAAAATTAACAATAATTAAAAATTTAAATTAACAATCTGTTCCGTTGAAACTCACTATCCTCTTGGGACTCACTGTTCAGTCAAGGATCACTGCCTGGTGAAGGATAACTGCCCAGTCAGGAGTCACTTCTGTGTCAAAGGTCACTCCACTGTTGAGGCTCATTGCTCAGATGAGGATCATTGTTCTGTGAAGGCCCACTGTGTGTTTGGGGCTCACTACCCGGTCAAGAGCTACTGCTCAGTCAGTGGTCATTGACAGGTCTAGGGTCACTTCCCTATCAGAGGTAACTACCCAGTTGGGAATCTCTGCTGGTCAAGGGTCCACTCTCTGGCTGAGGGTCACTGTAGTGATTGTAACAAGGTCAGGCAGCTGGTCCTCATAGAATATGAGTTCCCTGATTGGGGTTGCTAATCTGACTGACATATAAATTTAGGGTGAGTGTTTAGAGATACTGGCACTCTGGTACCTGACTGAATGAGGTAGTACTATAGTCAAGGACTGTTCATGAGTAAACAAAGGGTGACTCAGTGATGGGATGCTGGCCTTTGTGGAGTTATTTCAGTCACTGCTCTGTCAAGGGTCATTGGGTGTTCAAGGATCCCTGCCCAGTCAAGATTCACCGCCCAGTCAGGGGTCACTACCTGGTACTGGATCACTTTCCCTCTGTTTTACTTCATAAGTTCAAAAGTAAAGAATGACCTTCTTGTGGTTTGCCTGTTGAACCTACGGCAGTGAGAGTTAACAGCTCCAGATGACAAACGAATGAATCTAATACACCAGAAACAGAAGCCTAGTCAATTTACTGATTTTTCAGAAGTCTTCCAACCAGAATCATTCATTCTCTCATTCTTATGAGCTTGTGAATTAAGAATGGGAATAGGCTCTTCAGCCTTTACGCCTGCTCTGCCGATCAATAAGATCATGGCTGATTTCTTTGCTGCTTACCCCAAATAACCTTTGACTCACTTGTTAGTGAATAATCTATCTACCTCTGTCTTAAATATATTCATGGATGTGTCTCCATTGATCTCTGGGGAAGAATGTTTCAAAGCCTCATGTCCTTTGAGTGAATAACATTTTCCTCATCTTTGACTTACTTGGGAGACATCTTATTTTTAAATGATGGCCCCTAGTTTTAGATTTTCCCATGAGAGGGGACTAACAGTCAACATCCATCCATCCCTCACAGGATGTTGTCTGACTCAACAATATCACACCCCATTCTTCAAATTCCAATGGGACATGGTCTATTGGACCTTTCTTCATCCCTATGCCAAGTATCTGTCAACAAAACTCCTCTGAACTGCTTCATTTGTACTTACATCCTTTCTTAATAGAATGGAGAACAATACTCTAATGTATAAAAATCATTGTATCAGCTCCCATTTTGAAAATTACAGAGCAATAGAAGTAGGTATGGTTGCTAACATGATCGCTACTATTCTATTTCTTATGTTCCATTAGTATAATTAGCAACATCATTACGAAAGGTTCACAAAGCTAGGTAGTTTTATGTCCCTATAGCTGGAGACAGATTTCTCCTCAAGATACATCACCTTGATGGTCCTCAATGCTAATGCATTGCAAAAAGTGTGCAGAACCCAAAATACATAAAACACGCACATTGCTCTGAATGCACTTGGACATCTTTACACCAAACCTGGGATGGGCGAATCTCTCAGGTTAACATAGATTTTTTTTCTGTTTGCAGTTACAGACTCTACAGCTGGAGCGTGAGATCATCCTAGCCAGTAATTGGAAGATGGCTGAAGACAATCTCAACTTGCAGCCTCAGCTAGACGACAAAAAGCTACATTTGGCAAGGAAATACCAAGAGTTGCAGGAAGTGACTGCAGTTTATGAGGATAAGCGGACAAAGCTAGGTAAGCTACTGCATATGCACATGCCTATCCACATGGGGACACAGACGAACACACATACACGCACAGACATGGAGACACACATATCCACCCACCCACATGGACGGACGGACACACACACACACACACACACACACACACACACACACACACACACACACACACACACACACACACACACACACACACATCCTTTCCTAGGAGTGGTTATAATTTCCTAAAGCCATTATCAATAATTAGTGACATTCACTCTAAAATTGGGTGACAATGAGATAACGTTCAGCCTCTGATTTGGTTTATTGCTACTTTAATCAACCTCCACAGACAATTAATGATACGTATCTAGGGCAGGTTGGACTGGAATGCATGGAATGCAGTCCTCCTGGCTCAGAGATAGGGACATTACCAATACAACACAAGGCTCTGTACTTTAAACATATATGGGGCTTACACCAACATTGTGAGGTTAAGAGTCCCACATTCTAATGACTGAGAGAGCCATTCTAAGCTGATTTGTAATCTTCATTATTTCAACCCCGCCACCAGGCCAGTTATAATACAAATGTTGACCACTCATTGGGAAAGTTGAGATGCTGGGGATATAGACATAAATGAAGATTAACTATGTGAGACAATACAATACTAAAAATTGTCAAATCGTGAGAAAAGGTTATATAAAATTGGCTCGTACTCCCTTGTATTCACATCTAATTAATGTGCTAAAGATAATTAAAGCATTTAACAGGGTCGATTCGGAAAAAAACCTAATGAGCTGAGTCTTAATGTGTTTTTGGCCAAGTGTGAGTTGAAATTTTGGAGGGACTTTCACCAAGAGGCATGGCGAGTTATCTCACCTACTTCTATCAAACTCATCTCTTTAACCATACACTCCACCCCATGATGTCCCTTGTGTCCAATTCTAACTCCCTCTTACCACCCGCCATTCTGAGAACAACTCACCAATGCTTGGATAGACTGGAATTGACAGCAACTCTGGCAGTCACACCATCTTTAAAACTCTAATGTGCAGCCAGAGAAACACTGTCAGCCCGTATATGCCCCACATCTTACCTGACATTTGTCTCAGACATGGCAAACAGGGGGAAATGGTGCCTGCTTTGCAGGCAGGGGCTTGGAGGTGCTGCTGGAAATAAGCCTGGTATCCCTGGTTGAGGGGGCAAAGCTCACAAAGTGATGACAAGTCAATGTGAGGCAGGGATGCTGTGAAAACTCAGGTAGGTTCAGAGTGTTTTGGAGCAAAGAGTCCAGAGATGGAATCTGGTCCACTTCATGAGCTGCGAATCCACAGTGCCCTTGCTGCAGCATTATAATGATTGTTGCCAGTGCAGCCGAAGGTGCCACACTGAAATGCAGAATCATCCTGTGGGTGATGACTGTCAGAGGAGGGCAGATGTTGGATCACAATATTTGGTGGATGTGGAGTATGTATGTGACCAGTCCTTTTGGAGCTGCCCTGTATCCAGGTGTCCAATATCCAACTTGGATGTCCTTTGGAGAAAGTGGTGAGCGGAAGTTGCTGGGTTCCCATTCTGATTTGCATGTCATGAATTCTCACCATCTAGCTGTTTGGTGCATTTGGTAAAATGGGAAGTTGTATATTAAGGAGGTGACTTGTGCCATTAACAAGGCATTTAACTCGTTGCCTTCATGAGAGACTTCCTTCATTATTCAGCCAAAGCATGAAAGATGCTTTGATGTCGAGATGGGTCTTGCTGAACTCTTATCTGATTCTGCCACAAATCCCACTGCAGCCCATGTTGCTCAGACATCCACAGGTTTCTGGCCTTGCTGTCTGATGGATAATCCAGAAATTGGCAGCATAATCTTAAAATTTATAGTTATGCTGTGTAGGAGTGAAATCAATGTACTTTAATTTCCAGAAAAGGCCGGTGGAATTGTGGACTTAGCCTGACTGCAGGAATGCTGGGGCATTTAAAATTTAGAAGAATCAGATCAAAAGATTTTTGTTAGCTAAATGTAAAGGTGGGAGATTAAAGGTGATATAGATATCAACCATAATGGGACTGACTCCTGTGCCTCTGTACTCATTTGATGTTTGGTACCACTTTATAAGGCAGACCAAGCACTGGCTTATGTATGCTTCCATTGCTCAATTTTCCTGGATTAATTCTTGGATTAACAAACCACTGATTTTACTCCAGAAGTTTTAGCTCAAGAGTCAAATATGGCTGACTAGAAAACTCTTCCATGCTTATGACCTGTCAAAGGCATATTGAACAGAATTACAGGTTGACAAGCCATCTCTTTGTTCACATTATGAACTCATTTCCCCATGGCCATCAATTCCTGGAATGGGAATCAAACCCAAAGCAGCTAACTCTGAGACAGAGACTTTACTCACTGCACCCTAATACCACCCTTCAGTATAAGAAGGGATGAAAATATGGGGTTGGAGAAATATTTCATTCAAGTAGATTGTTAACAATAGTGGCAAACAAGAAACTAACAGTTGAAAATATAAAGGGTAAATACCACATGTGTGCATGACTGTTTAAACCACATTGTTACATTACTAGCTCAAGACCCACACTGCCTTGGGTTGCTGTGAGTGAGTCTGATCTTTATCATCTGCATACTTTTATTATGATCACATAAAGTGTGAGTGAATGTCAGACACTTGTAACCACAACTGCATCCTTTGTAAATCATTTCAGATACTGCTGCGTTGGCAGAGTTGTGAGTCACCATTTTGTCAGAAAAATGTAATCTGGCAGTGGGCAGATCTATATAACACTTATTAAACAAAACATGCCATCAGCTTTATCAAACAAAATTGGACATCAAACCACATAAGCAGATATTAATGTAGAGGACCCTGGTCAAAGAGGTAGATTTAAAGGGGAATATTAAAGGAGAAAGTGGAAGCACCACGAGGAATGATATGGGAAGGACCTTCAGAGTTTAGTGCCTTGGTAGCTATAGATGTTGGAGTGGCATGGTGGTTAACACTGCTGCCTCACAGCACCAGGGAACCTGGTTCAATTCCTACTTTAGGCAACTGTCTCTGTGGAGTTTGCACATTCTCCCCTTGTCTATATGGGTTTCCTCTGCCTGCTCTGGTTTCCTCCCACTGTGCTGGTCAGGTGAATTGGCCATGCTAAATTGCCCATATTGTTAGGGATGTGTATTTTAGGTACATTCGACAAGGATAATATGAGGAAATGGATCTGGGTGGGTTACAGTTTGGAGGGTTGGTGGGGACTTGTTGGGCCAAAGGGCTGTTCCATTCTGTAGGTAATCTAATCTAGTCCATAAATTACCTTTTTTTAAAAAAAGTCCAGCATTAGTCTTGTTGGTACATCAAAGACTTCTTAGCATGGAAAAGATTACAAAGATAGTGAGGAGTGAACTGTATCCAGACATCAAAGAGTTCAATTAAAATGGAAATTGTATTTAACACCTGCAGTGGCAGAAAGGAAAAATGCCAACCTGAAGCAGGACCAACAGAATCTGCATTGATACCACATTAAACAATTATTTCTGGCAGCATGAACATTACAGGAAATCACTCAGTGGCTATTTGCAGTTGCCCTGAAGAAAGGGATTATTGGCTTTCTTCTTGAAGCATTGCACTGGGGCTTTGATATACTGAAACCTTGCTAAACCAGTGAGTCAATACCATGTTGTGTGGCTAGAGTCACATTTGACCAGACAGGTAGGTACCGCAGCTTTCCTTCCCGAAAGGGTATTAGTGAACCAAATACAAAAATGGCACAACTTTATGGTCATATGACAGCTTTTTCCTATCTCCAGATTTTTAGAACTGAATCCAAATTGTCAAGTTGCTATGATGGAATTATAGATATGTGAATATATTAATTAGGAGCAGATAGAGGCCACTCTGCCCTGCAGGACCATGCCACCATTCAACACAACACACCTGGTTGTGTTTCAAATTCCGCATTTCCATCTACACCTGAGAACCTATGCTTCTCTTGCCTAACACAAAACTGTCCATTGCAGCTCTATTCTGTTTCCTTAGTATTATTTCTCAGAAGATTGAGTTTTACAAAGTTCCTCTCTTCCTGCCACCTCCTGATGTTCCTTGGCAAAGAGAGAAGCAAAATATTTGTTCACTTCATCCACCATTTCTATATTATCAAGTACTTTATTAACTCCTAATCCCCACCCTCTAAAGGATCTATACTTAATGTATTTACTCTTTTCCTTTTTAGATAATCCTGCTGTCCATTTTTACATTCCTCAGTAGCTTCCTCTCATATACTCTATTTTCTTTCTCCTCATTAACCTTCCACTACTTCCTGCTGCTGTTTCTTATATGCTGGCCAATCATCTGAGCTGACACTTATGGAATAACACATGCAATAGAGAAGCAGTCACAGGCATTTAAGAGATATTTCAGAATACTCAGACTAAGTATATTCCAAATAGAATGAAAAATGTGCCTTTTTTAAAGTTTTTTTAAAGTTTTACTGCTTTTCTTAACTCTTTAGTTAACCACAGTGGGTTTGTCCTCTCTATGGATTTTTAAAATTCTATTTGGAATATACATTTTGTGAGTATTCTGAAATATCCCATAAATGCCTGTGACTGTTTCTGTAATTGTCTTTCCTCTCATCTAGTATCTCAGTTCACTTCAACTAGCTCAGCTTTGAAGCCCTTATTTATGTTTAACAGACTAGTTTTAGACCCACTCTTCCTCCTTCAAACTGGATGTAAAATTCAATTTACATTGCTGCTGCTTAGGTGTGCCCTTACTCTGAGATCATCGAGTAATCCTACCATATTACTCAATGCCAAGTCTAGCATCAACTGTTCTCTGGCTGGCTCCATTATGTACTGCTTTAAGGAAAACTACATTGAGAGCATTCTATCAACCCTTTATCCTGGCTGCTATTCCAATCTGATTTTTCCAGTTTATATGTAAAATAAAATTGACCATAATTATTGCCATCTCTTTGTCACAAGAATTCAATATTTCTTCTGAGAAATATTGTGCTTACTGTAAGTGGCTTGTGAATACTCCCACCAGTGACTTCTCTCCCCTACTATTTCTCATCTCCACCCAAACAGTCCTGATATCCTGAACCAAGAATATTTCTAATTGTTGCACCAACACCTCCTTTGATGAACTGTGCTACCACTCCCCGTTTAGCTGGCTTCCTATTCTATTTGGATGTCACATATTGCCCATTCAGGGTGAGATCCTTGTCATCATGCAACTACATCTTTGTCATGGCTATCCGATCAGGTTAATTTACTTCCACCTGCGTTATCAACTTGTTTTTGTTATAATTGCTTTACATGCTCAAATTCAGCCTTTAGTTTTGTCCTTTTTCAATCTTTGTAACACCTAGCCTTGATTGTTGGTGTATTCTTAGGTTTTCCTACCATTCCATGAACTTCTTTTCCCATATGACTACTTTGCCCTCCTGCCTCCACTCTGTCCTTTATTTATTACATCTGCCTTATTTTATTTTAATGTACAGGGTACCCAGGTTTGAATCCCACCCTGGCAGATGGTGGAATCTGAATTCAATAAAAATTTGGAAATAAGAATTAGTGATGACCATGACTGTCAGGAAAAACCCCATTTAGTTCACTAATATCGTTTAGGGGAAGAAACTGCTGACTTTACCTGGTCTGGCCTACATATGATCCAGAACCACTGGAAAATGGTGCCCTCTGGCCTGCCCAGTGACACCTATGTTCGGTGGTATAGATCTCAGTACTGGTGCAAATGCCCCATGAACATGAAAACCATTCTCCCTCACAAGTCCTCTTTCTTAGCTCTACCTATGTCTTTGGTACTGACATGGATTACAATAACTGGATTGTCCCCTTCCTGCTATAAGTTCATCTCCAACCCAGAGGAGATATCCAGAACCCTAGTACCAGGCAGATAACATAACTTCCCAGACTCTCAGTCTTTGCTGCAGGGAACAATATCTATCCCTCTCATGACACAGTCCTTTTACATTCCTTTTCACTTGCCCTGAGTAAATGGCTTACTATACCATGGTACCATAGCCAGTTATCTCTTCCAGGTCCCTGCCCTCATTCTCATCCAACAGGCTCAACCTTGCTGGACAATCTCAAAGGCTAAAGTTCCTGTACTCCTGCCCTTTGAGTCCCCTTAACTCCTTCACTCACAGCCACACTCTGACCATTGACCAAATCAATTTATCTAACCTGAGGGGTGTGACTGCCTTTTGGAATAAAGAGTCCAGCTAACTGTCCCTCCTCTCTAATATGTCACAAGCTCAGATTTGAGCATACTGATTCTAAACAGGATTTGGAGGTGCCGGTGTTGGACTGGGGTGTACAAAGTTAAAAATCACACAACACCAGGTTATAGTCCAACAGGTTTAATTGGAAACGACGCACCTTCATCAGCTGGTAGTCACCAAAAGCTAGTGCTTCCAATTAAACCTGCTGGACTATAACCTGGTGCTGTGTGGATTCTAAACAGAAGTTCCTATGGCTGTAGGCACTTACAACCAATGTGTTTACCATGGATTACACCAGCACTTGGAAATGTTCACATCCTGCAGTCAAAGCACATCACCTGCCCTGCCATCCCCTATGGTGGGATAAATAATTAAAACCTTAAGCTAATTTATAATTAATAAATTCTACACTTCCCAGTCAGATTGGTACAGCCAGTATATCTTCACAATGTTAATCTTCTTCTTTACAGTCCCTCAGGTTGGAGGACAACTTGCTTCCACTTCAAGTCAGGGGTTGGGGCGGGGGGGGGGGGGGGGGGGGGGTGTAGGATTCTGTGGTGACTGAATAGACCGTCATAGAGCCAGAGCCTCTGCTACAGAGGGAATGGGTGATGGATGAGGTGTATGAGTAGGACAGTCTAGATTCTGCATGCTCTTTAAACTACTTGCCCTACGTGCCACACTTGGTGACACTCAAAGTGATTGACATCTTGACAGGTGCACCTTCTCCAGTTTGTGTTATGGCCGGATTGACTGCTCAAAATGATGTATTTATGAAAAATGGACAATAAGTGGATAAGAAATTGAGACAAGCCTTGGCCAAGAGTGACTTTGCTCAAAGACTCTGGAGTAAACAAGCTGCAGAATCCAGACAGGCTACAGCTACATACAGACAGTAACCCACTGACCGAGCAGTTACAGACAGTAACCAACTGACCCAGCAGCTACAGACAGACAGTATGCACCTGATCCAGCAGCTGCAGACAGACAGTATGCACCTGACCCAGCAGCTACAGACAATACAATATACACCTGAAGGCCAACCCCAGGATAATCAGAAACTTCAAGTTGTTTACTCGACACAGCGGTGCCTCACACCCATATTTGGAGAGAATGCCTCCAAATAAACTTGGACTTTAACCTGGTGTTGTGTGATTTTTGACTTTGTCCATCCCAGTCAAACACTGGCTCCACCAAATCATTATTTGGAGAGGGCTACCTGACCTACACGAGCCCAACATCTCAATGATTGGATGCTGAAGGACCACTCTGCCATTGACATGTCAATACCTAATTGGGTCCAGTCGTTCAAGCCCTGATCAATCTATTGGTGAATATCGAAGACTGTCCCAAAAGGACACAGAGACTCCTAAGGCTATGAATTGCCACAAAATACCCTCAGTGCGATAACTCGAAACCAATCACTGAGAAGAGAAGATACTCCTGAGACCACCGGGAGAACACCAGACGATCATCACTCCGTGGATCAAGGCCAAGATCTAGTGAAGTGGGATATCATCATCCAGAATTAAGTTAAAGCACAAGATATTTGATTAGATTTATAGTATAAATTGTTATTTTGTATTGTATAATATTTAGATGAGATTAGATTACTTACAGTGTGGAAACAGGTCCTTCGGCCCAACAAGTCCACACCGACCCGCCGAAGCGCAACCCACCCAGACCCCATTCCCCTACATTGACCCCTGCCCCTAACACTACAGGCAATTTAGCATGGCCAATTCACCTAACCTGCCCATTTTTGGACTGTGGGAGGAAACCGGAGCACCCGGAGGAAACCCACGCAGACATGGGGAGAATGTGCAAACTCCACACAGTCAGTTGCCTGAGGTGAGAATTGAACCTGGGTCTCTGGAAATATTAGTAGTGTTAAATAAATAAATAAAAGGAGCAGCACGGTGGCTCACAGCGCCAGGGACCTGGGTTCGATTCCAGCCTCGGGCGACTGTCTGTATGGAGTTTGCACATTCTCCCCGTGTCTGCATGGGTTTCCTCCAGGTGCTCCGCTTTCCTCCCACAATCTAAAGATGTACAGGTCAGGTGAATTGCCCATGCTAAATTGCCCGTAGTGTTCAGGGATGTGTAGGTTAAGTGCATTAGTCAGGGGTAAGTGTCGAGTAAAAGGGGAGGGGAATGGGTTTGGGTGGGGTACTCTTAGGAGGGTCAGTGTGGGCTTCTTGGGCCGAAGGGCCTGTTTCCACACTGTAGGGATTCTTTGATTATCTTTTTTATTATTATTATTAAGCGTAAACTCACAATTTCTTTGCTAGCTGAAGAGTTAAATACACTGTCTGGCAGGCAGAACAGCGTGTTCAAGAGCAAGCAATTCCCATGTGTTGGTGGAGATGTTGCATTTGTTTAGGAAGACTTTTAAGGTGTCTTTGTAATGTTGCCTCTGCCTGCCTTGTGATCGCTTACCATTGCGGAGCTCAGAGTTGTGCATTTATTTAGGGGCTCCTGTGTTGGGGGTGCGAACAATGTCTCCCACCCAATCCAATTGATCATGCGTGGTCAGTGTCTCAATACTGGGGACACCGGCCTGGGAGAGAACCCTCATGTTGGTTTGTCACTCCTGCCAGTGGGTTTGCTGGATTTCTGAAGGCAGCACTGGTGATAACTGTTCAGGAAATAAAGAGCTTACAATTACTAATAGTTATAGGTGGTTACATGCTGTTAAAAGAATGACCCTTTTTCAAATCTGTAATACATCACACTCCCTAACATGAAGCAATCAACCCACAACTTTCCAGAGACATCACTGTTTGTTTTTCTCCAATCAGGTGGTCATCAGAAGCTGCAGCTTTGAACTCAAGCTCCCCCCTAGGCCTGGAACTCAATTTATTGTCTGCTTCATTCCTTTCCTGTTGCTGTCTTGAAACTAAAGTGTTTCAGTTTGAATGAGCATTCTCTGGATTATTTATCCCGGTCTCTAGATTATTGTCTAGTGACATAACCATTGCCCTACTTCTCCATTAATTCAATACCCCACTTCCACGATCCGCTCGGTGGTTTCGGAAAGATGCTTGCCTCTTATCGGTCCTCATTTGTTACCTGGCACACTCCAGCAGGTGACTGTCAAATTATCAGTCAACTCAGTTCACCCAAAACTCAAGATAAAATTGACTCACTTCGTGTGGTTGAGGAACTAAGATGGAAACAAACTGGCAACAACAAGCCCACATTGATTTGATGGTTTGGCACTTGACAGAGGCTGCTAACTCCTGGTAACAGCCACATGCCACCTCGGAGGTAACTGTGAAGTTCGCAGATGGTGCCATGGAACAGATGGGTAATGTCAGAGAAGCAGATGGCAGTCGTGGTGGAGCTCATTTCATGGTCACTAGGTAGGATTTCCCCCGAGTATTGTTCATGTAGAGAAGTACATCCTCATTATCTCCTCATTACAGAAGCTCTGCCCTGTGACTACTCCCATCTGCTCTGGTCCCAGCTGGAGATGTGGGACCTCCCCATAAGTGTTGGTAAGCAGGCATACAGCTGTTCACAGAACGTATGCAGGACTGGAAATTAGGTGAACAGTAGTAAAGCCATAAAGTAATAAAGCCAAATTCTAAATAAAGTTCTGCAGGAATATTTCTCAATTTTAAAATCACTATTATTCTGAATTGTGTTAGTTACTGAAATGGTTGTTAGATATTTTCTTCCGTAGGCTGATTGATCCTTCAAAACTTCATTTTTATAAAGAGTTCTTCAGAATCTTCGAATGTTCCAAGATAAGTTTATAGCCATTAAAGTGCTTTAGAAGCCCAGCAAGGTCTCTCAAAGAGTAACAAGACTTGATACTTTGTTCTGGTCATCAAAGGGATCTTTCAAATCCGTCTGATGAAACTTAGAAGCTTTGGTTTAACATCTCGTCAGGGAGAGAGAGTGTAGAATTCCCCAACCCCTGTGGTTGAAGTGTCAGCTTAGATTATGTGCTCAAGTCCTGCAGTGCAGCTGAAACCCATGATTTTCTCAGTTAAATATGAGAGCACTATTATTACAGAAACATCACTCAAACATGATTTGTATTCTCCAAAAGTTCTAAATATTTGATTAGAGATTGAGCTAGCTAAGCTAAGAGCCTTAATAAACATTGAGAAATTGCAGAATGTGTAAAGAAAATTGTTAAAACCAATAAACCCATTTCTTTTTATGCTAGATCAACTCCTGGTTGCTTATCATATTCATATTTAGCTAACTACTTGCATCCTCTCCTACCTGGCAAACGTATGTACTGGCTTATCACCCACATTCTCACAAACCATCTACTCATGTTTAACCCTACTCACTTATTTCCAAGGCATCTGAGTCACATATTTCACCAATCTTTCATACACCTTCTTTAGCTTTCATGTATTTTAATATAACCCAATCCAATGAAATTCTCCTACAATAATCTGTATATAATAATTTATTTTTGGGATTTTTCTATGAGCACATTTATTGTAACTTTTGCCTACTTAACAACAGAGACTTTGAGCCTAATTTTAACTCAGTAAAAGGATGGGTTTTGAGTGAATTAAAAAGCAATTTACTAGTTTTAAGAATATGAATGGGTGCAAGATTCAAGGTTAATTTTCTTTCCTCAGAGTAATTTTATGAATATCGTTGTGATTATTTATCTTGATCAGTGCAATTTTATTGTATGCAAATGCCTTGCTTGTGATGCTGTCAACCGGCACTGTTAACCACATGAATGTGAAACTGCAATACTGACAGGTTGCTTTTTGTCTTTAACTGTGGTCACTGTGATAGATCCTGAGAGTATTTGAATGGCTATATACGTTTACCAGCGCTTTAAACAGATGAGTATTGGAGTTCTGTTCTCAACAACATTTTGAGCAGTTGAAAATGTGTTGCTGGTTAAAGCACAGCAGGTCAGGCAGCATCCAAGGAATAGGAAATTCGACGTTTCAGGCATAAGCCCTTCATCAGGAATTCTGATTCCTGATGAAGGGCTTATGTCCGAAACGTCGAATTTCCTATTCCTTGGATGCTGCCTGACCTGCTGTGCTTTAACCAGCAACACATTTTCAACTGTGATCTCCAGCATCTGCAGACCTCATTTTTTACCCGAACATTTTGAGCAGATCAATTTAAAATACCAGTTTTGGTTAAAATCAGTGAATGGAACACCGTAAAAGCATTTTTTGCTGCATTAATATTCTGAGCATGCATTTTTGGGAAAGAAGATGGGACTATACAATAATGTTCATTTGGGCTTGTATCCAATATTGACACTTACAGATCAATTATATATGAAAAGGTTAAAGAAAACTGCGGAACCTTTCCAGAAGAGTGATTTAAATTAAGTTTTTAAAATCTGTGAAATACAGAATGCATGTGGCATGTTGTTAGAATGGATTTAAAGAGCTAACATCTTCTCTTCCTAATGGGGTAACGAGTGACTGGATGGTCCAAGCCATCACTGTTATTGCTGTGAAACCACCAATATCCCAAACTGAAGCAACATTTCTGCCAGTTTATCCCTCAATTTTCTGTGAGTAGTTGTCTGTCTCTCCATGAACAATCCCTTTCTTATCTATGCCTGTTAAATAGCCATATAAGACAAAAATTGAGAATTTAAATGTGGCAGAAAACAAATAAGCTTTGCCAGTAAGAGGCCACTTACCAACCAAGCAGCACTCTCCTGCCATGCAGTATACCCATCTCTCCATTTGCGTTGGTATTTCTTGTGAACTTTCTGGGGGAGACTGCAAGACAGAGAGCTTCAACAAATGGTGCAATTTTTCCATAATATGAAAGTTCTGTACTGCCAAATGACTAATTGAAGATCAGCTATGATCTGATCAAATTGCTGAGCAGGTATGGAGGCCAAATAGCCTAACCTTGTTCCTAGCGTGTATGTTTGTACAATTGATTGAGTGGAAGATGGAGTGTGAGGTTTTTAGTGACTGTTCATGCCATGTGCTGATTCTTAATGTTCAAATAATCTTGAAAGTGGGTGTGAAATTGTAGGTCAACTCAGAAACATCAGGTCAGTCACTGGGTATTGACAGACCCTGGTGGAATTTGTCTAAAGGACCTTCTTTTGAGGAATTTCAGGATATGTTACTCTACTGATGTGTGACTGAGACTGGTTTATGTCTTCACAGCTGCCTACCTGGAAAGATACAGCCCGAAGACTGCCTTGGAGATCCTGCAGAGAGAGGCTGTCAAAACTGAAGAGGAATCTGAGGTGAGGCTTTAACAAAACTAATAGCACACCAAGCTCCTTTCTAATGGATCGTCACCCAACCTCAACATGCAAACCTGAAAAGCAGTGACACTGATGGACATTGTGCAGTAAAATTACTACTCAAGTACCACACTACCTGCATATTTTGTTCTTTTAATATCTACTTCAAATGAGTTTATTGATGTGGTGTATAAAGGGATCATTAGGAGAGTGCAGTAAAGGCACAATCCAAAAAGTCATGTTCTCATTGACAGGCAGAGCAGGTCTGAGGGGATGAAGGGCTTACACCTACTCCTTATTCAAATCTTTGCATGTTTATAAATTCTACCTAAAGAGAGAGCTAAGAAGAGCCAAAAGGGGACATGAGAAGTCATTGGCGGAAAGGATCAAGGAAAACCCTAAAGCTTTCTATATCAGGAATAAAAGAATGACTAGAGTAAGATTAGGGCCAATAAAGCATAGTCGAGGGAAGTTGTGCATGGAATCAGTGAGATAGGGGAAGCACTAAATGAATATTTTTCGTCAGTATTCACACAAGAAAAAGACAATGTTGTCAAGGAGAATAGGGCTCTGGCCCGAAACATTGAATTTCCTGTTCCTTGGATGCTGCCTAACCTGCTGTGCTTTAACCAGCAACACATTTTCAGCTACTGCGATATAGGCTACTAGACTAGACAGAATTGAGGTGCATAAGGAGGAGGTGTTCGCAATTCTGGAAAGTGTAAAAATAGATACATCCCCTCGGTCTGATGGGATTTATCCTATGATTCTCTGGGAAGACAGGGAGGAGATTGCTGAGCCTTTGGCTTTAATCTTTATGTCGTCATTGTCTACAGGAATAGTGCCAAAAGACTGGAGGATAGCAAATGTTGTCCCCTTGTTCAAGAAGAGGGGTAGAGACAACCCTGGAAATTATAGACCTGTGAGCCTTACTTCGGTTTTGGGTAAAATGTTGGAAAGGATTATAAGCGATAGGAGTTATAATCATCTAGAAAGGAATGAGTTGAGTAGCGATAGTCAACATGATTTTGTGAAGGGTAGGTCGTGCCTTTCAAACCTTATTGAGCTCTTTGAGAAGGTGACCAAACAGGTAGATGAGGGTAAAGCAGTTGATGTGGTGTATATGGATTTCAGTCTTCCCCACAGTATATTATTGCACAAAATACGGAGGCATGGAATTGAGGATGATTTAGTGGTTTGGATCAGAAATTGGCCAGCTGAAAGAAGACAGAGGGTGGTGGTTGATGGGCAATATTCATCCTGGAGTTCAGTTACTAGTGGGGTTCCACAAGGATCTGTTTTGGGTCCACTGTTGCTTGTCATTTATATAAATGACCCGGATGAGAGCATAGAAGGATGGGTTAGTAAATTTGTGGATGACTCCAAGGTCAGTAGAGTTGTGGATAGTGACAAAAGATGTTGTAGGTTTCAGAGGGGCATAGGTAAGCTGCAGAGCTGGGCTGAGAGGTGGTAAATGGAGTTTAATTTTTTTTTTAGACTTACAGAGTGGAAACAAGCCCTTCGGCCCAACAAGTCCACACCGACCCGCCGAAGCGCAACCCACCCATACCCCTACATTTACCCCTTACCTAACGCTACGGGCAATTTAGCATGGCCAATTCACCTGACCCGCACATCTTTGGACAGTGGGAGGAAACCGGAGCACCCGGAGGAAACCCACGCAGACACGGGGAGAACGTGCAAACTCCACACAGTCAGTCGCCTGAGTCGGGAATTGAACCCGGGTCTCAGGCGCTGTGAGGCAGCAGTGCTAACCACTGTGCCACCGTGCCGCCCAGTTTGTGCCACCGTGCCGCCCAGTAATGTAGAAACGTGAGCTGATTCATTTTGGTAGTGTGGATGAGCAGAGAAATCTCGGTTTCCATGTATATAGATCCTTGAAAGTTACCACCCAGATTGACAGGGTTGTTAAGAAGGCATATGGTGTGTTAGCTTTTATTAGCAGAGGGATTGAGTTTCAGAACCATGAGGTCATGCTGCAGCTGTACAAAACCCTCTGGTGCGGCCACATTTGGAGTATTGCATACAGTTCCGGTCACTGCATTATAGGAAGAATGTAGAAGCTTTGGAAAGGGTTCAGAGGAGATTTACTGGTATGGAGAGAAGGTCTTACAAGGAAAAGCTGAGGGACTTGAGGCTGTTTTTGTTAGAAAGAAGAAGGTTGAGAGGTGACTTAATTGAGACATATAAGATTATCAGAGGGTTAGATAAGTTGGACAGTGACAGCCTTTCTCCTTGAATGGCAATAGCTAGCGTGAGGGGGCATAGCTTTAAATTGAGGGGCGATAGATACAGGACAAATGGCAGATGTAGTTTCTTTACTCAGAGAGTAGTGGGGGGGGGGGGGGTGTGTGGGGGAGGTGAAAAACACTGCCTGCAATAGTAGTAGACTCACCAACTTTAAGGGCATTTAAATGGTCATTGGATAGGCATGTGGACGAGAATGAATGGGTTTCAGATTGCTTTCACAGATCGGCGCAACATCAAGGCCCAAAGGGCCTGTACTGTGCTGTAATGGTCTATGTTCTATGTTCTGTGTTCTACGACAAGCTGTCAGCATTAGAAATGCAAGTTCCTTCAAAGATAAACCAGAACAGCTCAACTTAATTGATTTGGAAATGCCGGTGTTAGATTGGGGTGTACAAAGTTAAGAATCACACAACACCAGGTTATAGTCCAACAGGTTTAATTGGAAGCACACTAGTTTTTGGAGTGTCGCTCCTTCATCAGGTGGTAGTGGAGGGCTCAATCCTAACACACAGACTTTATAGCAAAAGATTTACAGTGTGATGTAACTGAAATTATACATTGAGAAATGGATTGTCTGTTAAACCTTTCATCTGTTAGAATACCCTGACAGTTTCACTTCTTTCATGTGTAAATCACAAACCCTTTGTTTTTAAAAATTGCATTCTCAGGTTAGCTGTTAACAATGGTGATAGCTAGACAATATTTTGAAGATGTTGGCCCCCTGTGTTCTCTGTCTATACCATGATGCTTAGATTGATTCTAATCTAAAAAGTGAGATAACGGAGTTTTACATGAATTCATGCAGTTTTTGAGCAAAGTACAATGTCACCCTGCAAGTACAAATTCACCCCACAAAATATATGCATGCATGTGTGTCTTTGTCTGTCTGTGTATGTGTGTGTGTGTCTGTCTGAGTTGGGGGTTGTGAGTGTGAGAAAGTGTATGTGTGTGTGTAGTGAGTGCAGAGTGTCTTAAGTCTGTGAGGGGATGCATGTGTGAGTGTGGGAATGTGTGTGTCTGTAAGGGTGTGTGTGGGTGTCTGTGTGCACGTCTGTGTATATGTGTGTCCGTGTGTATGTGTGTATAGGAGTGCCTGTGTGTGTGAGAAAGTGTGTGTGTAGGAGTATCTATGTGTGTGTATAGTGCAATGGTGGTCACCTGTAATGTGACATGAACCCAAGGTCCCGGTTGAAGCCCTCCCTATGAGTACCGAACTTAGCTATCAGCCTCTGCTCGGCCACATTTTGCTGCTGCCTGTCCCGAAGTCCGCCTTGGAGGATGGTCACCCGAAGCTCCGAGGTCGAATGTCCTGGACCACTGAAGTGTTCCCTAACTAGGAGAGAACACTCCTGTCTGTTGATTGTTGTGCGGTGCCCATTCATCCGTTGTCGTAGCCTTTGCTCGATTTCCCCAATGTACCATGCCTCCGGGCACCTACCACCTGATGAAGGACCGACACTCTGAAAGCTAGTGTGCTTCCAATTAAACCTGTTGGACTATAATCTGGTGTTGTGTGATTTTCAACTTAATAGAAAGCTTATTGAACTTTAGTTTAAGAATTGTTTCAATGGGCTTTCTCCCTTCCTGGGATTGTCAAGGGTAACATTTGAACCCTTCCTAATAGTTAATTAGAGGAAGTTTCAGATGTTGGATTGCAGAGTGATACTTCAGTAACAGTGGAGTTATTTAGAGAGTGCTGGTGAGTATGAGCTGGTGCTACTAGTAATTACATGGAAACTAATCCTGTGCTCTGAAATGATGGTGCTGATATTATATTTTGTAATATATTGTGATCTATATTTTGATATTACACTTAGTTCCTATTTAGAAGTAATGTAATTCATGGGTCATTTCTCTGTTTTAATTTGTTGGAGTATGTGATGAATAATTAGCAGGTTTTGGTCTACCTATGACTACATTACACTCAAAATTTCTTATTTTTAGTTCAGTTCCTGTATTTGAAATAACATATTGTGGATTGCTTTGTTGTCAGTCCAACTCATGCCCTTTTGTGATTCTGTTATTAAACAAGCTACATGAGCTTTCTGTACCTCCAAGGCTCTGGCCCCATATTGGGAGTCTAGTCATATCCATCTCCCATTCCAGTTTTTCTGATGTCAGTAGGCAGCTATAGTTAGCTTTACTTTCACAAACAAGGTCTGTTTTCTCTGTGAAACTCCTCCACTCTGTCTTGGTGACTCTGACCCCCTTTTTGAGACTTTGATGAGACTGAACAAAAAAATATTGTACTGAATGTGTTTGCCAAATGTGGAAAGCTAGTCTTTTGTTGATCCATATGCATTAAGATTTTAATAAAACAGGTAAGCTCTTCAATAATGATCTGTACAAAGCTGGACATTGTCAATTTGATGACAAGTGATATAGAAATCCCAGGATGATTCACGACAGCTGGTTTGAGGAGGAGTTGTGAGTCTCACCTGCTCTGGGTGAGAGACCCTGTTGAATATTCATGTACTGAACAGTACAAAAGGAAAGATATCTGAATCCCTAGGAAATAATTAAATGAGCTGAGTAGATGTGGGAAAGCAGGAGGGGTGAGGATGTAATATTGATCCTGCCCTCGCACAACAGATACCGGTGAAAAACTTCCATCATGCCTCATAACACATGATGCTCTCTCCATGCAGCCATGATGCCAGTGAACATGGCAACCACTTTTTACACAATGATACCCAAACAAACGTCTAGTTAATTTGTTTCTTGTTGATGCTGCTTGAGGGAGAATTGTTGACAAGAGATGTCAGGGGAATACTCTGCTTTCAAACCATGGTTTAGAAAATTTAACAGCTTCTGAACAGAGCCCAGATTTAAAAATCATCCAAGTATAGCAGCTTTATCAGACTTAACTCAATGTCAGAAGGTTGTGGGTTCACTGCAGGATTTAATCATTTAGCAGAGCAGCTGAGCCTTCTGTCCAGAATTTATTTTCCAACAAAACCATTGAGAAGTGATTAACAGATCATCCCTCTCATTACTGCTTGTGGAATCTGACTGTATACAAATTGGCTATTGCTTGCTTACATCACATTGGTTATAAACCATTCTAGGGTGTTGTGAAGATTTGAGAGGCTTTGTATCCATGCAAGTTAATTAATTTTCTGATAATATGGCAGTCTGTCTGTTCTGTCTGAGACCATAAGGAAGGTTGTCAAAGGATACAGCAGGATATAGATTACTTGGCAGGTTGGACAGAGAAAGTGTGAAGTGATGCATTTTGGGAGGTCAAATGCAAGAGGTAAGTGTGCGGTAAATGGCAGGACCCTTAGGAGCATTGATATACAGAGAGAACTTAGTGTACAAGTCCATAGTTCCCTGACAGTAACAACACAAGTGGATAAGATGGTAAAGAAGGCATTCGACATGCGTGTCTTCATTAATCAGGGCACTGAATATAAAAGTTGGCAAATCATGTTGCAGCTGTATAAAACTTTAGTTTGACCAGATTTGGAATATTGTATACAGTTCTGGTTGCTACACTACAGGAAGAATGTGGAGTCTTTGGAGAGGCAGCAAAAGATGTTTACCAGGATTTTTAAAAAAATTCATTCATGGTATGTGAGTGCTGCTGGCAGGCCAGTGTTTATTACCTTAACCTAGTTGTCCTTGAGAAGGTGCTGGTGAGCTGCTTTCTTCAATCACGGCAGTCTGGTTGACCCATAATGCCATTAGGGAGGGAATGCCAGGATTCTGAACTAGTGGTAGTGAAGGAACAGCAATGTATTTCCAAATCAGTATGGTGAGTGGCTTGGAGGGAAACTTTAAGGTGGTGCTGTTCCCATCTATCTGCTACCCTTGCCCTTCTAGATGGAAGTGGTGATGAGTTTGGAAGGTGCTTTTTGAGGATCTTAGGTGAATTTCTGCAGTGTGTCTTGTTGATAGAACATAGTGCTGCTACTGAGTGTTTGTAGTGGAGGGAGTGGATGTTTGTGGATGTGGTGCCAATCAAGCAGACAGCTTTGTCTTGGAATGTTGTTGGATCTGCATCCATCCAGGCAAGCGGGGAGTATTCCATCACACTCTTGACTTGTGCCCTGTAGATGATGGGCAGTTTTTGGGGAATCGGGAGGTGAATTACATGCTAAAGTATTCCTAGTCTCTGACCTGCTCTTGTAGCCACTGTGTTTATGTGGTGAGTCCAACTGATTTGCTGGTCAATGTCAGCCCCAAGAATGTTGATAGTTGGGCATTCAGTGACGGTAACACCATTGAAAGTAAAGGGGCTGCGGTGAGATTGATTCTTATTGGTGATGGTCATATCGTGGCCATGTTGCCTGGATTGGAGTATATTAGCTTTAAGGAGAGGTTGCACAAAGAGTGTGGAGGCTGAGAGATGACCTGATAGAAGTACATAAAATTATGAGGTGTGAATATTGTGGATATTTGGAGTCTTTTTCCGAGGATGGAAATGTCAAATACCAGAAAGTATACGTTTAAGATAAACAGGGAAAAGTTTACGGGAGATCTGTGAGGAAATGGTTTTTACATAGAAGATGGTAAATGCCTGGAATGTGTTGCCAGGTGAGGTGAGAATATAATGATCTTATTTTTTGACATTGTACTTTAGGAAGGATTTTAAAGTCATGAAGATGGTAAACAGATTATCCATTGAGATCATACTGTGGGTGATAGGGTTTATTTATCAGCAATCATTGGGCCTTTCTGTTACAACTAAGAAAATTATGGAAATGATGAAAATTGTGCTGAGTTTTACTCAGGGGAAAGTTTTTCCATCAGTGGTAAGTCAGGAACTGAACAAAACACCAAAAGACTGTAGAGAAAGTCTGGGATAAATATTTTTATGCAGCTGTTCGTTAAGTTTTGAAATAATCTACATGAACAATGGTGGAGACAAAGTTCATGAAGTGTTTTTAAGAAGGAAAGTGGATTTTGTTTTAAAAAGAAATGTTTGTGAAGCTATGCAAGGTAACATGTGAGACATATACACATATCCAAAATACCTAATGTAGGAGATGCTGTCTTCCACCAAACATTGGAATTTATCAAATGCAACTATGGAGTTAACCAGTGATTCAGATCAATTTAACCTACCATATGGCCATCAAATCCACATTACTAACTCATCTTGAAACAACCAAGTGCTTCCCAAATGTTTGAGAGTGACAAAATACAGTGCTGATAAGAAGATGGTTTCACTTTCTAAAGACAGCCAGTTATTCAAAGAATGAGCTGTGTTTTGTGGGACCAGTCATTCAGTGACAAGACCCCCAGGAGAAAAGATTACGCTAGCTTATTTTCTCTGTAATGAACTGCCTCTTTAAAGCATTGTCCTTCCATCTTTGAGTCAAACAGCAAGTGCTCAAGCAACAGCAAGGAATTCATGGATTTCTTTATCAGCATGAACCTCATCTCCAGCTTGAACCAGAATCCCTGACCTAGCCCATCCGTCTCTTTCTCTTACCTTGTATTTTCCCATACCACCTTCCCTATGCTCTCTCCAGCTTAGTTCTTTGATTTTATTTTGATTTGATTTGTTATTGTCACATATTCCTCAGTACAGTGAAAGTATTGTTTTGCGTGCAGTACAGGCAGATCATACTATACAAAGTGCATTAGGGTGATAGAATAAAGCAATGAATCGCTTTACGGCTGCAGAGGAAATGCACAAAGGTTGAGTTCAACCTGAAACTGAAAATTTGAGAGGTCCATTCAGGAGTCTAATAACAGTAGGGAAGAAACCATTCTTGAATCTGTTGGTATATGTGTTTAAGCTTTTGTATCTTCTGCGCGATGGAAGGGGTTGAAAGAGATGGTTGATGGGAGGGTCTTTTGATGATGTCAGCTGCCTTTCTGAGGCATTGAGAGGTATAGGTGGAGTAAAAGGATGGAAGGTTGTGTTATGTGATGGACTGGGCTGTGTTCTCAACTCTCTCTGGTTTCTTACGGTTTCTTACTGAGCAGAGCAGTTGGCAAACCAAGTTGTGATGCATTCGGTGATAATCCTTCTATGGTGCATCTATAAAAAGTGATTAGTGTCATTACAGATGGGCCAAATTTCCTTAGCCTCTCGAGGAAGTCGAAGGGTTGTTGTGCTTTCTTGACCGTCACATCCATGTGGGTGGACCAGGACAGATTGTTGATGATTATCACTCCTAGGAACTTAACGGTTTTAACCATCACACCTCAGCACCACTGATGTAGACATGGGTGTGCCCTCCACATTACTTCTTGAAGTCAGTGAGCAGGTCTTTCATTTTCCTGACATTGAAGGAGAGATTATTATCTTTACACCATGACACCAAGCACTCTATCTCTTCAATGTCTTCTGTCTTGTCATTGTTTGAGATCCGGCCTATAATGGTCATGCTGTCAGCGAGCTTGTAGATGGAGTTAGGATGGAATTTGGCCACATAGTCATGAGTGTGGTCAATTGTGGGAGCCTAATATAGGTATCCTTGTTATCCAGTTGCTCCATGTAAGGCTGGGAGATGGCTTCTTCTGTGGAGTTGTTGCGACAATAGATGATTTGCAAGGGATTGGGGCAGGCTGGGAGGTTAGAGATGATGTGAGCTATGTCTAACCTCTCAAAGCAATTCATAATGACAGAGGTCATATCCACTGGGTGGTAGTCATTGAGACTGCATGTGTTTTCTTTGGTACCAGGATGATGCTGGTCTTCTTGAAGCTGTAGGGACTTCAGATCATATTAAGGAGAAGTTACAGATATCAGCAAATACTTCCACCAGCTGGTACACAAAAGGGCTAAGTGCTCTGCCAGGGACTGCGTTTGGTACAGTTGCTTTCTGTGGGTTTTCTCTCAATCTAACGTATGCAACAATGACAGAAGGAAAGGGTGCACCTAAGGCTGCCGTGGAAGGTTACACCATTTGAAACTAGCACATCGAGTGCATCAGGGAGGGAGGCTGTTTTGTCCACAATTCTGTTCTGCTTCGCTATGTAACCTGTTATATTGTATAGGCCTTGTCACAAACGCAAGTATCCATGTGGTTAGTTTCAGTGTCTAGCTTGGTGTGGGATTGCCTCTTGGTGTCTCAAATTGCCTTAAGAAAGTCGTATCTGGATTTCCTGGAAAGGTCAATGCTAGTTGACTTGAACGCGCACACCTGGACTTCAGCAGAGAATGGATCTTCCAGTTCATCCATGGTTTCCGGTTGGTGAAATATTCCGATTAACTTCTTTGGCATGCAGTCTTCTACACGCTTGTTAATGACGTCTGTAACAGTGATGGCATACTCAAATAGGTTGGCTGCAGAGATCTTGCATACAGACCAGCACTAAACCACTTTCTGTATTGGGTCATCACATTTCAATTTCTGCTTGTAAGCTGAGAGGATGGACACAGCGCTGTGATTGAATTTTGCAGAGTGTGGATGGAAATGGAGCGGGAGGCAGCTTTGTGGTTCTGTAGCAATAGTCAAGGATGTTCAGACCTCTGGTAGTTCAGGAGACTTGTTAATGGTATTTTGGTAGCACACTCTTGAGGTTGGTTTGGTTGTTGTCACCGCCTACAATGAACAAGGGCTTTGGGTACTTTGACACAAGTCTCTTTAGAGATGTATATTTCATCAAGTGCACTCTTCACTTCCACATTAAGTGGTGTGTAGATTGCTGTTAGTTCATTCCTGAACCTAACTCTTAGTCACTTGACCCAATTCTCAATGAACCACTGATTTCCTAACTTCTCTCATATCTCCAATGCTGACATTCTAACTGAATCCATATTCTCTGGCATTGTCAGTGATATAGATCTAAGTCGTGGTATTTTGTGGCTTGGCAAGGAACTTGCAGATGTTGGTGTTCCAATGTATCTGCTGCCCTTGACCTTCTAGGTGGTAGAACTCATGGGTTTGGAAGGTACTATTGAAGAAGCTTTGAGTTTCTGCAGCACATCTTGTGGATGATCTACGTTATGTTCTGTGCGATAGGGTAAAAGGTATGAATGTTGAAAGTGGGGAATGGGCACCAATCAAGCAGTCTGCTTTTTCCTGAATGGTGCCAGGCTTTTTGAATATTGTTGGAACTACATTTATCCTGAAAAGTGGAGTGTATTCCATTACACTCCTGACTTGTGCCTTGAAGATAACGAATAGGTACTGGGAATAAAGGACATGAGCTATTCATAGAATGCCTAGTTTCTGACCTGCACTTGCAGATACCATGTGTATCTGTGTCTAGTTCAGTTTCTGGTCAACGGTAACTCCCCAGGATGTTGATAGTGAGAGATTTGGCAATCCCATTGAATAACAGGGAGGAATGGCTAGATTCTCTCTTGCTAAAAAGGTCATTGCCTGGCATTTGTGGAGCACAAATGTTGCTTGCCATTTGTCAGCTCAAGCCTGCATGCTGATCAGATCTTGCTGCATATGGACACAGACTGCTTCAGTATCTGAGGAATCATTAACATTGTTGAACATTGTGTAACCATTCAATAAATATCTCCACTTCTTATGATGGAGAGAAGGTCATTTATGAAGCCACTGAAGATGTTTGGTTCTCAGAATCCACCTTGAAGAACTTCTGCAAAAATATCCCAGAATAGAAATGATTGACCTCCAACAACAACTATTCCTTCGTGACTTTAATCAGCAGAGAGGTCCTACCTCCACCACCATCCCCCACTCTGCCACCTACCTTCTCCTCAATTTCCATTGACTCCAGTTTTGCTTGAGCTCCTTCATTCATGTTCAGTTGAATGGATTTGGCCTGCCTTTTGTGCACAGAATATACCTGGGTAATTTTCTGCATGGTTGGGTTGATGCCTGTATCGTGCTCATAGGGGTGTGGCTAATTCTGGATTAAAAGTCTTCAATACTATTGCTAAGTATCCTCAAAACCTATAAGCATTTGCAATCTCCAGTACCTTAAGCCACTTCTGAGATCACTTGGAGTGAATCGAAATAACTGTTCAACCACAACTGGAAAACAGAAAATAATTGACTCTGAAAGAAAATGGAGTTGTATTTCTTAAAGATAAAAATGCCAAGAAGTGACTCGATGGAAACATCAAAGAGTCCTAGTAGCTTTTTAAATTTAGTTTGATGTCCATTTTTCCCTTAAATGTGCTTTATGTGTGTTCAACATTCAAGGGCTATATAAATATAATTTATAGTTATTTGAACAAGTCAGTCAGTCAAACAGTGACATGGCTGTACTATTTTAAGGTCTTTCGATGCTAGTTCTGGAATCGATCTTGTCTCCATTCTGTTCGAGGTCTTTGCCTAGCGCACTGATGCTAAACAAACAGAGACCTTACTGATGGCTTGATCAGCTGTCTCATTGTTTATACTTAATGGAGGTTTAGTAAGGAAATAATTAGATTAATATCAAATAACTAAAATTTAGTATGTGCCTAAAGGAGTTTCAAAAATTTCCTTGAGTAATTAAGATTAATGAGGAGATATACCAAAGAGAAAACTTGAGACTTTAATGAATAGAAGAATGGAATTATTATATGAAATTTTCAAAAACAATCTGCAATGCTTTGCAGACTGAAACAAGTGTTTAAAAGAAACAGTCTTATTTCACAGTCTCACTACACAAACTAACACTTCCAATATCTTGAAGAGGACGCAGATAGGCAAGTGTTGCACCACATTTTGCAACCTCAGGAAGCTGTGGTCCACATAGTGCTCACTCGAGTGGTGTTGTGCACCAGATACCTCATACATTCCCTGGCTGCAGAACATAGACGTACAGGAAGGCCCTATCCAAAACTGCTTTCCAATCTGTTACTAACACAATATTTCATCCAGGAAGTGATACCACAACCTACAGCCCCACCCCATGTTATCAAATTTTGAGCTAGCTGTGTTGTTGTTTTGAAATTGGTTTGAAATTAAATTCCTGATTTCAGTTGCATCTCTAATTGGTTATATGTTCTTTGGTGTTAAAAAAAATTTTTCACTGCCACTCATTGTTTAAAGGGGTGGGAGCGAAATTCTATGCTGATCAGGACAATACAGGCAAACTTAGATAATTATCAAAAGCTGAACAACAGTTTCAAGCCATTGACACAGTCTCAATATACCTGAAACCATACAGCCAGCCCTGAATCAAGTTTTATAATGTGTAATAAAGTGAGAGATATAGCTTTATCAAAATTTAAATTGCAGGTATACCCAACATTCTATCTTTCGTGTATTCTGATTGGCGGATTTTCCTTCATTTACTGTAGAGATTTGTATAATCTTTTGGATATATGTTGCTGGAACACTTTGAGCTGGACATTATCATAGACCTCAGGACTCCGGCTGTGGGATCAAGGGAAAAAGATAGGAGAGGTCCAACAGATTAAGGTGTCAAATTGCAACAGGTACAATTTTGGAGCCATTAGGCAGGAACTAGCAGAAGTCGATTGGGTGAGTCTGAGGGAAAAGGAATGACTGGCAAATGGGAGGCTTTTAAGTGTGTGATATCAAGTATGTCCCTGTTAGGGTGCAGGGAAAAGCTGACAGATTCAGGGATCCCTGGCTGACGAGGGACAGTGAGGGTCAGGTCGGGAAAAGGAAGGTGGCATACATTGGCCTTAAGCTATCGGGCTCAAGTGAATCCTTAGATGACTATAAAAAGTGTAAGAGTGCACTTAAGTGGGAAATCAGAAGAAAAAAAAGAGGGAAAGAGATGGATCAGGGAGATAAAGTTAAAGGTAATCTCAAGAGGTTCTATAGCCATATTAAATGTAAAACGGTGGCCAGAGAGAGAATAGTTCCCCTTAAAGATCAGAATGGCCATCTATGTGTGCAGCCACATGAGACGGGGGAGAAGTGTTTACAGAGGAGAAAATCATGGATACAAAGGAAATAAGGGAAACAAGTGGTGATGTTTGGGACCAAATACATATTACTAGAGAGGAGGTATTTGCAGCCTTAATGCATGTTAAGGTGAGTAGATCCCCGGGCCTGATCAAGCCCAACTTCGGACGTTATGGGTTGTGAGGGAAGAAATTGCAGAGGCCTTTGTGGAGAGTTTTGCTTCATCTTTAGCCACTGGTACAGTTCCGGAACACTGGAAGGTAGCTAATACTGTTCCATTGTTTAGGAAATATAGCAAGACAAGACAGGGAACTACAGGCCCGTGAGCCTGACATCAGCAGTAGGCAAGTTGTTGGAGAAGAAATTGAGGGACAGGACCAATCAACATTTGGACTGTCAAGGTTTGACTAGGTATAATCTGCATGGAATTGTGCATCGGAAATCAGGTCTGACAAATCTTTAAAGAGGTAACCAAGAGGCTAGATGAGGATGGGGGAGTGGATCATGTCTATATGGACTTTAGTAAGGCCTTTGATATGGTCTCGCGTGGCAGGCTAGTCTTGAAGGTTAGGTCTCATGGGATCAAGGGATGGGTAGCGAATTGGATTCAAAATTGGCTCGATGTTAGGATGCAGAAGGAGATGGTTGAAGATTGCTTCTCGGCCTGTGACTGGTGGTGTGCTATAAGGGCCAGTGCTAGAAACTTTGTTATTTGTTATTTCCATAAATGATCCGGATGTAAATGTACAAGTCATGATTAATAAATTTGCAGATGATACAAAATTAGGAGGTATCGTTGATAGTCAGGAAGGTTATCAAAAATTACAGAGGGATCCTGATCAGATGGGGAGTGGGCTGAGGATTGGCAAATGGAATTCAACACAGAGAATGTAAGGTGTTGCACTGTGGAAAGTCAAACCAAGGTAGGACTTACCCAGTAAATGGTAAGGTCCTGTTGAGTGTTATGAACAGAGGGACATAGGATTACAAGTATACAGTACTTTGAAAGCAGCATCACAGCTAGACAGGTTGGTGAAGAAGGCATTTAGCATGCTGGCCTTCTTCGGTCGAGGCATTGAGCATAAGAGGCGGGACGTTATGTTGCAAAGGTATAAGTCATTGGTGAGGCCACACTTAGTGTGTTATGTACAATTTTGGTCACCCTGTTATATGAAAGGCATAATTAAACTGGCAAGAGTGCAAAGAAGATTTATGAGAATGTTGCCAAGACCAGTAGGCCTGAGTTATAGGGAGAGGCTGGCCAGGATATAATTTTATTCCTTGGAATGTAGGAGAATGGGAGTGACCTTATTGAGGTGTATAAAATCATGAAGGACATTCATAGGATGAATGTCTTTTTCCCAGGGGTGAGGAATTGAAAACTAGAGGGCATTGGTTTAAGGTGAGAGGGGAAAGATTTAAGAAGGACTTGAGGGACAGCTTGTTCACACAGCAAATGGTCCGTACACAGAATGGGCTGCCAGAGAAAGTGGTTGAGGCAGCTACAATAACAACATTTAAAACAACATTTGAATAGGTACATGGATGGACAGAGTGTAGAGGGATATGGACCAAATGTGCGCAATTAGAACTAGCTGAGTGGGCACCATAGTCAGTATGGACCAGTTTGGGCTGAAGGGCCTGTTCCCTCACCTCCCTCCCCTCCTCAACACCGCCATGCCTGCAGAAGACACTGTCATGAAAATAGACTGGAAGCAGGAATATGCTGCCACATCAACGTCACAGCTGGTAGCTACAAATTGACAAAATGCCAAACTTGACCTCAAAGACAAAACTTTGGACTTAGGTATCATGTTGCTGAAAGAGTCGGGCTCCAGTTGTTACTTGACTAGATGGCATGTGACTTTAATGAAAACTATTCATGTGTGATAGGTTTTGCATTTTGAACTTGTATTTGATTGTTGTCAAATTTGGTGCCAGATTACCGCAGGTTTGCTGGAATTTAGCTGACATTGAATTTGGTGTCTGATTGTGAGTTTGTTTCTCCAACTGGTTGGTTGTTTTCTTGCCCATTTATGGCTCAGTCTTTAGTGTATGTCAATGTAACTCATTTCAGTTGCAAACACTTTGACCTGAGGAGCAAAATGAATCAGGCTAATTTCCACCTGGTCTTACTGTCCGATTATGTCAAATCCTACTTAATAATCTTTGAATACTTGCTGTTATTACTTAGGTTCCAGAAGACTACCTCCTCCATTGAAAACCCAAGCACATAAGTCAGGCAAGGAAGAGAAGATATGCTGGGAAAAATAATCTGGGAATTGCCACAAAAAATTTCCAAATATTTCATAGTCAAGGGTTTCTTCATGAGTAGTTTCTGTAACTATTTGTTTCACCTATTAATATTTATGTATCTCTGAAAGACTTGCAAGTTGTTCATGAATATGAAGTTGGTGAAGTTATTCCCTGTGTAATATATCCCTGCAATATCTCCAAATTTGCAGATGGTACTAAGCTGAGTGGCATGTGTGCTGTGAGGAGGATGCTAAGAGCTGCAGGGTGACTTGGACAGACTGGCTGAGTGGACAAATATTTGGCAAATGCAATATAATGTGGATAAATGTGAAGTTATCCCCTTTGGCTACAGAAAAAGGGAGGCAGATCATGATCTGAATGGTTGCAGTTTAGGAAAAAGTAAAGTGCAACAAGACCTGCGTGTTTTGGTGGAACAGTCACTGTAGGTTGGCAGCAGGTGATGAGGAAAACTAATGGCCTGCTAGCCTTCATAGCAAGAGAATTTGAGTATCGGAGTAAGAATGTCTTGCTGCGGTTATACAGGTCCTTGGTGACGCTGCACCTTGAGTATTGTGTGCAGTTTTGGTCTCCTAGTCTGAGCAAGGACACTCTTGCTATTGAGGGAGTCCAGCGAAGGTTCATCAGACTGATTCCTAAGATGACAGGACTGACATATAAGGAAAGACTGGATCAACTGGGCGTGTACTCATTGGAACTTAGAAGAAGGAAGGGGATCTCATAGAAACATAGAAATTGCTGATCGGACTGGACTGGCTTGATGCAGGAAGAAAGTTCCTGATGTTGGGGAGGTCCAGAATTAAGGGTTACAGTCTAAGATTAAGGGATAAACCATTCAGTACTGAGATGAGGTAGAATCTTTTCACTCAGAGTTGTGTGAACTTGTGGAATTCTCTCCCACAGGAAGATGTTGGGGCCAATCCATTAGCTAAATTCAAGAGGGAGGTGGACGTGGCCCTTGCAGCTAAAGGGATCAAGGGGTATGGAGAGAAAGTGGGAATGGGATACTGAGATTGCAAGATCGGCCATGAGCACATTGAATGGGGGTGCAGGCTTGAAGGGTAAATGGCCTGCTCTTGCAGTATTTTTCATTTCTGTGTAATGTCACCTTCTTATAACAGGATATAGCTATGTTGTAAATGTAAATGTAATTGAGGAGAATTAAAAGAAACGAGCTGTAAGCTTCAGGTCTCTGTTCCCAGGGTTTTGAACTGGATTGCACTGAACTCTGGAAATAGGATATATAGAAAAGAATATAGTGCATAACTGTACAAAAGGAGGCCATTTGGCTCATTAAATCTATGCCCACTCTCCATAGAACAAATCAGTCCATCCTATTTCCTTGCTCTATCTTGTTGCACGACAATTTCAGTTTGAAGTCATTGATTCTCTCCAGTTCTACCACCCATGTAGATATAAAAGAACTGCAGAACATGCAATAAAAGATTTACAGGGACGATAGCGGAACTGAAAGATTGTTGTATCCTATATCCTAAGTATATCCTATTTCCTTAGTTCAGTGAAAAGAATGTTTGGAATTGTGGGAATAAACAACTGAAGCTCCCAGCTTACTTCTGTTAGATCTCCTCAGTTGCATTTGCACTTGCTGTCTAGTTTATTACATCTTTGCTACATGAAAGGGACAGTATACAGGAAATAACTTCACTGCTGTAAACACACCATCATAAACCACAGTAACAGCAGAATAAGTACTTCCACTGTAACTCAACATTTTAACCTGCAGTTGGTTCACATAATGAGTTTATCAACATCACCAAGCTTTTAAGTTAATGCATGAGGTTGGCTGAGACACCTGTTGTATTCTATCCAGTTCCACCCATTGTGTCAAAAACAATACAATATTATGTGTTGATCTCTCTTGCTCTTTGCCTCCTGGATGTCTCAATTGGCTCAGAACTGAAGGACACCAAACCTGCTCACTTCCTCCAGCAGCGCATTTCTGCATCCTGTCTTATCATATTCTCTGCTTCAGAATCAAAGTACATAATACTGTTATTTTCCTTTGTAGGAAATCACTGACACATTCTTGGCCGGTAAAGTGTCATTGGAAAGCTTTCTGGAGAGGTTCCACAGGACAAGAAAAGTTTGCCATATGAGAAAGACGCAAGTGGAGAAGCTTCAGGACCTAATAAAAAAGGACAGGAAGAAGAATCAGCAACATGTGGCACATCAGCGGCTGGAGCATCGCGTGGCTTCACATAATGTCCCCCCTCGTCCACAAAATGGACCTACTGCCCACAGGCTGTACCAGCGCTCTGGTTTTGTGCCTGCCATTGAGGTAACGTCCCAAGCTGCAAGCCCATTCTCCATGCCTTCACCTCCTCCTCAGAGCAAGAACCTGCCTCCTCTCAGCTCACGGGAACGTCAGCCTGTGGTTTCACGCCCCAACACTCCATTCACACCCCAGGGCTTGCGCTCAGGCCTGCGCATACTGGGACAGTTACCCATCTGGACTCCAAGGCCATTTAAGCTTCAGCAAGCACACCCAGTGCAGAAGCAACCTCCCTACCGATAGGAATGCCGAATATTACACTGGGCAGATCAAACTGCTGGTGGCAAAGGATGGAATGATACATTGAAGGACAAAAAAACCACATCCAAAAAAACTTACATGGCAAACAGAGAGGAAATGAAATGAGTGCTTAAATAGAAGACATCTGTTTGAGGATGAAAGAAATTTTCATATTGGGCCCTCTAGGTTTCTCAGTGGCCAAGCAAGACATTTCTCACAACAGAGGATAAAGGCCTCATGTCTACTTCAGCAGCATGAGTACAAACAGTTGCCTCCAAATTTCTGGATGTAGGAACAGCACTTTTCACTTCTGCTGAAAGTTATTGAATATGAACAAAATTTGCCATGTTTGAATGAGAAAACATCCCTACCTTTTCTCTAGGTGGGATTTTCCACTATTTCAGCTCTTTTTCTTGGGAAGATGGAGTTTACTTTACAAATCCATCCATTTCCATGGAGACGACAGCTACTAGCCTTGATTATAAGAGCCCAGGAAAGTGAATGGATATTTGAGAGACTTGGCAATTTTTAAAATTTGTTCTGTATCTACTTTCTGATGGACTTAATGAGCTGAAGAAATGGAACTCTAAAAGGAAGTTCATCCATCCTCTAAATGTGGCCAACAGAATGAGTTCTACAGATGCCAGGGGAGCATGGGTTTGTGTAAAGAAACTGAGCAATATTCCTCTGATCTAATTGTATCTGAATTGTTTTGTTGTGTCTCAGTTCCTGTTGTGTTTGGCACACTCATCATCAAACTGGTCCAGACTATAGCTAGTGGAGCTCAGACACTTAGATCCATCCAGAAAATAAACCAGTGCAGCATCTATTTGAAGATCTCCCTCTGACAGTCAGGAAATAAGAATGGACAGGCCCAACACTTTCACCCCCAGATTCTGGTAATCTTCAGAATTGCCCCTAAATATTTGTTCTTGAACTGGCTTGTCCATTGTGGTGTGGCCAGATGTCATTCTCAGGAATGAAAGTCAGTCAGTAAATGTCCATTTGATCACTACTGCATAATTTTTGAATGTGAATGCATTGACTAGTGGGCTCAGATTGCACTTATGCAATAACAGATGAACCAGTCTTGCCTGCACATACGAGAAAACCTAAATCATGTATGTGCACACACCGGCATCACTGCCCCACATGCCTTTTAAATGTTGCTGCACTACATCGGCTTTTTTTCAAATCCTTATGATACAGTTTATACTGGGACCACAGTAGCACAGCTTCTTCCACTTGAGCTCTAATCATCCAAAAATGCACATAATTGCAGTGTTAGGCACTTAATGTCACATTTCAAAATGACACACTGTTACAGATTTCAAAATGTTTTTTTAAGAAACAGAAAGCAAATCATTGACCCACAAACTTAAATTTACAAGTAGTTGTAAGAATTGCGTTCCATCAGAGGTGCATGGATCTCAATGGCATTCATGATAATTGCTCACCAGTGTCCTTTCTTAGATAGGGCAGTGCATGGCCATACAAAGCAACTTAAAGGCTTCAGACATTGATGTGGACAGATCATGCACCCACAAAAAGGAATTTGAGAGAACATTAATAATAATAATTGTGTTATGAATGAATTTGACAGGAGGGCGTGTGGCACAGCAGTCAAACCCTTAAGTCTGGGCCAGAAGCCCTGTGTTCAAATCTCATGCCAGGTGTTGTTGGCCATGGGAGGTGCATTGATAATGTGGCCAAACAGATTGATTGTCAGCCTATAAGCTCTTCCAAAGCACCCGATTGTAGGCAGTAAGACTGGGGGAGTTTCCTCAATAGCCACCCTTCAGACTTAACCACTGAACAATCCAAAGGAAGCCTGTGACTCAACCCTCAGAAAGAAGGACACGAGGTAATACAGATGCAATGAATGAATTCAGCCATTTACAAGCAGCTAAAATGATCTGAATTTGCATATTTAAATTCACCAGCTTCAACATGCACTTCCTTCACCATTGATGCACAATGACAGCAGCATGTATCTTCTGCAAGATACACTCACAAAGTCTCCACAATAGCACCTTCATAACTCATGACGTCTACTGCCTGCAAGAGTAACAGATGCAGGAACACCATCTATATGTTCTCTTCCAAATCAAAAATTATCCTGAATTGGAGCTATATCACTGTTGCTGGGTCACAATTCTGGAACTCCTACCTGAACAGCATTGTGGGTGTTCCCGTATATCACATAGACTGTAGCAGTTCAAGTAGGCAGCTCACTATCACCTTCTCTGGGACAGTTAGGAATGGGCAATATGGAATGAGTGACAACCACATACCATGAACAAGCAAAATAAAATTAGTATATTAATGCAGTAGGCCAGTTGAGGAGCTAAACATTTGTTTCAAACCTGAGAGTATTGGTGGGCAATGTCACAAAGGGTTTGCTAGATTATACAAATCTGAGTAAATTGTAGGCATTGAAATCATAACGAAAGTTTATTGCACATTTAAAAGCAAATGCACACACATACATGGAGTACTGTGTCCAGTTCTGGTTGCCCTGTTACAGGAAGGATATTATTAAGCTGGAGATGGTTCAGATGACACTATGACTCTATTTCAAGAGATCCAAATAAGTTAACATTTAGCAATATTATACACACACATTTAGCAGCCAACAGTACTTTGTGCAGCATTAAAATATATAGACAAGGAAAGTACCTCAGTGCAGTCCCACACAGTGTTCAGAGTTAATCTTGTCTTGGTTAACGATAAAGTTTCTGATACTTGCCTCTGTATACTTGGCATAAGGAAGGGAAAGTTAATGAGAAATCATGTGCAGTGTATCTTGCTGAAAAGTGATTGTATTTAAATGACAGTAATAGTATCTCATCAGCATTTATGATGCTAACCCTCACTGACTATCTCCATTTAAAACAAGTATGCTGTTTTGGAAAATGCAGGGTGTGATGGACTTTCAGGGGGATGTAGCATGAACAGCCACGTTTCTGGTATCAAGACAGACTTTAACGTAATGAGGGATACATCAGGTTCCAAGCGATTGATTGTGATCAGGTACTCTCTAGTCCAAGGCACAGACAGATATTTCTGTGGCCAGCAGCAAGAAATGAGAATGGTGTGTTGCCTCCCTGTTGCCAGGATCAAGGATGGTCACAGAGAGGGTGCAGAATGTTCTGAAAGGGGAGAGAGACCAGCAGGAGGTCATTGTACACATTGGAACAAACAACATAGGAAGGGAAAAGGATGAGATTCTGAAGGGAGAATATAGAAAGTTAGGCAGGAATTTAAAAAGGAGGTCCTCGAGGGTAGTAATATCTGGATTGCTCCCGTTGCTAAGAGGTAGCGAGGGTAGGAATAGGAGAACAGAGCAGATGAATGCATGGCTGAGGAGCTGGTGTATGGGAGATGGATTCACATTTTTGGATCATTGGAATCTCTTCTGAGGTCGAGGTGACCAGTACAAGAATGACGGATTGCATCTAAATTGGAAGGGGACTAATATACTGGCAGGGAGATTTGCTCGAGCTGCTCGGGAGGATTTAAACTAGTAATGTGGGGTTGGGTTGGGGATGGGATGCGGGGTGCCAAGGGAGATACTGAGGAAAGAGATCAATCTGAGACTGATACAGTTGAGAAAAGAAACGAGTCAAACAGTCAGGGCAGGTGGGAACAAAGCAGACAACAGAATATGACTGACAAGTTAAACTGCATTTATTTGAATGCAAGAGACCAAACAAGGAAGGCAGATGAATTCAGGACATGGTTAGGAACATGGGACTGGGATATCATAGCAATTACAGAGATGTGGCTCAAGGATGAACAGGACTGGCAACTTAATGTTTCAGGATACAAATGCTACAGGAAGGACAGAAAGGGAGGCAAAAGAGGAGGGGGAAGTGACATTTTTGATAAAGGATAGCATTACAGCTGTACCAAGAGAGGTTATTCCTGGAAATGCATCCAGGAAAGTTATTTGGGTGGAACTGAGAAATAAGAAAGGGATTAAATAAGAAAGATCCTTATTGGGATAGACAACCCCTAATAGTCAGCAGGAAATTGAGAAACAAGTTTGTAAGGAGATTTTGGTTCTCTGTACAACTAATAGTGTGGTTATGGCAGGGGATTTTAACTTTCTAAACATAGACTGGGACTGCTATAGTGTTAAGGGTTTAGATGGAGAGGAATTTGCTAAGTGTGTACAAGAAAATTTTCTGATTCAGTATGTAGATATACTGACTAGAGAAAGTGCAAAACTTGACCTACTCTTGGGAAATAAGGCAGGACAGATGACTGAGGTGTCAGTGAGGGAGCACCTCAGGGCTAGCGACCATAATTGTATTAGATTTCAAATAGTGATGGAAAAGGATTGACCAGATCTAAAAGTTGAAGTTCTAAATTGAAGGAAGACCAATTTTGATGGTTTTAGGTAAGAACTTTCAAAAGCTGATTGGGGGCAGATGTTCGCAGGTAAAGGGACGACTGGAAAATGGGAAGCCCTCAGAAATGAGATAACAAGAATCCAGAGAAAGTATATTCCTGTCAGGGTGAAAGAAAAGGCTGGTAGGTATAGGGAATGCTGGAAGACGAAAGAAATTGAGCGTTTGGTTAAGAAAAAGAAGGAAGCATATGTTAGGTGAAGACAGAAGAGATTGAGTGATTCCTTAGAAGAATTAAAAGGCAGTAGGAGTATACTTAAGCGGGAAATCAGGAGGGCAAAAAGGGGACATGAGATAGCTTTGGCAAATAGGGTTAAGGAGAATCCAAAGGGAGTTTACAAATACATCAAGGACAAAAGGGTAACTAGGGAGAGAATAGGACTCTCAAAGGTCAGCAAGGCAGAGTTTGTATGGAGCCGCAGGAAATGGGGAGATACTAAATGAGAGTTTTGCATCAGTATTTACTGTGGAGAAGAACATGAAAGTTATAAAATGTAGGGAAATAGATGGTGACATCATGAAAAATGTCCATATTACAGACGACGAAATGCTGGATGTTTTGAAATGCATAAACGTGGATAAATCCCCAGGACCTGATCAGGTGTACACCAGATCTCTGTGGGAAGCTAGGGAAGTGATTGCTGGACTCCTTGCTGAGATATTTGTATCATCGATAATCACAGGTGAGGTGCTGGAAGACTGGAGGTTGGCTAACGTGGTACCATTATTTAAGAAATGTGGTAAGGACAAGCCAGGGAACTATAGACTAGTGAGCCTGACCTCAGTGGTGGGCAAGTTGTTGGAGAGAATCCTGAGAGACAGGATGTACATGTATTTAGAAAGACAAAGACTGATTAAGGATAGTCAACATAGTTTTGTGAATGGGAAATCATGTCTCACAAACTTGATTGAGTTTTTTGATAAAAGGATTGTTGAAGGCAAAGTGGTGGATGTGATTTATATGGATTTCAGTAAGGCGTTTGACAAGGTTTCCCATGGGAAACTGGTTAGCAAGTTTAGATCTCATGGAATACAGGGAGAACTAGCCATTTGGGTACAGAACTGGCTTGAAGATTGAAGACAGAGGGTGATGATGGAGAGTTGATATTTTAGATTGGAAGCCTGTGACCAGTGGTGTGCCACAAGGATCGGTGCTGGGTCCACTGCTCTTCGTCATTTATATAAATGATTTGGATATGAACATAGGTATAATTAGTAAGTTTGCAGATTGGAAAGGCAATGGACAATGAGGAAGGTTATCTCAGATTATAACTGGATCTTGATCAGATGGGCTGAGGAGTGGCAGATGGCATTTAATTTTGATAAATACAATGCTGCATTTTGGGAAAGCAAATTTTAGCAGACTTATACACTTAATGGTAAGGTCCGAGGGAGTGTTGCTGAACAAAGAGACTTTGGAGTGCAGATTGATGACTCCTTGAATGTAGAATCCCAGGTAGATTGGATAGTGAAGAAGGCATTTGGTATACTTTCCTTTGTTGGTCAGAGTATTGAGTATAGAGTTGGGAGGTCACGTTGCAGCTGTACACGATGTTGGTTAGGCCACTTTTGGAATATTGCGTGCAATTCTGGTCTCCTTCTTATCGGAAGGATGTTGTGAAATTGAAAGGGTTCAGAAAAGATTTACAAAAGTGTTGCCAGAGTTGGAGGATTTGAGCTATAGGGAGAGGCTGAACAGGCTGGGGCTGTTTTCCCTGGAGCGTCAAAGGCTGAGGGGTGACCTTATAGAGATTTATAAAATCATGAGGAGCATGGATAGGATAAACAGACAAAGTTTTTTCCCTGGGGTAAGGGAGTCCAGAACTAGAGGGTACAGGTTTAGAGTGAGAGGGGAAAGATATAAAAAGGTGGTACATGTATGTATGGTATGAGCTGCCAGACGAAGTGTTGGAGGCTGGAAAAATTGCAACATTTAAAAGGCATCTGGATGGGTATTTGAATAGGAAGACTTTAGAGAGATATGGGCTAAGTGCTGGCAAATGGGACTAGATTAAGTTGGGATATCTGGTTGGCATGGACTAGTTGGACCAAAGGGTCCGTTTCCTTGTTGGACCTTGCTATGACTCTAAGTCTCTATGATTAGATACATGTCTGAAGACTCTCATGAAGTGAGTTACTGGTTCACTCCTGGTGCCATTGAACAAGACCTCAATGCATTGTTTTCAAAACATTCATCCTCATCTCTAATTACTTTATGACCTCACCTGATCCTGTGTCTGCAAAATATCTCCAAGCATTGGCATTCCATCCTGATATTGTTCAATTGCAGCAGCCAGCTGTAGAGTTCAACTGTTAACTCTTTCAGTCAGTCAGACTGTTTTGAGAAAGACATATTGGCCAAAATACCTTGGGAACTCCCCTCCTCTTCCTCAAGGAATGTGTCGCAACCATGTGAGCAGACAGACAGAATTTCAGTTTTAATAATTCATCCGAAAGACAGCACCTCTGACAATGCAGCACTCCCTCAGTACTGCAGTACAGGATGAAACAAGATTATGTGCTGATATCTGGGGTAAAGGTTTAAAACAACAGCCTTCAATTTTTGGATACCATTGTCTTAACAATGAGCAAAGTTAATATTGAAGAGTAATAAATCTAAAAGTTACTGGCTAGCTAGTCTGACATATTAAGTGTAAATGTTTAGAGATGCTAAATGGATTGCTGTCACTGCTCAACTACACAGCAAAAAACTAGAGGGAGCAATCAGCATGAATTTAAAAGCAATAGGTCATGGTTCACTAATCTTCAGGAATTCTTTGAGGAGGTAACTATTGGCTGAGCTATGGAGAAATATAATGGATTTGGATTTTAAGAAGAAGTTGGCTCCTAGAAAATGTTAAAAGTGGTTAAGATTTGTGAAGTTAATTTGAGATGAATTGAGCTGAGAAATGGATTGACAGTTAGAAACAAAAGATGGTGAGAAATAGAGAAAAAGCAATACATGTAGAGTTGGCTGGTGAAGGTTGTGGGGGTGGGTGTGGGGGGGGGGGAATGGGATTTGGGGGGAATGGGGAAATTGGGTACAGTGTTGGTTAGCCTAGATGTAGCAGCAGAGCTCTCTGTTCAGGGTGTTGTTTGAGTACAGTATTCTTGTTATGTATAGCACAGTATTTCTGTAAAAGGGATTTGTGTTTATGGAATGATGTTAATAACCATCAGACATCTCCAAAAGAGTTTTTATAGCTAGTGGCATACTTTATGAAGTGTGTGTCACCACTACAATGGAGGAAATCTGGCAGCTATTTTGCAGCGAGCAAAATTTGTGCAAAAAGCAATGTGATAATGGCCTGAACATTTGTTTATTGTGATGTTGAGTGAGGGATCGATATTGGCTAGGAAAGCAGGGAGAATATGTCAGCTCTTTTTTGAAATACAAGTAGTGCTGTAGATTGCAAAAATTTCCCTTTCTTAGAAAATGAAAAGAGGCCTTTCACTCCATCTCTGCTAGCCCTCTGAAGGAACATTTTACCTCATGCCACTCACTCTATACCCCTGCACATTTTCTTTTTGGATTATGATTTTCTCTAGAAAGCCTCAGTTGAAAACAAATATATTTTTTTTTAAAAAAAGAAACTTTCCAGCACTGGTACATTTCAGAAATTAAGCACATTGCTTAATTAAGCAAAGGGAACCGTTTTTTAAAAAAACTACACTGTCCAGACCTCTCAAGATTTTGAATACCTTTATCAAATCCCCTCTCAAATTCCTCTGAGGAAAACAGTTCCAACTTTTCAAATTATGTCCATAACCAAAGTTCTACAGTTCAAAGAATGGCCAAGTTAATGCTGGTGTACAGGCCGATATTTATCTCATTAACCAATATCATCAAAAAGCTGTCCATACAACATAGAATGGAGAACTTTATCACAGGAGCTGGCCCTTCAGTCCACAATGTGCTGAACATGACGCCAAATTAAACTAAGCCCTTCATTCCTTGCATGTTCCTTGAATACCCCTACAGTATCTGCCTCCACCTCCAACACCCCTGGCAGCATGTTCCAGACTTCTATCACTCTATGTGTCAAAGATTTGCCTCTCGCATCTCCTTTCAACTTACTCCCTCTCACCTTAAATGCATGCCCCCTAGTATTGGACATTTCAACTCTGGGAAAAAGATTCTGATTATCAATCCTATCTAAGCATCTCATAATTTTATAGACTTCCTATCAAGACGTTTATCTGTTCATTATCACAGTGTTATTTTGTGATAGATGGCCAAGCTCAAATTGATAGTTGTGATTCCTACACTGACTGTATGTGAAAAGTACTTCTTCAATGGAAGCACTTTGAGGCCACTTAAAGGTGCTGTATAAATGCAAGTCTCTTTTTTAGCATGGGCTGATTTTTTTGACCCAGGTTGTAAATAGTGAATAAAGCAAAGTTGATGTTTAGGAAACATTCTTGGGAACCAAATTTTAAAACTTGCGAAAGAACTTATTCACTAAGTGCTGGATAAATGAATCATATTCTCTTCACAGTTGGCTGATGGTATGTTGATTACTTCTTTTTGCACATCTGATTAGGAACGAGATTAGTAATTATAGGTGCAGACTCAAAACCCATGTACTCCATGGAGTTATTGGTTCCTTTTCTGTCTGTGGGAAGGTGAGATAGTGAGGCAAAGTTGTAAAGTGAAGTTTGGAGGATAGTTAATTCTTACAGATTTTTTTCTTGAATATTTTCAGACTTCAGGGTTTAAAGCACAAATAGCACTATTTAGGATTTTTAAAACTCCACTTATGACTTTTATCATCTCACTTGTTTCCATAAATCCAGTTTTCATTCCACTTTCCATGCAAAGAACATTATTCCTAGGAAGGTTTAACGTTCGCTTGTCAATGCACAGCAAAAATCTCTTACTTGATGTAGTCAGAACTGGGATTCTTTCAATCAAAATTTCACAGAAATCCTGGAGACATCAAATGTTAACAAAGACAGTAAAGGAGTGAGTTGCAGCCTGTGGATTAAGGCAACACAGCCAGATCAACTTTATATTACAAGAGTTTTGCTATTTCGAGCAAGAAATGACACCATCATTGGGATTAATGTAAACCAAGTGGTTGAATTTGCTCAGTGCTTCTCTCAATCCACTGCTGAGACTTTGCAGTGAGCTCAGCAGGAATTCTATTTGCAAATGAAAACTGTTGCAGTGATAAAGCAGAGAAGTCCTTAGGATATTAATGTCCAAAGCTTCCTGGAATCCCTCACTCCAAAAGTTAACAAAAACAATGTTTTCTTATTCTGTGTTATTGATTTATAAAGTCACATTGAGTCCTTGCCAACTCAACATGACCTCAATGATCTTAGCATAATTGCCATTCCTCAGGGCAGTGAGTAAACATAAATTTCCAAGTGTCTTGTAAAAGTTGCTTTGGAGATATTAACTGTTTAAACTGTGGCAGTAGTTAAGGTTGAATTATAATGATTATGGAAGTGAATTCTCTGACATTCAAAGTGACTTTCCTCCTAATCCTAGCTTCCCAAATAACATGAGTGACTCAAAACCCTATGATCTTTTTCCCTATGCCTTATGCTGCATTGTTTGTCATACATTGTGACAATCTCAACTAACACAAAATCTTATTGAACCTTCAATCCCATAGCTACCTGCCTCATTTTTACTGCAGCCTATGTCCCCCTTTCTGTCTGATTGTTGAATGCTCTGGAACAAAGTATCTATGCAGATATATTGACAGGGAAATCATCTGATGAAAGGTTTTAGAACCACTGTTCGTGTGGTAAAATAGAATTTTCAGCTCCCAATAACCACTTGCTGGGATATATATCAATAAGAAATGAAGAGCTGCATAAATAGCAAAGAATGAAAGAAAAGCCAATGGAAGATTTCAGACAGGTCTCCTGCAATGCTGCAGGGACTGAGTGACTTCAAGCAGGGAATGTCAGATTCATCAAATCCTTACCATGTTGAAAAAGGTCATTCAGCCTATTGAGTCCATACTGACCCTCTGAAGGATATCCCATCCCCACCCATTTCCCTACTGGTTCATATGTGGATTAATTTGCCAAAGGAAGTGGTAAATAGAGGTACAGTTACAACATTTAAAAAACATTGGGATAGGTACATGAATAAGGAAGGTTTAGATGAATATGGTCCAAACAGAGGCAAGAGGGACTAGTTTAGTTTGGAAAACTTGGTCAGCATGGGCTAGTTGGTCCAAAGGGTTTATTTCTGTGCCTATTATTTAGTTTGGTCAAAATCATTTTGGTAGTTGTAAGAACCTGTGGGCAGTCCTCAAATAAGGGAAAAACAAGTCAGAAACAGGGCAAAAGTATCTTTTCATACCAAGCTAACTCATTCAAAACTGGCAAGTTGTCAGCTGAACAGAATACAGAGAGCCTATTCTCATAACCTTACATTTATCATAGCTAACCCACTTAGACTACATATCACAGGAAACCCATGCAGACACAGGAAGAATGTGCAAACTCCACAAAGACAGTCACCCAAAGCAGGAATCAAACTCTGGTCCCTGGTGCTGAACCACCATGCTGCTCGGGTGATACTTTTACAATGAAAGTAAAGATGTACAAAAGTTTTTTTTGTCAGCATTCAAATAAAAGTTCTTTTGATAACATTTTTGTAACAGCTCTTTTTTTGAGTTCCATTTCTTGTTTTCATTCCTGATTAAATTGAAATGAGTTTGTTTTGGAGGACTGGGTTCAAACAGAGGGACACTTTTAGGATTAGACTCTAATGATCAATGAATCAATCGCTGATGCAATGTTTTCCCTTATATTACATTATCCTATTAATGCATCATTTTCAATTCATGGAACAGCTATCTTAATGAATACTGTAACCAAACTAAAATTCTGTTCAAACAGCTTTCAAAGAAACTATGCTTGAGTGTAAGTTAACTTTTGTGGAATGCAGAGGAATCTGCTGCACAAAACCAACTCTTTAAAACTATTATACTGATGAACAATTCATATTGATATTTACACCATTTTGTTTCGAGTTAACTTGTCAACTATTGAACTTTCACCTTCAGGGAGAAGCCTATTATTTGTTTAGTTCAAGCTATAGAGAAAAATGAGTCAAAATCATATTGGTAGTTGTAGGAACAAATAAGGGGAAAACAAGTCAGAAACAGGGCAAAAGTATCTTCTCATACCAAGCTAACTCATTCAAAACTGGTAAATTATCAGCTGAACAGAATACAGAGAACCTTGTCTCTTCATCCTCTTCTACTGCTTTCTGATTCTCTGCAGCAGCAAACTCAGAGCAGCAAGGAATCTTAAAACTTCCACAGCAAATCTTAGATATGTGAGATCAAGAAAGAAGGAAAGGTTGTACCCTCCACTTCACGGGACCTGCCGGGTTCCTTATTATAACCTGATGGTTTGTAGCACATAACATGGCACCCCAGACAGAGATGCATTTTCATGTTCCTGAAGAACAAATCCACTCCTTGACAGTATTCAAGTTGTCAGTATCTTATTATAACTCAGTTTTACAAAGAGTTTTGCAATAAGGTCACTTGCTGCATTTCAACTAATCTATACAACAGTCCACAGTCAAAATATCTTCGCTGCTGTTACAGTTGAACCGCATTGTACCCTGCATCACTCAGTATAACATTGTGTACATCTGCACAAAGATAGAATAGTGGGTGGCATGGTAGCTCAGTGGTTAGAACTGCTACCTCATGGGACCAGGGTTCAATTCAAGACTCCTGCAAATGTCTATGTGGAGTTTGCACATTCTTCCTGTGTCGATGTGGGTTTCCTCTGGGTGCTCTGGTTTCCTCCCACAATCCAAAGATGTACAGTTTAGGTGAATTGGCCAAGCTAAATTGCCCATAGTGTAGGTTATTAGTCAGGAGTAAATGTAGGGGAATGGGTCTGGGTGGGTTACTTTTCGGATGGTCGGTGTGGACCTGTTGGACCCAAGGGCCTGTTTCCACACTGTAGGGATTCTAACTCTGATGGTCATGTTTGATATTCCTTTTCTCACTGGCACTTCAATGAAAGACTATTGACAGACCATTTCCACATTTCTCTCAGTCCTCTTGTTAGTATCTTTCTTTCAAACAAATTATACTAAACATAGAATCTCTACAGTATAGAAGCAGGCTATTTGGACCATTGAGTCCACACCAACCTTGAAAAGAGAATCCCACCCAGACCTACCTTATCCCTGTAACCCTGCATTCCCCGTGGCCAGTCCATCTAACCTGCACTCTTTGGAGCACACTGACGAAGATACGGGGAGAATGTGCAAACTCTACACAGCCAGTTGCCCAAGATTGGAAACAAACCCAGATATCTGGTACTGTGAAGAGGCAGTGCTAACCACTGAGCCTAAATGTCATCCATATTGTGTTATGCAAAAACTAGAATGGAGATTTGAACATTTTCTGCTTTGAGGATTTTCCCATTGTAACCTCGAATTTGTCATCAAGGCCTACTAAGTTCCAATTTTCACTCTTGGAACTTATTTGTCATAATTGAGTGGGGGTAGAGTTTATCTATGGGGCGTGGGGGAGAAGTTGAATTCAAACGTGCATAAAGGTTAGGTTGTGCAGGTGGAGAAGTTATTGCATTCACCCTTGTCTGAATGTCATAACAAGAAATTTATTAGAAGATTTGAGTCTTCAGAACAGATCTCTAAAGCTTTAATCCTTCGGCTAAACATCTCTGCAAACGATGCTATTATATCCATTGGTGGACTATAGTTTCCAAATCATTTTGTCACCAGTTAGTATCTGATGATGGTGATTCAATACCAGGCAGAACGTAATATGAGCCAGAGGTTGCAACCTCTCCATGGGTGTTTGCAAGCCCAACATTTTCAGCTGCTCAGAGATCTCATACCAGAAACAGCTAATTCAAATCAGTTTACCATTTTACCTCCTGCTTTTTACCACTAAATGTGTCTCACTGTATAATTGAATTTACTCTGCGCACTCCAGAATATCACAATCTCATGGATGAACGCTGGACATTCCATCACATGGTGCATGAATGTATCAGTTCACTGAAAATACCTAGAATGTTGCTTGAGCTATGACATCAATACCCTTGTTTAAAGATGCTCCAATGATCTTTATGTCCTAATGCCACTGTTGAGGCAATTGAAGTCTGTAACATGAAATTGGTTGTTCTGTTCTCTATATCAACTATTAGCAGTCATGTAGTAGAATGTGCTGTAGCAGTTTTTTTAAAAATCGCAGTGCTATAGATTGAATTGGTGGTGGTGAGGGGTGCTTCTCTAATTATGCTGTAAATGTGCATCATTGTGTGAGAATCACTGGGCTTACAAAACAGCTGAGGCAAATATAAAATGCCAAGGGGATGGCTAACATTGACAGCTGAAGTATGTTCAGACAAGGAAGATACAAAAAGAAAATAATTATACAGTTATCAGAAATGTCAGATACAAAAAATATTTATATTCATTGACCTGAACCTGGACTCACCTCAGATTTAAGAGGTATGTTCAGTAAGCTTTCACTGTGGATCCCGTAAACAACAATTTCAATCTACATTTTATTGCACAGTATTGAGAAATGGTATGAGATCTCAAAGACATTCAAAATGTCTTTTTAAGAAGTTGCTTTAAATTAGACAATAATGAAGGCAGTGGGAGGCAGACAATACTGTTGCTGATAATTCTTAATGAAATTGAATGGTCCTTTTCTGCTCTGTGTTTAATTTACTGAAGCTTAACTGAAGTTAAAAGGAGCACAGTGAGGAACATGAAGCCCGTACATTAACTGCTGTTACAGAGACTATGCCACTATGGAGAACAAAACGTAATTCAATCAGCAAACAGCCACACAATGCTCAAAGCTCAACATTAAAAGAATGATTGAGGGGCCATATGCCTGCATGGTATCCAGTTTGTATAAAGTTCAGTACAAAGAAACACTGAATTGTAAAGGTTACAAAGAGGTCAGAATTTTACACCGATCACACTAATGACCCATTTAGACTTCCCACTGAATCACACACAATGATCGACTAGGAAGTGTTCTGTTTTGTTGCTGCAATTTCAGACTCTTTGCTGTTGCCTGCAATCTCTCTGCCCTCCTATTGTTTCCTAAGTGTAGGGTTGCTCTGGTCAACTATTCACTCAACACCCAAAGAGAATAATGTTGAAAAATTCATGGTGATATATTGCCTAATAAATATTAATGACTTGTGGTGTGTGGATTGGGAAGGTAATTTGTAATGAGAGGACTCTAAGAACTTATATTGTAACTAAACATTTTGGATTCTGTTCCAGTCTGAAAAATACAGTCTCATCTTTGAGACCTGCTTAAAAAGAATATAATCACGTAACAGATTTATATGGTGAAGATAATGTGTGGTACTAAGCCATGTATTGTGTAAGGGTGCAAAGGTCTGAAAGGTTTAAAACTAATAGATGTATCTTTCTCCAGACGAGTTATAGTGAGGATCCAACCACTTACATCTGAAGATTCCAGACTGTAGACAGCCATATTGGCTGTTGGATATTATAAATTATCTCAGTGTGTATGTGCAAGTGAGAGAGAAATAAAGCTAACCTGGATTTCATAATCCTGTGATGATTCCAGTTCACTATTCATAAATTATCGATCCTTATCTAAGAATTCCTGATCATGGTCCAATTCAAGATCACTACTCAAGGATCCCTGATTGGTAATCAGCAATTTTCAGTTAATATTGTCATGAAATTGTAATATTTGAACAATTTGTTCCACATTTGTTCCACTGTCTGATTTAATATCTGTGGCTTTCGTTTGGAGGAACTCTCTTCCAAATAAGCCAGGACGCAGTAGTTTTAAAAAGTTGCAAAAAACTCCTGATCTCCAAATGGGCAGTGTCACAGGAAGTTACAAGATGAACACCTGAAAACTGTTGCTAGGGAACTGACTTGCATTAAGATTGTTTAAACTGACAATATGACCAGACAACTCAGCTGCTGGAATGGTCAGAGACAAAGAAGAAACTTAATGAAATCAATGATGAAAAAAGGGTGGTGAGGACCTTTTTTTGTTTCAGTGGGCTCCAGTCAACTTTGATAATGGCAGATTGAAATTCCTTTGTTAATATGAATTGCCTCCACTGTTTATCAATAGTCAGCTACTGCACAATCAACAACCCTGAATCCCTGGACCACAATTATAAATTTGCCTGTTGATTACAAAAAGTTATAAGAACAAGAAGGCCTGTAGGATAGAATAATCAGATCTCTCAGTAGATTTTAAAAACTCAGAGTCTATCTCTCTTACAAATTGGAAGGTCTCACAGAAATAGAGAATATAACAATAAAAGAAACTTCAAGTGGCATAGCATAGATCCTCACAGAGGACTAAATGCAGTTTAAAAATACATTGGCTCCAGAAGTATAAGCAAGTTGACCACACAGACTGGTGGTTAAGAATATCAGCAGGATGTATAATTGCATTTACATATGGACCTTAACTTTTTCCTCAATGCTAACAATCCTGAAACCCTGATCCTGTCTGCTTGCATGCTTTATGTTTGTATGTCAATGGTTTTACCTTTTTAATAACGTTTATACTTTTAACTGGGATAATTTTCTAACATCGTAAAACAATTGCTTACTTGCAAACTCAAGGCGTCTGGCTGGTTTATTTATTCACAGCTTTAAACATGATCAAGTAGGCATTAAATCAGGGAAGGCACATAATTTTAAAAATTCATACTCGCTCGCACCTAACTCTGGAGTGAAAGGAGAGGCACTTGTTCACCCGTTTGGCACTTGGTTTGTCAATTTACCAAGTATTCCTGATTCCAACCTACGAATTCTGAACCGTAACTCAGGACCTCTGTTTTATATCCAAGGATCCCTGAACACTTGTTTAATGTCCAATGATTCCTGATCACTGACCATGGACTCGTGCTTAAAATCCAGGGATTCCTAATCAAGGAATTATTGTGGAAAGGTTCACTAATGACCATGATCAAGGATGGGATATAATTCTGATGATATTTGAGTTGAATAAGCTGCTGATAGGCACATACCAACTCTATAAATTAAGAACACCTTAAGTGAGAGACCAGAGAGTGACTGCAACTGTACAGTGCCAAAAGCAATGTGGAAGTATTTAAAGAGAAAGTTAATAAAAGCAACATGTACCACCACATGGTGATAACTTGAGAACTAAACATCAGTCATTTGGCAAGAAATTCGAGATGGTTTTCGTAGAATGACAATGAGAAGTTAAAAGGTTCTGAAATTGTCTAACCTGGTAGTGATAAGTTAAGTAGAAGGTATAACTTGTGCTCTCTGGCAGTTGGAGAGTTACTTATTACCAATTTCCAATAGCATAAGCACTGGCTTTCCTACTGGGTGCATATTAATAAACTGCTTCCAATCAAGACGTGACAAGGCATTAATTAATTGGGCCTCGGGCTGGTCTAAAACAGGCTCAGCTGGGCAAGGTCCAGGGTTTACCAATATATTCTTGCTGTCAGGCCAATTGTTAAATAGGGAAAGTAAATTAAGATGTTAAAACATCAACTAGGATACATTCAAGATATTTAATGGCAACAGGACTTAACTAATTTTATCAATAGGGAGCCATGTCAAATTTGAAGAAACACAAACAGAACTTGCTGGAGAAACGCAGCAAACCTGGCAGCATTTGTGGAGAGAAAGCAGAGGTAATGATTTGAGTCTGGTAACTATTTACCGGAACACTAAAGTTCTGATGAAGAGTCACTAGATTTGAAATATTAACTGTGATTTCTTCCATAAGATGCTGTCAGACCTAGTTAGTTTCTCCAGCAAATTTTGTTTTTGTTTCAGATCTCCAACATCCCAGTTTTTGTTTTACTAAACAAACAGATCCTGAGGAACCTTCATCAACGTCATTGAATAATCTGCAAATGCTCCCTGTCTGGGTTTGTATCTGAAGAATCTGTGGCTGACTGAAAGGAGATGAATAACTGTGGGGATGCACCTAAACAATGATTCTAATTCTCACAGAAAAGGAGTGTGAGACCTTTGCATGAAAAGTGGAAATAAAAATAGTCAATGTTTGTAACCTCAAAATAACTGCTTTTGGTTAATTTTCAATGATCAAGGAAAGCAATTAGTATGGCTGATTGAGTACAATCATAAAATCAGGGTAGGTCATTCACTGGAAGGGGAAAGACTGGGTTACTCACTGACAGAAGCGGTGTGGTATCACTTAATTTTAACATTGTCAATTTACTACTTCCATTGGACTATTGAGCTAATTCTGAAATGAAGACCATGGAATGGGAACATGTAATTAATGTAGATATACCTTCCCTCTGTTTGGTGAAGTTAGAAATAACCCCAAACACTGAGTCCCAATCTTTTATTTCCGAGCAGTTACGCACAGTGGATTTTTTTGGGTTACTGTTAAAGTTTTACTTCCCAGCATTAGCTGGTAATGCTGGTGCACTGCAACTAAGATATCATCAAAAGAAAATAGCTATACAACATAAGTGGAAAATAAAACATTTTTATGTTGCTGTAATGTGTTCAGGAGAATTCCAAACTTAAATAGGAAAATGAGACAGGAAAGCATGGTTCAGAAAGTAATTGAATAAAAGCAATAGCTCACAAACTTGACCATTCTATGTCAGTAGTGGGGATACTGTAAGTGACAGGGAGATGATGTATATCTCTGTCCCAAGGGTGGGGGATCATATCATGGATCACTAATTCCATCTTATCACAAAGATGGAGTTTAATGACTGTGGCTGTGCTTGTCATGTGAGCAGCTGGGCTGTGCTGCCTTTCACTCAACAAACAGGGTTAACTATTTCAGATCTGACTTCAGCCAAATCCCCATTTGGTTGCATGGACCTTAATTTGTCATTTGTCATTTATTAATACTAAAAGAACACAACAGTGCAAAATTTTGCAACAGATAAAAACATAAATTGCTGGAGAAACTCAGCGGGACTGGCATTTTTGAGAAGATTTGTAGCTCAGGTTGAGGTTCTGGATGTAAGTTTGCTCGCTGAGCTGGGAGGCTTTGCCTGAGGCCCACTGAAGACGTTACCGAGTAGGGTGACAAAACGTCTGGAAACGAACTTCCCAGCTCAGCGAGCAAACCTACATCCACAGGGATAACATTCCGAGACCAGTGATCTTTCTTCAGAACTATCCTTGTGCACACTGAACGAAGCTGAAGAATGGTAATCATTTTAAAACTGATACAATAATCCCCAGAAAAACTGAATATTTTCATTTCCCCTTTTATACAAAGAGCCCTTGTTTCCATGTTGTGGGAATTAAGATATTAGTTTAGTTGCAACCACAAGCAATTGGTCTCCTTGCATTATCTCTGCCAATTATTCAGGTACAAATCCAGGCAGTGAATGTGAGCAGATATTTTGACTATGGAGACAAGGCTGGTCCAGTCCTGTTAGAAAGAGACTTGCACTTGACACTTCCTTTCACAATCTCAGGATATCACAATAACTTTTGGATTGTGTTTTGGATTTTTAAAAATTTGATCATGGAATGTGGACATCACTGGGTTATTGTCCACCCGGAATTGCCCACTGAACTGAATGGTACGCTAACGTCATTTTAGAGGGCAATTAAGAGACAACCATGTTGCTGTGGGAATGGGATCATATGTAGGGCAGAAAAGGAGAAGATAACAGATTACCTTCTTAAAGGACACCAGTCAATCAGGTGGGTTTTTGGAACAATCAACAATAGTTACATGGTCATCTTACTCCAGCTTTTAATTTCAGATTTTTTCAAATGATCAAATTCTGTCAAGAAGGGATTTGAAACGATGTCCTCAGAATAATAGATTGGGTACCTCAGGTACTAGTCAAGCAGCATTACCATTAAGCCATCACATCCCCCTTGCAGTGCAGGAAACACAACAGGCAAGTTACATATATCAGTGATTGAGGAACAAATATAAAGAAGGACATGGGGTAATCACTCTTGGGATTGGGGGATCTTTAGCATCCACTTGAGAGGACAGATGAGGCCTTTATATAGTGTCACCTGACAGCTGGCTATCTAAGCACACATATTTCAAGGATGTTTGCAGTTCAGATTGGCTGTCTAAATTGGAGGTCAGTTTAGTAAGGTGCCCAGTAGACAATAATAGTCCAATTTTTATTTTTAGTATGTAAATTTTTCGAGAGTGGGCATAAAGAGCACATTAACATTTGCTAATAATCTGAAATAAAATGCTGAACAAATAATGAGGAAGTCAGTATTAGGTTAATAAATATATAAGCATGTCTGCGGAAGGTGCAGACAGTGAGAAATGTCATTTAATTTAAAGATGACTTGAAGAATCTACATTTGAAGAGAAGTAACAATGAAATAGAGTCACTGTATTTGAAACATTAACTTTGTTTTCTCCTCATAGATGCTGCCAGACTTGTTGAGTTTTGCCAGAAATTTCTGTTTTACATTCTGATCTTCAACGTCCACAGTTCTTTGTTTTAGTTTAAAACAACTTGGTCTGGGAGTCTTCATTCAACGAAGAAACTGAAAAGTGAAGGTGGAAAGTGAGATCTAAGATTCAAACACATGCTTGTATGTTACTCTGTATGGTTCCATCCTTTAGAAACAATATTTGGATCATTTGTTTTTGCACAGTTTAGTCTCAGAGGGATGATGACACTGGAGGGAAATAATTATGGATGCGAGCTATTAGAACGACCATACTTTCACTGAAATGGATTCAGTTGAGGAGATGTAAAATTTTCTCCCCTGAAACTAAATGTGGTTTTAACCTGGTGAGAGAGAAATCATATTTCATCTGCTGGGGAATTAGTGACAAAAGTCCAACAATTTAAGCTAAGGAGAGAATAGGGCCCCTCAAAGATCAGCAAGGCAGCCTTTGTGTGGAGCCACAGAAAATGGTGGAGATACTAAATGAATATTTTGCATCAGTATTTACTGTGGAAAAGGATATGGAAGATATAGACTGTATGGAAATAGATGGTGACATCTTGCAAAATGTCCAGATTACAGAGGAGGAAGTGCTGGACGTCTTGAAATGGTTAAAAGTGAAAAAATCCCCAGGACCTGAACAGGTGTACCCGAGAACTCTGTGGGAAGCTAGAGAAGTGATTGCTGGGCCTCTTGCTGAGATATTTGCATCATCGATAGTTACAGGTGAGGTGCCGGAAGACTGGAGGTTGGCAAATGTGGTGCCACTGTTTAAGAAGGGCGGTAAAGACAAACCAGTGAATGATAGACCAGTGAGCCTGACCTCAGTGGTGGGCAAGTTGTTGGAGGGAATCCTGAGGGACAGGATGTACATGAATTTGGAAAGGCAAGGACTATTAGGGATAGTCAACATGGCTTTGTGTGTGGGAACTCATGTCTCACAAACTTGATTGAGTTTTTTGAAGAAGTAACAAAGAAGATTGATGAGGGCAGAGCAGTAGATGTGATCTATATGGACTTCAGTAAGATGTTCGACAAGGTTCCCCATGGGAGACTGATTAGCAAGATTAGATCTCATGGAATACAGGGAGAACTAGCCATTTGGTTACAGAACTGGTTCAAAGGTAGAAGACAGAGGGTGGTGTGGAGGGTTGTTCTTCAGATTGGAGGCCTATGACCAGTGGAGTGCCACAAAGATTGATGCTGGGCCCACTACTTTTCATTATTTACCTGAATGATTTGGATGCGAGCATAAGAGGTACAGTTAGTAAGTTTGCAGATGACACCAAAATTGGAGGTGTAGTGGACAGCGAAGATGGTTACCTCAGATTACAACAGGATCTGGACCGCCAATGGGCTGAGAAGTGGCAGATGAGATTAATTCAGATAAATGCAAAGTGCTGCATTTTGGGAAAGCAAATCTTATCAGGACTTATACACTTAATGGTAAGGTCCTAGGGAGTCTGGCTGAACAAAGAGACCTTGGAGTGCAGGTTCATAGCTCCTTGAAAGTGGAGTCGCAGGTAGATTGGATAGTGAAGAAGGCGTTTGGTATGCTTTCCTTTATTGGTCAGAGTATTGAGTACAGGAGTTGGGAGGTCATGTTGCAGTTGTACAGGACATTGGTTAGGCCACTGTTGGAATATTGCATGCAATTCTGGTCTCCTTCCTGTCAGAAAGACGTTGTGAAACTTGAAAGGATTCAGAAAAGATTTACAAGGATGTTGCCAAGGCTGAAGGATCTGAGCTACAGGGAGAGGTTGAACAGGCTGGGGCTGTTTTCCCTGCAGCGTCGGAGGCTGAGGGGTGACCTTATAGAGGTGTACAAAATTATGAGGGACATGGACAGGATAAATAGACAAAGTCTTTTCCCTGGGGTCGGGGAGTCCAGAACTAGAGGGCATAGGTTTAGGGTGAGAGGGGAAAGATATAAAAGAGACCTAAGGGGCAACTTTTTCACACAGAGGGTGGTACGTGTATGGAATGAGCTGCCAGAGGATGTGGTGGAGGCTGGTACAATTGCAACATTTAAGAGGCATTTGGATGGGTATATGAACAGGAAGGGTTTGTAGGGATATGGGCAGGGTACCGGCAGGTGGGACTAGATTGGGTTGGGATATCTGGTCGGCATGGACGGGTTGGACCAAAGAGTCTGTTTCCATGCTGTACATCTCTATGACTCTATGACTCTATGTCTTGGATAATCCACAATAGAAGAGAAAAAACAATGAAGAGTCACTGTATTTGAAACGTTAACTTTGCTTTCTCCTCACAGATGCTGCCAGACTGGATAGATAGGGTAAAAAAAACAAGGTCTTTTATCTGGATTGGAGTGATCTGGAACTAGAGGCATCTGTATGGGTATATGAAAAAGAAAGGTTTAGAGGGATAAGGGCCAAGTGCTTGCAAATGGATTAGATTAGTCTGGTCGGCATGGACAAGTTGGACCAAAGGGTTTGCTTCTGTGCTGTACATCTCTCTGACTCTACGCTGGCTTGACTGGCACTAGAGTGGAAATGCCACACCCCTCATAAGGTGACAGTGCAGGAAAATTCCTGTGCTCAGATTCCATGTAACTACAGTTATCCATCGCATCTGGCAAACCAACCACGAGTTGGAATCTGTACTGATAATATAGGATTTAAACAGTGGGCGATAGTCTTTCATTCCCACGATCACAGTTATGAGACACACAGTTCTGCCATCGGACCCAGCTGTCTGGAGACCTGAAAGATGGAGACTGTTCCCTGATTATAAACAAGATCTGACGGGAAGGTTCAGGATCTTATTATTTCAGAGTAGCATTTAACGAAAAGGGAAATATAAATTCAAACCTGCAACGCAGCTTCAAGTTTCTGGTAAGTGCTGTGTAATAATTACTCAACAATTCACATCCAGCAGTCAATGAGAAATAACACAAATAAATTAACACAAGACACAGCTTTTATAACCCAGTGTCTGATTATCAATAACCTGGTGATAGCTTCCTAAAGCAACATCCAATACTCCCTTTAACATCAGTAATTTGATATATTGACTGTACTGTCAAGTTATCCTCTCCATCCATCTCTTTAATTCTGTTTAAAAGGCTGACGTACAGATAAAAGAGGGACTTGCATTTTTATAGTGCCTTCACCACCTCAAGACATCCCATAAAGTATCAAAAGCAATGCAGTAATCCTTGAACTATGGAATCTCTGCCCTCTCTAATTAAAGAATTTCCTCCTCAATTCCTGATTGGGTTTATTAGTGATGGCTGTATATTGACAGCCCCTAGTTCTGGTCTTTAGCTCCCCAACTCCATGTTTTTTCTTAATTCATTAACAGGATTGGGACGTTGCTGACTATCCCAACATTTATTGCCCCGAGGGCATTTAAGAGTCAACCGCATTGCTGTGGGACTGGACTGTGGGCCAGACCAGGTAAGATGGCAGTTTCCTTCCCCAAGGACATTAGTGAACCAGATGGGATTTTCCAACAATCGGCAGTGGATTCATGGTCATTATAAGACTCTTAATTCCAATTTTTAAAAGTTGAGTTCAAAACCCACCATCTGCCATGGTGGGATTCAAACCCAGGTCCCCAGAACATTACCTGAGTTAACATTCCACCGATAAACCACTAGACCATCACCTCTCTGATCAAAATCTCTCTGAAATTAAAACTTCGCCATCAGGTCAACCTCAACTTTGCCTTCCAAGAGAAAATAGAGCCAGTCTTTTCTTCCACTCCTGATTGGTTCACTACTGATTTTTTTGGGATCATCCTGGCCAATCAGTTTTACACACTCCCCAGTGCTCCATATCCTTTTTGTCATATAGAAACCAGTGCTGCACCCAGTATCTCAGGTGTGGTCTGACCAAGGTTCATGGCAAGTTTCACATCGCTTCCTGACTTTTCCATTTTATCTCTCAATATAGAATCACTAATGTCTGGTTAGTTTGTTTGTTTTTGTGACCAATGCCATCTCCACAAGGAACGCTGTATGTGTGCAGTTGCAAAATTGGAATGGTCCTTTTAAACACACATCCAATAACAAAGTGCTGGAATTCTAAATAATTATAAATAAGGTCATCAGGGCCAGAGCACTGAACTTACTTTTGGAATGATCATAATTCCATAAGACATAGGAACATTCAGCCATTGGGTCTGCTTCGTCATTCAATGAGATCATGGTTGATCTGATCATCCTCCACTTTCCTACCTATTCCCCCATAACCCTTACTGATTAAAATTTCACCTATCTCAGCCTCAAATGTAGTTCAACAAGATAAATATAAAGCAAACGTTTCCTTCCTGCAGACCAGTCTGGAATGAGGGTTGGCAGATTTCAAACCGAGATGAAGATCTCAAAGGGTCATGAATCTCCCCCAGAGTATGGTGTCCACTGGGACACTGAATAAATTTAAGAAGAAGATTTCCTATTAGTAATGAGCTAAAGGGTTATGGAGAGTGAGGAGGGAAGTGGAGTTGAAGCAAAGATGAGATCAGTCATGGTTGTATTAAATGGCAGATCAGGCTTGAGGGGCGGAATGGCCTACATCTGCTCCTTGTTGTTATGTTTTAAAGAATTCCACAGTTTTACTACCCTCTGAGAGAAAGAATTCTGCCCATCTCATGTTTTCTGTATTGTGAAAAGTTGTAAGCCAACGATAAAAGCTGTGGTGAAATAGTTATCGTTCGACTCAAATCGACCTAGTGCCATTGTGTCCCACAAAATGATCAAATCCCATTTCTCTGAAGGTTACATGACCTGTGTAAGCTACAAGCGAACACCACCCAGTTCCATTTTAACCTTTGAGTGTTGTAAGCGAGCATTACACAATTCATCAACCATGCATGAACCAACCCATGGAGAGGAGAGGAATTATTCACAGAACAGTATGAACAAAGCAAATGGCCATCAAGGGACAAGGAAGTGGGATAATGCTGAACAAACATAAACAATAAGGTGGAAGTGAGCATACTGGAACCCAAAGTCTAACAGTCAAGGGTGGAGAACTGTTAAATATAGCATAACAAAGTAATCAGGATATTATGGGACTGGCATCCTGATTAACTGGACCAGTGGGTTGATAATTGGCAGATGAAGTTTAATTTAAATAAATGTGAGGTGATGCATTTTGGTACAACAAACCAGGGCAAGACTTACACAGTCAATGGTAGGACCTGTGGAGTGTTATAGAACTAAGCAGTCTAGGGATACAAGTTCATAGCTCCTTGAAAGTGGTGTCACAGGTAGACAGGGTGGTGAAAAAGACTTCCTGCATGCTTGCTTTCATCGGTTAGAGCAATGAGCATAGGACATGGGATGTTTTGTTGCAGCTGTACAAGAAGTTGGTGAGGCCACATTTGGAGTAATGCCTGCAGTTCTGCTCACCCTACTTTAGAAAGAACATTATTAAAGTAGAAACGGTACAGCAAGGATTTACTAGGATGCTGCCTGGACTGGAAGGTTTGAGTTATAAGAAGAGTTCAGGTAGGCTGGAAGTATTTTTCCCTGGAGTGTAGGAGACTGAGGGGTGACCTTATATAGGTCTATAATATCACAAGAGGCATGGATAAGGTAGAGAGCCACCAGCATTTCCCCATAGTAAGGGAGACTAAGAGTACAGGGCATGGGCTTAAGGTGAGAGGGGAGAGATAGACAAGCAAACAGTGGGGCAATATCTTCACACAGAGGATGGTGAGTGGGACAGGCTGCCAGAGGTAGTACAGAGGAACCTCGATTATCCGAATGACATTGGCGAGCAGTATTTTGTTCAGATAATTGAGTATTAGGATAATCGGTTTGACCTTAAACACGGGAAGCCACACTGATCTAACACTATGCCCTACCTGAGAGATGTTTTAAAAATTTGTAATTTTGATGAGTCTGCTATTTAAACAAACTAATCTTTGCGTTCTGCAAATTGCAGGTTAAACTGAGAAGGACTAAACCCTTACCGTCACAAAAATATATGAAAATCCTAGCATTGAGCAAAGTCCCTAAAAGCTTCTGCAATCACAAGAGCATTTGTCAGTTTCCGCTCTGCTCAGTGTTGTGATAGAAAGACACAAGCACCACCTCCCGCAAGTGTTTCTCTGTCTTTTTTTTAATGAACAACCTGGTAAAGTGATGGGAGTGAAGCACTTACTTTTGCAAAGAGCTGTGTAACCTACCTTTACATAAAAAAATCCAGTCACTGATGCTTGAGGTGCTTGTGTTTCTTTGCTTTTGCCAACATTTTCACATGTTCTTTAGTACAGGCAATCCGGGTTCAACTACCTCTTTGATGTAATGTTTTCATGGGACCTAGAGATCTTGTTCGGATAATCCTAAATTCGCATAACTGATATCTGGATAATTGAGGTTCCTCCAGTCAGAGGGAAATTGAGAAAGAAGATTGAAAGGAGATCTCAGTTATTTGTAAGAATAATAGGGTGGTTATGGTAGGGGATTTTCACTTTCCAAATATAGACTGGGACTGCCATAGTGTTAAGGATTTAGATGAAGAGTAATTTGTTAAGCATGTACAAGAAAATTTTCTGATTCAGTATGTCGATATACCTACTCGAGAAGGTGCAAAACCTGAGCTGCTCTTGGGAAATCAGGCAGGGCAGGTTACTGAGGTGTCAGTGGGTGAGCACTTTGGGGCCAGCGACTATAGTTCTATTAATTTTAAAATAGTGATGGAAAAAGATAGACTAGATTGCAAAGTTGAAATTCTAAGGTGGGAAAAGGCCAATTTTGATGGTATTAGGCAAGAACTTTCAAAGCTGATTGGGGGCAGATGTTCACAGGTAAAGGGTCAGCTGGGAAATGGGAAGCCATGGGGAGGTGGGTAGCACGGTGGCACAGTGGTTAGCACTGCTGCCTCACAGCGTCAGGGACCCGGGTTCATTTCCCGCCTCAGACGACTGACTGGGTGGAGTTTGCACATTCTCCCCATGTCTGCGTGGGTTTCCTCCAGATGCTCCGGTTTCCTCCCACAGTCCAAAAATGTGCAGGTCAGGTGAATTGGCCATGCTAAATTGCCCGTAGTGTGAGGTGAAAGGGTAAATGTAGGGGAATGGATCTGGGTGGGTGCGCATCGGCGAGTTGGTGTGGACTTGTTGGGCTGAAGGGACTGTTTCCACACTGTAAGTAATCTAATCTAATCTAAATGAGATAACGAGTGTCCAGAGACAACATATTCCTGTTAGGGCAAAAGGAAAGGCTGGTAGGTATAGGGAATGCTGGATGACTAAAGAAATTGAGGGTTTGTTTAAGAAAAAAAAGGAAGCATATGTCGGATAAAGACAGGATAGATCAAGTGAATCCTCAGAAGAGTATAAAGGAAGTAGGAGTATACTTAAAAGGGAAATCAGGAGGGCAAAAAGGGGACGTGAGATAACTTTGGCAAATAGAGTTAAGGAGAATCCAAAGGGTTTTTACAAATACATTAAGGACAAAAGGGTAACTAGGGAGAGAATAGGGCCCCTCAAAGATCAGCAAGGTGGCCTTTGTGTGGAGCCGCAGGAGATAGGGGAGATACTAAACAAGTTTCTTGCATCAGTGTTTACTGTGGAGAAGAACATGAAAGATATAGACTGTAGGGAAATAGGTGGTGACATCTTGAAAAATGTCCAAATTGCAGAGGAGGAAGTGCTGGATGTCTTGAAATGCATAAAAGTGGACAATCCCCAGGACCTGATCAGGTGTACCCTAGAACTCTGTGGAAAGCTAGAGAAGTGATTGCTGGGCCTCCTGATGAGATATTTGTAACATCGATAGTCACAGGTGAGGTGCAAGAAGACTGGAGGTTGGCTAATGTGGTGCCATTGTTTAAGAAAGGTGGTAAGGACAAGCCAGGGAAATATAGACCAGTGAGCCTGACCTCAGTGGTGGGTAAATTATTGGAGGAAACCCTAAGGGACAGGATGTATATATGTTTGGAAAGGCAAGAACTGATTAGGGATAATCGACATGGCGTTTTGCATAGGAAATCATGTCTCAAAACTTGTTTGAGGTTTTTGAAGAAGTAACAAAGAGGATTGATAAGGGCAGAGCGATAGACATTATCTATATGGACTTCAGTAAGTCATTCGACAAGGCTCCCCATGGGAGACTGATTAGAAAGATCGGTGCTGGGTCCACTACCTTTCATCATTTTTATAAATGATTTGGATGTGAGCTTAAGAGGTATAGTTAGTAAGTTTGCAGATGACACCAAAATTGGAGTGTAGTGGACAGTGAAGAAAGTTACCTCAGATTACAATGGGATCTTGATCAGATGGACCAATAGGCTGAGATGTGGCAGATGGAGTTTAATTTAGATAAATGCGAGGAGTTTCATTTTGGGAAAGCAAATCTTAGCAGGACTTATACACTTAATGGTAAGGTCCTAGAGAGTGTTGCTGAACAAAAAGACCTTGGAATGCAGGTTCATAGCTCCTTGAAAGTAGAGTCGCAGATAGATAAGATAGTGAAGAAGACGTTTGGTATGCTTTTCTTTATCAGTTAGGGTATTGAGTACAGTAATTGGGAGGTCATGCTGTGGCTGTTCAGGACATTGGTTAGGCCACATTTGGAATATTCCATGCAATTCTGGTCTCCTTCCTATTGGAAAGATGTTGTGAAACTTGAAAGGGTACAGAAATGATTTGCAAGGATGATGCCACGGTTGGAGAATTTGAGCTATAGGGAGAGGCTGAACAAGCTGGGGCTGTTTTCCCTGGAGCGTCAGAGGCTGAGGGGTGACCTTATAGAGGTTTATAAAATCATGAGGAGCATGGAGAGGGTAAATAGACAAAGTCCTTTCCTGGGGAGTCCAGAACTAGAGGGCACAGGTTTGGGATGAGAGGGGAAAGATATAAAAGAGACCTCAGGTGTAACGTTTTCACACAGAGCTGCCAGAGGAAGTGTTGGAGGCTGGTACAATTGCAACATTTAAAAGGCACTTGGATGGGTATATGAATAGGAAGGGTTTGGAGGGATTTGGGCCGGGTGCTAGCAGGTGGGACTAGATTGGGTTGGGATATCTAGTCAGCATGAACGGTTTGGACTGAGGGGTCTGTTTCTGTGCTGTACATTGCCATGACTCTATGACTCTACTTGAATTTAAAATGGTCACTAATAGAATGAAGAGAGAAATTAGACATTTCTTATAGTCATAGAGATGTACACCAGTCTAACTCATCCATGCCGACCAGATATCATAAATTAATCTCATCCCATTTGCAGGACTTGGCCCATATCCCTCTAAACCCTTCTTATTCATATGCCAGATGTCTTTAAATGGTGTAATTGTACTGGCCTCTGCCACTTCCGCTGACTGCTCAGTCTATACATGCAACACCTTCTCCATGAAAAAGTTGCCCCTTTGGTTCCTATTAAATTTTGCCCCTGTCATCTTCGACCTATTCCCTCTGGTTCTGCACTCTCCCATCCCAGTGAAAAGACCTTGTCTATTTACCCTATCCATGTCCCTCATGATTTTATAAACCTCGATAAGGTCACCCTCAGCCTTCAATGCTTCATTAAATCCACCACAGACAGTGGTTGAGACAGATGCATTTGTCTGATGTAGGCTGCTGTAGATATGTATTAATGGAGGTTTAAAATAATTGGGAGGTTATATTGAGAGAAGGGTTAGAATGTTTACGGGGCATATTAACAGAGAGGTTAGGGTACTAAAAGCGTATATTAATAGATGGTTCTGTGACAATTTATTACATTCATGTCAATATGTATTTCTAAATGTATGTTCAAGAAAGTACTTCTGTTCAAATGTTCTTATTGTGTATTGCATTTATTTTTGTTAAATCATATTTAAAGAAAATCAAAGTAATGTGTTGTTGGCTGTTTAGAGTCTGCCAGTAATGAAGAAATCCCAGTCCTTCACATTTGTTTTAGACAGTGCTGTTGCTCACAGAATGCCTGAAAGTACACAGGAAAAGTAAACCACCAACTGTGCTTGTCACCACGATCAACTCTGAGCAGTTCCTCTGCGGTCCTTTTCTCTGTTGCTAAAGGCTATAAAAAATGCAAATGCCCCATTTTAAGGCAAGAAAATTGCTTCTACTTTCCTTTCCCTCAATGCTTATTCAGTATTGGGTGACAGCCAAAGGTCACTCTTCCTTGATGAAACTGAAATGACAGAAGCAGCAGGGGACATGCCCACATGATGCTAATCTTTCTAAATGTGATTAATAAATAGGCAAGTAATGAAACTGATGTACAACGTTATTCAGAATGAAACAGACCAATGAATGATTTGGTTTCAGAATGACCTTGAGCTGACAGCACATCACCTCCTCCACCATCAAATGAGCAATGGTTTGCTGTAGAACTTCAAGGATAGTGTGAGCATGGCAGATATACTCATCAAGCGCTGCTATGTGCACGAACGGGCACAGAGCAAGTCCCAGCCAATTTACCCAGAGCACAAAGGTAGAGCAATATTTCTCAGTAGCTTTAATGGCCACAAAGCTTTGGAAGTTCTGTCATTCAGAGAGAAATTTAAAGGGAAGCAAGTTGGTGCAATGTCTAAATTGGGTGAATGGAACTTGAGATAAAATGGTGCATGATCTTTTTTTAGACTTTGGAAGTAGATTGATTCTAAAATTGGACTACATTCCCAATACAATAACTGTTCAATGATGTCAGTTGGAAAGTGCACATGCAAAAGTGATTTGACTGTGATGTTCTTTGTAGTCAAACAGCTCTTTGTTTACCCTGACAAAACTAGAAAAGTCACCTGAATGAGGTAGTGGACGACTGCCAGCATCTATGGAAATTAGCCTTAGAAACAGGAAGCACCTTCAGGAGAAAGGGAAAAAAAAGGAAATTTGTGAAGAATTTAAGGTGAATGGAACTAAAGAAGGGAATTATCTCCTAACTGACAAACACGGGACAAAGATCCATTGATTGCAACTGGCAATGAATATCATAGGGTCACTATAAAGTGTGTTGAGGTGCCACCTTCTGACCATTAGTAAAACTGCAGACTCAGAGCCTTCAGCTCTGAACAAGTTAGTTGTTAGATAGTAACTTCATATGCTGTAAATTTATAGCATGTCTTTCAAGAGTCTGTAAGTCAAAAACAGATTAACATCTTAGGTTCCAGAGCAGCATTTTGATTTGTTTGAATCAATGCACTCTTCAGTGTCAATAAAAGCTAACTGTTCTCATTGCAATGTAAGATTTACAAAGTAATTTAAAAACCATTATTGTTGCATGACATAAGATGTACCAGTATTTTGACACTGCATATTGTACACAAGCAGTCTAATAGTACATGTACAGGAGAAGTGTTAAGAATACACATTGCAAATGAGTAATGTAGGGGTGCCCAAGTGATAGCATTATATAGGAGATTGCATGGTATATCAGAATAGTGAGAGTGGACGTTATAGCTGATTATATGTGTGAGGACACATTTAAGAGAAGTGTAACAGTGCATTTTATATTAATGATATTACTGAGCATTCATAACTCATATTCATAACTCATGGTGTGAGACTACACAATGAGGCAAGATTCTTTCAATACATTTTCACCTAACCAATGTCACATAGTGATAACAATTTATTTAATCTGCTTTCAAGTACAAGACAGTGCCGTGTCAGGTGCAAACATTCAGAATACAAAACAGTACAGGTAAAGGTGTACAAGATACATAGTAATGCAAGGACCAGATAATGCATACAGGATACAAAGCAGTGAAGGTGTCAGGTAAAGACATACAGGATATGAAGCAGTACAGGTGCCAGGTAATGGCATAAAGGATCTGGAGCAGCACAGTTACCAGAAGCATAGAGAATGTGCATCAATAACTAATATTTATAAAGCATTTTTAATGTAATTGGCAGTCTCAAGGCCTTTCATAGGACTATTATCAGAATGAAGTTACCAAGCCACACAAGGGTTTAAGTGACCATCAGGTTTAGGACTAGATAACTTTAAAAGGAATTTTTTTTTTTAGAAATTTAACATTTTTACAAGTTTACAAAAATAAACAAAACTCTCAAATACAAACATTGATGTACAATTAAATCAAATATACAATAGTCAAAATTTAACAAAGGAAAAGAAAAAATTACCAAAATAAAAAAAAACCTCAACTTTCTACTAATCTAACCTATAACTAACCAGAGTGTATACTTAAGTCTCTTACATGCTCGGAATGTAATAACATCAAATGTAATAAAACCCGTATTCATGCGGGATTCCTCTCCTAAGGGGCCCCGGAGCAGCCAGGTTTGTGATGTTCATTAAATAAAAGCCCTTGTTAGGATGGCTGAAATATCTGCATTTATGTAATTCAAAAAGGGCTGCCATATTTTATAAAATAATTCAGTCTTTCAGTGCACGATATTTGTAAGGAAGTCAAGGGGAATACATTCCATAATTAATCTGTGCCAATTTGAAAGTCCAGGGGGGCCCTCAGCCACCCAGTTCACCAAGATATTTTTCCTTGCACAGAAAGAGATAATAGAAAATAATCTCTTCCCGTGCATATCCAGGGAGGAAAAGTTCGAAAAGCCCAAAAGGAGAGACACAGGGTCCACTCTAATTTCCGTTCCTAAAATTTCTGTCAGGGTACTTGCTACTTTAGTCCAATATTTACGGATCTTATGACAAGTCCATAGGCAATGTACAAGAGTGCCCACCTCTAATTTGCATTTGGGACACATTGGAGATGCTCCTGCCTTAAATTTTGCCAATCGAGCCGGTGCTATATGGGCCCTATGAAGTATCTTCAGCTGGATAGCCTGGGTTCTGTTACAGATAGTAATTCTTCTAGCATTTTCCCAAATATCATTCCACATTTCTATAGAGATTTCTAGTCCCAAATCCTGATCCCATGTTTTAAGCAGACTGTCCATATCTCCCGATACTTCATCATGTAGTAAATGATAAATAGTACTGACGGAGGATACCCCCACTGGTCGTAGGACATTACATTCTCTATCTGATTTATAAAGACTATCTATTAACGTAGTCTTCTTCTGTATATAATCTCGAATTTGGAAGTATCGAAAGAGGTCTCCATTGGGTAATCCGAATTTCTGACGCAGCTGTTCAAAAGACATCAGGACCCCATCTTTAAATAGGTCCCCTAAACATGAGATACCCCTGGATCTCCAGAGTTTAAAAGTGGCATCTGTAAACCCCGGTTGGAATCCCCATGCCCCTACTATCGGTGCATAGGGGGATGTTTTATGTAAATTACCCTCATTTTGCCGCATTATATTCCAGGCCTTAATTGTGTTTAGTATTATGGGGTTTTTACAGTGATCTGTAATGATTTTCCTCTTGTCTGAAAATAAGAGGTTAATAAGTGGGTATTTTACTTGGGAGGCCTCGATGTCCAGCCAGATTGATCGTGGGTCGGACAAGACCCAATCAGCTATGTAACTTAGTAGGGAACTTAACTGATATTTCCTAAAGTCTGGGAAGTCCAGTCCTCCCCTTGCCCGTGGATGCTGTAGCTTCTTCAGCTTAATGAGGGGCCATCTATGATTCCAAATAAAGGAACCCAGCCAGCCATATAATTTACGTAGAGCCATCCTTGGCAGCATCACCGGGAGCATTCTCATAGGATATAGGAGACGGGGCAGAACATTCATTTTAATTAGTGCTATTCTACCCAACCAGGAAATTGGAAGGTCTCCCCATCGCTGGAGGTCCTGCCTTATCCTTTCCAGTAATTGCATAAAATTCACCTTATACAACTGACCAAATACTGGAGTAATAAAAATACCTAAATATAAGAAGCCCTCCAGGGACCAACGAAAGGAAAAAAGGGATCCGTCCACTAAGTGGAGTGTCATAACCAGGCCACCCATTGGCATAGCCTCCGATTTTGAAAAATTAATTTTATAGCCTGAGAATGCACTAAATGTATTAATAACTTGAATTAGACGAGGTACAGACATCAGAGAATTATTGAGGAATAAAAGAACATCATCTGCATAAAGGGTAATTTTGTGTTTACCTGTACCAATCCTCAGGGCCGTTATATTAGGATCAGTCCGTATAGCTTCTGCTAGTGGTTCAATTATTAGCGTAAATAATAATGGCGAGAGAGGACATCCTTGATGGCAGCCCCTACCCACACTGAAGCTATCCGAACCTAATCCATTGGTAACGACAACTGCTTTGGGATCACTATACAATGTTGAGACCCATTTGGTAAACACCTGTCCAATGCCAAACCTTTCCAATGTGTAAAACAAATATGACCATTCAACCCTATCGAATGCCTTTTCCGCGTCTAATGAGACTACTACTCCTGGTATCTTTCCCTGATGACAGGCTTGGATCATGTTCAAAACCCTTCTAATATTATTGGATGATCTACGGCCCTTAATAAATCCCGTCTGATCCTCCTTTATAATATATGGCAGTACCCTTTCTAGTCTCAGTGCTAACATTTTAGAGAGGATTTTAAAATCTACATTTAGCAAGGATATTGGTCTATATGATGTACAGTCTTCTGGATCTTTTCCTTTTTTAAGGATAAGAGAGATATTTGCGTCTTTCAGCTAAGGCGGGAGACAGCCCTGACTATTTGCATAGTTATACATGTCCATACGTGGATCAGCCAATATTTCTGTAAATTCTTTATAGAATTCAGCTTGAAAACCATCTGGGCCCGGTGCCTTTCCACTCTGGAGTTGCCTAATTGCATGAAGTATTTCTTGGACTGTTAGAGGAGCATTTAGGACCGATACCTGTTCTGGAGTCAAGCCCGGAAAGGTCAAATTTTTTAAAATGACTGCATCCTCCTAGTCCTTTCTTCACAATCCTGCGATTTATATAACTCAGAATAAAATTCTTTAAAGATCGCATTAATCTTTTCATGATCATGAGTCAAAGTACCTGTACTTTCCTTGATAGACATAATAGTCTGAGGGGCCTTCTTTTTCTTTGCAAGAAATGCCATGTATCGACCCGGTTTGTCGCCATATTCATATAACCTTTGTTTTGCAAATAATATTTCCCTCTTAGCCGTTTGAGTAAGCGTAGTGTTTAGAGCTGTCCTAAGAGCCATAATCCTCTGCAATTTTATAATAGAAGGTCTATCAGCGTATGCTGTTTCAGCTACTTTTAAGCGTGCTTCAAGCAGGCACTGTTGCTCTCCCTTCAGTTTTTTTCTGGGTCGCTGAGTAGGAGATAATCAAACCGCGTGCATAAGCTTTGATGGTCTCCCACATCATTGATGGGTTGCTAGCCGTACCTGAATTAATTTCTAAAAAAGTTTTAAACTCTTGGGAGAAGTACTTTACAAATTTACTATCTTTTATCAGGAAGGGGTCCATATGCCAATGCCGAGCGGATGTCCCATTGTTCCTTGCCTTCGTTTCCATATATACAGCGGCGTGGTCAGAAATTGCTATAGTACCTATTTTACAGGATGATATGGAATTTTAAAAAATCGATGGGGCAAAAAACATATCAATTCTTGTATGACATTTATGTGGATTAGAGTAGAAAGAAAAATCTCTACCCTGTGGATGGAGACATCTCCATACATCTACCAATCCTAATTCTTTATTCAGATCCGCCAGTTGTCTAGATCTGGGAGATACTCCAGCAGCACGCTTGGGAATCCTATCTATTTCCGGATCCATAATACAATTAAAGTCTCCCCCTATAATTGTATGACAGGCACCAAAGGCCATCAATTTTGAAAAAGCTTCCGTAATAAATTTAGAGGGGTGTGCCGGGGGACAGTACAAATTTAGAATCCCATATTCCTCTCCATTTACGAGGGCTTTAATCAAAATATATCGTCCAGATTCGTCTTTTATCTGATTTAGAATTTTGAAAGGGAAATTCTTCCGAACAAGAATAACAACTCCCCTGCTTTTTGAGCTAAAAGAAGAAAAAAAGGCCTGATCAAATCCACCCTGCCGTAATTTTAAGTGTTCTTTTTCTGACAGGTGTGTCTCCTGTAGGAGAGCTATATCAACTCTTTCTTTCTTAAGATTTGATAATATTTTCTTCCTTTTAACTGGCGAATTACTCCCCCTGACATTCCAGGTGCACCACTTAACCGACTGATCAACCATAATCATCTGGGCAGATCCGAGACCCCTCAGGAGGGGAAACCCTATCTGAAACATCCCGAGCATGGAGCATATAAAATTTACAAAAAAAAGGCTCTCTAATACACTCACAACAATATAATAAAAAACTATTTCTAAATAAAAAAAATATAAAACGTACCTAAATGGAGATTTTCCCCCTTGTTCCCAGGGAGCGTCACTTCCTCTCCAAAAGTCCATCTTATCCTCTCCCAACCAATGCCCCACCCTCGACCCAGGTGCTCCTCAATAAAATGAGGGGAATTCAAATATAATATAAAGCTAGAGTTAATAGTGAGCACCCTACCCCCGCCCACACCAACACCTGAATATATTTGGGAATGTTAATACCATATATAAATATATAACTATAAAATTACAATCTCAACAAGTAATAATTAAATATAATAATACAAAATAACAGGGGAAAAACAACCCCGCTCCTAAAGACAGAAGTAAAATAGAATAAGGTAACCACCTCCCCCCACCAACATTAACCAATCGCCCCAACATATATATGCATACATACATACCCACATATATACATAAAGTAATAAAAAAAAACAAACCCACGCGGGGGGGGGAGAAAATCAAATCCCTCTCCCCGCCCCCATGATAATATTAAACAATAAGGTAAGAAAAAAGAGAAACAAAAAAGGTGGGGGGATGTAAACTAAAGTAGAGGGAAAGGCGAACCAACATCCACTATCTCTTACAGTTTATTTAAGAGAGTCCAAGAATTCCTTAGCCTTCTCTGGTGATCCGAAGTTATATATGGATCCTTCGTGGTTAAAGCGTAGCATTGCTGGAAAACGTAAGGAATACTGAGTATTTAAGTCCCTTAAACGCTTCTTCACCTCATCGAATGCCTTCCTCTTTCGGACCAGAGCTGGGGAAAAGTCCTGGAATAGCATGATCTTGGATCCTTTATAGATCATGGCTTGGGGATCTTTTCCAAGATTTCTTGAGGCTTCCAGAAGCATCTGCCTCTCCCTATAGCTCTGCAGCTGGAACAGAACCGGGCGTGGGCGCTGGTTTGAGCCAGGCCCACGTATTGCGACCCGGTAGGCCCATTCCACCCTTACCTGGCCTGATCCAGCATGCAGATTTAAAAACTGTGGCAGCCACTGCTCCAGGAATGCTGTAAGCTGGCCTTCCTCTTCCTGTTCGGGAAGGCCCAGCAAACGAATATTTTTTCGACGACCTTGATTATCGAGGTCGTCAATATGATTTTCTAAGGTCCAGACTCGCTGCTCGAGAGCCCGGACCTGATCGGCAGCCGATTGAGCTGCAGTTTCGGAGGTCGCGGCCTTTAACTCCGCCCCTCCGACTCGGCGCTCGAGTTCCTGGATGTCTCGGCCGTGCTTCTGCAGCGCGGCTGAGAGTGATTCCCAGCGATGTCGGGACTCTTCGATAAAGGCATCGATCTTCACGTCCAGCTTGGTGATCATCTCCACAAGGCTTGTTATCATCGGTAAGTCCCCCGGGGCGGCTGTGGATGCCTCTGCTGCAGCTGAAGAGGGAGAAGGTGGGGGAGGGGGTCCTGCTTGTTGAGAGCTGCGGGCTCCTTTCCCTTTGGTCATTTTTCACTAAATGTTAGATTATTTAAATGTAATACTAAGCAACTATTTAAAGTTAACAGCTATTATGAATGATTTGGTGAGTGTGGTGGGGGTGGGTGACCCACTTTGCCCAAGTCTTGGGAAGAGCACTATAGACTCAGACTTGCTGGGTCGCCGCCATCTTGGATCCCCCTTAAAAGGAATCTTAAAGGAGGAGAGGTAACAGAGGAAAGGTTCCAGGAATGCAATCCCAAAGTTATGGACTTAGGGCAGCTCCCAATGGCAGCACAGGAGAAATTCTCTCCAACTTTCTGACATGCAACGATACTAATTGGATTAAAGCCAGATTCTCACTTATGTAACACATTATATGAGAAGCACGTACACAAACAGACCTTGAAGTAGTGGCATTGGAGTTATACTGGACACTGCTCTCAGACATCCAAATAGACAGATGAACCAGCAAAATGGTAAACAAAAGAGATTTATTTTTATATTTTTACACTACCTTCTAATAATCTCATCAGCCAGTTGTGTAACAAATATAAAATCTCAGTAATTGCTTCTACACTTGGTCAAGCACAGATTTACAGTAGAATCCGAATGAAGAACAACATCGCTGATAATTTAATACGCTGATAATAATATGCCATTTTCACAGTCACAAATTAATAAATCCGTATTGTGTTCTTCATTAGATATACAGCTGTGTTCTTCTAAGTCATGGCAACAAGTATTCTTTGACCTTTATTGCAAATAAACATTTCTAATTATCTCACCTGATGTAATATAGTTTAAGCAGTAAGTAGATTACATTTTTAGAGGATATATATCCAAGTTACATAGTTTGTAAAAAAAAACTGAGTGATGTTTAACACATAACTAATACATCAGTTGCAATTCAGATGACACATCCTCTACACATCTTTGCTCAATGACACATTTTTTCTTTGTATTTAACTGATTTTATTGTATTGGTTTTAGAAATATTAGCACTTAGTTTTAGTGGGTCATAACGAATAAGTAACTACATGTAAACACGCTCAAATGGGTTAATATTAGCTGTTTCCAGAATGTATTTTGTATGAGCATATGAAACTATACTTGAAGAAGTGTCAATGATTCCCCACTGCAAATGTATTCCAATTTATTGTTTAAAATAAGTACAGTCCTGGGAAAATGCAATATTTCATATCTTGTCCAAACAAGTTAAATGTCTTGTCTGAAAAGTTGTGGACTCAAGCACCTCATTGACCTGCATATATTACACATTTCCGAGATATTTGAATTTTAGAATTTATCAACCAATCAGGGATCAGCTTCACGAACAAGCAGGCCTACAAAACTCGAGAAAATTTGTGAAACGGATCATAACCTTGTTTGTCACTTTAATTATTTATCAAATTTTTAAAACTCTAAATTATTCTATTTAATACACAGAATAATTTCTATTTTTACTACAACTGTCACCAGACAGTACAAAAACATCTCTATTTATCTCACCTTATGTAATATAGTTTAAGGAGTGAACATTATCTCACTCTCTAAAGCAAGTCTGATGCAGATAATATTGCTATAGGATGTATCTGATAACATTATGGTGATATGTAGTTGGGTCGACTTTAAACTTTAGTCAACAGGGTGAAGTCCATTTCAGGATACACTAAAGTCAGCACTGACATAAAAGCCATTTCAACACCTTAATTGTCATGACACTTAACTGTAGTTACAAGGTATGCAAAACTGCAGCATGCTAGGTTACTGAATGTAGACTGTCCAGGATAACTGTATCCAGCTTAGAATCATTCACCTGGAACACATAAGGAAAGAAGACGACTATCTGCTGGTTTAATCCAGGCACACAAACCATGTAGAATTACAGTTATAGAATTAGGCATGGGTGTTCTGATAGTTAGCAAGGTAAGGGGAATGTAAGAGTCAGGGAAGGAATTACTGAATCTAGTCCTAACCTAAAGGATCAATATATTCATGTCATTTGTGAGAATGAAGGGAATATTGCACTAAACAAAGCTACTGTAAAATAGGTAAATGCAACTTCCACTTAGACTAGAAGCAAAACAACTGACGGTATAAAGACAGCATATTTCTAGACTGTATCATGGCCAGTCTTCTGGAATAAGTTTGAAAACCAACCATTTCACTATCCTTATGAAAGAAGAAATACCTCAACTCTGTCCTCAACGGGTAAATAAAATTATAACGTTTGGTTCTAGAATCTCCCACAAAGGACAACAACCTTTCAGCATCTACTGTCAAGCCCCACTAAGAATCTTGTATGTATGTTTCAATTGGTCACCTTTCATTCTTCTAAAATCTAATGAGTACAGACCCAACCTATTTAACCTCATTTAAAGCAGAGGAAGCTAGAAACACATGGAGGGGACCTCTGTAAATTAATGATGACACTGGAGCAGCAGAAAGGGACAACCCAACTTCAGGAAGTCAGGCTGTAGAATTGATTCAGGTAGCAATGAGAAATGTGCGAGTAAAAAATGAGGTCTGCAGATGCTGGAGATCACAGCTGCAAATGTGTTGCTGGTCAAAGCACAGCAGGTTAGGCAGCATCTCAGGAATAGAGAATTCGACGTTTCGAGCATAAGCCCTTCATCAGGAATAATTATTCCTGATGAAGGGCTTATGCTCGAAACGTCGAATTCTCTATTCCTGAGATGCTGCCTAACCTGCTGTGCTTTGACCAGCAACACATTTGCAGCTGTGATCTCCAGCATCTGCAGACCTCATTTTTTACTCGAAGATTTTAACCTACTGCGAATCCTCTTACAAGGATGCCTTCTTGAAGAAGCTCTCTTCCTCCCTCAGCAATGAGAAATGGTAAGGGCAAGAATTCATTTATGGGAGGGGTATACAGGCTGTCTAACAGTAACCACATTGTAAGACAAAGTTTCAAGAAATAGTGGGAGTTTGTTGGAATGAAATGGCAAGAATCATGAGAGGTTTTAATCAACCTAGCTTGGAAATATTCGAGGGGTAAACGTTGCCTACGTGGAGTTCATAATGTGTTTTCAGGAGTTTTTGAAAAAGCATATTCTGGAGTAAACTAGACAGTAGGCTATACCAGACTGTTATTGTGCAACAAGGTAGGATTAATTAACTTCACAGTGAAGGCACCCCTTGGTAGCAGAAATCATAAATTGATTGTTACATTCAGATTTACTGAGTGAAAAGTGCATCTAAGATTAGTATGTTGAAATTAAATAAGGGCAATTATGAAGGCATAAGTGAATGAGCAGATTTGGTTAAAAGATAGATCAGCAGTGTAGTAGTGGTGGATATCTGTGGGGATATTTCAGAATCTGCAAGACATTCCAAAGTGAAAGAAATTTCTAAAGGGAGGACTCATTGTTCATGGTTAACCACAAAATTTAAAGATAGCATCAAACCAACAAAAAAATGTAGTTCTGCAAAGATGGTTTGCAATTCAGAAAACTGGATAGAATATATATAAAAGAAACAAAGAATGACTAAATGATTAATAAGGAGGGAAAAATTAGAGTACAAGAAAAAGCGAGCTGGAAATATAAAACAGATAGTAAGACTTTCTGCATACCTTTAGAGTTGAGAAATTAGAAAGAATTGGTCTGGAGAAAGTAATTATAGTGAATTAGTAATGGAAACAAGGAAGATGGTCGATGACTGGACATGAATACTGTAACAGCTTCACCAAAGAGGATTATAACATCACAGAAATATCTGTAAAAATAGGGAAAAGGAAGGCAGGGAGGAATTCAAGAGGATTACAATCTTCCAAGAGGGTTGGTATCGAACAAATTGTCAAAACGCTGGGATGACAAGTTCCAGCATCTGATGATTTCATTCTAAGGTCTTAGAAGGGCACAGTGAGATTGTTGTTCGGGTTTCATTTTTCAAACTTCTTGAGATTTTTGGAAGGGTCAATCAGATTGGAAAACAGAAAATATAACTCCTTCACTCAAAAATGAAAAGTAAGGAACTACAAGGAAGCTAGCTTAACACTTGTCATAAGAAAAATGCTAGAAGTCATTCTTAAATAACATATGTCACTTCGAAGAGTTCAAGGTAGTCAAGCAAAGTCAACATAGTTTTGTGAAAAAGAAATCATGTTTAATTAACTTGAGTTATTTGAGGAAGTGACATGCTGTGGATAAAGGAGAACCAGTGAAGATTCTGTACTGAGATGTTCAGAAGCATTTGATGAGGTGTCATATCAAAGATTATGACAGAAAATAGAATCTCATAGTGTATGGTATGAAATGTTAGCATTCATAGAAGATTGATTAGCTAACAGGAAACAGACATAATTAAGTTATTTCCTAATTGGCAAGATGTAATAAATGGTGTGTCACAGGGATCTGTGCAAGAGCCTCAATGTTTACAATTTACATAAATAACTTGGATGCAAGGACCAAAGGCATCACTACTAAACTTGCAGATGACTGAAAGATAGGTAGGAAAGTAAATTTTGAAGAGAACGTAGGCTATGTAAAATTACAGAAAGGGTAAGTGAGTGGACAAAGAGCTGATAAAATTAACTATGATTGGTAAAAAAAAACAGCATTTTATATAAATGTTGAGAAACCGCAGAGTTCTGAGATGCAGAGGTCTGGGAGTCCTAGGATATAAATTGGAAAATGGTTACTATGCAGGTACATTAGGTAGTTTGAACACGTATTCTTATGGCGATAGGAACTGAATACTAACGTAGGGAGATGATTGTTCCATTAAACAGAGCATTATACAGCAAATGCAGACCTGGACTGTTGTACAGTATTGATCTACTTTGTTAAGATGTAAATGTATTGTGAGCAGTTCAGAGGTTTACTAGATTAATACTTAGAATGGGCAGTTTGTCTTATGAAGGTAGATTGGACAAAGCTTGAATCTGCTGGAGTTTAGAAAAGTGAGAGGTAATTTAGTTAAAGCATTTAAGAGCCTGAGATATCCTGATAGAAGTGGGCAGGATATGACAATTTAGAACTAGATGGACATTGGACAAACAGGCAGAAAACTAGCAACTAAGATACATGAACATCAACTAGCCACTCTCACTAGTATCCTTACATACAGATAAGGAAGGACACCACTTCGACTGAGCCATCACACCCATCCTAGGACAAGCTAAACAGAGACATGCACGAGAATTCTTGGAAGCATGGCATTCCAACTGGAACTCAATCAACAAACACCGAGTTATACCCCATCTACCACCCCCTGAGAAAAAGAACAGGAAATGACATCACCACAGGAAATGACATCGCCAACCCAAAGAAGCCCAAACATATAAACAGAAAGCAGGAATCATCAGCAGTGCTTTGCCTGAAGACCTACTGAAAATGTTGCCTAGTAGGGTTCCAAAACATCTGGAAAAGAATCTTCCAGCTCAGCAAACAAACCTACAATTAGCTGATACTGTTTAAACATCAGGAGTCATCCATTTAAACTAAATATGAAGCTTTCTTTTTCCCTCAAAAAGTGTTGAGTGTCTTTGGAACACTTTTCCACCAAAGTAGGTAGAAGTAGTTTTTGAATGTTTTTAAGGCAAGGCTAGATAGATTCTTGATAAGTGATGGGGTGGACAGTTATCAGAGATAGGCGGGGAAGTGCAGTAATCTGATCAACTATGATCTTATTGAATAGGGAACTAGGTCCTAGGAGACAAGTAGCCTTTTATCCCAATTTCCATGAATGTCTTCCATCTCTTGGAAACAGCACACATAGGTGAGGAAACTATATATCTTCCTCAAACTCCAACTGGAGTACAGTATTCCCTTGTAGACATTGAACCTCAGAAAAGATATAATTAACGTTAGTAAGGGTTTGAAACAGCTTTTTCAGAGTAATATAAAGGATAAAAGAGGTAACCATTGAGGTCAGATTTCATTAAAACAACTTGTAGTTGCTTAAATTTGTAGGTAAAAGGGTGATCTAACCAAGGTGTTTAAAACAAGAAACAATTCTACAGAGGGAGAGTATTTCCTCAGATGGAATCCCTATCATAGAGGCACTATCTTTTAATTAGAGCTCGGCCATTTAAGGACATTTTTACACAAATGTAGTTAAAATCTGGAACTCTCTTTCTGATAACATTAGAAGTAGTGGGTCTATTGAAATTTCCAACACCGATATTGATAGCTTTGTGGTAGTGTAGACTTTAATTGTTACACACAAAAAGCAGCAGCAATAAAAATGTGTGGAATAAACTATTAGGGGACAAAGACAAACTTATGCAGGAATTGAAGGCAATTAGTCATGTCTTAGAAAAGGAGTGCACATCTGTTTGATAACTGGCTGCTCATGCCACAAGGACAATTGTTTGCCCTTCAGAAGAATTTACGGAGTTATTGCAGGAAAGCTATATTTTCAAACAGATAATCAATGCCAAATGTAACAAGGAATAGTGAAGTTAATTCTGATAAAAAGGCAAGGTACGGACTTATAATATTATGGATGAACAAATCTAAAGAAACATCAACACTATCACATCATGGACCTGAAGGAAAAACGAAACTGTACGAGAATTCAAAACCAAAACAATTCAGCAGCAGAACTTTGAAGAACAACACTGCACAGGATCGAACCCTGGAAACTTCCATGAGACAGACACTGTTGTTTAGAATTGCAGTTATATTCCACCATTTATTGGGTAATAGTCAAGCTGAATCGTGACGCTTAACTTTCTTCCTTGAAGGGTCTCATTTTGGTTGATACCTTTAATAAAGTGTAAATCATTGTTTCAGTATTTGATTGTCTGAGAGATTTCTTAATAAGTACCTGATTTAAAGGTAACTTGTGATTTGCCCACAAGAACCTTGCAACATAAACTATTGAGGAATACAGAATAAACACAAGTTTTAGTTCAAACATCACAAACTGAATGATGAATAGGCTTCAGATGTGAATGGCTTATTCCTGTTCCAGTAAAATGTTACCACAAATTCAAGCTCTGAATTACTTATACTTATCTCTTTAAATAATTATTTTAGGATGCAAGTCCTAAAATTGAACCTTTAAGTCCTTCTATAGCAGATAAATGAATACATTTTATACTATGATATTGCACATTTACTGTTTACCAAACAACTTCCATTTTGATAGCACCTTTAGTGTAGTAAAGAATCACAAAGCAGTTCAAACAATATTTGGCCTCCAGCCACATAGGATGCAAACAGAGTTGAATAAACATTTTATCAAAGGAATTTAAGGCATTCAACAAAGAGATTGACTATAGATAAGCATTAAAGAATTCTAGATATAGGGGCCTAGGCTGCTGAAGGATTTTTTACATCACTGGTGCTGTAATAAAATCAGAAATGTTCAAAAGGCCAGAGTTGGAGCACTGAAAATATCTTGGAAGTTATAGAACTGGACAGAGAGATAAGAAAGGGCAAGGCCACGGAGACATTTGATAATAGAATTTTTGAAAATAGTTTAGCCGTATTAGGAGCCAAAGTGTGCAAGGGCTAGCACAAGGGGATTTAGCTTTAAATTGAGGGGTTATAGATATAGGGCAGATGTCAGATGTACGTTCTTTACTCACAACATAGTAAGGGCATGGAATGCCCTATCTGCAACAGTCGTAGAGTTGCCAGCTTTAAGGGCATTTAAATGGTCATTGGATAAACATACAGATGATAATGGAATAGTAAAGCTTAGGCTTCAGTTGTGCCAACCTGTGAAACCATTGAGGGCCAGAAGCCTGCACCATGCTGTATGTTCTAGGGTGATGGTGAATCAGATTTGAACCAAATTAGGGTAGGAGCAGCAAAGAAAATTGTAGAGGTACATGTTAACTGAAACTGAACGTGCACTATTACTGTAAATTACAGTCCAAATCTTTAATCACAGTCAGACCTGAAGCCTGAGAGAAGTAGAAGAGTCCTGAGGAACGGAGTCTCACTCCGGGCTTGGCTTTACATTGTTACCATAACAATGCACTGATGCTGCACTTGCAGTGTAAATGCTTGCAGTTACACTCACCGTCTGACATGAAAAAAATTCCAGTTTTCAAAATCATTTTAAGATTCAATATAATCAATTGTCAGAGTACAGACATTAGCTATTTTCAAATTACAGAGCATTACCTTCAGTGACCATACAAAATAGACTAAAGATGGTTGTGTATTAGTTGTGGAGCCAAAAACAAATGAGAAAGTTCTATGAATAAGAATTATAAATATTTAGAGCAAGCCAGTCAGTGTCTGTAATGAATGAGGTTCTGAAAACTGTCTTTTTCCTAATCAGATGCTGACTAACTTGCTTCACATCTCCAGCATATTCCCATTTTTAATTTCAAATTTCCAAAATTTGCATTCTGATTATTTTACTAAACAATAATTTGACTGAACTAAAAAATTGTTACAGCCAACAATAAATGATGAGGTGTGATCACAAGAATTTTTCAGCTACTGCCTTAATATTACAAACTCTGGCTCCTAATGTGCCCCTTTCTGTTTGACCAGAAGTGTGTCTAGTACTATTTTGACACTCATGAAATTACAATGAAATTCAAGTATTAGGTCCTTGAGGAAGCCTCATTCATTTATTTATTATCGATACTGAACAGTAGAAAAAACCCTCCAATAAGCATAGCAGTCACTGTCATCTCCAATAGTTTCTGAATATGCCACCTCCCCTCCAGACTTTCCTTGTTTTTGCGAAGCTGCATCCTTCTCCAGCGTTGGGTCTGCTCCCTGGCCAATTGCTCCCCATAATGAGCTTTGTAGAACTCATCGAAATTGAACATCGATTTCTCGGAGCCCAATTTATCTGACGAGCTCCAAGCCTGTGATTGTTTTGACGTTGAGGTTTGGGCTTTCTCCAAAGGTTTCTTCCCGCTACGTAAATCTGCTGCCGTCAAAATTCCCCGGTCGTACTTCTTCCTGAGGGTCACGCTTCCCAGCACGGAGTATGCCTCATTGATTTGAGTGAACCTCAATGCTGCTTCCTCACTGCCTGCGTTTCTGTCCGGATGGTAACGAAATGACTGCTTGTAGTATGCTGATTTGATCTGACTCTGGGTGGCACTGGGAGAGATTTTCAAAATATCGTAGTAGAGCGTGTTGCTTCCTCGAGGAAGTGGGACAGCATTATTTCTTCCAGAGTACTTGTTGCCATCTCTAAAGTAGCCGTAGGGTCTGCACTGGTGATGTACCATGGTGACAAAATGCCAGTGTCCGTTACTGTCTAGGGCTGATGCCCAGCCATTTGTGACGATTGACCGTTTAAAGCTCCAAAGGCCCTGGAGGTATTTGTGGTTCCTCAAGTGAGGGGCCAAGACCCGACAGGACAGGCAGCTGCCATGGTGAATAAACCCATGAACATGCATCATGTATAGGTCAGTATTACTGAGCTCCCTATCCTGGGGACACAGGTCCCTTTCCAGTGGAAATGTCACACCGACAGCGACAGGAGGGTCACTGCCAGGTGTTTGCTGTGTGCGGTGTAACCGTAGGGCGGTCAGAGCTTCTGAGAGCCGGCTCCCCCGCTCTGCTGCTCCCCGCCTGGGAGTGTTCCTGCTGGGAGTGGGCTCCAGGATCCCAGCCGCGGCTCGGCTCCGGGCAGCCGGCCTCTGCGCCACCCAGGGAGGGAGCAGCAACCGCCGCCACCCACCGGCCCCCCGGCCAACGCCGGCGGCACCCAGCCTGGATCCACTGCCCGGATTGCAGGCGCTCACAGTCAGCTTGCGGACACACTCCCCGGAGTTCCGGTGCTGGGGGACCCTCACGGAGCGACCGGCGAAAAACACCGCCATCTTCACCGCCCACCTTGTAGGCGGGGCCCTGGCTTTGACTGACAGGCACGGCAACTAATCACAAGGTTCTATCCTCTAACCGCCGTGACATCCAGCCACTCACCGCCTCCTCACTTCAGCCAATGACAGCGACCGTTCCGTTTCGGAACCGCCCACCGGTTCCTGATTGACAGTTCCGAGAAATCACTTGTTACTTCAATTCCAGAGACATCGAGATAGGGAATACAACACGGAAACAAACTCTTCGGTCCAATTCGTCCGTGCCCACCAGATAACTTAGCCTAATCTAGTCACATTTGGCAGCATTTGGCTCATTATCTCTCTATTCCTTCCTATTCAGATTCCCATCCAGATGCCTTTTAAACATTGTAATTGTACCAGCCTCCACCACATCCTCTGGCAGCTCATTCCATACACACACCACCCTCTGCATGAAAAAGTTGTCCCTTAGGTCCCTTTTAAATCTTTCTATTCTCATCTTAAAACTATGCCCTCTAATCTTGCACTCCCTCGCCCCAGGGAAAACTCCTTGTCTATTTGGTTAAAAACAATGACTGCAGATGCTGGAAACCAGATTCTGGATTAGTGGTGCTGGAAGAGCACAGCAGTTCAGGCAGCATCCGAGGAGCAGCGAAATCGACGTTTTGGGCAAAAGCCCTTCATCAGGAATAAAGGCAGTGAGCCTGAAGCGTGGAGAGATAAGCTCGGGGAGGGTGGGAGTGGGGAGAGGGTAGCATAGAGTACAATGGGTGAGTGGGGGAGGAGATGAAGGTGGTAGGTCAGGGAGGAGAGGGTGGAGTGGATAGGTGGAAAAGGAGCTAGGCAGGTCGGACAAGTCCGGACAAGTCATGGGGACAGTGCTGAGCTGGAGGTTTGAAACTAGGATGAGGTGGGGGAAGGGGAAATGACGAAGCTGTTGAAGTCCACATTGATGCCCTGGGGTTGAAGTGTTCCGAGGCGGAAGATGAGGCATTCTTCCTCCAGGCATCTGGTGGTGAGGGAGCAGCGGTGAAGGAGGCCCAGGACCTCCAAGCCCTCGGCAGAGTGGGAGGGGGAGTTGAAATGTTGGGCCACGGGACGGTGTGGGTTGATTGGTGCGGGTGTCTCGGAGATGTTCCCTAAAGCACTCTGCTAGGATGCGCCCAGTCTCCCCAATGTAGAGGAGACTGCATCGGGAGCAATGGAATATCCCTGACCTATCACCTTCATCTCCTCCCCCTCTCACCTATTGTACTCTATGCTACTCTCTCCCCACCCCCACCCTCTCCTAGCTTATCTCTCCATGCTTCAGGCTCACTGCCTTTATTCCTGATGAAGGGCTTTTGCCCAAAACATCGATTTCGCTGTTCGTTGGAAGTTGCCTGAACTGCTGTGCTCTTCCAGCACCACTGATCCAGATCCTTGTCTATTTACCCTGTCCGTGCCCTTCATGATTTTATTAACCTCTATTAGGGCACCCCTTAGCCTCAGACACTCCAGGGAAAACAGTCCCACTCTGTTCAGTCTCTCCCTATAGCTCAAACCCTCTGACCCTGTCAAAAGACCAACATCCAAGTCTGATTCCTCTATAAGTTTTAGGCAATATTGTTGAAGGAAAACTAATTTGTTATTTTCCATTAATTTGCGAGAGAAATACATGTGCATGCATTATGTTCCCAAGATGGTTGATTTTAATCATAAACATCAAATTTACAAATAACAGCAAGTGTTGGGGGCCACTGAGCAGATCTGCAGTGAAAATTATTAATATTGCAAGTGGATTGACTTGGTTAGAAATATTTACAAACTTAGTTTTCCATAAGAAAATATTCTTTGTTTTTACACAAGAATGCACTTTTGATGAGGAGTCATAGGTCTATAACATCAGTGGTGGATGAAAATTTGGAAAAAAAAACTAAGGGAAAAAAATATTCTCCACTTGGATGGGCAAGGATTAATAATGGATACCAGCATGGCTTATCAGGGGGAGATCATATCTGACAGGTTTGATTGAGTTTTTCAAGGAGGTGACTTCATGTACAGATGATGATAGTAAGGCTTTTGTCAAGTAAAACAAAGAACTGTAGATGCTGGAGATTTGTTTATCAACAGAAATTGCTGGAGAACCAAAACAAAAGCAGAATTTTTGGATAAGCATCTCTAGCAATTTCTGTTTTCGGCTTTTGACAAGGCTAAGTGGATTGACCATGCTAAATTGTCCACAGTATCCACAGATGTGCAAGCTATGTGCACCATGGTAAATGCAGGATTATTGAGACAGGGTGAGGGCCTGGATCTGGGAGGGTCAGTGTAGACTTGATGGGCTAAATGGCCTCTTCCCCCAATCTCGTGATTCTATGATTTTAGGTCTTGCATGGCGGGCTGGTAAAGATGCTAAAAGTCCATGGAATCTGGGGTAACATGGCAAATTGTATCCAAAATTGGCTTAGTGGCAGGTGCAGAGCTCAAAAGCTATTTCTGTGACTGGAAACCTGTGTCTAATGGTGTACCAAGGATTCCTTGCTGAGTTCCATGCTACAATGTACATTAATGATCGAGATATGAACATAGGTGGTATGATCAATTACTTTTGAATGCAATTGCATAGAGGTTATAATGGAGGTGCATACAATGTTATTTGTGCCAAAGCTGGAGGTCTATGTGCAGTTCTGGTCAGCAAACTATAGGAAGGATAAAACTGTATCACATAATCTCTACAGCATGGAAGCACGCCATTCCACCAATCCAGTCCACACCATCCCTCTGAAGAGTATCCAACCCAGACCTAACCTGCTATCCTATCCCTATAACTCTGTATTTCCTATGGCTAATCCACCTACCATGCACATTTTAGATTAGACTTACAGTGTGGAAACAGGCCCTTCGGCCCAATAAGTCCACACCGACCCGCCGAAGCGCAACCCACCCATACCCCTACATTTATCCCTTACCTAACATTACGGGCAATTTAGCATGGCCAATTCACCTGACCCGCACATCTTTGTGACTGTGGGAGGAAACCGGAGCACCCGGAGGAAACCCACGCAGACACGGGGAGAACGTGCAAACTCCACAGTCAGTCGCCTGAGTCGGGAATTGAACCCGGGTCTACAGGCGCTGTGAGGCAGCAGTGCTAACCACTGTGCCACCGTGCCGCCCACTATTTCTGGACACTATGGGCAATGTATCATGGCCAATCCACCTAATCTGCACATCTCTGGACTGTGGGAGGAAACCAGTGCACCCAGAGAAAACTCACACAGACATGGGGAGAATGTGCAAACTCCACACAGTCACCCAAAGATGTAATTGACCACTTGTGCTGAGGCAGCAGTGCTACTGACTAAGCCACTGTACTGCCCCAGAGCAAGTGGAGGAAATTCAGGTTGTTCAGTGGTTTGGAACAATTCAGGTATGAAGAAAGACTAGACAGGTTTGAGATGTTTTCCTTAAAGCAGAGAGGGCTGAAGATGGACCTGATTGAAGTGTACGAAGTAATGAGGAGTATAGTGAGTTTAGATATGAAGAATCTTTTCCCTTCAGTAGAAAGGTCAGTAACTAGGTAGCACATTTCAAGGTACAGGGCAGAGGTTTAGAGTTCATGTGAGAAAAAGAACTACACCCAAAGGCCAGTGAGTGTTTGAAATTCACATTTGAAAGGATGATAGAAACAAGGACCACCAAGACATTTAAAAATTATTTGGCTGAGCACATGAAATGCCATAGCATAAAAGCCAAGTGCTGGAAAATGGTAATGGAATAGATGTTTGTGACGACCGCACAGCAATGATAAGCCAAAAGGCCTTTTTCCAAACTATAAAAATTCAACAAGCAAACGCGAACTCTGTTCCCCTCCACCGATGCCGACTGACTTGCTGAGCATTCCCAACACTTGTATCTGCTGTACAGTACTTTGTAAAAGTACTCAACTTTTCTGAATTGGTTTCCATTTCACTATTTTTTTCTCTCTCTCTCTCTCTGTGAAACTCCTTAAGCCGTGCCATGTTAAAAATGCCCCACCAAAAAGAAGCATTCTTCATTCATTGCCAAGGACGGACTGGATATTGCCCTGGGCTGGAGTACAGTCTCACCATCACCTTGCAGGAAGGTCGTGATGACGTCCTCTATGCACGTGCCAGGGCTGCGTCGAGCAGACGCACGGCGCAGGCGCAGAGTCCAGCTTGCGGATCGGGGCCGTGCTTGTCAGAAAAGGAGATAAAGTTTTATTTTCCAACAAAATCTCGGATGAAAAGATGTCGGGCCGGTCGGTGAGAGCAGAGACACGCAGCCGAGCCAAAGATGACATCAAAAAGGTTATGGCAGCTATCGAGAAGGTCCGAAAATGGTGAGCCGCTCTCCGATAAATACTTTTATTGAAGGGGGAAAGACGACGCACGGGCGGGAGCAACGGAATCCGGCTGCGGAAGTGACGTGAGGGGCATTTGATTGACGTTATATTCAGCCAGTCAAGAACGACGGAGACCTCCGGTTCCTGTGGTAACCGCGTCTCTGGACTGACGAGGAGCTAAGGAGGCTAGACTTCCGGTTGTACTGCAGGAGCTGTGTGGGCAGTACCAGTTTGATTCATTTGCTGAAAGTCCTACAGTGAAGTCAAATTAATAGTAGAGCAGGCCCCGTTCTGGAGCATTATTCTCTTATAGGGGAAGAGCAGGCTGGCTCCTGTTCGGCCACATGACAAATTCCCTCGTCCAGGAGACTTCTTCTTTTAAAACATAGTTCTAAGTACCCCGTCGTAAATAGCCTCAGTTTTAAATAAGACTAAAGGCCATCAGGTAGTCAACGGAAGTTCTGTGTATCATTTCTCTGAGGTGTTGGTATAGCACTGTTCAAAGCATGCAGTTAAATTCCATAAGTTCTTGTTCTTGTTACACTGTGGCTTGGAGAATCATCAATGATACAGTGGCTGCAGTCTCTAAATTACCTACAAGGACAAGTACTGCAGAAGCCTGTGAACATCACCTGCATGTTCCCTTCCATGTCACACACCATCTTGACTTGGAACTTTATGCTGTTCTTTCACTGTCTTTGGGATAAAATCTCTGAACTCCTAAACAGTTCTATGGGTGTCCATACACCCTCAGGACTCCAGCAGTTACATTACATATTAGATTACATTCTCTACAGTGTGGAAACAGGCCCTTCAGCCCAACCAGTCCACACCGACCCTCAGTATCATTTTCTCTAGGACAATAAATGCTCGTCAGTGATGCCCACATCTCAAAAAAAAACTATGATCTTGTAAATTTTTCCATTTCTTCTCCAAACAAATTAAAAAGGATTTGGTCTCACTGTTGCAATGTATTTTAACTTACAGTGTATTAGGAATCTAGGCCACCTGTGTTTCAACATAGTTTTTCTCTCTCTGCCTATACTCATCTATCTCTTACAATGGCACCAACTTGTGCTGTTGCAATCAAGCCTTTTATCTTAAAGTGCCCCAAGCACAGTAGTGCTGTTCTTGTAAAATGTGGGAGGTATTTGCTTTTGGCAGCAACATGGAGGCAAATTTGTATAAATTCAAACACTTCCTCCTGTTAATTAACTCTGAAGAAAATGCAGTGTAATCAGGCTCAGTTTGTCCTATTCCAGTGCATTGGCTGTGTTTAACAACTGAACATAAAGGAAGACATGTTACTGTTGTAAATGCTGAAATTTGAATAGGAGGAGAAAAAGTATAGAGAGAAACAAAAGTGAGCTGCAGGGAAAGAGCTATTCTCTTTAACCTGTCAAGAGGAATGCTGGAGGCAGCTAGTTCTCTGGAGGAGAGGGAACTGGCAGCAATTTAAGACCTCAGAAAGATGAAACCTGCTGTGAGCAGTGGGGAAGAAATCATTAGTGTAAGCTATGTTACAGGAAACTGGTTCAAGACATCTTGGAAGACTTGCGTGAAAGAACTGATCATTATAACTTCAGGAGAAGTGAACCCATTTAAAGATTTATTTTATTATTGTCACATATGCCTGAGTACAGTGAAATGTTTTATTTTGTGTGCCGTACAGGCAGATCATATCATGCAAAGTGCATTAGGGTAATAGAACTGACTGAGGAATACAATGTTACGGCTGCAGAAAAGATGTACAAAGAAGGGATCAACATTAAATTTAAAATTTGTGAGGTCCATTCAGAAGTCTAATAGTAGCAGGGAGGAAGCTGTTTGATCTGTTGGTGTGTGTGTTTAAATCTTCTGCCCAATGTAAAAGTTTGGAAGAAGTTATAACTGGGGTGGGAGGAGTCTTTGATGATGTTGGCTCATCTCTCTCTCTCTCTCTCTCTCTCTCTATAGAGAGAATGAGAGTATAGGTGGAGTTAGCTTGCATGATGAACAGGATGTGTTCACAACTCTCTGTAGTTTCTTATGGTCCTGGACAGAGCAGTTGCCGTACCAAGCTGTGATGCATCTGATAGAATGCTTTCTATGGTGCATCTAAAAAAATTGCTAAGAGTCTTCATGGACATGCCTGTCTCTGTTCTATAAAGATTGTAATTTGAAGAGTGTTATATCAAGTAAAAATGCAGCAGTTGGTTAAGAAACTAATAAAGGATATCTTTTTCTGCTGTATATTAATATGAATAACAATCAATTGTATTTAGTTTATATAAAAGAGTACTGCAGGTGCTGGAAATCTGAAATTAAAAAAAAGTGTGCTGAAGAAACTGAACAGGTTTGGCAGCATCTTTGAAGTGAGAAATGTTTTGAGTTCAGTCTGACTTCTTCTGAACAGAAAGGAGCTGGAAAATCATGGCTTTATGGCTCATGAAGGGGGTGGAGGGAGCAAGTGAAACAGCTGGTGAATTTGCTCCAAAGCAGAAGATCATGGCAATGATAAAGGTGCTAGAGTTGCAAAATAGGAGTGAATGTTAGCTGTGAAATGAAAAATAATTAGTCCACTTAGGTGAGAATTTGTATTTATTAGTTCCAGGAATTGATTGACACAGTGATTAGCACTGCTGCCTCACAGTGCCAGAACCTTGGTTTGATTCTAACCTTGGGCAACTGTCTATGTGGAGTTTGTACATTTTCTGTGTCTGCACCAGTTTCCACTAGGTACTCTGGTTTCCTCCCACAGTCCAAAGATGTGCATTGGCTATGCTAAAAGTACCCAGTAGTTACTAGGGATGTGCAGTGTAGGTGGATTAAGTTTATTTCTGAAATTGTTAAACACAATATTGTGTCCTGAAGACCATAAGCTCCCTAGGCAGAAGATGAGGTTTGTTTCTGCAGCTTGTGTTGAGCCTCACTGAAGCATTGCAGCAGGCCTGAGACAGAAATGTTGACCAGGGAACACGATGCTCTGTTGAAGTGGAAGACATCAGGGTCACTTTAAGAGATTGAGCATAAGTGTTCAGCAATGCAGTTTCCTAGTCTGTATTTTGTCTCCCCAGTATAGAATAGACCAGATTGTGAGCAGATTGAATGAAGTTCAGTTAAATTGCTGTTTTCCTGGAATGTGTGTCTGGGGCATTGAAGAGTAAGGAGGAGGAGATAAATGGGCAAGCATTGTAAGGCAAGGTGGAGTTGGGGATGTAGGGAGGTGTTGGGAGTGGACCAAAGTGTCATGAAGGAAACGGTCCCTCCGGAATGCTGACAAGGGTAGGGAGGGAAATACTTGTCTGGTGCAGGCATTGTGCTGGAGTGGAAATGGTGGCTTATGGTCTTTGTATGAGCAGGCTGATGAGGTGTAAAGTGAAGAGAAAGGGAAACCTTATCTTTGTTGTGTGACAGGAGGAAAGGGATGAGGGCACAAGTATGGGAAATGGGTTGGTCCTGTCAACCCATGGTGGGGGTTGTTTGGGGGTTGGGGTCCTTGGGCTGAGGAAAATAGTAGACATTTATGAGACCCCTCCCCTGCAGAAGGTGGCGTCATCAGAACAGATGTGACAGAGAAGAAGAAACTTGTAGAATGGAATGGTGTCCTGACAGAAAGCAGGGTATAATCAAGGTAACTGTGGGAGTCAGTGAGTCTATAATAGATATTGGTGACCAGGCTATCCCTGGAAATGGAAACCGAGATGAACCAGTGTGGAATTTGGGTGCAAAATTAATCATTTCTTTCCTCCAATTCTAAATGATAGAGAGAAACTGCATCAATTATGTCATTGATGTACTAGAGGATGAGTTGTGGGGAGTGATAGGCAGAATTGGGTACCCATACCTTTGACCTGAACAAGTGAGAGGAGTTAAAGGAGAAGTTGTAAAAGTGAGATGAGCTTGGTCAGGTGGCGGGTAGTACTGGTGTTGGGTACAGTTCAGGCCTTTTCTCAAGGAAGAAGCAATGAACCCTCAGACGAAATTGCTGGGGAATAGTGTAGACAGCTTGAATGTGCATGGTGAAGGGCAGATATCTGGAGCCGAGAACAATTCTTTGAAACTGACGTGAAGTATCCAACGAGTTATGGACGTAGGTGGGAAGGGACCAGACACGGGGAGTTAAAAAGTTGAGTCAAGGTAGGAAGACATAAGTTCTGTGGGGCAGGAACAGGGTTCACCAGGGCAGTTCTGTTTGTGGATTTTGAGAAGTAGGTAGAAGCAACTGTGGAGTGGGGGAGCTATGAGGTGTGATGCTGTTGGGAGAAAATCCCCATATGAGATGAGATCAGTGACTGGAATGGATTAGTGGGTCATAGTCTGAGGGAGATAGAGGAGGCATTCTAGAGTTGATGCTCAGCCTCCACAAGGTAGAGGTTAGTATGCCAGACAAGAACAGTCCTATCCTTGTCAACCGGTTTGAATTTAAAAGTCCGGGTTGGATCTGAGAGCAAAGAGAACTGTGAGTTCAGAGGGCAACCGATGTCACGTTGACTGTTTTCAATGAACAGATGAAAGGCCAGATGGAGAGGTTGAAAGGGAGGAGAGTTTTGGAGGCAGATGAAGGAGTCTGTGGGTTGGGGAGAGGATTCCTGCTTAAGGAAACGGTCCTGCAAATAATGGTGATGGAAGAAGATTTTGATGTCAGGCTGGATCTGAAATTCGTTAAGGTTGGGACACAAGGGATAAAACTAAATTCTTTGCTGATACAGCAATGGAGAGTGGAATATCAGAAGGTGTGGTAAATACCAGATAAGAGTTAGAGGTCAGAGGTCAGAGGGTTTAGGTCAGTGCAGTGCTTCAGTGGTTAGCATTGCTGCTTCATAGTTCCAGGGACCTGGATTTGATTCGGGCCTTGAACAACTGTCTGTGTGGAGTTTCCTCCAGGGACTCTGGTTTCCACCTCCAGAGATGTACAGGTTAGGTGAATTGAGCATGGAAAATTGCCCATAGTGTCCTGGGATGTGCAGGTTAGATGGTTTGGTGGTGGGAAATGAAGTTACATGGTTGGGGGTGGGTCTCAATGGAATGCTCATCAAGGAGTGGTGTGGACTTCATGGGCCAAATGGCCTGTTTCCACAGTGTAGGGAATTCTGTTATGAGGAAGGGATAGAGTTGAAGGGAATGGGAGGGGAGGACGCTTTCAAAGCGGCATGTGTATCAATGAATTGCTGCAATTTGCATTCCTTAATACCTGAGCAGAGAAAAAGTTTCTTGTTAAAATGCTGAATGAGCTAAAGAATGCAGTGAAACTCGGGGACTGAGATAACATAAGTTGGTGAGGATGGAGAGAGAGGTCAAGATTTTATATGTGGCAGCACATGGCACTGAACGTGGATATCAGGATGTACTGAGAACAGCTGTCTGAGGAGCATTGTGCATCAGAGATACCTCGGATGGAAGTATTTGGAATCCATGTGCTGTAAGTCTGATCCTGAGGCAGTCACTGAGGAACGAATTATGGCTATATAAGAGAGTTTTGGTGAAAACCTTTATCAATCAGGAGGATCAAATACAGATTTCTAGCTTCCACAGTTCTTTGTTTTTAATAAACTTATTCAAATTGCTATCTTCCCAGTAAAACAATGAATTCACTTTTTTAGACAATAACAAGAGTATCTGTAGTGAATCTGTTTAAAGCCTCAGAGACGGGCTAGGAATGTCAGGATTTATAAATTGTTATATTTTAAACAGTCACTTATTTCCGATATGGAATGGAGTTGATTGTCTAAATGTTATCAATTAGCATTTCTTCCAGGATTTAAAGCCCATATGATTTTACTTTACCATGGAGATAGGCTTTGGGAAAGGAGAAGTCAATAGGAAACCATTATAGGATCGGGTTGCAGGTTTCCCCAAGAGATTGCCAAACTTTACAGACATAAGGGGATGATAATCGGCCATTTACTATTATTCCCTATGTGGAATGCAGGTAACACCTTAGTTTCAGACTGAAAAGACCAAATTCATGAGAGTAAAGAACTGAGAATAGCTTTGGACTGGTTTCTGGAGGATGAATTAACCCCTTGAAAGACAGAGTAAACTAAAGCTGTGGAGACAGATTTCTGGCTGGTAATTGTTCTGCAATTAATAATGTTATAATTAATGCGATAATGTTTAGTTGTTGCAGAGTGATTAAGTTATTTGGCCAATTATCCACAAGCTCAGGCTGGGGATCTGGATTTGATTGAAGTCACACCATTCACCTAGTGGAATTTCAATTCATTGCAAATGAAAGTACCAAACTATCTTCTGTCATAAAAACCCATGTAGTTCACTAATGTCCTTTAGTGAACCAAATATGCCATCTTGCCTGGTTAGGCCTACATGTGACTTCAGATCCATAGCTCTGCTTGCTTTATGAAATGGCTGAGCAAACCACTCAGTTTAAAGACAATTAGGAATAGTTAACTATCCAGTGAGGGAACTGCTGCCCTACTCAGTGACACCCACATTCAGGGAAAGACTAAGCACAGCTCTGTCACCAATAGTGTTAGGATCACTTTGAGGTGATATATTAAGAGCATCACATAAAGCTCTTCAAAAACAAATATGTCATGGAACCTTTTATATCCAGGTGACCAGGAAAACGTTTTCCTCTTGAATTTGTTTTCCCTTTGCCAATGTACTTAACCACCTGCTTAGACTATATGCATAATACTAAATTAGAGCTTGAATCCTTGATTTTATAAATCAAATAAAAATGGTTTCACTGAATCAAACTGATACAAAGTGTTCTATTCAGGTTTAACAATGTAGAAATAAGGTAGGCCATTTAGCTCCCTACTTTGTTCTTTCATTCTATGAGATTGTGGCTGACCTGCAACCTGCTCCTTATAGCTGTCTCTGCCCCATACTCCTTAATTAATACCATGGACTTAATTTATTAATCTCAGTTATAAAATTAGCAATTGAATTAACATTAATTGCAGTTTCTGGTGGTGAATTTCAGACTTCCATCAATCTTTGCATAAAGAAATGTCTGATTTAATTGCTGAAATGTTTGTCTCTAATATTTAGATCGTGTTCCCTATTCTGAGGTTTCTCAGTGAGTGGAAATGGGGTACATCGGCAGAAACTATCTGTACTTCTAGTGTACTAAATTTCAATCAAATCACCCTTCTAAATTTCAGAAAAACAATCACAGGTTGTTTAATCTCTCCTCAGCTAAATTCAATTATTATTCTGGTAAACCTATACTTGATCTAGTCTGAGGCCAGTAAATCCTTCTGAAGGTGTGGTGCTCAAAATCTACAACCATTAGTATTCCAGGAATTTAACCAGGGTTTTGTATAGCTGAAGCATGATTTCTTCTTCCTTGTATTCTACTCCAATATATATCTGCAATATATTTTTAATTCTCTCATGGGGCATATATGTTGATGGCTGGCCAGTATTTACTGCCCGTGTGTAGTTGTTCTTGAGAAGGTAATGTTGAGTTGTCTTCTTGAACTGCTGTAATTCATGTCTGTTGGTTGAACCACAATACCATTAGGGAAGAAATTTCAGGATTTTAACCCAGTGACAGTGAAGGAATAGGGATGTATTTCCAAGTCAGGATGGTGAGTGACTTGGAGGGGAACTGGCAGGTGATGCTGTTCCCATGTATCTGTTGCCTTTGTAATTCTGAATGGAAATGGTCGTGGGTTTGGAAGGTGCTGTCTGATGACCTTGGGTAAATTTCTGCAGTGCATTTGTTGCTGAGCATTGCTGGTGGAGATTGTAGATGATTAGCATGACACCCACAATCAAGCGGATTACTTTTTCCAGGATGGTGTCAAGTTTCTGAGTGTTGTTGGAGCAACACACATCCAGGCAAAGTGGGGAGTATTCCTTCATAGTCTTGATAAATGGGTCTGAGTGGTTTATGCTTCAGGGGGTCAGTGTGGACTTGTTGGGCCTTTTGGTCTGTTTAGACACTGTAGGGATTCTATGTAGATGGTAGACAGGCTTTGGGGTGTCAGGAGGTGAAGTTACTCTCTGCAGTATTCCTCGCCCTTGACCTGCTCTTGCAGTCACTGTATTTATATAACAAGTCCAGTTGAGTTTCTGGTCAATGGGAACCAGACGTTGATAATGGGGGATTCAGTAATGGTAATGCCATGGAGTGTCAATAAACAGTGGTTAGTTTGTCTTTTATTGGAGGTGGCCATTGTCTGGTATGAGAGGTGTGAATGTTACTTGCCACTGATCAGCCCAAGCCTGGATATTATCCGTATTTTTTGCATTTGAACATGGACTACTTCAGTATCTGAGGAGTTACAAATGGTGCTGACGACTGTGCAATTGTTGATGAACATCCCCACGTTTGACCTTGTGATGAAGGGAAGATCTTTGAGGCATCTCAAAATGGTTAGGCCTAGGCCACTAACCTGAGGATCTCCTACAAAGATGTTGTGGAGTTGAGATTATTGACCTCCAAAATCTGCAACCACCTTCCTATGTGTCAGGAATGACCCGATCCAATTAAGAGTTTTCCCTTGTTTCCTATTGATTCGGTTTTGCTGAGGCTTTTGATACCATATTTAGTTGAATGCAGCCTTGATATCCAGGACTGTTACTCTCACCTCATCTCTGGAATTCAGCTCTTTTATTTGATCCAAGATTATAATGAAGTCAGGAGCTGAATGGCCCTGGCAGAACCCAAAGTTGGTTCCGGTGACTGTTTGTGTGAGATTTGCATATTCTCCCCATGTCTGTGTGGGTTTCCTCTGGGTGCTCTAGTTTCCTTCCAAAATCCAAAGATGTGCAGGTTAGGTGAATTGACCATGCTAGCTTGCCCATAGTGTTCAGGAATGTGTAGGTTAGGTGCATGAGTTAAGGGTATATGTGGAGTAATAGGGTAGGGGAATGGGTTTGGGTGGTTTACTCTTTGGGGAAGATCACTGTGAACTTGTTGGGCCTAATGGCCTGACACTCTAGGGTTCTATGCTTCAATGAGCTGATTATTGCTGCGTACTTGCTGCTTGATGGCATCCTTCATTACTTTTACTGATATTTGAGAGTAGACTTATAGAGTAACAATTGGCCAGGTTGGATTTGTCCTGCTGTTCTTGTACAGGACATAACTGGGCAATTTTCCACATTGTTGGGGGGATGCCAGTGTTGTAGCTGTACTGGAACAGCTTGGCTATGGGTGTGGCAAATTCTGCAACACAAATCTTCAATACTGTTGCCATATTTAAATGACCCGTGAGCCTAGATTGTCCAGTCTGCTTAGACCTCCACTTTGTCGAGCTTTATCTAGCATCTTGCCATTTATCTTTTTTAGGGCAAAAATGGAAGATCTCTCATTTGCCTATATTGAAATCTTTGTCGATTCATTGAATATATTAATATTCCTCTTTAATTTTATACTTGCATTCATCCTGTGTACAACACAATATTTTCTGTCATTAGCAAATATGGATACACAGCCATATATCCATATCAACAAAGTTGTTACTGAATGCAGTGAAACATTTTTTTGTTTTAGAGCGTGCAAGTGATTTATTTAAGTGTGTGGCACACGTTAGTTTTTTACATGGCAAGTTTGAAGGCAAATGTTATGTGCAGCTGTGTAGAAACATTTAGGTTGCTGCATGTCTGCATATCTTACAGGGAACACTGCAATAGTCAGTTCCTACAAACTATCAATCCAGTTCTCCGTCTCCTTTCGTTAAGGCAATTTCCTTAATAGGTCAACAATTTGCCTTAAATTCCATGAGTTCTGACTTTGGCTAATGGCCTCTTATGAGGGACTTTATGAATGATTTCTAAAATCCATATGAATAACATCAATCAATATTCTCTTGTCATTTAATTCATTCAGCTCTTCAAACAATTTGATCTGATTTGTTAAACATGACTAACCGTTACAGATCTATGCTTGTTTTTTTGTGATCAACTAAAATGCTCACATTATTTACTCCCCTTGTTCTTAACCTTTAGACTGCATAAATTTTACCACAGCAGAAATTAAGGTAACTGACCTTTAATGCCCTAGTTATTTTTCTCCCTTTTCTGAAGTAGCAGACAGCGATGCATGATTTTCCAATCTAAAGGAATAATGTCTGAACCAAAACAACTTTGCAAGCACATAATTAGGACTTCCACAATGTTCTCATCTACATTTCTTAAAGCCCTGGAATAGAAATGAACCTGGTCTGGGGTATTACAGCTTTATTGCCATTACTTTCTTCATTACTGTTATCTTGATTATGGTAATTTTGTTCAATTCTTGTTGCGAGAATATATTGATTTTGGAAACTATCCCACTTATACTCCAGAAACGTACTACTTTCTTGACATATACTAGTTTGCTTTTATAAGAAAAGTTAAAATACTTCATTAAAATCATTCAGTTATAGCAAATGAATCTACGCCCCCGTTCTTTGCAATATACGTTCAAATCATTGAGACGTCTGCCGTACTGTTATAAGGTCCGCAACAAACCCGTCAAAACTTGCGATCTTCCCAACATAGATGTTCCTATTACGCTTCTTCTTTACCTCCTCCTCCATCCTCGCTGGTTAGAATTCCGACTTTTTTCTGACAAGTCTTTTATCCTCATTCTCACATGGAACAAGTGCATTGTACCCCTTGGATATGATCACTTTTTCTGTTTCCCGATTTCTAATTCAACTAGATTCCCTTACTCTATATGCTATTAACAACATCAACACCAGCATGTACCTGTACCTTTTAAGAGGTGGGACTGAAGTTTGGAGAAAACTATCCCTAAATTCTGTGTTGAAATGAATGCACTTCACACAGCAGTTTAGTGAGCTGGACAGATTTGAGACAGATTCATCTACTGGAAATATTCACTTGAGGTAGTCTTGCTATCTACAAATTTCCACATTCTGCAATGCAAATACACAATCTACCATATGTTATGCATAGCATTTATATTATTCATAACTACTGTAAGTTTATAATCTAAGTTCTTGTTTTTTTGTTTGAATTAACAAAAACTATATGCTTCAGAGAAATTAACCTATAGCAGAGAAGGAAGCTATTTAGCCCATTGTGTCTGTACTAATTCTTTGAAAGCTCAGTCATGATTCGTCCCACTGCCTTGCTGTTTGTCTGTAAATTTGTATGTTTTCCAAATATATCTGAGATCAGTTTCCATCAGTTTTTTTCTGGCACAATGTTCCATATTCCAGCAATTCAGCTCTTGAGTAGAGAGACAAATCGTCATCTTTTCTATAAATAATTTAGTCATGATAATGAATTCATGACTTCTAGTTATCGAACAACTTGCTGGAAAAACTAGTTTTGCTCTACCTGCTTTGTTAAAAGCCTGACATCTTGAAAACCTCTGATGTCACCTTTTTCATGTATCTGCCCATGGGAGACAGTACTGTATTAGCATTTTCAATCTCTCTTCAGAACTGAAGTCCTTCAACATTGATAACATCCTGATAAACTTTATTTGTACTCTTTTTCTAATGCCTTTACATTATTACAAGCATCCACACTTCTTTAGCTGAGGCTTGAACAGCATTTTCTAACGTTCTAAACTAATCTGTGTTTTTGTGCTTTAATCCTTTATTTATAAATCCCAGTAACCTATATGCTTTTGAAATACCGTATCAAGTTGCCCTGCCAATATGTCAGAATTGATGTATTTTAACACCAAGATCTCTCTGCTCAATTATACTATTCACCAATGTGTTAAATATTCTGTAGTGACTTTCCATATTTATTATCTGTGTGCATTGCTTTATATGCCTTCATATTTAACTCATTTCATTCTAAGTCATTCTGCAGTCTATTAACTATTCTTGTCATAATCTACTTTAGCAAATAATATATAAACTTAATGCTGCTCCCTGTATCAGAATCTAGGTAATTTGTATAGATTGCAAAGCATAATAATTCCACTTATTATGTGGAATATAATAATACCACATCATTATATTGTATAATATAGTACCACTTATTATTATACTAAAATAATATTTTATATATATATATATTATTATATATTATATAATCTATAATATTGCCTGCAAGACAAAGGTTTTCACTGTGCATCGGTACACGAATAAATTCAATTCAATTCAATTCAAAATTAGCAATCTTCAAGATTGAAATAATGTGACCAATTCCTCCACTTTTTTTGTTTGCTTCTTTTTACAACCTAGCACACACTCCATCTGGATCAAGAGACAAATCAATTTCCAGTCATTCAAATTTTTTTGTCATATCTTTGCTATTTATTATTACCTATTCATAATTTCATGCTAACAAAAATATAAATAGCTGGAACATCACATCAGGTCTGGCAACATCTGTGGGGAGAAAGCAGAGTTAAGGTTTTAAATCCAGTGACCCTTCTTCAGAACCATTCAACCAGCATCTGCAGTTCATTTGGTTTTTCACAATTTCCTACTTTTTCTTTTTGAGTTTACCACCACAACAACCACTCCTTTGTGAAAGTACGTGAAAAGCATGCACTTAATACTTTTACAATGCTACTTGACTCTACGTGAAGACTTACTTTTGGTCTCTAATACGACCAAAGCTAACCGCTTTTACTTTCTATGACATTTTTGGAAACAAACCCAAATTTTAAAAGATACAAGTTCTCTATTGAGGCATGTGTCTCTTTTTATACACTTAATTAACATATTTGAACAGGATTTTTTTTTAATGGCATACCTTCATGGCAGCGGAACCTGAACTCAGAAGTTCTGGTCTAGAGAGACATTACAACTGTGCCATAGACCCCTATAAAGTAATAGTTCAGGCAATTGAATTCTTCATCCAGTAACATTACCACTATGATGTTGGTCCTGTAAATAGCTACTTGATGCTCTATTTTAAATGTAACCAGCGCAGACATGCTTTGACACACCTTTTGGAGCAGGTAGGACTTGAGCTTTCAGACCCACAGGTACGGACACACCACCTCGAGAATCTTACAAAGTTTTCGACCTGGCCTTTGGATTACTAGTCTAGTAACAATACTATTATGATTCAATTTCTGGAAATGGCTGCTTCATACTTTTTAAATAAACATTTAACTAAAATCAATTAAACCTGATTAAAAGTTAACAGCCCTCTAAAGGGACACTATAACAAAAATCAAATGCTCAAAGCAAATTTAAAACGTAAATTTCAATGTAATTACATGTCAAGATTATGCACTCCGGTCCCTGTGGTTCTTACAGTTTATATCCTAATAGAATGATTTTTGGTTTAATTTAATTTTGCTTGCTAATCTTTTCTCATAATGCTTTTGCCTCCCTTATAAACGTTTCATTTCTCTTCTGTACTTTCCATGATGTTTCTGGTTAATAATTGAATTTTGCTCCTTACATTTGTAGAAGTCTCCTATTTCTATTTCATTTCGATTTTTGTTTCTTTTCATCGTCAGAATGGACAAACTGTGGATGCTGTACCTTCTCCTTTCAAAGGAATATGCATGGTTTTAACTTGGACTAGCTTTCCTTGTCCATTTTCCATTGCCCCCCCCCCAGGAATAATAGAGAAAGATAAAGAGATGGGAGACACACACTAATATGGATTAATATTACAGAACAACCTTGGTTATCTGAACATTGGCCAATCTGAAATTCAGATAATCTAACCATTGAATTGAATTTATTATCACATGTCACACTCGGGCATGGTGAAAAGCTTTGTATTTCGAGAAATACAGGCAGATCACAGAGGCTCACCAATACTTATTCTCCACGAGGACAAAGGTTTGTGAATGTGAACACACAAGAACAACATAGATGCAAGCCCAAGCTGTGCGCTGTAACAACAAGATTCCCCCTCAACATTGACTTGCTCCGTTTTGAAAACCCAATAATTATTTTTTCCTCAGCTCATTCTCTAGAGAGCTAAATCGAAAACTGCACTCGCACTTTTAGTTTCCAATGTTTTTTTTCTCCCGTTATCCCATGATGACTATTTTTTTCCAAACAAAAAAAGTTCAATATCTTTCAGCTGACAAGAAAATTTAACGTAACCTTTTTTGATAGGGAGAGCAAATTGTAGTGAGTTATCTCACGTGAAAATAATCACAAGGAAAACTTGATGGGACGAAACACAAGGAAAACATTACTGCCCCCCCCTAAAAAAAATTAATGAGTGGATGGAAGCTGAAGTCAGTGAAAAAAACTTTCCCTCTCTCTCAAGCTTTCCTTGTATTTTGCACCTGTCTCTCTCTCAAAGGTCTCGGCAGTCGCTGAGGAACAAGGGACAACACTTGGTTAGTCTGGGCAGTGGAATGACACAACAGAAAGATGCGGCTGGTATTGAGGACTGGGATAAAACCGACGGAAATATCAGCGAAAGCTTTCATAGACTTCAGTCATACTCTAGTCAAAATGTGATTTTATTTGTAAACTATAATGAATTTTTAACCCACTATCCAGTGGTTTTATTGATTGAAAGAAATAAAAATCTGTAAACATGTTTTTTTACGTAATTATGTTCAATATGGCTTCCTTTGTTCGGATAACTGATTTGATCGTAAGCAATCAGTTATCCAAACAAAATACTCCCTGCCCGTCTCATTTGGATAATTGAGGTTGTTCTGTTTCATGTAAAACATAAATAATTTGCTCACTAATCCTGGAAATAATCCTATTTAGCTTTCAGTGTGTGTGTGAGAGATAGAGATAGAGAGCTGTTGCATTGTTGGAAGTATATGTTAAGCTTAAAACAATGAGGAAGAGGTGGAGAAATGCTGCAAATTTCAAAGGTATTTAACAAAAATAGGGTGGTAATATTCAAAAGTTTATTTATTATAATGTAAAGTGAGGAAAATTATAATATTAAAATAGCGAAGAAGAATTTTTGCAATCAATGACTTTAATCTGACAAGAAACGAAGTGGAGTAAATGGTATAAGAGATCATTTGCCCAGTAATGGACAAGATAATCAGAGGGTTAGTTAGGGTGGACAGAGAGAGCCTTTTTCCAAATATAGGGACAGCAAACACGAGGGGACACAACTTTAAAGTAAGGGGAGATAGGTATAAGACAGATGTCAGAGGAAGTTTCTTTACTCAGGGTAGTAAGGGTATGGACTGCTTTGCCTGCATTGGTAGTAGATTCACCAAGTTTAAGAGCACTTAAGTCGTCATTGGACAGGCATATGGACGTACATGGAATAGTGTAGGTGGGATGGGCTTCGGATTAGTATGACAGGGCGGCACAACATCAAGGGCCGAAGGGCCTGTACTGCGCTGTAATGTTCTATGTTCTATATGTTCAACATAATTCCTTTTAAACAACTGTGGAAATAGACCAGAAGACTTTGAATTTGAGAAATATTCACAGCTAATTTGAGAGATATAAGAGGAGATGGGTACAGGTGAATTAGTAAAGATGATTCCAGCGTAAAACAAGAATGTGAAAAATCCCTCTGACCTTGATTAAACCAGGTCTCTGTTCATGCAACCACATCATAATCACAGTTACCAATTTGTGCCAAATATCACTGTTATTAATGAAACTAATTTCTTTAATTCCAATGCAGCATAAAATATCAATTTTCAATTTGAGTATATTGCAGGTTAATTTTAAAAAGTTATATGAAGGATATTAAGTGTTATGGTCTTGAAGCAATTTGGCACCATATACATTACTTCTGTTGGGGTTGTCCATGGCAAACTGGAAGCTAGACTGCTGATCCTTGTTACAGCGAAATCATGTTTTTGTTTAACCCTTTAAGGTAGCATGACATAATTGCTGTAAATATATAGTGAACTAAGGTCAATATAAATTATATTGATTTTTGTTTTGGCAGATTGCCAGTAGTCATAAATTTCTGACCCCGGTCAGTTTGTAAACTTTCTTCAGCAACTACAGTCAACATGAGCGTGATGTGACTAGCATGTTTTTTTTGTACATATTTTTAATGTACTTGTGCTGCAATTTGTTGATATTTTACCCAATGTGACAGATTCTGACAATGTGCATCAGTTAATAGAAATTTTAAACCTTAGAATTTAAGTTTTTATGATAGAAGCTTTTTGTGACTATTGTGACCACTGCCATGTGCTGTTTACATTTCTAACAGTCACCAACAAAGACTGTATCTTTATTAGTCTGTGTGGATTCGCGTGACGTTTATTTGAACTTTAAGTCTCAAGTCTCCTAAAAATTCAGCTCATTGACAGTGAACTCTGAATTACCACAGGGAGAAGAAGTGGGTGACGGTGGGTGATACATCATTGCGGATCTTTAAATGGGTACCAGTTACTGACCCTAAAGAGGTGGGTAGAGGTGAAAAATTACACCTTCATATTTCATGCTTATTCAGTTAAATTGTATATTTTTTTCTTGTCTGTAATGTAATATCATGGATTTGGTCCTACAACACAAAACAGCCTGACTTTAAAACTAAATACCAGATATTGATGTTGGAGCTATATTACATTGCTGATGTAAGGAAGTTTTAATTAGATAAGCAGAAAAATGTTCAAATTTTTAACAGAAAAAGCGTAAGTTGCACTAACTTGTTTTATCACAACTCCTGAGTTAGAGGAAAGGAAAATATTTCACCATGTAAGTATAACTGATATTGCCAACCAAAGTTTTCCGTTTCTTCTGTTTATAAACTTTGGGAAAGTGTGAAATTTGCCCTGATAAGTGCAAGATGTAGCTTTGAAAGCATTTCTTTGTTCAGCAATATTGCAGTTCAGATCAATCAGGCTTCTCTCAGTATTTTCTCAAGATCAGTCATGATAATACACCATGTCTGTTCCACTTAAAACAAAAACAGATTACAATCAGACAAAGTCAACATGGTTTTGTTAAAGGGAATTATGAGTAATAAATTTATTAGATTTTTTTGAGAACGTAACAAGCTTTGGCAAAAGTGCTTGGTGATTCCAGCAGTCACTTAAGAAACAAATGCTGTAATTGATAATTGACAGTCAATTAACTTTTTGATTTTTCTCCTTCTTTCCAAAGGATATCCGAGCTCCCCGAATGACTCAATTGGTAAGTTTTTTTTTGTTTTTATTTATTTTTTTCACAAAACATGGCTGGTTCAGCATTTATTGTCCAACCCATGTAGAGTCATAAAGATGTACAGCACGGAAACAGACTCTTTGGTCCAACTCGTCTGTGCCGACCAGATATTCCAACCTAACCTTGTCCCATTTGCCAGCACTTGGCCCATATCCCTCTAAACCCTTCCTATTCATCTACCCATCCAGATGCCTTTTAAATGCTGTAATTGTACCAGCATCAACCACTTCCTCTGGCAGCTTATTCCATACATACACTGCCCTCTGCCTGAAAAAGTTGCCCCTTAGATCCCTTTTATATTTTTCCCCTCTCACCCTAAACCTATGCCCTCTAGTTCTGGGCGCTCTCATCCCAGGGAAAAGACTTTGTCTATTTATCCTATCTACGTCCCTCGAGATTTTATAAACCTCTGTAAGGTTGCCCCTCAGCCTTCTATGCTCCAGGGAAACAGCACCAGCCTATTCAGCCTCTCCCTGTAGCTCAAATCCTCCAACCCTGGCAACATCCTTGTAAATCTTTTCTGAATCCTTTCAAATTTCACAACATCCATCCAATAGGAAGCAGACCAGAATTGAATGCAATATTCCAAAAGTGGCCTAATCAACATCCTGTACAGCCGCAACATGACCTCCCAACTCCTATACTCAATACTCTTATCAATAAAGGAAAGCATACCAAACGCTGCCTTCACTATCCTATCTACTTGCGACTTTACTTTCAAGGAGCTATGAACCTGAACTCCCAGATCTTTGTTCAGCAACACTACCTACGACCTTACCATTCAGTGTATAAGTCCTGCTAAGATTTGTTTTCCCAAAATGCAGCACTTTGTATTTATCTAAATTAAACTTCATCTGCCACTCCTTAGTCCATTGGCCCACTTGACAAAGGATGGTGGTAAAGCACCGTCTTGAAATGCTACAGTCCATGTGCTGTGGGTGCATGCACAGTGCAGTTAAGAAGCGACTTCCAGGACCTTTTCAATAGTGAAGGAACAGCAATATATTTCCAAGTCAGGTTGGTGTGTGTCTTGGGAGGGGAGCTTGCAGATGGTGGTTCTCCCTTGTCCTTTTAGATGACAGACATTGCAGGTTTGAAAGGTATGATTGAAGTAGTCTGGGTGAGTTGCAGCAATGAATCTTGTAGCTGTCATTCACTGCTGCAGTGGTTGTAAAGGGAGTAAATGTTGAAGGTTATTCTTGGAGTGCTAGTCATGCAAGCAGTTTGTCCTGGATGATGTCAAGCTGCTTAGATTTTGTGGAATTGGCATTGGTCATTGTGTGGCTTGAATATTGCTTTCCACTTATTAGACCAGGTCTGGATGTTGTTCAGATCTTTCTTATCTGGATATGAACAACTTCAGTATCTGAGGAGTGCTGTTATCCCAAGTGATATTATTATTGGATAGGTCAGATCCCAAAATGAAAACTGGCTTGATGAATTTTTAATTTAATTTAATGTGGTGGTCTTTTACTCAGACATAAGCACCCCGAATCATAGATTTAACAGTAAAATAGTTATTCATTGTACAAAAGAAATAAAAATAAAATAAACCGAGCTATCTGCATTTAATTTGAAAAATATCAAAACATATACTGAAACAAAATCCCATCTACTCCCCAACACAAAACTTCATAGTCACTAAAACAAACAGGTAAATATCCATTCTGTATCAGACCTGTAGGTTTGAATTAACTGCTTCTTCCTTTGACATTTACAGCTGAGATCTTGGACTTGCTCAGCTTTGAATAGCCAGTTCATGTTCCTAACCAAATATTCCTAAACTGGAATTTTCACAAACTACAGTGTCACTGAGATAAATTATTTCCTTCACTGCACTGAATCATAGAAACCATACAGTGCAGAAAAAGGCCATTTGGCCCATTTGAGTCTGCACTAATGCTCTGAAGAGCATCCACCCAGATGTAGCACCTCACCCTGTCTCCATAACTCCGCATTTACCATGGGCTAAACCACCTAGCCATGGACACAATGAGGCAATTTGGCATGGCCAGTCCATCTAACCTGTACATCTTTGAACAATGGAAGAAAACTGGAGCACCTGGTGAAAACCCATGCAGACACTGGGGAGAATGTGCAAACTCCACACAGTCACCCAAGGCTAAAGTATAACCTGGGTTCCTGGCACTGTGAGGCAGCTGTGCTAACCTCTGAGCCATAGTGCTGCCACTGAGCAGTTGCCACTGTGGCAACTGACACCCGAGCTCCAAATCTTTACGCAAGCCTTGAACATCTCCGTTTTCTAGGAGAGACAACTTGTATCTGACTTAAGTCAAGTCCCCTTTGAACTTCGCCCAAAAGCATTTGAAATAAACTTGTAAAAAGCTTGCTTATTCCAGACAATGATAAGCTAATGACTTAATGTTTCCTCTCTCTGGCCATAAATCCCAAAGTATAAACAAACTTTCATCAACACTGCAGGAGGTGCTTACTGGTTTACATATTATGGTTCTGGAAAAACCACCTAGTTAATTTTTAAACCTCTTCACAAACATAGACCATCATCCATATGCCACCAGTTTTAACTGCAAGCCTTACCCCTCTATCTCATTAACAAGATCTTTCTCTATCTCCAACAAGGCTTGGAGAAACTGCATTATTCTTGTGTAAATTCCACTCATTTCACCTCCCCATTAATAGTCATGCCTTCAGCCGTTCCACCGATATCATTAAAAATTCACAGCATGAGAAATGAATATTCGGTCCTTTATGTCTTCACTGGAGCTCAGAGAGCTTTCCAGCCTTATTCCACATTCTGACTCTTGGTCTCTAGCCTTGTAACTGCAGTACTTCAAGAGCTAAACTCAATGCTTTTTAAATGCATTGAACATTTCTGCCTCTACCTTGCTTGCAAGCAATATGTTTCACTTCCCACCATTCTCCGTACGAAAACATTTCCCCTTGAATATTCTCTACATCTCGTACTTATTATCTTTAAATCTATGCTACTCTGGTGTTGCCCTTTCAACCAAGGGATTAAGGTAGTTAGAGCACTCATCATAATTTTATGCACTTCAGTTTCCACTGTTCCAAGGAGACTAGCCAATGATCAAACTATCCAGTCTTTCCTCATAAAATTCTCCAGTCTAGACAATATATTTGACAATATCCTTTGTGGCTTTTCTCATGCCATAACCAGAACTGCATGCTGTATGTCATTTGTGGCGCAATCTGCATTTCTACAAATCTAGCATAATCTCCCTACTTTTATTTTCTATATCTTATATGCTATTCAGGCAATAATGCCATATACCTTCTACACTATGTCATTATCTGTCAGGTCAGCTTTGGGGATCAGTGGACATATATTTATTCTGTTCTTCTAGATCTCTTGGTATTATACTAGTCATTGTGTGTTCCCTTGTCTTTTAAACTTTTCCAAATGCATTAACCAACATTTTCTGAATTGAACTCCGTTTTCCATTGTGTTTTTTCAAGCTGACTAGTCCATTGACATCCTCCTGTAGTCAGCAATTTTCTTCTTCTTTAATACAATTGCCCATGTAGTTGTATCATCTGCAAATTTCATTATACCACCTGTATTCAAATCCAAATAAATGATACAAGTACAAAAACAAGGAATACAGTACTGAACCCAGTGGGAGCCTACTGGAAACAGGCTTCTAGTCTGAAAATTCCATTGATCATTATCCTTTCCTTAATAACTCTGAATAACTCACAATGGTTCCAGCTTGTCACTTCATCTTGAATTCCATGCATCTTACTTCTGTAGCCAGTCTGACATGTGGGATCTTATCAAAAGCTTCACTAAAATCCATCTGTATCACATTCAATACACTAATCCCATGACTATCCTCATTACCTTGTCAAAAAATTCAATCATCTTAGTAAGACACAACTTTCCAAAAAGAAATCCATGCTTACTAATGGTCAGGAAGGCATATGGCATACTTGCCTTCAATGGTCTTTGTTTAATCTACTGCCTTTCTGAAGATAAATTAAGATTTATACTATCCCTTAGAACTTTCCCAATAATTATCCCATCTCTCTTATAGGTTTAGAAAATATATTTTTCCTGGATTTTACTCGACAATATTTTGAGTTTTAATTGTTTTTCTAGTTTCCTGTTAATTTCACACTTTACGACTTATAGGTTTCCCGCGGTACCTGTATTAAGCCCTCATTATCAGTAATTAGCTTTCATTTTTCTCTTTATCTTCTTCTTTAAGGTCCATGACAGGCAAGGTTCTCTGAATTTGTTTGTCACACCCTTTATCTTTAATGGAAATTCTTGCCATGAAATCTCACTATCTCTTGTTGAATGCCTTCCACTGATTTGTCACTGCCTCACTTTCAAGTAACTGTCTTTTCAGGTTTAGCCACATCAAAACTCATTTGGTCCCAAATGCCAGAATTTCTTCCTAAAAGCCCTCCAGTTTTTTGCCTCTTCTACCTCTTTTAGGACACTCCTTGAAACTTCTTTGACTGAGCTTTTAGTCACCTTTTCTGATAATTTATTCATTAGTTCGACAATTTTTAAAATTTCCTTTTATTAAACTCCTCAAGTGCCTTGGGAAAATGCTGTATAAATGTAAGTTACTGTTGTTAAATGAGGGCTGAAGGTTACTGTCATTGCTTTGATACCTTTGTCTTATTAAAGAGCAATTGAAGAAACAGCTTTTAATTGATTAAGCATCTGATTACTTGATCTGAACTATCAACATCCTTTCTCCGAAGCGCACTTTTCCACCCCCCGCCACTCAACTATTACATAAATGCTGCCCCCTTCACATTTCACGTCGGTTCTGATGAAGAGTCATTTAGACGCAAAACGTTGGCCTGCTTTTTCTCCATTGATGCTGTCTGACCCACTGTAATCTACAGCATTTTGTTTTCAGTGCAGAAATTAAGTGTTTCATTTAGTTTGTCCCTGCCTCTTTGCACCGCATTTGTAAAGAAAAGTCTGTTGTAATTATGATGTGCCATCAACTCAAAATTCTTTTTACTGTGGGGATAATTACACATTGGGATAATATGGTATTAACCGACTGTATGCTCTATTGATATTTAGTAGAGGTATACCAGGGATGGAAGTGGAAGGGTCAAAAGGTGGATCAAGGCAGAGGGGTGAAGTATTTATTGGAATTACTTCCATCAGTCTTCTGTGGACTGAATGTAATAATAAGTTAACTGGAATTACTTCCAAATACATTTCTAGTGGAAAAATGTGCAAGGTTCAATTTCTGTACGGAAGGAAGAATGAAGAATGAGTTTAAAAAATGTTTTGCTTTACTCTGCAATCTGTTTCCTTTCTTTTGATGCATCCTCTCTGTTCCACTTAAAACAAAATAAGGGTCCAGTCTGACAGAGTCAACATGGTTTTGTTTAAGGGAATCATGACTAATAAATGTATTGGAGTTCTTTAAGGATGTAACAAGCTGTGGTAAAAGTGCTGAAGAGATCAGAGCCTTGACAAAATACAATCTGTATCAATAATCCAAACAGGGAAACCTCCTGTGTTATAATCAAATTTGCTACTGAGTAAAGAACGTTGTGATGAGGATGCAAAAAGTCTGCAAAGGTATATAAGTAGAGTGGGCAAAAATTTGGCAGCTGGATTATGATAAAAGGAGATGTGAGATTGTCCACTTCGTCAAATGAATAGTAAAATAGTGGGCTCGAGGGACCAACTGGTCTACTCCTATTTCTTAACTCCTTAGGACAAAGCAAAATCGAAGAACAGTCTTGAAACAAAAAGTACAAAGGGAGACAAAGGCTTCCAGCTCCTGCCTGTGTCAGATAACAGCTCTTCCCCCATCCTCCTGGAACTGAATGGTAAGTATGTTTAAAATGTTAGTACTTGATGCTCTGAGATGATCTTTGCACGCACTGTTCGATTTGATTTGATTCATTTTCTTCAGCTATGAGCAATGTTGGAGAGTTGGATATCGTTGTTCTGGGAAAGTAATGCTAAGTGGGTCTCTTGAAAAGTTTATTTAATTTTTGTTTACAATTAAGTAGCTTGTAAAATAAGTTCAAAGGGCTTCAAGAATCACACTAGAAGTAGAGGACTGGAGTCACATGTAGGTCAGACCTTTTCCTGAAGCTAGTTACACTTTTCAAATCTATATTTTCTCTAATTGTCATTCCACATATTACCAAATCTTTGGCTATTAAATTTCCTAACTTGCCTAGTGGAATTTGAGATGCTAATCTAGTTCAGTATCGTAGTAATAATCCCACTAATTTACCATTAATGCTGAATGATAATGAACTGTGGAAACAAAATCTTACCATTTGATATTTTCATGTGCAATTCCACATTAAAATAGAACAATAATTTTGTTGTTAGCTTAAATATCACCAAATTATTATAAGAACATTAACATTTCTGTCAGAAATGCTCTTTGTGACAACCTTAATTCATCATCTCCAAATCCTACATGTGACCAGCAAAACATCATCTTTAGTATTAAATGATTGAAAAGACATTGCCCAAATTTTGAAAAAAAATATGAATAGTTTTTCTGAAATTTCATAGAGTGAAAGTATCGTGAAACTTCACTGAAGCTAAATGTCAACACTAATTTAAAGGAATGGCTTCGGGCATCTGTGGTGCAAGAAGCAGCATCCTTATCTTGAGCCAGGAGTTACGAATGAACCCACACTTATAATTACACCCTCCTTATCTAGCAAATCCTAAGAAGGCAATCAGATTGGAAACCTGCAAATTCCTCCAACATACCACAATGGCAGATGGTAAGAGTGGGAGAGATTCCTGACATCCTTGTGATAGAAAGAATGTTGGGGCCTCTACCATCATTATCCATAGCTCCAGAATACAACATGCATGTTGCTGCAGCAACTCTAATGCTGTGAGTAGATAGTGACATACCACCACCATAGGAGGGAAGCTGAGGAATAAGTGCATGATTTATAACAGAAAATAGAAAATATGAAATGTTTAATCTCCAATGCAAGTGGTGCAATGATCTTTGTTATGCTGACTACAAAGTAAATACTAGTAAATTGACTGTTATTTTGAAAAAGTAACACAATGAGAAAATGTGAGTAAATGCTCAGTCCAAGATGTAATTCTTGATCGGTATCTAGTTATGTGGGATCAGTGGTGTCAAAATTAAAACCTGTATTTGGTCAAAGTTTTGAACTAATGAAAAATAAGCGTTTGGCAGGAGTATTCTTATGGATTCTTGTAGAGAGAGGAGGAAAACTTCTTTAAGGCAGGCATCCTTGCAAGAGGATTCGCAGTAGGGTTAAAATCAACTAGGTAAAAACAAGGACTGCAGATGCTGGAAACCAGAGTCTAGAGTAGAGTGGTGCTGGAAAAGCATAGCTGGTCAGGCAGCATCCGAGAAGCAGGAAAATTGATGTTTTGGGCAAAAGCCCTTCATCATTCCTGAATGAACAAAATGCAATAAAGGACACTAAGTGAGGCCAGTTTCAGATTGGTTGTGTTAACACCCATTGTTATTTGGACTTCCAGTAGTAAATACCTGTAATTTATGCAGTAATCACCAGACTCAAGCTCTTTCTTCAATGAAGAGATGGATAGACTCCTACAGTGGCACCATTTAATAACAGTAACATTCAAATGTGCAGTGCAAACTAGCAAATATGATGACGACTTCTCAGCTTAATCCTAATTCCACTTATTTGATCTGAGGGTCTTTGTGAGCTCCATGTTTAGCCTTCAGTCACTAAGTTAAGTGTGGATAAATGTTCAGATCAGAAAGAACAGAGATTAGCTTGGCTTTGATGTCAGATATTATGGAACAACCTGAAGGTGTTTACTATCCTGACTCATACATGAAAAGTGGTCACTGGGAACAGCCAAGCTTCTTTGGTCACGAAACCTTGCAGGAGTCAGTGTCTCCAGGGAAGCAGGAACAGGAACTCAGGGGAAAATCTTATTAAATTGTTTTTTTATGACATTAATGGGCATACATTGTACATAAATGTTTGGAAATGTTTTTCCTTCTAATGATCATTTCAGATTGATTAAAATATGATTGTGTGTCTTGATCTTTTAGATGAGACCAGTAATCAGAGCTCCTTATCAGATGCCTACCAGGTAAAAGTGGACAGCAGTACAAACTCAAGCCCCAGCCCGGAGCAAAGTGAACCTGTCAGCCCAACGCTTCTGTCTGATTTTAAAGCAGATGACTCTCAGCCTCCCATGCTTGGGCAGGAAAGCATGGAAGGTATGGAGAGCAACAGGAACTATATTGGCTGTTACTGTGCAATCATTGTGAATATATAAAACTATCCTTGAGTAGTTAATTGGATGACCATTTAGAGCAGATTGCAGAGTGTACTGAGTTGTCAGAGGTGCCATGCTGTCTTTAAAATACTAAAGTGTGGTCCAGAATGACCACTTAGATAATTGTGAACAAGAACCCAGGGGTGCGCGCGTTGCAGTGGGTGAACGTAGCTGAGAATGCAATAGGTAGATGAAGGTGGGGGAGAAGGTGATGGGATGAAGTGGCTAGATGGCAAAGGTGATGGACAAGTTAAGAGGGTGGTGACAAGTTAGAGGCTTGGGACTGGGATAATGTGGGTGGTGGGGGTGGGGTGGGAGGGAGATGAAATGGTCTATCCCCACCACTAGGGACATGTTTCCCTTTCCAACCCTATCAACATTCCAGAGACACCGTTGTCTCCACGGCTCCCTTGTCAGATCCCTGACCTCACCAGCCCACACCCTACTCCCGGCACCTTCCCCTGCCACAGCAGGAAGTATAAAACCTATGCACACACCTCCCCCCTCACCTAAGTCCAAGATCTGAAGGGATCCTTCCACATCCAACAGAAATTTACCCATACCTCCACCAATGTCATCTACTGTATCTGTTATGCCCGATATGGTCTCCTCTACATCGGGGAGACTGGATGCCTACTTATGGATCATTTAAGAGAACATCTCTGGGACACCCGCACCAACTAATCCCACTAAAGACTTCAACTCCCCCTCCCACTCCTCCAGGGACATGCAGGTCCTGCCTCTTCCAATTCCAAACCCTTACCACATGGTGCCTGGAGGAATAACGCCTCATCCTCCGTCTTGGGACCCTGCAACCACATGGGATCAATGTGGATTTCACCAGTTTCCTCATTTCCCCTCTCCCTACATTATCCCAGTCCCAAACCTCCAACTTGGCACTGCCCTCTTGACCTGTCCATCACCTTTCCTATCTACCTGCTCCACCCTCCTCTCCAACCTATCACCTTCTCCTCCACCGTCCTCTACCTATTACATTCTCAGCTACTGTCACCCACCCCCCTCCCATTTATCTCTCAGCCCCCTGGCCGACAAGCCTCATTCCTGATGAAGGGCTTATGCCCAAAACATTGATTCTCCTGCTCCTCGGATACTGCCTGACCTGCTGCGCTTTTCTAACGTCACACTCTCGACATAAAGATTATGCACCCTCATTGAAGTTTCCACAACATTGATCAATTGTTGATAAACAGAACATCCCTAGACAACTTATTCTTGTACTGTAATACCCTTTAAAGGAAGACCAGCATGCATTTGATGTCCTAATTGCTAATTTTGTCTTTTGCACAAATACACCAAAGTCATAGAGTCATAAAGATGTACAGCATGGAAACAGACCCTTCGGTCCAAACCATCCACGCTGACCAGATATCCCAATCCAATCTAGTCCCACCTGCCAGCACCTGGCCCATATCCCTCCAAACCCTTCCTATTCATATACTCATCCAAATGCCTCTTAAATGTTGTAATTGTATCAGTCTCCACCACATCCACTGGCAGCTCATTCCATACACGTACCACTTTCTGCATGAAAAAGTTGCCCCTTAGGTCTCTTTTATATCTTTCCCCTCTCACCCTAAACCTATGCCCTCTAGTTCTGGACTCCCCGACCCCAGGAAAATGACTGTCTATTTATCGTATCCATGCCCCTCATAATTTTGTACACCTCTATAAGGTCACCTCTCAGCCTCCGATGCTACAGGGAAAACAGCCGCAGCCTGTTTAGCCTCTCCCTGTAGCTCAGATCCTCCAACCCTGGTAACGTCCTTGTAAATCTTTTCTAAACCCTTTCAAGTTTCACAACATCTTTCAGATAGGACGGAGACCAGAATTGCACGCAATATTCCAACAGTGGCCTAACCAATGTCTTGTATAGCCGCAATATGACCTCCCAACTCCTGTACTCAATACTCTTACCAATAAAGGAAAGCATACCAAACGCCACCTTCACTATCCTCTCTACCTGCGACTCCACTTTCAAGGAGCTATGAACCTGCACTCCAAGGTCTCTTTGTTCAGCAACACTCCCGAGGACCTTACCATTAAGTGTGTAAGTCCTGCTAAGATTTGCTTTCCCAAAATGCAGTACCTTGCATTTATCTGAATTAAACTCCATCTGTCACTTCTCAGCCCATTGTTCCAGAGCATTGTAGTTAAATGTTTTATTCCCTTAAAAATATATTCTACTATATTATTCATACTACTAAAATGAATACAGCACAAAATTTTATCATTTCACTTTCCAACTGATGTCCCCAATTGTCCTCACAACACACACCTGTGTCACCTCTGGTACCATTCAAGATGATCAGCTTGCTAACACTAATGAAGAATGCTTAGAGCTACGCATGAAGAATAGTGATCTTGGAGAGGTACGGAAGGCTACTTGGTATTGATGAAATTGTATTGCAGCAAGAGACAACATCCTCCTTACAAGTGAGGTGAAAAAAAAGTGTCCCATTGTTTCTATGTACACAGTAATAGTGACATTGTAAAACTCAATACTTAGCCTTCATCTCTTTCCTGCAGAAACATTGATCTGCACCCTAGCTGACAGTCAATCAGTACTGCAGCTCTTCCTCAGAGTAGCTTACCCCAATCGTCAATCTGAACACTAATACTAATTGCTCCAACAGAGATCAACCAGGTAACTAACAGAATTTACCTAAACTGTGAGTGTCAGAGAGCTGTTCAATTGTCAATGCATAGGTTTTCAAAATGGGACCCTTGGCTGGTTACCCTGAAGCCATTGCATATTGTCCTCTGTATGGCCTCAGCATTAAAATCAACAAGCTCTTTTTAAGACAGAAAATAATGGCTCTGTTCCTCACTAATTCACTTATAATTTTATTCATTAATAAAATAGTTCTATTTCCCTGATGCTTTGAATAAAGTGCAAACAGGTTTTCAATTTCCAAGTTATTTTAGTCAGATTCTCACAGTTCTCTTTTCTCCTGCTAAGATCCCAACCATTTTTCTGACTCTTATTCAGCAAGTGGACATTTATGGTTAGTCTGGATAGAAATTATGGTAATTTCTCAATTCTCTCTCACAGAACCTTCCCTTCCTTCCTCAGAAGTAGGAGATGACCCTCCAATGCTTACAAAGGAAGAGCTGGTTCCCTTGCAGCCTCAGGTAAGCCACGAACCAATTGTGTGTACACCTACTTTTTGGGGAAGACTAAGCTCCTATATGTTTTAGTGTATTTGTGAGAATGAAGCACACATTTGAGTTAAGCTTCAAACCCCAAATTTAAACTTTTCAAATAGCACTTCTTTTACTTGGGTTATTTAGATCAGTTTGGACATGTACATGTACAATGTGCAGATCCCAACATTTTAATTTGGAAAAGCACACAGACAAATGAACAAAAGTCAAGTCTTAGGGTGGGTGTGCGTTATCATTTTGGTGTAATTATCCCTGTGATTCATTTTTATCAATCACATGTGAAACTGGTGCAAAAATTTGACTCCTTCTGCAAGGCCATGGTTTCCAAATTAAGATGACACATGCAAACGCATTTAATGCTTACCAGGATAATAGTAGAGGATGGGAAAAAAGGTGAATTTCATCAATGTGAGTTTTAGGATTTGGGCTAATAAGTAAATGCTATGAACATTGTGAAGCTACAGATTCTTTTATTTAGGAAAGGAAAATTGGTATAAGTCACCAATCATGTAGTCTCCAGTAAAATGAATATTAGATTAGATTAGATTCTCTACAGTGTGGAAACAAGCCCCGCGGTCCAACAAGTCTACACCGACCTTCCCAGAGTAATCCACCCAGACCCATTCCCTTACCCTATATTTACTCCTGATTAATGCACCTAACGCTATGGACAACTTATCATGGCCATTTCACCTGACCTGCACATCTTTGGATTGTGGGAGGAATCTGGAGCACCTGGAGGAAACCCACACAGACATGGGGAGAACGTGCAAACTCCACAGACAGTCACCTGAGGCAGGAATCAAACCCAGATACCTGGTGCTGTGAGGCAGCAGTGCTAACCACTGAGCCAACGTGCCACTCTGTTGCGGAGAGACAGATGGGGAAAATCTTGCTCTGATGTTTTCCATGGTCCGCTACCTTGTAAAATCACTGTCTTTAGTGTTGCACAAGAATAACCACTTTAATAGGTACAGAAAGCAGTGCAACAGGTAGGATGAATGAGTTGCAGAGCAGGAGAAAAATTTGGAAAGTGATGCTATCGGCAATATTGATCCAGAGAATAGAGCTATAGTTTATCGTATTTGAGTTTTTTTAAGCAAATTAATTATCTTAGGAGTATTAAAAAGTATTGTCAAAATAGAACTGAAAAGTGGTATTAATAATTTCCAGATTCCAAGGTGGATATGGTCTTTGTGGCTGTCTGTCTGTCTTTAAATTATTATGTACCACTGCCACTAAACTAATTTTTAACAATAAAGCTCAAGTATTGGATGAATCAAAATAAGCAAATTCTTTGGTGAATTCAATGAAGACAATATTCAAGTGGGAGGCTGAAAATCTCACTGGATCACAGAATTTTAATGGGAAAAATGTAGTGTCATATTCAGCAATAGAAAGATTAATCTTTTTTCAGTTTTTATTTCATAGGGACCCATTCAAAATGTTAATACAGATCTTGGTTTTCAGTGAATTTTTATTTGAACCAAAGTTTTGTAGTTTTAACAGCAAATCTTTTAACGTGCTTTTTGATTCTTCAGATCAACTCTTTCTATGGTTTGTTACCAGGTTGTGGAAGAGGAGGATGATGAATATTCAGGGGCACCACCACTGAAGAGGGTATGCACTGGACAGAATGCTGTGACCCAGCCAGTAACCGAGAGCTAACCCAGAATCTCAATTTGGCTCTTTGCCATGGTACAATCTGACTTGACCATCACACATATGACTGACTTTGAAGAATGATATTTATTTTCTACTTTTAATGAATTGTGATGGTTGTGACTTTGGAGTCTGAATTTATAATGTTTCTGTATTGCAGGATGATGTCCCTTTTGTTGGGCATAGTTCATGGCTCCATTGGGTCTTCCTAGTTGAAGACACTTTTATATTGATGGTGTCAAAAGTATAACCTAATATAAAGGATATGCTCTCCTTGCCTCTGAATTGTGTCTAACATTTGGTTTTCATCAATCTTCAAATTACGTATTGGAAGTAAGAACGCATGGGTTTCCTTCTTATTGACCCACTACAGGGATTGATTGCACACTGCTACAGTATAGAGGGAGGAGCACAGACTTCAGAACTGTTCTTTTGGAGCCCTAACATCAATATGAAAGTGCCTTGACATTGAAGTGCCTCCAATCTTAATCAAGGCTAAATGAGCTTACTGATGACAGATTTGTGCTAAGATTGATTCTTGTCTCTACCCCAAAATTTTTAGTCTTCATCCTGAAATCCTCCTTATGATACAAAGTTGCGCTTTATCATTTATAGCTAAGGAAAGCACAGTAGAGTGCAGTTTAAAAAAATGGAATTGTTGAAGTTGGATGGCTATATGGAAGTATTTGGTACAACATAAGAACTAGGAACAGGAGTAAGCCATGTGACTCCTCAAGTTGGCTTTGACATTTAGTAAGATCATGGATGATCTGATCTTGGTCTCACTTTCACTTTTCTGCTTTTTCCTCTCAACCCTTGAGTCCTTATTGTTCAAACTTCTGTCTTTCTCAACCTTGAATAAAGTCAAGGATTCAATCTCCACAGTGCGGTGGGTAGAGATTTCCAAAGATTATTCTTCATATTAAAAGGGCAGTCCCTTATTCTGGAACTATACTATACATTCCTCAGGATAATGCGTTCCAATAAGAACATCTCCCATTCTTTTAACCTCTGAGTACAGATCCAACCTTTCTTCATAAAATAATCCAAAAAATAAACACATAAGTATATTGAAAAATGCATTTTCTGGAGTTCATTATTTAATAAATTTGCTTCAGTGAAAAAGAATGGGAAGTCTTGTGAAAGAACAGGTTTCCTTTTTAAGTTAATGTAAGCTGTTGCTATATCTTTGACATATGTGGAAAATTATGCACTTAATTTTCAGTGATACTGAATCAATTTTTTATACCTTGTTTAACCAGGACTTGCATTTTTCGCTGGGGAGAGCACTATAGTGGCTCAGAGATGATTTATATATACGCATAGAAAATAGATTCGGTTCTTTAGTTTATTTGCTTTCAGTCAACAAGCAGCCAGGCTTATTGTGACAATGGTGTGAGTGTTAGTGACTTGACAACTGAATTGGATTTAACTGTACTTCACTCCACATTTAAATCATCCATTGGCACTGATTCCACAGGTTCACACAGTAACCACTTTGTCAAAAGAGGGGAGTATATAGCTGTATATGGAACGGTATCCCACCTGGGAGTTGGCACGATGAGAGGAGGAAGGAAGAAAATCTCCACCCAAACACCAAACCATTCACATTCTATTACTTCATCTACTGAATCAAATTGCCAACTGTCTTGCAGCTGATTTTACTGAAATCAGACCATTTCTTATCTGGAGGTGACCCCAGATTAAACATCTGCAATGGAATGTAAATGGTAATACTAATCAACCAACCATTTTAAGGATAAGTACAATATATGAAGGCCCTTAAGCATTTTGATCCTTGTATAATACACTGGTTATCAGGTTACAATATTTCAGTGTTTATTAAAACATCACTGTCTATATTAATTGTTAGCTGGAATATTACCAACAGATGAATACTTTATGAAACCCCATTTGGCTTACATTAAGAATTTCATCGAAGCGTGGCTCAAGGGGTCTGCAGTTTGTGTGGACCATCTCTGATCCTGCAAGAGCCAATCAACACTTTTTCAGGAAGGAAAATAATTTTCAAAAATTGGGTATTCATTTCCTGATTTTATTATAAACCGATTGTCTACCTTCAGTTTCTCAATGCTTTTCTATACAATTTTTTATTGCCTTTTTTGGCACAAGAATACAGGAAATTAATCCACAATTACACAGCAAAAAGACAGTTCACAGTAATGTTTAATATTTTTCTTCTTATCCATACTATACTTGGAAAGTGTTCTTTTTAATGGATGTTTCTACCTATATATAGTGCTCCTGCCAAAGTATCTCCTTTCTGCCTTGCATATGCAACCCAAACCCATTCAGGCCCTGCCCCATGATCTACGTTGCTTAGGTGTCAGTACTAGTGCTTTTTTTAGTTAGATACAGTATTTAACTTCTGTTGCTTACTTGTCTCATTTTTATTTTTATTTTTATTAATGTAACTCTTCCCCTCTTTCATGGATCAACCCAAATGTAAAGCTACTCACTGTCTCAGTTTAGTTATGATGTGGAGGTGCTGATGTTGGACTGAGCTGGACAAAGTTAAAACATCATACAAGACCAGGTCAGAGTCCAAAAGGTGGATTTGGAAGTACAAGCTTTCAGAGCGCTGCTTCTTTGTCAGGTAGCTAGTGGACCAGGATTATAGGACATACTACATATATATAGCAAAAGATCATAGTGTCATACAACTGATGCATTGTATTGAGCAAACAGCAATCTAGATTTGTTGAATATGTTGCATCAGTTGTATGACACATGATCTTTTGCTGTAAATTCTGTGTCCTATGATCCTGCTCCACTAACTACCTGACGAAGGAGCAGCGCTCTGAAAACCCTTACCTCCAAATGTAACCTGATGTTGTGATTTTTTTTTTAAAACTCTGTTTAAAACATTTATCACTATATGAAAAGCGGATTATAGTAAATAGGCAACCTATTTTAAACCTGCTTGATCTACCTTTTTATTGAAGTTGATATAAAAGAACGTCAGGTAAAATGTGAAATGGATAGCTTATTCATCAGTGCCTGTTTCATCCAGCAATTCATGTTGAAAGCACCCCAAATTTCTTCTTTCTAGAAGTATATCAGTTGCATATTTTATAGCTTTGTTTTGGCTGAGTCAGTATTTTGGCCTTGGGTATTAGATCTGTATTCCACTTCACTACTACTTAATCCTAACATTCTAGTCTTTAGTACATACCCCAGTGAATAGCTTTGTCATTTTTTAAGATCTTGAAAATGTTAAGATGTGTTAAATGTATTTTATATGAAAAAGAAAGTATGTTTACAGTGTGGTCTCTTACCTTATCTCATCCACAGACCCCATCCCACCACTTCCCCAGCCCAGTGGAGATTGTGTACTTTACTTCTTGCTACTTTATATAGTGGCTGTTTTAACCACTGGGATCTCTTTCAAAGTTTCTGAAGAGCAGAGATTTCCTAATTACAATACGGAGACACCTATCTTGTTGATATAGATTTTGCTTTTCATGGAAGTGAAGCCAGAACAATGTGAAACTATTAAAAGATTGTAATTTCTGAAGAAAAATGCATAAGAGTTTATATTTTTGAATACAAAGAGCTAAATAGATTAATCAATTTGTACATTGAATATTTTTCTTTGCTATTCCACTTAGCTTGCTCTTTTTGAAGGTAACTGTCATTTTTGTTAGTTTATTTTTCATCGAGGATATTACATGGAAAATTTGCTTTGTATATATGGTATTTGTGCAATGGAATGGAAACCAGCCAGAATATTCTGGGGCATTCAAACAGGCTCACATTTTATTTCAAAGTAAGGTTTGAATGATAGTAAGTTAATTTTCCTATGATGTAATGGACTGTCCATTTTTGATGTTGTACTGGAACATATGTTGTTAAGTTAAATGCTGATAATTCTGATCTGTAACTCAACTACTTTTCCAACCAATCTCAGACAACACAAATGTTGATGAGGGATTCTAAATGTCTGTATAAAAAGTCTTCATCATTATTGGATCAGAGATGCAATAAGCATTGCTTAAAGAAGATCCATGTACTTGGTGTATGATACATCCATTTGTATTGCAGCCAATGTTAATAATTCACTTGTGAATCACTAGAACTCTGTTTTAAATGATTCAACAATGTAATTAAGTTCCTTTCATAATTTTAAGAAAAATATTGTTAACTTTATTGCAAAATTACTTCTGGCTTTTTCTGCCTCAAATAAATTTGTCCAGGCAGTGAAAAAGAAATGTTAGTAATTTGCCATACTTTAGCAGTGGGACATTCCAAAGAAACATGATTTGAAAGGTATATGTACACTGTCAGATGGGGTATGGTGCCTCGACTACACTGTATTTATAGTTGCAGACTTTACAAACATCACCTAGAAAGCATTCAATTTTACAAAATGTCTAGTTTGATTCTATTGCACAGTCCAAATTCTAAAGAATAGTTTATCAGTTAGATGTTTGGTTTAAGTATTTTCATGTTTAATTTTCTTTTAAAATTTTGAAAAGGTAAGCACTAGCCTTGGCAATCGGTATAAGCACATGTGTATATTTTTAAAGTATTTGTGTATTATGGCCATTTGCATATTCCACTGTTTAGGATAAAGCACTTACTGAAAGTTATTTTCTGATATTTACTGAGGCACCATAAAATAGGTGCTGATCCTCTCCTATTGCCTTCAATGTGTATTGACTTCAAAATCTGTCTCCTGTTCATGAATACTGAGACAGGAACAATGTATTAATCACTGGTGCGTGCCTCAGTGATAGAAATTTGCGAAAGATGCAAACCATAATGTCAAAAAATACTTTTTTTACCTCAAAGGTTAAGTGTTGCCTTTCATATTGTAAAATCTGAATGACTATTTAGATTGCTATTTGAAATGCTTGTGAAAATAAAGTGTTGCAATGCATTAAAAAGTGCACTATTTTACTTAGAATATCAATCAAAGTGATTATAATACCTGGTAAATTCATACTTGTGATTTGGAATGTGATATGCCACCTCACACAGATACAGATAGCAGTTCGGTGCAATATACATGAGATTTCAAAAGACTAAAGTGGACTAAAGTGACGAAATTGAGGTTAGGGGCTGAAGAAGCAGATTGACAAGTTAATGTTAATAGAATGAAATTTGTAACCATTACTACTTATTATTTACATAAATGTTTACCACCAAATTGGAAATTTTGTTTAAATTGATAAAATGTAAAAAAAATAGTAACTTGTGGATTGGGCGGGTAAATGGCAACTGATAGGTGTAAGGTGGTATGGTTTGTTAGGAGAAATAAGTAAGTTACCTTGCAAAATAAAAGCCGATATGATACAAATTCACAAATCATGAAAATCAAAAAATGCTGGTTAACAAGGCTGTAAAAATGCAAATAAAACATTAGGGTTCATAACTTATATTTTTGTATTTAATAACTTGGTCTTAAGTTTCAATACAAGTATAATACTATGTATTGAAACTTAGACCACATATTGAAGTACTGGGCAAATATCTGGTTTCTATATTGCAAAAGCAATGTAAAGTTACTGAAGGGGATGCAAAAGAAAATCTGACAAGAATTCCACCAGAGCTGAGAGGTTACAACTATAATGGAAGACTAAACAAGTTTGGGTTCTTTTCTTTCAAAAAGTGAAGTTTCAGATGTGATTGGATTGAGGTCTAAGATTTTAAAGAAGTTTAATAGGGTGTAGATATTTTCACTTGTGGTATTGTCCAAAACACAGGGCCATAAATACAGGGGGCGGCACGATGGCACAGTGGTTAGCACTGCTGCCTCACAGTGCCAGAGACCTGGGTTCAATTCCCACCTTGGGCGACTGTGTGTGGAGTTTGCACATTCTCCCCGTGTCTGCGTGGGTTTCCTCCGGGTCCAAAAAAAATGTGCAGGTTAGGTGAATTGGCCATGCTAAATTGCCCGTAGTGTTAGGCGTAGGGGAATGGGTCTGGGTGGGTTGCTCTTCGGAGTGTCGGTGTGGACTTGTTGTGCAGAAGGGCCTGTTTCCGCACTAAGTAATCTAATCTAAAAAAAAGCCACTCATATTTATATTGTAAATCAACAGCAACCTGAAGATACCAAACTGAAAATCTACTAAGTTTACATGTATAGCAGTGAGACAGGGACTACGTATGCTGAGAATACCTTGCCAACCATATCTTGGGAAGACAAAGTCACCAACTTTGAGGTCATCGTTCGTGAAAGCATACACAATTTTCAAAAAATATCTGCAGTGACTTGTCATCATCTGTCCAGAAACATTTACATGTGTGGTAAGCTGGACATTGGGTCTAATCTACTGGATGTCTATATCTAGAGTCATTGAGATGTATGGCACGGAAACAGACCTTTGGTGCAATCGTCCATGCCAACCAAATATCCTAACCTAATCTCGGCCCTTTCTATTCATATACTTATCCAGATGCCTTTTAAATGCTGCAGTTGTACCAGCCTCCACTAATTCTTCTGGCAGTTCATTCCATATATACACCACCCTCTGTGTGAAAAAGTTGCCCCTTGGGTCCCATTTATATCTTTCCCCTCACTCTGTAGCTTTGGCTCTCCACATACATCTCTTCCTCTCTTTCCCCCTCCCCCCCCCCCCCCCGACAAAGACTTTGTTTATACTATTCATGCCACTCCAAAATGCAGCACCTCAAATTTATCTAAAATTAAACTCCATCTGTCACTCCTCAGCCCATTGGCTCATCTGATCAAGATCCCATTGTACACTGAGGTAACCTTCTTCACTGTTCACTACACCTCCAATGTTGGTGTCATCTGCAAACTTACTACAACACACCTACAGATGAGCTATGAAATAAGGAAACATTGAATCAGGCAATTAGGAAACAGCCATTAAATGTTGAGATCCCTGGAGAATGATTATTCTGAGGAGCTAACAGAAGAGGAGGGAAGAAATGGGAAATGTCTCAGCACTGTGAGAAACAAAGCTCACTCACTGCAATAATTTCAGTCCGAGACAAGATCTGAATCAGTAGCGCCCTTTACTTCACACTTGCAAGTGGGTGTGATGTCCACAAGACAGGGACAAAACACACTGAATTCAACAAATACTCCATATTTATATAATTTGGTTCCTACATATTTTTTTCTTATTTCATTGTTTTCCCCCCCGTTTACATCCTCCACTTCCCTAAGACCGGTACCCATTACTCCTGCTTATCTTGTGTCTTATCCGGTTTTGTCTGTGAAAGAAAATGCTCATTCCTGTTCTCAAGGCCATTTGACCTCATCCTGCTGTGGGCACATCCTTGCCTTTTCACAGCATCTTATCACTAAGCCCTTTTAATTGGGGTTTGTTCCTGTGTTTCTGTAAAAGTGGGAAGCATATGTTTAGACCTACTGTTTATACAGGCATATTGAGTTTAACTGTCTGTCTTACAGTCCCATTTCTTTCTTGCATACACTTTTAGCTAATAGTTGAGAATTGCAGAAGTAACATTAATCTACCATATCCCACAGCACATTGCCTTTATCTGCAGCAAGTGCAACAGAGACCGCTGTGCAGGAGTAGGACTTCTGCCCCACAGTAAGTGATGTTTAACAGAATTGACTACCAAAGTGCAAGCCATTGTTTCGTGATTTGGGAGGCTGACAAACTAATAAATCAGTAAGAAATTCTATAGAAAATTCTTTAATCAAAGTAAAATCAACATTCAGGAGATACTCAGAAGGTCAGTCAGCAGCTGTGGAGATGTAAATAAAGTTAATAAGAGTTCAATGACCCCTTTTAAGCAATCATGTGGAGTTAACTTGCAATCAGTCATGATCTTAGTAAATGACTGTGCAGCTCAACAGTCCTACCCCTGTTATGTATGTTCACATACAGATATAGAATGTCAAACTGACAGGGTGAGATGAAGTAAGGTGGGAAGACACTTGTGATTGAGATAAATTCTGAAAATGGTTGGGCTGTAAATACTATGATTCTATACATGTTATGATTGCTACCACGTAGAACCCAACATCCATGATTATACTTGAATTTTCTTTTCCTGGGTACTGCAGGAACACTGGACTGCCATCACGTGTAGGTGTTTAGATTAGATTACTTACAGTGTGGAAATAGGCCCTTCGGCCCATCGACCCTCCGAAGAGTAACCCACCCAGACCCATTTCCTTCTGACTAATGCACCTAACACTATGGGCAATTCATGCTGACTGCACATGTTTTGGACTGTGGGAGGAAACCAGAGCACCTGGAGGAAACCCACGCAGACACAGAGAATGTGCAATTCAAACAGGCTAAAATTGAACCTGGGTGCTGTGAGGCAGTAGTGTTAACCACTGAGCCACCATGCTCGTGTTGTGCTGGAGTGGATAAGTTCACAGGACACCTGAAGAAGGGGCTGCCCTCCGAACACTTGCGATTTCAAATAAACTTATTGCACTATAACCTGGTGTGGTGTGAGTTCTGATTTTGAACATTGAATTGACAGTATAGAAAATAATCTCCCTTAGTTTGTTAAATTTTCCTTTTTTTCTCTGTAATTTAGATGGTTATTGCTCGTGTCCCTTGAGGAAGGGCATCTCATTTGATAATTTTATTTGGTTGATGGGACTGAGCCAACCGACAGAGAGTGAACAATTCTGGAGAGAGAGAGTGTGCAAGTTGCTGCGGTGCCTGACCAGGAGGACGGTCTGCAGCGGTATATTATTGGCAGTGTCAGCTTGACTTATCAGGGATTTACAACGTTTGGACACTTCATAACCGAGAGACGTGAGAGCCGCCACCGCTGCTGCCCGAGCCGGGCGGGTCGGACACAGGGCTGCAGCCGGAGCTGAGGCAGGCCCGCGCTCCCGCACGAGCTGCAGGAGGATCCGGCGCGAGGCGTGAGGCCTACTCCGTCACCAAGGAAACCGCAGGGGCAGCGGCCATGGCGTCTTGCGGCGACGAGCGGGTGGAAGCGGTTTACCGGACCCGGGACCCGGTGAAGAATCTCCGCATCCGGTACGGGGCGAGGAGGAGATTAACCCGGGTTATCTTTCTTCTGGGGTGGAAGAGAATGAGAATAACACGTTCTTTGGGCGGGAGGGGGAGGGGGTGTAGGAGTGAGGTGAACACCGTAATGAATATTTGGTTGTAAATGAGGAGAATATAAGGTCAGGAAATGATCGTGTTTAATGTTTGAGGAGTGTGTAGAGTGTGATGGTGGGTGATATTATTGTGGGGTGGAGCATTCAGCTGTTGCATTTATTGAATAAAACTTTTGTTGCTTCAGTATGGAGAGGCGATGTCCTAAGTTGTATTATTATTAGACTTTTAACTCGGAGATACTGATGGCGTCCTTGGAACTTGGGTTCAAAACTTGTCAGATGGTGAAATAAACAAACGCCTTGAATTAAGAGCCTAACAATGACCATATAACCATTGTTGATAAAACTCATCAGTTTCAAGAAAGACCTTCTGTTCCTAAGCTGCTGTCAGTAACTGGTCTGCCCTACAAACCCACTGCAATGTGGTCGAGTCTTAACTGTCCTCTGGACAATCCTGGAAACACAGTAAGTGCTGGCCCAGCCAGTGATATCCACATCCTGTGAACAAATAAAAGAAACACATTCAGGACAGAAGAACATGGGAGTGGTTCGGGGTAGAACAGTAACTAAGGATGATGTTTTTGGACGAGAAACTGACTCGATGGTTCTATTTTTCTAATCAAAAGCTAGATGTTGAGATGGAAAATTGGATTCATGAAGGACAGCCAATGGTCTCAATCGAAAACTTACCTGTGAAATGTTGCTCATCACTTGCACTTCAGCTAAAATTGCATTTGTGCCAGAGTCACTCTGTCAAGCTGTCAAAAAGTGTGGTGTTCTAAAAGAATACCCGGTCAGGCAGCATCCGAGGAGCAAGAGAGTCAACATTTCAAGCATAAGCTCCTCATCAGAAATGTGTGAGTGTGTTGCTGGGGGTAGAACGGTGAGGAAAGGGGGCTGACATAAATGGGAGGAGGTGTGGAGCTGAGCGGAAAGTAGCTGGGAATGAAGGTGGGGGTGATGGTGATATGTCGGAGTGGAGGGTGGAGCAGATAAGTGAGAATGAAAATGGACAGGTAGGGCAACGCCAAGTTGGAGGGTTGGATCTGGGATAAAGTGGGGGGAGGGGAGATCAGGAAACTGGTGCAATCGTCATTGAACCCGTGTGATTGAAGGGTCCCACGGTGGAAGATGAGGTGTTCTTCTTCCAGGCGTTGGGGGGGGCTAGACTTTGGTAGTGGAGGAGGCCCAGGACTTGCATGTCCTTAGCACTGTGGGAGGGGGAGTTGAAGTGTCTGGTCACAGGGTGGTGGGGTTGATTGGTGCGTATCTCCCAGAGATATTCTCTGAAAAGTTCTGCAAATTGAAGTCCTGTTCCCCAATGTACAGAAGACCACATGGAGAGCAACAGACACAGTAGATGAGACTTTTGGAGGTGCAGATAAATCTCTGCCGGATGTGGAAGGATCCTTTGGGGCCTTGGATGGAGGTGAGGTGGGAAGTGTGGACACAGGTTTTATAAGTCTTATGGCAGCAAGAGAAGGTGCCGGGAGTAGAGAGTGCATTGCTTGGGGTTGGAGACCTAACGAGGAAGTCGTGGAGGGAATGGTCTCTGCAGAATGCAGATAGGGATGGGAAAGAAATATAACTCTTGTGATGGGGTGTGATTGTAGGTGTTGGAAATGGCAGAGGATGATGCGTTGTATCTGGAGCTTGGTCGGGTGAAAGTTGAGGACTGGGGGCGGTCTGTCCTTGTTACGATTTGGAGGGTTGGGGTTCAATGTTGGAGGTGCAGGAACCCCACCCTTGAACTCTGCCCTTGAACCCCACCCTTCCAATTGCAACAAGGACAGAACCCCCTGGTCCTCAATTTCCACCTCACCAACCTCCAGATACAACGCATCATTCACTGCCATTTCCACCACCTACAAACAGACCTCACCACCAGTGATATATATTCCCTCCCCACCCCTATCTGCATTCCACAGAGATCATTCCCCCTGTGACTTCCTGGATGGGTCTACGACTCCCCACCCCCCTACCAACCCACCCTCCACTCTTGGCGCCTTCCCTTGCCAATGCAAGAGGTGCGAAACCGGCACTCACACCTCCCCCTTCACCAATATCCAAGGTCGCAAATGATCCTTCCATTTCCGTCAGAGATTTTCCTTCACCTCCAAACACCTCATCTACTGTGTCTATTGCTCTCAATGTGATCTCTTGCACACTGGGGAGACAGGATGCTAACTTGTGAAACATTTCAGAGAACATCTTTGGGACACAAGCATTCAACTCCACCGCCCTGTGGTCGAAAACATCAACTCCCCCTCCCACTCTGCAAGGACATGCAAGTCCTGGGCCGCCTCCACTACCAGATTCTAGCCACGGGACACCTGGAAGAAAAATACCTCCTCTTATACCTTGGGACCCTCCAACCACGTGGAGATCAATGTCAATTTCACCAATTTTCTGATCTCCCCTCCCCCCACTTTATCCCAGATCCAACCCTCCAACTCGGTACAGCCCTCTTGAATTGTCCTACCTGTGCCTCTTCCTTCCCATCTATCTGATCCACCCTCCACTCTGCCCTAATACCATCACCCCCCACCTTCATCTACCTATCACATTCTCAGCTACCTTCCCCTCCACAACCCCACCTCCTCCCATTTATCTCTCAGCCCCTCTTGGGCCTCCCCATATTCCTGAGGAAGAGCTTATGCTTGAAACGTTGACTCTCCTGTTCCTCAGATGCTTCCTGATGACCAGCTGTGCTTTTCCAGCACCACGCTTTTTGACTCTGATCTCCAGCATTTGCTGTCCTTACTTTCTCCTCACTCTGTCAAGCTTCCTAGCAGGTTATTCATAGTATTAATAGGTTTGTTAACCAGACAATTTCAATAATTTAAATGTTAAGTTGACTGAAGCAAGAAGTTAAGTGTGTTCAATTTTGTTTTGAAGTGTGTGGCTTCAACGGGTAACCCCAACGGCAGTCTTCACTCAACATATTCTGCAACCAGCAATTCAACATGAACAAAATCTCATTGAAATGTCTACCTTTGACACCCAGTCTTCAGGCAGAATGACAGGTAAACTCCACATTTATCACATGCAGTCATTGAGTCTTACAACACAGAAACAGATCCTTCAGTCTAACCAGTCCATGCCTAACATAATCCCAAACTAAACTAAAGGTCCCACCTTTCTGCTCCTGGCCCATATCCCTCCAAATCTTTCCAACCTTTTAAATGTTGTAATCGTACCCGTATCCACCACTTCCTCAGGAAGTTTATTCCACATGTGAATCACACGCTGTAAAAGAAAACCTTATGTCTTTTTTTTAAATCTCTCTCCTCTCATCTTAAAAATGTGCCCCCCAGTCTTGAAATTCCCCATCTTAGGGAAAAGACAACTACCATCAACTCTATCTATACCTCTCATTATTTTATAAAACTCTTATCAGGTCACTTCTCAAGTTCCTATGTGCATTTTGCTTTCCTTGTTATTTGAATTACCAACGTGTTCCAAAGTGAGTTTAACATGGGATAATAGAGTTATAGGACACTGCATATTATAACAGTTTGGTTGAGAGTGTAGAGATATGTTATGCTGTCTGACATTTGTTAGTCAAGACAAGCTAACTCTTTCATTACCATTTCTATATTACTGTCCTCAAACAAATGTCTTCGCACACCTCCAGATTTGGGTGTATGCTATCCTCAGTTTTGCTCTGCAGTTGAGTGCTCAAAGATTGCTATAAGTGTTCTTTTTCTCTAAGGCTAAGTGCCTCGGAGCATTCGAGGCCCAAACACCTTCAGGTGAACCATCAATAACTTTTTCTCTATCATGAGATCAAAAGTAGGAATGTTCACTGATTGCAGAATTATAATCCCATCTAAAGTTATTATTGGGAAAATTGGATCCCAGAGTGAAGTCTGCTTTGGTAATCATGTTTGTTTTGGTTTTAACAAGGGGTCGGTTTCCCTTTGATACACAAGCGTGCAAATTTTGTCTTAACAATAAAACAAATTAATTTTGCAAAATAAATTATAATAAAATAGAATGAACAATCTATTTACTTAAAGCACAAAATTCAAGTGTTTTAAATATTCTGTAAAAGTATAATCCTGTTAATCCTAAAATAGTCCTGTACCAATTCACAAAAATAAACAAATCTCTTACAAAACAGCCAATAACAATCCTTCTACAGTACTCACATCAGCATTCCTTGGTTAACACCTCAGTGGGTTTTCGGTAACAATGACTTTGGCTCCTAGACCAGGACCTCTAATAACTTTACTCCTGGAATTGTCATACATCTGAGTTTAAACAAATTCACCTTCACGTTTTCTTTAGGATTTTATCTCAATATTTCCAGTCTGGAGCTGTCATTAATTCCTTACTCTAATGTAGTCTAGTTTACCATATTCTCCCCTCCTTAATTCCATCACTATTCAAACATACTTGCCCACTTGCCTCTTGAATCTTGTCTTAATTTCCTTCTTTTAATCTCTTCTAAGATATTTCCTCATTCTATTCTTACTGTCATCCCATTTCCCTATCCCCGTATCAGTCGAAGCAAACACCCAGAGACACAGTATGACTTGACCTTCATCTTTATTCAGGGCCCTGAGAGAGAGAGAGAGAGAGAGAGAGAGAAAAAATGATCGTCCATATGCACAGAGCCCTGAGTTCTCAGTCTTTTCTAGAGCAGCAGATTCTTAAGGAATTATATAGTTACTTACAGGGAGCACCATCCAAAAAAGGTAACATCTTATTGGGTGACCATTACAATCAGCGAACATCAACAGTAAAGATTAAGCCATCTGGCTTTATACGATGGATGTTCTTAACCTTGTTAACTGGCATTACACAATGGATGCTTTTTACCTCGTTAACCCACTACCCTTGCCTCCAGAACCTCTTTGTTTACTGCAAGTTCTTATCTGGTCAAAGTCATGCTAGCTGAGCTGTTATCATGCAACCCAAAACTTAACTCTTTCCTTACCTGCTCATACCTTATACACTTTCTCATTACCACCACTGGAATATTGCCTATCCCTAACCTATTTCCCACTCTGAAACCTTCCTCCATTTTATCTTGATATGTAATAATGCTTTTCAGCATTCTCTCCTTACCCATGGTGAGGTATTACCCATTTTTCCTTATCTGTGCAGAGATACGTAAAGTAAAAATTGCCATAGTCCCAGAGGACCAAAGGGCTGCTTTCTCATTTAGAGAAAGAAACATTATGCTGGTTTAACCTGATGGCTACTATGTCTCAGGTAAGAGGCAATGTCAAGAAGATGGGCTCTTCATGTTGATCACAGCCAGTACAGAAATTGAAACCACATTATGCTGTCACAAATTAGCCATATAACTGACTGGGCTAACCGACACACTCCACCTAGCACACAGAGAATCCCCTATTGTTTCCTTACCTATACTAAGATGTTGTACTCTATCCTTAACTATGTCAATGTATTCCTTAATTTTGTCCTTTTTTTGAGACTGCAACAATATTTGTCGTTTCTTTCCTTCATTTTTTTAGGTGGTTATCGGACACATGACCAGGAAGAGGTTGTGGTGGGTTGGCAGGAGAAGCTATTCAGTCAGGTAACTCATCTGTCATTTTACTGTGAAATCAGAACAATGGTGATTGATTTTGAAGTTTACTGTTAAGGCGGAAGGATATTATTTGAGGGATATACTTCACTTTATATCTTTGCTTTACAATATATTTTTAAAACAAACAACCATAAATTATAGATTAGAAGCAGCCATATGCTAACATTAAGTTCACTAAATTACATAATTTCATTTAATCAAATTGAATTCATAAAGCAGTCACTATTTCTAAACTAGATTGACAGGTTCAGTGCTCTGAGTGTGCTGGTATGGTAGGATTTGTGGGGCACAATTATGTTGGTGTGATTTAGAGGAGACTGATTGACTTCAGACTATTCTATAGGTGGTCTGTAACCTTACCACTGAAGTCATTGGGAAGTAAAGATGAAGCTTTTTTTCCCCTTACATATTAAAAATTTGTTAGATACTGCTTCTATTCCAGTGACCAAATGGGAGGCAAACCATTTTACTTGCACAGTTTTGAATATTGAGCCAGGCAGCAACGCTAAGCAGTTGCTCAGTGCAGTAAATGCCAAACAGTGAGGGATGGGAGAGTGAGGGCAGATCGCAGAATCGTTAGAGTAGTTGTACCACAGAAAGAGACCATTAAACCTATTGTGTCTATGCTGGTTTTCTACCCAGTTTGCTCCCTCCACTTGGTGCTATTTCCTTGTTTTTCCCTCTAACCCTGCAATTCTTTCCCTTTTTCAGATAATAATCAGATTACCTATTCTATTAACCATGTCTCCATCTCTTACCAGCATATTTTAGATTCTAACTACCTGCAGCATTAAAAGGGTTTTTCTCACATTGCCATAGCTAACTTTTGGCATTCACTTTAAACCTTTCCTTTCTCGATCCTTTCACCATTAGGAACAGTTTCTCCCTATCTAGTATGTCCATACCCCTCATGATTTTGAACATCTTTATCTTGGCTAACTCTTCTCTTATGCAAACAATGTCAATTTCTTGGCTGGGACAACACACACATCCTAGGACAGGTGAAACAAAGACTTGCCTGAGAATTCTGAGAGCCATGGCATTCTAACCAGAACTCCATCAATAAACACATCAATTTAGATCCTATCTACCTTCCCTTGAGAAAAAGAACCACCAGCACTTCACTGGAGACTCTCACTGATGATATTACCTTGTATGGTGACAAAACATCTGAAAACCTCAGTGAGCTAACTTACGTACTGAACTTTCTCATCCCTTGAACCATTTTTTGAGAATCTTTTTGCATTGTCTCTAATTTCTTCAAATCCTTCCTAAAGTGTGGTACCCAGTCTTAGATGAAAAAAACATCCAGTTCAGGCCTTACCTATATTTTATACAGGTGTACCATTAATTGCTTTTTTACTCTGTATGTCTGTTGATAAAACCCAAGTTACTGTCCCACCCAGACCCATATGCTTTCGTGTCTTTTTCAGCAAAGCCTTGACAAGGTCTCACGTAGGAGACTTACAAAGATGGCAAATGCACATGGAATACAGGGTGATTAATAAAGAACATTTAATATTGGCTCATTTGTAAGAGATAGAGATGGCTGAAAGTTGCTTTAGTGACTGGAAGCCACTGTCTGGTGGCTTGCTATAGGAACCTGTGCTGATTCTCCTATTATTCATCATTATATAAATTACATAGATGACTGTGTCAGGCTGGATTAGTAAGTTTGCAGATGACACAAAGATTGGTAGGGTGGGTAACGTTGAGGTTGGAGTTCTTTAGGCTCCAAGAAGATATCAACCAAATGGTCAAGTAGACAGATAAATGGCAGATGAAATTTAACTCTTAAAAAGTGTGAGGTGATACACTTTGGAAGCAGTAATTTGACAAGGAAGTATTCCATGTACAGCATGAACTAAGAAGTTCTGTGGAACACAGAGACCTCTGAATGTTTGTCCATAAATCTCTGAAGGTGATGTTAGACTGGTGAAGAATGCTTATGGGGCACTTGCCTTTATCAATCAAGATATAGGAGAAAGTGAGGACTGCAGATGCTGGAGATCAGAGCTGAAAATGTGTTGCTGGAAGGGGATTCCTGAAGAAGGGCTCATGCCCGAAACGTCGATTCTCCTGCTCCTTAGATGCTGCCTGACCTGCTGCGCTTTTCCAGCAACATATTTTCAGCTCAATCAAGATATAGATGACAAAAACATGGAAGTTACATTGGAGTTATGTTTAACTTTGGTGAGATCACAACTGGAGTACTATGTGCAGTTCTGCTCACCACATTCAAGTTACACTGTAGTGGGTGCAGAGGTGATTCATCAGGATGCTGCCTGGGGTGAAAAATTGAAGTTACAAGGAAAGGGTGGACCGGCTTGGTTTGTTTTCATTGGAGCAGAGAAGATTGATTGCTGAAATGATTGGGGTGTGCAAAATTATGGGGGGCATGGACAGAGTGGGTAGGGTGTAGCTATTCTCCTCAGTTGAAAGGTCAGTTATGAGGGGACATCAATTCAAGGTGAGGGGCAGGATGTTTAGGTGTGGATGTGAGGGAGAGCGTATTTATCCAGATGGTGGCGATGGTCTAGACTGTGCTGCCTGGAAGGGTGGAAGAGGAAAATTACCTCTCGTTCTTTTAAAAAGTACTTGCATGAGCACTTGGCATGTCATAATATTTAAGGCAATGGGCCAAGTACCAGTAAATGGAATTAGGTTGAAAGTCAGGTGTTTCTCAGTGTCGGAAGCCTCGACGGGCCAAAGGGCCTCTTCTGCACTGTGATTCTATGCTTCTCTTTTTGATGTGTACTATTTTATTTTATATTGTCTCTCTGTTTGACCTACCCAAATGAAAAGCCAAACTTCAAAATGAAGCTGAAGTGTAGCAACTCTCCATGCACTGTCCCTAACAAATTATCCCCTCACATCTTTCATAATCGTTCTACTCTCTTAAATCTCAATTATATCTTTCTATGCACCTTCTCTGCAGGCATAACACCATATTCTGCATTCTGTTTTATTACCCTGACATACTTATATAAGGTATGATTTGTCTGGATAGCATGCAATACAGTACTTTTCACTGAATCTCAGTACGTGACAATAGTAAATCAAATCAAACCCCTCTGCATTGAATTTCATCTGCTTCTTATCCACAAATTCCAACACATTCTGGGCAATCCTTGCATTTTTTTTTGTAATACCTCCAATTTTCCAAGTCTAAATTTATAAGTTGTGCCCTGGAAAAGGAGGTCCAAGTCAATCTTATAAGTCAGGGGTCCAAGGTTTATTACACTGATTAAGAATCTCACTTAGCTCCATTCTGGGAAGGTAAAGATTTAACACAATTCAGCCGATCTCTTATCCATGGTTGTCCGGTCCATGAACTCTACTTTGCTTGCATCTGTTGTGAGACGTATTATCAAATGTCTTTTCGAAGTCCATGTACACCATGTTAACAATATTTCCCTCATCAACCTGTTACGTTTTCAAAAATCATGTGAAAGTTAGTTAAATACAATTTGCTCTTAAACCATACTGATTTTCCTTACCGAACTCTCATTTGTTTATTAGCTTTGTCCTGAATTATCATTTCTAAATGTTTTCTCGCTACCAAGGTTAAACTGACTGCTATGTAGTTGTTGGACTCATGTTTATACTGTACATCCTTTTATGAATGAAGGTGTATCTAACTTTTTGCCATTCTCTAATCCTCTGATAACACTCTTGGAGCTCAGGAAGATTGGAAAATTAAAGCCACTGTGTCCACAGTTGCCACACTCACTTCCTTTGTTACCCCTGGATGCATCTTATTTGGTCCTAGTGCCTTATCAACTTTTAAGTAGACAGACAATCCAATAACCGGTGGGCGGCACGGTGGCACAGTGGTTAGCACTGCTGCCTCACAGCGCCTGAGACCCGGGTTCATTTCCCGACTCAGGCGACTGACTGCGTGGAGTTTGCACGTTCTCCCCGTGTCTGCGTGGGTTTCCTCCGGGTGCTCCGGTTTCCTCCCACAGTCCAAAAATGTGCGGGTCAGGTGAATTGGCCATGCTAAATTGCCCGTAGTGTGAGGTAAGGAGTAAATGTAGGGGTATGGGTGGGTTGCGCTTCGGCGGGTCGGTGTGGACTTGTTGGGCCGAAGGGCCTGTTTCCACACTGTAAGTAATCTAATAACCATCCCCACCTCCCCCATATCAGTTTTAAATCATTCATGATTATGAGCCTCATGTTTCATCATGATCTGCATCTTCTTTCCTCACAAAGGCAGATGCCAAGTATATATTTAATAACTCAGATATGCGAGTAAAAAGTGAGGTCTGCAGATGCTGGAGATCAGAGCTGAAAATGTTAAAGTGCAGCAGGTCAGGCAGCATCCAAGGAACAGGAAATTCGACGTTTCGGGCATAAGCCCTTCATCAGGAATGAGGAAAGTGTGTCGAGCTGGCCAAGCTAAAAGGTAGGGAGGAGGGACTTGGGGGAGGGGCGATGGAGATGTGATAGGTGGAAGGAGGTCAAGGTGAGGGTGATAGGCCGGAGTGGGGTGGGGGCGGAGAGGTCAGGAAGAAAATTGCAGGTTAGGAGGGCGGTGCTGAGTTTGAGGGAATCGACTGAGACAAGGTGGGGGGAGGGGAAATGAGGAAACTGGAGAAATCTGAGTTCATCCCTTGTGGTTGGAGGGTTCCCAGGCGGAAGATGAGGTGCTCTTCCTCCAACCGTCGTGTTGTTATGTTCTGGCGATGGAGGAGTCCAAGGACCTGCATGTCCTTGGTGGAGTGGGAGGTAGAGTTAAAATGTTGAGCCACGGGGTGGTTGGGTTGGTTGGTCCGGGCTCCCAGAGATGTTCCCTGAAGCGTTCCGCAAGTAGGCGGCCCGTCTCCCCAATATAGAGGAGACCATATCGGGTGCAGCGGATGCAATAGATGATGTGTGTGGAGGTGCAGATGAATTTGTGGCAGATATGGAAGGATCCCTTGGGGCCTTGGAGAGAGGTAAGGGAGGAGGTGTGGGCGCAAGTTTTGCATTTCCTGCGGTTGCAGGGGAAGGTGCCGGGATTGGAGGTTGGGTTGGTGGGGGGGGTGTGGACCTGACGAGGGAGTCACAAATGGAGTGGTCTTTGCGGAACGCTGATAGGGGAGGGGAGGGAAATATATCCCTGGTAGTGGGGTCCGTTTGGAGGTGGTGGAAATGAGGGCGGATGATACGCTGTATACGGAGGTTGGTGGGGTGGTAGGTGAGAACCAGTGGGGTTCTATCCTGGTGGCAGTTGGAGGGGCGGGGCTCAAGGGCGGAGGAGCGGGAAGTGGAGGAGATGCGGTGGAGGGCATCGTCGATCACGTCTGGGGGGAATCTGCGGTCTTTGAAGAAGGAGGCCATCTGGGCTGTACGGTATTGGAACTGGTCCTCCTGGGAGCAGATGCGGCGGAGACGAAGGAATTGGGAATATGGAATGGCATTTTTACAGGGGGCAGAGTGGGAGGAGGTGTAGTCCAGGTAGCTGTGGGAGTCAGTCGGTTTATAGTAGATGTCTGTGTCGATTCGGTCGCCCGAGATAGAAATGGAAAGGTCTAGGAAGGGGAGGGAGGAGTCTGAGACGGTCCAGATGAATTTGAGGCCGGGATGGAAGGTGTTGGTAAAGTTGATGAACTGTTCAACCTCCTCGTGGGAGCATGAGGCAGCGCCGATACAGTCATCGATGTAGCGGAGGAAAAGGTGGGGGGGTGGTGCCAGTGTAGTTGCGGAAGATGGACTGTTCCACATGTCTGATCTTTCATCCTCAGAGAGGGGGAGGTCTGGAGGGATGGTGATGATCCGGCAAGGCTGGGACCTAGGACCTGGTGTGGGACTGGAGCTGGGAGTGGGGGGCGGGGTTAGGGGCAGGGGCGGGGACGGAGATCGACGTAGAGGCGGGGTTAGACGTGGTGATGAAGCTTGGTGTGGGGGCGGGGTTAAGCGTGGGGGCGGGGTCACGCGTGGTGATGGAAGTCGGCGTTTTCAATATCTCGCCGAGTTCAAAAGGCGGCAAGATATTGAAAACGATGCAAGATCAGTCCTCAGCAGAGGCCTCACCTTCATTCCCCTATGCCCTCGGATTAATGAGTTCAACACGCGGCGAGATATTGAAAAACAATTCTTCTGCCGCCTTCGCCTCCGTGCCTACTTCTTCAACCAAGACTCCCGCCCACCCTCTGACGACCCCTTCTCCCGCCTGCAACACACCCCATCCACCTGGACACCCCGTGTTAGCCTCTTACCTGCCCTCGATCTATTTATAGCCAACTGCCGCCGCGACATTAACCGACTTAACCTGTCCACCCCTCTTACCCACTCCAACCTCTCACCCTCAGAACGTGCAGCGCTCCAACCCCAACCTCACCATCAAACCGGCAGACAAGGGAGGCGCGGTAGTAGTTTGGCGCACCGACCTTTATACTGCTGAGGCCAAACGCCAGTTCGTGGACGCCTCCTCCTACTGCCCCCTTGATCATGACCCCACTTCCCACCACCAAACCATCATCTCCCAGACCATCCATAACCTCATCACCTCAGGGGATCTCCCATCCACCGCCTCCAACCTCATAGTCCCACAACCCCGCACCGCCCGTTTCTACCTCCTGCCCAAAATCTACAAACCTGACTGCCCCGGCGACCCATTGTCTCAGCCTACTCCTGCCCCACCGAACTCATCTCCGCGTACCTCAACACGGTTCTGTCCCCCTTAGTCCAAGAACTCCCCACCTACGTTCGGGACACCACCCACGCCCTCCGCTTCCTCCATGATTTTCGCTTCCCCGGTCCCCAACGCCTTATCTTCACGATGGACATCCAGTCCCTGTACACCTCCATCCCCCATCATGAAGGACTCAAAGCCCTCCGCTTCTTCCTTTCCCGCCTTACCAACCAGTCCCTTCCACTGAAACCCTCCTTCGACTGACTGAACTGGTCCTCACCCTGAACAACTTCTCTTTCCAATCCTCCCACTTCCTCCAAACTAAAGGAGTTGCCATGGGCACCCGCATGGGCGCCAGCTATGCCTGTCTCTTCGTAGGATATGTGGAACAGTCCATCTTCCGCAACTACACTGGCACCACCCCCCACCCTTTCCTCCGCTACATCGATGACTGTATCGACGCTGCCTCATGCTCCCACGAGGAGGTTGAACAGTTCATCAACTTTACCAATACCTTCCATCCCGACCTCAAATTCACCTGGACCGTCTCAGACTCCTCCCTCCCCTTCCTAGACCTTTTCATTTCTATCTCGGGCGTCCAAATCGACACAGACATCTACTATAAACCGACTGACTCCCACAGCTACCTGGACTACACCTCCTCCCACCCTGCCCCCTGTAAAAACGCCATTCGATATTCCCAATTCCTTCGTCTCCGCCACATCTGCTCCCAGGAGGACCAGTTCCAATACCGTATAGCCCAGATGGCCTCCTTCTTCAAAGACCGCAGATTCCTCCCAGACGTGATCGACGATGCCCTCCACCGCATCTCTTCCACTTCCCACTCCTCTGCCCTTGAACCCCGCCCCTCCAACCACCACCAGGACAGAACCCCACTGGTTCTCACCTACCACCCCACCAACCTCCATATACAGCGTATCATCCGCCCTCATTTCCACCACCTCCAAACGGACCCCACTACCAGGGATATATTTCCCTCCCCTCCCCTATCAGCGTTCCGCAAAGACCACTCCCTTCGTGACTCCCTCGTCAGGTCCACACCCCCCACCAACCCAACCTCCAATTCCGGCACCTTCCCCTGCAACCGCAGGAAATGCAAAACTTGCGCCCACACCTCCTCCCTTACCTCTCTCCAAGGCCCCAAGGGATCCTTCCATATCTGCCACAAATTCACCTGCACCTCCACACACATCATCTATTGCATCCGCTGCACCCGATATGGTCTCCTCTATATTGGGGAGACGGGCCGCCTACTTGCGGAACGCTTCAGGGAACACCTCTGGGTCGCCCGGACCAACCAACCCAACCACCCCGTGGCTCAACACTTTAACTCTCCCTCCCACTCCACCAAGGACATGCAGATCCTTGGACTCCTCCATCGCCAGAACATAACAACACGACGGTTGGAGGAAGAGCGCCTCATCTTCCGCCTGGGAACCCTCCAACCACAAGGGATGAACTCAGATTTCTCCAGTTTCCTCATTTCCCCTCCCCCCACCTTGTCTCAGTCAATTCCCTCGAACTCAGCACCGCCCTCCTAACCTGCAATTTTCTTCCTGACCTCTCCGCCCCCACCCCACTCCGGCCTATCACCCTCACCTTGACCTCCTTCCACCTATCACATCTCCATCACCCCTCCCCCAAGTCCCTCCTCCCTACCTTTTATCTTAGCCTGCTGGACACACTTTCCTCATTCCTGATGAAGGGCTTATGCCCGAAACGTCGAATTTCCTGTTCCTTGAATGCTACCTGACCTGCTGCGCTTTAACCAGCAACACATTTTAACTCAGGTATGCCTCTATATCTATATGTCAATCCTCTAATCAGTTCCACTTCTATTTGTATGACTGCAGAGGGCTTACAGAAATTGGTGATTTGAAAAGAATATTTTTTCTTCTCTTCATTCGTGAGATGAGGGCATCACTGGCTAGGTCAGCATTTATTGTCTATGCCGAATTGCCCAGAGGGTAGTTGAGTCAACCACCGAGCTGTGAGTCTGGAGTCACACGTAAGCCAGACCAGGTAAGGATGGCTGTTTGCTTTTCTAAAGGGCATTAGTCAACCATATGAGTTTTTCTGACATGTAAAAATGGTTTCATTATTAGGTTCCTAATTCTAGAATTTTATTGGATCCAAATTCCACCATCTACCTTGGAAGGATTCAGACCCAGGTCTCCAGAGTATTACCCAGGTAGCTGGATGAACGTTCCAGTGATAATACTACTAACCTGTCACCTCCCCTCAGAATTTTCTAGAATATTCTGTTTTCATTCTAGTTTGAAATCGATCTGTTCAAGAGTGAACATGCCTGTCAGAGTCCTTTGGACTTCCAGTATCGCAATGAGATCCTGTCTTTGGAGGAAACAGAGAAGAAGAACTTCCGAATCTTCACCTATACTGACTTCGACCGATACACCAACATGCAAGAGGTACTGAAACTCCAGTCATTGCTGCATTTTTATGTTAAAAATGGTCAACAATTCAGCAGACCAGGATCAAATTGAATTGCTAAGATTGCTTATAGCAGACAAATCCTGATCTTTCAGTTAATGTAATCTCTGTGGTTTTTCTGGAACTTCAAAGCAAGGTAATATGTGTTCACAGTACGGATTATAAGCATATGATAGTGTTCCTCTGGTACTGTATATTGAATAAAAGGAAGTGAAATAAGTTTGAAGACAACCTGATATATTGTTTGTTTAACCGAAGAATAAAGTCAGTTGCGCTCTCTTAGAATTGGGAAACATCTCTAGAATAAGTAAAACAACATATTGAGGTTGGTTAACTTAATGATAGTGTGACTCAGTCCTCAAGATCATGTCTATCTGGTCAGAAAGTATTTTGAGAATGGATGAAGATGAATCTCAGGAGCAAACAAAAAACTATCATTTGATGAGTTGTGTTTTGCATAAAACCTTCACTATACTGTCTGCCTCTACTGATTCCAACATCTCTTCTTCCAAGCACTTTCTTTCTTGGTGCCAAAGACTACTATTTAAACAAGACCGAGTTACTTAAAAGTGGGAATGTTACTTTTTATGCACTTAATGGTGATTTATTGTCTGAAATTGAATAAAAACTACTGTTGATATAAATAGTAAGCTACAGAATTATCAGCAAGCTTGTTAGTATTAGAATAGCAGAAGAATGTCACCAGATATTGTAATTTGAGGTGCATTACATGACCCTCCATCTAGCAAGCATTGTGTATTTACAGTGTTTCTATCACATCTTTCTATTTTGATGTCATGGAAGATGAATTTCAAATGTTAGACAAAAATTTTAAAAGGCGTCTTTGATTGTTAGATGTTGGTTATAGAACTGTTAATTTTTTTAGATTAGATTACTTACAGTGTGGAAACAGGCCCTTCGGCCCAACAAGTCCACACCGACCCGCCGAAGCGCAACCCACCCATACCCCTGCATTTACCCCTTACCTCACACTACGGGCAATTTAGCATGGCCAATTCACCTGACCCGCACATTTTTGGACTGTGGGAGGAAACCGGAGTACCCGGAGGAAACCCACGCAGACACAGGGAGAACATACAAACTCCACACAGTCAATCGCCTGAGGCGGGAATTGAACCCGGGTTAATATTGGACCAGTGTTTCTGGAATTGTGCAGATTTGCTGAGTATTACAAATAGGAAATCTTCATTGCAGCGCATTGCAGGGGCTGTGAGAATTACACATCAATTTATCTAAAAGTTTTGAGAGTGTTGAGATTTTAGAGAAGATTTATAACTCAGGTTGTGGATCAGGTTGTAAATTTGCTCGCTGAGCTAGTAGATTTGTTCTCAGACATTTCGTCATCTTGCCAGGTAACATTGTCAGCAAGTGTCCAATGAAACCTTGATGTTCTCTCCCACTTGCTGTTTATCTATTTCGACTTGTTGTGGTAGGTGATATCGCTTTTGATTCTGTTTCAGAAAGGTTGGTAAATGGAGTTCAAATCTATATGTTTTTTAATGGAGTTCCGGTTTGAATGCCAGGTCTCTAGGAATTTCCATGCATGTCTTTGTTTAGTCTGTCCCAGAATGGATGTGTTGGCACAATCAAACTGGTGTCCCTCTTTGCCTGTGTAAACGGATACCAGTGATAGTGGTCCAGAGGCCTGGACTTGTAGTCAGTCTTAAAAGTGGAAATCCTATGGCATTAATGAACAGGTTGAAGACCAATTCTTATACACTATAAAATTTCAGTAGCAGAACAGGAAAGTATACCAAGGAATTTTCTAAAGCTTTTAACAGAACATGGTACATAATAATCCAATAAAAAGCCACATATTTCTAAACCTGCACACAACATAAACAGAGACATCTATAAAAATATAATCAAATACTCACCACCATTTCAATTACGTTACAAAAGGGAAGTGAATTCCCAGTGGGATTTGGTGATTTTTGTTTTGCTGGAATGTTTGTTACTCAGTTGTGGAATATGATTATTCTGGAGGGTCAGTTGTGGTATAAGAAAATGGCAACTTACTGTGCAATAGTGAATTGTCCTTCAGCTGATCTGCCCTACATGTGACTCCAGAACCAAATGCAATGTGGTTGACTGTCAACTGCCATTTGAAATGACCTAACAAATAGTTCAAAGGCAGCTACGGATGGGCAAGAAGTGCTGGCCAGCTAGTGACACCCACATCCCATGAGTGAATTATAGAAACAGAATATAATAGCGTCTCGCAAATAGCACAATACGAAGGTTAGCCTGACAGTTGTTCTCCCCCCTAATTTCCAATAGTAGGACTAATTCCTTCATATGCCAATAGGTACTTCACACAGTGGATTTAATTCTTTCTTTTTGCCTCTTGAGGCAAGCTCCAGCATCTGTAACAGTTCCTGCAGGTTTGGCTCTCAGCTGCTGTAAGTACCCATACTGAGGTCAGAACTTTACTTACGTTTCTGTTTTTATAATTGATAAATGTTTTTATAAAAGACCCGTGCAAACTTTTCACCCACTTTGGTCAGGGTAAGAGATCATGTTGCAACTGCACTGAGAGCAATCTAAATCTGGGAGCTGGCACTTTAATTATAGCAGATTGAGAAACCTTCGACTTCTGATGATATTTGAGAGATGGAGCATTGAAGTCTGAGTTTTTGCAGTGCAATGTTTTCTCATCTCTTTGCCCTCCTATTTTAAGAAAGGGCTCAAATGGCATTACCTCAGTCAATGATAAGAGGTGGTGCTGGACAGGGCGGAGTGTCAAGTAGAATCATCATTTTGTTGGACCCCTTGAAACGTTCTAAGGATCCATGGACCCCTGGATGTGAATTTCTGATTTACAGATAGAAACAGGCTATTTGGTGCAGCAGTCCTGATATTGTAATCCACACAAACCTTCTCTCGGGAGAAAGTGAGGACTGCAGATGCTGAAGATCAGACTTAAAAAGTGTGGCGGTGATTAAGAGCTTATGCTTGAAATGTCGACTCTCTTCCTCGGATGCTGCCTGACTGATTATGCTTTTCCAGCACCACACTTTTTTACCATGAACCTTCTCTCAAATTACTTCACTTAAAAGGATTCGTCGATGATCTTCTCACAAAAGTAAATCCTGCTGATACTGCAAATCTGAAAGAAAAACCGTGAGACCTGGAGAAACTCAGTAGGTTTGACAACATCCATAATAAGAGAAACAAGTTAATGCTTTGATTCAGTTGACTTCTTCAGAATGGAAGAGTGGTGAATTCCTACGTTGAGAAAAAAGGAAAATACGTCAGAAGCATAATGGCATAATTGGAATAGGTATGATGGAGGTGGGAAAACTGGGAGAATGGAATAGATTCATTAGACAAGAAGCACACTGTCAGAATGTGGAGTAAAAGTAACTGTAGTAATGGTGAATTTGTCATGAATATTAGCTGACAGTCTTTTCGTGTATATGAAAACAGAGAAGTTGAAGAAGGGAAAGGAAGAGTGAGAGATGAACCAGATAAAGCTGAGAAAAGGGTGGACATTTTGAAGCAAAATGGATTTATTTTCTAGTTCTAGATGAAAGCAGGAAGCAGAACTGAAACAGTCTTTGATGTACCAGAAAAACAGAGTTATGGGAGAGAGCCTGAGTAGGAATGGAACAAGAAATATTCCACAAGTCCCACGAAAAGACAGGCAAAATAGGGCCAATCGAGATTAACTACACATTGACTTGGAAAGCATTAGATTAATTAAAGAAGAAATTGTTCAGTGAGAGAAGAGGCTCTGCCAGACAGAGGGTGGTGGTGTGAATGTGAATTATTGAGGCCTTCATTTAAGGATTAAGTGGAGAGCCCTCAGACCATCCTGCTGAGGAATGAAAGTGCAGAGGGATTATGTATCCATAATGGTGGTTGTTAGGGCCAGAAAGTTGCAAATCTTTGAGATGCTGTAGGGCATTAGAAGAATTGCAAATGTAATTGGGAAGAAGAAGAGAGTCAAAGTGGCAAGAACTAAACTGGAGTGTAGGCATAGACTAGAATGATGAGTCTGGAAGATCAGTTCTGTTTCTGGATTGGGGAAAAACATTAAAAATGTTCTATATTAAATTGGGGAACTGTGAGGTGGAGTGCTGTGGAGGGAAGATTTCTAAAGGAGATGTGGTCATTGACAATCTGGAAATAATGGCTTGATGTTCAGGTATGGGGTCACCGTCTAAGGGAAATAGGAAGAAATATTAGATAATTGACATTTAGCCTCTGCTACATTGAAGACTATGTACTATTTTTGTGGCCAGGTTTGTTAACAAAGTCACAGTTAGACCTGAGAGAACAGAGGACAACAGGTTCAGAGGTAGTCAGCAGAGATATTTAAGGTGGTTGATTTCACACTGACAGTTCTTGATGATGAGATTGTGAATGGGTCAGAGACCAGGTGGAGGAGTCCATGTGAAGGGAGAATATTGGACACCTGTGAAAGAGTCCATGGATTTGAAGGCAGGACATCTGATAGCAGAAATGGACATAGAGGTGAAGGTGACTGAGATAGGGTTCAGTGTTTTGCCGCTCCTGAAATTCATTGAGGTGAGGGTGTAAAGATATAAAACTGAGACTGGGACAATGGAAACTCAGAGTATAGTGAATACATAACAAAAGATGGAATAAGGTGAAAGGTGGGTCAGAGGAACTGGATGGGAAAGGGTCAAGGGGGATGTTGGCACCCATAAATTGTTGGAGCTATCATCCTTCAACATCATTATTTCCCCATGCTATGTCTATGTACACTGAATGTATCCTTTCCTTTTTCCTTTTATTTCTTTCTTCACTTATTGTTTATCTGTACTGGCTAGAATCATAGAGATGTACAGCACTGAAACAGACCCTTCGGTCCAACTCGTCCATGTTGACCAGATAACCTAACCCAATCTAGTCCCACCTGCCAGCACCTAAACCCTTCCTAGCACTCTAAACCCTTCCTATTCATATATCCATCCAGATGCCTATTAAATATTGGAATTGTACCAGCCTCCACCACTTCCTCTGGCAGCTCATTTCCATACACGCACCACAACTACTTGAAAGCGTTACACCTTTAGGTCCCTTTTAAATTTTTCCCCTCTCACCCGAAATCTATGCCTTCAAGTTTTGGACTCCCCCCCCCCCCCCCCCCCAGGAAAGAGACCACGTCTGTTTACCCAATCCACGCCCCTCATGATTTTATAAACCTCTATAGGTTATCTTTGACGCTCCAGGGAACAGCCTCTAGCTATAGCTCAAATCCTCCAACCCTGACAACATCCTTGTAAGTCTTTTCTGAACCCTTTCAAGTTTCACAACATCCTTCCTATTGGAGGGAGACCAGAATTGTACACAGTGTTCCAAAAGTGGCCTAACCAATGTCCTGTGAAGCTTACCCTTCAGTCCAAATCGTTCCTGCTGACCAGGTATCCTAAACTAATCTAGTTTCATTTGCCAGCATTTGGCCCATACCCCTCCAAACCCTTCCCATTCATGTACCCATCCAGGTGCCTTTTAAGTATTGTAATTTTACCTACCTCCTCCACTTCCTTTGGCAGCTCATTCTGTGCACACACCATCCTCTATATGAAAAAAGTTGTTCCTTAAGTTCCTTTTATATCCTTCCCCTCTCACCTTAAAACTATGCCCTTCAGCTTTGGACTCCCCGACCCTGGGGAAAAAGACCTATTCATGCCCTTTATAATTCTATAAACTTTTATAAGGTCACTCTGCAACCTCTGAAGCTCCAGGACGAAATAGCCTCAGCCTCTCCTTATAGCTTAAACCTTCCAACCCCAGCAAAGTCCTTGTAAATCTTTTCTGCACCCTTCCAAGTTCAACAACATCTTTCATAAAGCAAGAAGACCAGACATTTTCATACCAGTCCAGTTCCTCAAACTATGGACTGTAGCCCAGCTGTTATGTCTTCATTTCATACATTTTCATCCTCCCCTTCTTTTCCACAATTTGGTGGTCTATTTCTTTTAGCACGTGTTGTCCTTTTATCTTTTATTCCAAACCATCTGGATTCTGTTTCTGCTGTTCATCGTTTTCTCTAATGAATCCGTCTAATTAGCAATCCGTCATACCTTCATCCTTCCCTATCCTTTCTATTATGTTATTATCGGCAATGTTTATTTGCTATATCGCTTCTTCATGCAGCCATTTTTTCCGATTCCTTCCTGGAGATTACTGTCTCCATTAGCCCATTTTATTTTGAATACAATGCACTTTACTGCACTAAGGATTTAATTGTTGTTAACAGGTCTTTCCATACAGTTGATAAACTAAAAAGGTCATGAAATAAATAGTTATTCTTGTTCCTTTCCTTGATCTGACCTTTGCTGTCCTCTGCAATTACTTTCATCGTTGAACATGTTGTTTTCACAAGATTCCTCTTCCTATTTCTTCTACACCCCTCCCCACAACTCCCATGCTAAAAATGCATTCTAAGACAGATAGTCTGATATTGAGAGAAAATTCTATTTATAATGTTAAAATATGACCATTTTTGCATACATTTAACACCAGAACACTCATTTGAATTGTTGAATTTGGTCCTTTTACTGGAAAAGTGATGGGACATACTGATTTTAATAAGATAAGCATCACATTTCATTCATTTCTTTGCATGGATGTGTTGTTGTTTTCTGTATTTTTTACAGAAACACTCCTTTCATGTTTAGTGCATAAGCCAAGTGCTTTCTTCATAAAATGTTGGTATGATATTTATCCAGGGCCCTTGAAGTCAAGGCCAATACTTTGCTAGCATAAAATTCACGCTCAACTGCCAGCAGGAGATAGTAGTTAACTTTTCTTAAGTCCTTTTGATCCTAGCCCACTGAGATAAATGTCAAAGATCAGTTACTCGAGGACAAACTATGAATCAAATCTAGATTCTTGTACACTGAATAGATACCAGAGAATGATAGATTCACACAGTCTAGAAGAAACTCATTCAGCTCATTGCACCTGCCCTGGTCTTTAAAGGAACTATTCAATTAGTCACCCTCCCCTTCCCCAAGAGTTTTTTTTTTGCTTTTCAAGTAAATATCTAATTCCTTTTGAAAGTTACGATTGAATCTGCTTCCATCAGCATTTTAGTACTAGAGCAGGCAGCTCATTGACTCAAAGAGATCGGTACAAAGCATTCCTTTAACCTTCCACACCATGTATTGTGACTGGCTAAGAGATAGAGAAGCTGGTGACCAATATAGGGTTCTCTAAGTGACAATGTGACTCTGGTTACAGAGCTATGTAAATACTGAACCAAACTGAAGTTGTGCCAGCTGTTGGTAGTAAATGTGTATCCTGTTTTCCAGTATTCTCAGTCTGCGACCACATCAGCAAAGGAGGTTCCATCATATCTGGCAGAAAGGATGTCACATGTTCGACGCAGAAGGCAGGAGCGCAGAATGATGTAAGTGGAGAGATGGCAAATATTCATTTGATAAAGCAGTGAAAATATTGAAGTTTTTGTTCTAAGCAGAGATACAATTTAAATATCTTTTAAAATATGGAGTACCTTGTGCCAGCTCGGTAAAATGCTAAGCATTTTGCTTCAGTTGTTTTGAGTCTATATTTCGGTCTATGTGTTAGTTGGAAGTGGAATGTTTCGAAACATAGCCTGCTACTGTTTGTGAATCCTTCAATAAGTCCAAATTTATAAAGGCATTCCTTGCTGCATTTTTTCTTTCATCTGTCTATGAAGCAACCAATCTGTTTTGATTTTCCTATTATCATTCTCTTTCTAGTCTCTGACATGTTCTGTAATCTGTGGGTATCATCTAGTGTCTGTACCCAGTTGACTACCCTGAATGTGCAAGTTTATATGTAGAGAATTAGAGGCTGTTTGATTGTGGGTGGTTTCACAACTGAGCCCAGGCATTGCCCTGTGTAGATTCATGTGAAAGTTATCAGCAAAGTGGGATGGTAGTGTTGTGGAGTTGAAGCACTTTAATGTGGACAATATCAGTAGAGATTTGAAGAAATTGCAGAAAAAAGGAGATTCATGTATGAAAAAGGGGTGGACTTCCTCTACCTCTTTTTCCTTGTTGATTTTGATTTCAAACTAACTTGTAACTGTACAGAGAAAAAGCTCAAAGTTTGTGAGAAGATTTGTAGCTCGGGTGCTCGTTGTGGTTTTGCTCGGCAAACAGAACCACAACAACAGAGAAAAAGCTGATGATTCTTAGGTTACGTTATTTTGCTAAATTGATTTATTGGGCATACCAAAGATTTTTATAATCTTAGGTAGTTTATAAGCATACTTGTTGTTTTACTTCATTGATTCCTGATTCTTCACCCTGTGTGAGAGCCTGGACAGTGATGACAGAATATTTGTGGAGAACTAAAAAGATCTGTCAGAAATGAGCCTGACCAGGGTTTGCCTATGTCTTTTCCAGTAGGGGTCAATGGATTGCAATTGGACTGATTTTCTTTTCCAGCTTGACTCCTATAGTAACAAGCCATGAAATTAGTATGGACCGGGTGTCAAACCTGAAGGCTTTGCACTTCCTAGTTTTCTATGAATTTGGCAAGTTGAGAGTTTCATCATACTCTTGACTTGTATTTTTCAAATGGTGGGCAGGCTTTTGGGAAACAGGAGGTGAATTACTTGTTGCACACTTCCTAGTTTCTGACTCGCTCTTGTAGCTACAGTATTTGTGTGGCTAATTATAATTAAATTTCTGGTCGCCCAGGATGCAGGTAGTGGGCGATTTAGTGATGGTAGTGTCATTGAATGCCAAGGAGTGCTGGTTAGGTTCTCTCTTGTTGAATATGGTCATTGCCTGGCACGTGTGGAGTGAATGTTACTTGCTACTTGTCAGCCCAAGCCTGGTCGTTGTCTAGATCTTGCAGCATTTGGGCATAAGAGTGCTTCAGTATTTGAGAAGTTGCAAATGGTGCTGAAAATTGTGCAATCATCAGTGAACATTGCCACTTCTGATCTTGTGATGGAGGGATAGTCATTGGTAAAACAGCTGAAGATGGTAGGACCAAGAACACTACTCTGAAGAACTCCTGCTGAGATGTTCTAGAACTGAGAAGACTGACCTTCAACAACCATAACCATCTTCTTTTGTGTCAGGTATGATTCTAATCAGTGGAGAGTTTTCTCCTTGATTCAGTACACATATGTTATGTTGTTTGCATTCATAGTTTCAGAGAGTGAAATTGCAAATCAGTAATGTTATAAGCTCATGTATACTAAGAACAAAAATAAAAGAGCCGAAGATAGTTTCTCATTGAACTTCCTGTAACCCAGATGAGGCCTTACTCTCCACTTTTGAAACTATTTCTGGCTGTAAAAAGCTAGTATCTAAGTCATTGCATTATTGTTCCCAAGAGAGGAGACTTCACCTTCTTATATGCGAGTGGGACTAGTTAAGTTAATGTAAACCAGGAATTGAACCTGGGTCATGCTCTTGAGGTGGGAAGCAAATTATAATGCCTTTACACTAACATTTTATGTTTACACTGACATTTAGGGAAGGGAAGATTCCAAGGTCACGGATCATTACCTGGCAGCCAACTGAAGAGTTTGTGAGGAATAATCATGTCTTGAATAACCCTGTGCAAACCATGTATATTATGGGAGACCTGGGGCCCTACGGAAAGTAAGTCTTCCATCTTTAAGTCAAAATCATTCTAGACTGAATTTGGTGACATTGACTACCAAATAATTTAATGGTCAATTCTGTTCTGATTGTCTAGGCTGGGGAAGCGTGGGGATGAGTATGTACTGTGCACCATTAAAGTGGACAACAATGGTGTTCTGTCCATAAGACCAGACTTCAGTGGCTCCAAACCAGCCTACAGGCAAGCATTCTATTCTGATATCTCTGAGTATTAAGATAGTAGTCAATGGCATCTGTATTTCTTGCATTCTGTATTGCAAGATATTTTTGCAACTTGTTAGAGTTTGAGACACTTGGAAGTTAATTCAGTGACTTATTTTGTGTGCACGATTTCTTGGCCCAGGTCGCTCCCTCCCGTCTGGATTTCCTCTTCAGAAATAATTTATCCAAATCTATCTTGTTGAATGTGTTGAGTCAACATTATTCTTCTGCTTCTAAACTTCAAAGGCTACAATCCACATTAATGGAATCCTTCCCCAAAATGTAACTCTTTAAGCCCTAATGTATTCTGGTAAATCTTTGCTCATCTTCTAAGATCACTCTCTCCATTCTGAGATGTTACGCTCAGAACTTATCCCAGTTCTGCAGATAGGATCAGATCATGGCTGGCTGCAGCTGAAGCATAACTTGCTCACTTGTGTTTCACAGGCTCCCTTGAAATAAAAGCCAACATTCCATTTGCATTTTCTTGATTACTCTTTATATTTTGTTCACTGCAGATTTCAATGCATACAGACAGCCAAATCTCGTTAATCCATCACAACTTTTCTGTGCCATTGAGAAAATATGTCTTACGTTAAAATCTAAACTGAAAACTAAAATGTTGGAAATACAGAGGTCATTTAATGTTTAAAAGTAACTGGTTAACATTTGGATGGAGACTGTGCCACTTTTGATTAACAATTTTAGGTGAAGAAAGATGCTGCTTTTACAGGATTAATTTGAAGGGAATGGCAGGGAAAAGGTGGAGGTGAGGAGTCCAGTGATGAATTAGTTTTGCAGGCACCTGAAGCAACGGGTCTGAAATATTGGAGTGGGGTTAAATTACATGGGAAATGGAGAAGAAAAAATGAAAATAGAAATGGGCACAGTGCCTGGTATGTCACCTTTATTAACAAGGGTCTCTTAGCTGTGAACCTGTGCCTTGAAGGTTAAGATATTCAGTTGCATTTGGCTATTCCCAATTTTTGATAAATCCTGAATCAGCCCGCCACAACTTGTTTATATCAATGCTGTGAGATTCCTCCAATGGAAAATGGAATTTAAACTACATATATGCTGACATCTTTGCTATTAACTATGATCTGCTATTTACAATATATCTCAATTGTGGCTCAGTTGGTAGTAGTTCTGCTTTTGCGTCAGAGGCTGCCGGTTCAGGTCCCATATCAGTGACACAGGACAGCAACCTAAACCAATATTCCAATGCAGTATAAAGAGCTCCCATCAGGGTCCTCTTATGGAGCACAAAGGATTCCATGGTGCTGTTTCAGAGAGATGAAAGAATTGTCTCTGGTGTCCTGAGCAATGTTTATCATTCAATCAATATCAGAGTGTCTAGCCGTTTTCACATTGCTATTAATGGGATCTTGCTGTTACAAATTGATTTCACCATTTCCTGCATTATATCAATGTCATCTCTTTTAAAAAAAAAACCTTAATAGAGTGTAAAACATTTAATTGTGAAAGGTACTATACAAGTGCAAGTCCTCATTCGTTCATCCTTTCTGTAAAGGGAACCTAACCATTGCCTTTATTATAAATTCTATCTGAAACATTAATCTTTCTCATTCAGCTGCTGGCATTTTTTTAGTTTCTGAAGCCTTATGATTTTTCTTAGATTTTCTCCTCCAAAATTGAGTCTGCTTGTTTATCAAATAGACCTATGACATAATTTCCTTTTTGACCCTTTGGTTCTTATTTCTGTTAAAAATCACACACCAGGTTATAGTCCAACAGGTTTATTTGGAAGCGCCTGTTGGTGCTTCTAAATAAACCTGTTGGACTATAACCTGGTGTTACGTGATTTTTAACTTTGTAACCCCAGTCCAGCACTGGCATCTCCAAATTGTTCTTATTTCTGACATTCTCCATTCTGGCTATGAATAGAATTGAGACTGAAGGAGAGAAGAAGGATCTATGGCTGTACACAATTAACAACGTATCCGTCACAGTCCAGAAGGAAGATCAGGAAAGAGAGAAAAATCTCTTCAAAGATGTAAGAAAAGGTTGCTTTTTTAAGTGAGGTAATGCTCATTTTCTTCAAGCTAACCTGGGCTGCATATAGCTTGTTGAATTATGTTGATTAGAACTGATACTCCTCCATCTCAGAACAAAGGTTAACTTGTGCTTAAAAGCCCAGTAAGAAATCATTATTACTTATTTTCTCATGTCTTTCTCTCTATGCAGTAAGGCAAAATAAGGTGTGACAGAAGGACACAACCACTCATGTGTACCATACAATTTTGAGCCTATCCACTAATATCTGTTGGAAGACGTACCTAATTTCTGGAGTATTGTGAGCAGTTTTTATCCTTTATTTAAGGAAAGATAGTATTTCATTGAAGGCATTTCAGAGAGGGTGCACCAAGATGATCACCAGTGTGGACTATTGTCTTGGGAGCAAAACTTAAACTGGTTGGGACGCTGCTCCTTAGAATTTAGACAAATGAGAGGTGCTGTCATTGAAACATATAATATGTTGAGGGTTGACAGGCTTAATGTGAAGGGAACTTATGGGAGATAAGCAGAGGGCTCAGGATAAAGGTGTGCCAATTTAAGTCAAAGTTGAAGAGAAATTTCTTCTCTGAGGGCTGAGTGTCTTTGGAACTCCTTGCCACAGAGAGCTGTGGGGGCAGAGTCCTTGTGTACATTTAAGACTGGGACAGACAGATCTTGATCTTTAAGAGAATCAAAGGTTAAGGGGAAAGATCAGGATAACAGGTATTAGGAATGTTGGATAAGCCATGATCTTATTGAATGGCAGAGCAAGCTGGAGTGTCTGAATGCCTACTCTTATCCCTTATGGTCATTCTCAGTTAGTGTCTCTGAAGGCCATTAAATGTATAGCTAGACAGTTACAAGATTAATACAAAGAATACATCAACATAAAGTGTGTTGCACTTTTTACATTGTCACAGTACCATGAATTTAGCTAAGAGAGCACTGTACAAAACAGACATCAAGCCATTATCTATGGACAGTGAAGAAGCAACCTAGTATAAATTCAACTGGCTGCTTTATAAAATGGAATTGCAAGGAGGTGCTGTGTGTTCTGTTTTTGAAATATCCTGATTGGAGGTGCTATATATTCTGCTCCTATATGGTGTTCCCTAGCCAGCAACATTTTGCTTTGTTCCTGCAGATTCCTCATAGGAGCAGAATAAATAGCATCTTTTCCAGCATATGTTTAATTCAGATAAATGTGAGGTGCTGCAATTTGGGAAAGCAAATCTTAGCAGGATTTATACACTTAATGGTAAGGTCCTAGAGAATGTTGCTGAACAAAGACCTTGGAGTGCAGGTTCATAGCTCCTTGAAAGTGGAGTCGCAGCTAGATAGGATAGTGAAGAAGGCATTTGGTATGCTTTCCTTTATCGGTCAGAGTATTGAGTACAGGGGTTGGGAGGTCATGTTACAGCTGTACCGGATATTGGCTAGGCCACTATTGGAATATTGCGTGCAATTCTGGTCTCCTTCCTATTGGAAAGATGTTGTGAAACTTGAAAGTGTTCAGAAAAGATTTACAACGATGTTGCCAGGGTTGAACGTTTTGAGCTATAGGGAGAGGTTGAATAGGCTAGGGCTGTTTTCCCTGGAGTATCGAAGGCTGAGGGGTGACCTTATAGAGGTTTACAAAATTATGAGGGGCATGGATAGGATAAATAGACACATTTTCCCTGGGGTGGGGGAATCCAGAACTAGAGGGCATAGGTTTAAGGTGAGAGGGGAAAGATATGAAAGAGACCTAAGAAGTAACTTTTCACGCAGAGGGTGGTCCGTGTATGGAATGAGCTGGCAGAGGAAGTGGTGGAGGCCGGTACAATTGCAACATTTAAAAGACATTTGGATGGGTATATGAATAGGAAAGGTTTGGAGGGATATGGGCCGGTTGCTGGCAGGTGGGACTAGATTGGGTTGGGATATCTGGTCGGCATGGACGGGTTGGACCGAAGGGGCTGTTTCCTGGCTCTACATCTCAATGACTCTATATGTCAGACTGAGCTAAGTAAGCATTCTGTACTGAAGTGATTGTCTCAGTATCTACTGATCTTTCTTAGGTTTTCACTTATTCTATTCCTATCACTTCTAACAAGTCATTTCGTATTTGTTTCTCCAAGCCTAAATTCTGTCTTTCACATCTGTTTACGGTTTTTTCCCTAATTAAAGACATGGTTTCAATAGACAACCTGATTTTTTGTTTAACGTTACTTCCAAGAAGTTTTCTGCTTTTTGTTCCTGTCAAGTACATTGATTTCCAATGGCTCAGTGTATGTTCCAAGTTGTTCCAAACTGTTTTCGTACCTAAGAAGGATGCTGTGTTCCGAAAAAGATGAGAAGAAAATTCTAACTTGTTCCCCGACTTTTCTGTTGTGTCTTTTCTTTCTCATCTCTATATGTAGAGATTTTAGAGAGTTAACTGTGAATACTCCTACGAATAGTTCCTTGAATATGTGAAGATCAAGGGTCAATTAAGGGTTTCCTTCATATCACTTGGTCCAGACCTGAATACTCTTCACTTGTTCAATCCTCTGTTTCTTCTGTAATCTTTTAAAACCAAGCTGAGCATTACCTGATGTATCTGAATCTCAATTTTACCAGTTTGCTTGTTCCAGCCCTTGTGATGTTTGATAATCAGTACTATTAAAATTCTTTCTCATGCTCCACCCTCAGCCTGTGTACAACAAACAAAATAAACTTGACTGAGTATAAAGTCTAGTTTAATATACACTAAAAAAAAATGCCTTGATGATTAAGCAATGATAAATATGCAGATTCTCATCTTTAACTGTATATCTAATTTGTATCGCCTTTTATTCAAATTAAAGTCTTGACAATTCAGATCTTACCCTTTTTGTTGACAGCTGTACAACAGACACAAGGATTACCTTCATACTTTGGTTGGAGAAGAATTTGAAATAGTAAGTTTTTGTTTTCCCCTTTTTAGCTTTAGTTTTCAAGAAGATAGAATAATTTTACATGTGTATTTAGATACGATGCTTTGGTCGCAAGATTGGTAGATTTCCAATATAAGCAAGTCCGCATAGAGTTATACACACTTCAACCAGAATTAGCATGAAGCTGACCATTGCATTAGTAGCGAGCATAATTTCATTGAGGCTAAAGTTAAAATGTTGGTTATGCTGACTAGTATTTCCAGAGAACAATTGCCATTTTTTGATATCAAATCAGCTATACTGCTGCTGTCTCACTAGCAGGTGACATGACTACTGTTCACAGATCACTTTGCTAATAGCTTGGGTGGTATTTGGGAAAAGGGTTCAGCCATTTTGGCTCTCAAGCCTGAGTTTCTGTCTGATAACAAGATGCTATTATTGTATTCATCTCAGTGCATGGACCGGTAATAATAGGTGATTTTAATTTTTATAATGACCGAGTAAACTTATCAGCCATAATGCAATTAAAAGTCACATGACACCAGGTTATAGTCCAACAGGTTTATTTGATCAGCATTAATGCAGTGAAAGATCAATTCCTGAAATGTGTATAAGATGGGTTTCTGGAGCAATATATTAAGGAATCATCTAAAGATTTAAATATTTTAGATTTAATAATGTTTAATAAGAAAGGGCTAATTAATAACAATGTTATAAAGGAGCAATGAGGAAATAATGACTATAATATGAGAGTTTTATTTTACGTTTGAAAATGATATGTAATTGGTTCTGAAACTAGAGTCAGAAATCTATACAAAGGAAACTGTAGATATGTAAGGGAGTATGGAAATGGTGGATAGTATTTAATGAAGTATTATCTCGTTTTCAATATACATTCCTCTAAGATAAAAAAGACACTATTGTAAAGGTGAATCAACTGTACTGAACAAAAAAAGTGAAGATTGCATTAGATCAAAAGAAGTGGCTTGTAATGATGCCAGAAAAAGCAGTAAGTCTAAGGTTCAGGACAATATTAGAATCCAGAAAAGTGTGACCAAGGAACTGATAATGAGAGGGAAAATAATCCATGCTTGTGAGTAACATAAAAGTGGAATGTAAAAGCTTCTTTACATATGTCGAGAGTTAATCATCAACAAGGACAAATATGGATCCATTACAAGCAGAGAGAGGCAAATTTATATTAGAAAACAATGGACAAACTAACAATCGATCTTTGTCTTCACGAGTAAAGATCTCAAATCTCCTAAAAAAATCTAGGTAACCCAGGGGATTGTGAAAGCAAAGAAGTGAAAGAAATTAGAATGAATGAAGAGGTGGTACTTGAAAAATTAATTTAAATTTGCGTGAAGTTTAATAAAATCCCTTAACCAGATGAACTTCATCCTAGAGTATTGAACAATACATAGACATGTAGCTGCCTTGGTGGTTATCTTTCAAAATTCTGTAGATTTTGGAAAACTTCCTCCAGACTGGCAATTAGCAAATGTAACTCCACTATTTAAGAAGGGAAGGAGAGAAGAAACTGAGAACCACAGATCTGTTAGTTTGACATCAGTCAAAGGGAGAATGTTTTAATTCATTCTAAAGGATGTAATAACTAGGCACTTAAACATGATCATTGGATTGTGCAGAGTCAGCATGAACCTTTGAAAAGGGAATCAGGTTTGACAAACCTGTTAAGAGTTTTTTGAGATATCTCTTGTGGCATAGATGAAAGAGAAGTAGTTGGTGTCGTTGATTTGAATTTCCAGAAAGTTTTAAATATGATCCCACTCAGAAGCTTAGCAAACATAATTAGAATACATGGGATTTGGTTAACGTACTACTGTGGTTTGAGAATTGCTTAATAGGCAGAAAACAGAGAGTAATAAATTATGGCAGAGAGGAATAAATTATGGCAGAGTGTTACTACTGGTGTACCACAGGATGAGTGCTTAACCCACAGCTATTCCCAGTGATTTGGGGATGTAATAATTAAATGTAATATTTCCAAATTTGATTACAACATAAATCTTGGAGGGAATTTAAATTTTAAGGAGGATACGGGGTGGCACGATGGCTCACTGGTTAGCACTGCTGCCTTGCAGCGCCAGGGATCTGGGTTCGGGTTCAGTTCCAGCCTCTGGCGATGGTCTGTGTGGAGTTTACACATTCTCCCCGTGTCTGCGTGAGATTCCTCTGGGTGCTCTAGTTTCCTCCCACACTCCAAAGATGTACAGGTTAGGTGGATTGGCCATGCTAAATTTCCCATGGATGTGTAGGTTAGATGTATTTGTCAGGGATAATGTAGGGGAATGTCTCTGAGTGAGATACCCTTTGAATGGTTGGTGTGAACTTTTTGGCAAATTGGCCTGTTGCACACTGTAGGGATTCTATAAAAATGGATGGCGGTGGACTAGTGGTATTATCATGAGACTATTAATCCATCAACCTGCCAAGCTCCTGGAGGACTGTGGTTCAAGTCCTGACATGACAGGTAGTGGAATTTGAATTCTGGAATTAGGAGTCTAATGATGATCATGATACAAGGAGGCTTTGAGGAAATTTGACATTCGACGTGAATAGGCAAGAGCATGTTGCATATAATATGGTGTCAGTAAGTGTCAAGTTACACACTTTTGGTAGACAAAACTGAAAGTTCAAGGATTGATAGAGAGAGATTAGGCTTTGTTGATGTTCCCAAAGATACATGAGTATCTTTGTTCGTGAGTCATTTTATTCAAAAAAGAATTTGCTACATCAAGGGGTATGGGGAAAAGTAGGATTATGGTTTTGAGGTCGAGGATCAGTCATGATCATACTGAATGATGGGGCAGGCTCAAGGGACCGAAAACCCGAGTCTTGCTTCCAGTTCCTGTATTTTTTTCTATATTTATAGGCTAGCATTCAGGTCCAGCAAATAATTAGGAAAGCAGATGGCATGTTGTCCTCCATTGGTTAATAGGTTGTTTCCCTGCCTGTTGAAGTAGATGACATAGAGATAACTTGTTAAGAGAGTCCTATCCTGGAGAAGAATGGAAAAAAATATTGGAAATAGAATATAGAAATTCTAATTTCACTCAGGAGTTGTAGGACACAATTTGAACTATGTGAACAGCCCTATGAATCCAAGAGTAAGGAGTGGCAACAGACTGTGCACTGCCAATTAATAAACTCGTGGCTGGTCTGATTGTAACCTCAGCTCCATGTTCCTGCCTAAGCCTGATAATCTTTGACTGAAAGAAAAGCAAAATACTGTGAAGCTGGAATTTGAAATAAAGACAGAGAATGCTTGAGAAACTCAGTAGTTTGGCAATATCTGTGGAGAGAGAATGTTCTGAAGAAGGCATATTGTACTCAATGTTAAACCTTTCTCTGCAGCTGTTTCTCCAATGTTTTGTTAGTAATCATTTACCTCCTTACCTCCAAAAACAATTTTGTTCTCTTGCTTAAAGTTGTGTCTTGTCCTTTTGACTTTATAGATACCTTATATAGTTAACTGGTTGATAGTAAAAAAAAACCTAGCTACTGCTACTCTTCCTATGAACAGAATAGGCCATTAGGCCTCTTGCACCTCCTCCAAATTTATTACATCTTAGCTATTTATATTATAGCTCCATCTGTGTTCCTTTGACCCTTATCCTTTGATGCTTTTACTGAACAAAATCTGTTTCTCAGTCCATACATCGTTCACATGCTGTTTCAGGAAAAAGTTCCAAGTTTTTGTGAATGCACATCTCTCTCAAATGGTCTTATTACACTCCATGAATAGCCTGACTTTAAAACCATATACTTGATTTCCACTTTTTAGAGAAAATATTCTGTACCCTATCAAGTACTTTTGTCATTTTAAACAGTTGAATCAGATTATTCTTCATCAATGATGACTTCTTATGCCCTTATTTCTTTGCATTCCCATGAAGAGCTATCTCTTTACCACCCCCTGAGAAAAAGAACAGGAAATCACCACAGGAAATGGCATCACTAACCCAAGGAAACCTAAACAAATAAATAGAAAGTTGGCCATACGACCAGTGCTTCATCTGATGATGTTACCTAGTATGGTGAAGGAACGTCTGAAAATGAACCTTCTAGCTCAGCGAGCAAATCTACTTCCAGAGATATCTCTATTTGTTCATCTCTTTCTCTCTTCACCTGCGATTCAATAAGAAACCTAGATATTATAACCACAGACTGACATCTTGATTGACTACGATGTACCAAATTCGAACACCACACTTTTTTTCTCTCAGTCTATGATTTCTTTTTGGTCAAATTGAAATGGAATGGTGAACAGATGGTTGAGTGTAATGAAGGTGTTTGAATTGTGATTGACTTCAGTTTTGAAATTCATTCCATTCTAATTCTTGCAGCCTCCCATTGGTACTCTTCAGTTGTTTGTGAATGGAGAAATTGGTAAGTTTGTTATGGCATTGCTTTTAAAAACCTAGATGTTCTTACTAGCAAAAACTAAATCGCAAAAACCTTCAGAATCCACAAGAAATAATGGATCATGTTGGCACTATTTAAATACATCCCCTGGTGGCAGTACTAAGCAATGTAACTCAATAAGTTTCTGGGCTGACCCACAGTGGATAAACACATGAAAGATGAACAGCAGGAGAAGATTTACTGGTCTATCATGTCTGCCCTATACGACCACAATTCCCCAAACATTGCTATTTGCAACATTGCCAGCGGTCATGTAATAACCGAGGGAGAATCAAATCTGAAAAATTCTCTTGGACTATCTAAGGTAATCACTACTAGTCTAGATGAACATCCATGGTCTGAATTCATTATCTGTTTTTAATTAATTATTTTACTTTTTATATTCTGTGATTTCCACCCTGATCAAGATCTAGTCCAGATCTCTCTTTAAGATCAATGGATCTGTGCCCACTCAAGAACATGAACTAGTTTTATTGGTGTACTGTCCTCAGAGTTGTACAGCATGGAAAGTCCCCTTGGTCCAACCTGTTCATGCCTACCAGCTATCCTAAATGAAACTAGTCCCATTTGCTTGCATTTGGCCCATATCCTTCTAAGCCCTTCCTATTTATGTATCCATTCAGATGCCTTTTGAATGTTGTAATTGTACCTGCCTCCACCACTTCCTCAGGCAGCTCATTCTGTGCATGCACCACTCTGAAAACGTTGCTCCTTAAGTCCCTTTTAAAGATTTCCCTTCTCATCTTAAATGTATGCCTTCTAGTTTTGGACTCTCCTACTCTGGGGAAAAAGATCTTGTCTATTTACCCTATGCCCCTCATGATTTTATAAACCTCTATAAGGTCACCCCACAGCCTCTGCTGCAGGTAAAATAGCCCTAGCCCATTCAGCCTCTCCCAAGAACTCAAAAACCTCCAACCTCGGCAACATCCTTGTAAATCTTTTCTGAATCCTTTCATATTTAACAACATGTTTCCTGTAGTGGAGAGACCAGAATTGCACACAGTATTTCAAAAGTGGTTTCACCAATATTCTGTACAGCCGCAACATGAGATCCCAATTCCTATGCTGAATGCACTGACCAATAAAAGCAACATACCGAAAACCACCTTCACTACCCTATCTACCTGTGACTCCATCTTCATGGAACTACGAAGTTGCACCACAGGGTCTCTTTGTTCTGCAACCCTCCCAGTACTGTACTGTTAAATCTTTAAGTCCTGCCCTGATTTGTCTTACCAAAATGTAACATCACATTTATCTAAATTAAACTCCATCTGCCATTCATCAGGCCATCTGGTCAAGGGCCCATTGTATTCTGAGATAATCATTTACTTGTCCGCTACCCCACTAATTTTGGTGTCATCTGCAAACTTATTAATCATTCTTCCCATGTGCACATCCAAATCTTTTGTATAAATGACAAAGCAGTGGACTCAACATAGATTCTTGCAGCACACGGCTGGTCACAGGCTTCTAGTCTGAAAAACAATCTTGCATCACCACCGTCTATCTCCTACCTTTGAGACATTTTTGGATTCAAATGGAAAGGAAAGAAAAAGTTCCTGACTTACTCTTTCAAAATTTGATCGCATGATTCTAGTCTTCTAGGCCTTTATAATTTTAAACAGTCATCTGTTTTAATTGTGTTCTGAAGAAGGGTCATTGGACCTGAAATGTTTACTCTGCTTTCTCTCCATAGATGCTGCCAGAACTGCTGAGTTTCTCCACCTGATTCTATTTTTGTTCCAGTTTCTGCCCATCACCCTGATGTGGGAATCTCTTGTCCAAACAAACTGCAAAGCCTTATTTTTCCATTGCCTCCAGTATCATTCATCATGTAAAGCTTTGTCCTCATATAATTCTTTTGTCAACAAAAATCTGTATGTAATACTGATTCACTTTGGCAATGCAACCTAATGCTACATTTGCTTTGGATATATTTTTATAATATGATAATGAATCTTAAAATTATGTGCAATTATACGAAGATATCTTGCATTCTCAACCAACCTCTAGTCCTTTTATATTGTAGATATAAATATATTTGGCGTCTTGTCTACATGCATTCCACTACCTTTGTCTGAAGTAAATGTCATTTGCCAGATAAGACTCAGTTCTCCATCAGATCAAGATTCAATTGCAGCAGTTTATTCCCATTTAGAGCCTCAGCACTGACCAATAGCTGGTCATGACCAAAGCAATGGTGAGGTGTACTGGAAAACATCAGTATGTCTGGCAGTGGAGGAGAAAAGCCAGTCAGGATTTCTGTTGCTGATCAGTATATTAATATCAGTATATCAGTTCTGTTGCTGATAAATATTCAACTTGTACGCATGAGCTAAATAGTCTGCAAAATTCATTGTGCAGTGTCTAAGGGCACAGTATGAGGCAATTGTACTAGTGCAGTTGGATTTTGTACTCCTAGCTTAGAATGCTGCACATGGTTTGTTGAGTGTGTGATGGGACTAATTAAAATAATTTTAATTTGAATTGAATCATCAGTCATCACACAGTTGTTAAATACTTTGACAGGGTAACTGTCCTCTCTATAGGGTAATTTGACCATTACTGCCCAGATGTGAAGTGGGAATCATCAGTAAATCCTTGTAGCCCCTTAGGGATTCAGCATTGTGCCCAACAGCATGCTGCTGCAGTCAGTTGATATGTAGTGGTTCTTAACGACTAAAATCTATAATCTCAAATTTTATTTTATGATGTGAGACTTTTATTAGCTCTAAAATGGCAGTAATCCCAATGTATCCTATGATGCATTAGTAAATCTTTAAATAAACAGATAATGCAGACTGACTTTTTCATTTCCCATTTGGATCTCCTCCCTTTGGTCAAGGTGAATCATTAGCCACGTCCTCCCAGCCCATTTTCTCTGTGGTCCCTGTTATGATACAAAACAAAAGTTCTTACATATCTGCAGACAAGCTTTCTAAACATTGCACGACTCATCTGTCTGCAACATCACAGTACAGTAAGCGCAGGTGCAACTTTTTTTCCAAAGATGTTGCTTTACTGAGATTTCAGATGATAATGGTGAAAAGTCTGGCTGTAACCTTGAGTAGCTGCAGAGTGAGTATTCACAAATGATGGGAGGTGAACATTGCTGAGTATCAGGAACTGGCAGCATAGTTGAATACTAGAAGAATGGGAAACCTTGACTGGGAGTATAAAACAAAGTGGTCACAAATGGATTTTCTCGTAGACTTTGCACTATATGCCTTATAAGTTTGGGTATACTCCATGAAGGAACCAGATATTTTTGTAGTGTTGGGCCAGATTCAGTGTTTGATTTGGCTGATTTTACTTTTGATCTTTCAGTGTCAGCTCAGGGTTTTGAATATGACAATCTGTATGTACAGTTTCTCCTTGAACTTCCAGACAGTAAGTATATTATTATTTCTTCTCAGTGTGCATGTGCATAGGTGATAGTATGTGGCTTTAGCTTTTGCACACTCGTATGTTATTTTGCCTCTCCAAGTGTAATTTCTCCTTTTCCTTCACTCTCTTGGTCTCGTGTTAATAAGTTATTCAACATCATGTGTAAAGTGAAATTCCCACTGGCTAGTGCTCCACTGCTCATCTGCCTAAGTGAGTAAAAGAAGATTCCTATTAGTTACCACTCTCCAATTGTTCTGCCATCCTGAATGAAGAAGGGTTTGTAACAGCTTAGTCCTCCCTTGTTGAACCACCCATGTGATTGAAGGATATGCTATACAGGCTTCCCTTTTCTTGTTGAACTGGTGTCAAGAACAATGGAGCAGTTCAGGTACAGGTTATCTTTTTACCTGCTCAACTTCATTTCTTAAATTTTGTATGTTTATTTCCTCAATGAATAAGAATTGACATTTTTAAAAAACTTTTCCTCAGTCCAAAGATGTGCAGGCCAGATGAATTGGCCAGGCTAATTTGCCAGTAGTATTAGGTGCATTAGTCAGAGGGAAGTGGGTTACTCTTCGGAGTGTTGGTGTGGGCTCGTTGGGTCGAAGGGCCTGTTTCCACACTGTAGGGAATCTAATCTAATAACTTGTATTTCTGATACCTTGAATTGCCATGCAACAATTCTAATCCAGCATATAGAATCTCTGCTTTGGTCAGAGCTCCACCTTGATTTATTTCTCAGCAATCTCATACATCACCTGGTCTGTTTGTTTATACTGGCAAATTTCCTGCGACTTTGTTTGCAGTGTATGTGAGGAAACACTCAACTTATTAAGGATGGAAACATTTTGGTGTCCAACTTAACTGTTATTTTGCTACTGAAGTGGTCTGTCCATTAAAGGTTGTGAGGTGTATGTGTGGAAAATAACAATATCGTAGAAAAAAAGGAAATAATTAGCTTGCATTTAAAGGGGCTCAGGACTCATCCAAAATACTTCAGAGGTGGTCAAGTATTCAAGAGACTTCCACAGTTGGCAAAGAGGTAAATAATAGATAATCTAAATTGGGTGGAGTCCGATAAAGCATAGAATTTGACCAGGATACCAAGGGTGCTGTCCAGTTCGAATAGTGCAGTGGGAACATTTATGTCCATTACTAATGTGATCCCAGTTTAATATGTCATTTGAAAGACAGTGCCTGCAAAAGTACACCACTCTTTGTTCTGCTCATAAGTGTCAGATTTAGTTGCATGCTGAAGTCTCGAGTTATAACTAAGCCAAGGCTAATCCTGCATTTGTTTAGAAGTTAGTTGCTATAGAGGTTCTGAGATATTCACTGCTTGCACATGTCTGGCTTCCCTCCAAAGATCAGAAGAAACCAACAGGAAACTCCTTATTTTAATAAGTGATTGCTTTGTACTGTGGTAGGTACAACTTAATATTAGAGTCAAGATTAGAGTGGTGCTGGAAAAGCGCAGCAGGTGCTTCATTGCTGATGAAGGGCTTTTGCCCAAAAAGTTGATTTTCCTGCTCCTCAGATGCTGCCTGACCTGCTGTGCTTTTCCATCACCACTCTAATCTTGACTCTAATCTCCAGCATCTGCATTACCTACTTTCGCCTACCCCTTAATATTATACATCTGTATTAATGGATCTCCTGTAGAGTTGCTTGCAGTGACTCTAAAGGCATGCTTTTCTTTTGATGTGTAACAATGTATTGCCAAATCTAAAATTTGTGCTAATTTAGTTGAAAATGTTTTTATTATTAAACTTTATAAAGTATTACAGAAGGATTCATAGATTTTTGAGATCAAATTGTGTTTCAATTGCTGAAGATATTGAAACAGCATTCCTGATCCTTATATATTTTTATCTATTTAGTAAATTTTATGTCTTTGCTTTTTTATTGAAACCCAGAATTCAGTAATGGGGAACTTAATTAATTGACAGAGAAATGGGAAAAATACATAATAATCATGACATGTGGAGAATTTGGGAAGAACCTAGAAGCAGTGAAAGGAGGGTGGCTTGGTGTACCTGGAAGAAGGATTACAATGAAGGGGATGTTTAAAACAGTGAAGTGTAACTTTTCATCATTTCTTTGAACTTTTCTTTAATTTTCTTTACAGCACTGACTCATCAACACAGATTTGGGAAAATTACCAGAGTTATTTAAAGCTTTTAGTGTGCTCATACAAACATGCAAAGTAGGAGTAGAAGTAGGCCAATTGGCCCCTTGAGCCTTTTCCATTATTCAATAAGATCATTACTGATCTGATACTGCATATTCCTGCCTATCTCGGGTAATCTTTCACCCCCATTCTTGCTTATCCAGAATCTATTAACGCCTATTTTATAAACATCTTAAGAATTCTGCTATCATTGCCTTTCAAGGAAGAGAGTTCCAAAGATTACTGACCCTCATTGAGAGAGAATTTGTCTTTACCTCTATCTCAAATAGGCCATCCCTTATTTTCAAGTACCCCCAATTATAGATTCTCCCATAATAAAAACATATTCACTCTGTCAAGACACCTCAGAATTTTGTATGTTACAATCAAATCGCCTTTTATTCTTGAAAACTCCAGTAAGTCCAACCTGTCCAACTTTTCTTTACAAGAAAGGTGTCCATTTCAAGTGGTAAATTTTCTTTAAACTGCTTCCAATACATTAACATTTTTCTCTAAATATGGAGGCTAATCTGTGAACAGTACTGCAGACATGGTCTTCCAAATGTCCTGAATAACTGAAGCATAACCTCCCTACTTTTATATTTCATTCACTTGACAATAAATTATAACATTATATTAGCTTTCCTAATTACTTGTTGTATCTACATGTTTACCTTTTTGTGACTCATACACTGTGACACCCAGATCCATCTGAATTTGAGTCCTGCAATGTCTCATCATTTAGATAGTATGCTTCTATTTTATTCTTCCTGTCAAAATGGAAATTTCAGATTTTCCCACATGATACTTGTATTTACCAAATCTTTGCCACTCACTAGCTATACCCTTTGTAGTATCCTAATGTGCTTTCCATAACTTATTTTAACATTTGTGTCACCAAAAAATTTGGCGATCAAATCTTTGATCCTTTCGTCTAAGCATTTATGTAAATTGAGACCTCAGCACCGGACCTTGTGACACACCACATCTTACCAACCAGAAGGTTATCCATTTGTTATTAACTTGCCTGTCTTCTGTCCATACCAAATGATACCCTTGCACCATGAGCTTTTATTTTCCCCTATAATCTTTGACATGACACCTGATCAAATGCTTTCTCAAAGCCTAAATACAGTGCATCCTTTTTGTCCGCAGCATGTTATATCTTCAAAATACTAATAAATTGTATAAATGTGATGTTGACTCTGCCTATAACCTGACTTTTTCTAAGTGATCTGCTCTAATGTCTTTATTAATAGCTGATAATGTCGTTTTTGTGACAAATGTTAAGTTAACTGGCTTGTGGCTTCCAACTTTGCTTCCCTCAATTTTTGAATTAAGGAATTATACTCATTATTTTCCACTTTAATGGAATCTTCCTTGTAATTACATGTATTGTTAAATTATACAAATTACCAAATCAAATTATAAAATTATAAGCTGTAATTATAAACACATTTTTGTGCTTTATATCCTTAACAACAACCAATGTTGAATACTTTTAAGGCAGAAGTTGATAGATCCTTGATTAATAAAAGGGAGTGGAAGGTTATTGGCAATAGGCCAGAATAAGAAGTAATCAGATTCAGTCATGAACTTTAGAGTGGTGGGGCAGGCTTGAAAGGCTCAATGGCGATCACTTGTTCCTAACTCACTTATTGTATAAACTTACTAAAATCTGTAATAACTCAGGAAAATTTCTGAGATTTGAATTTGTGAATCAGTGCTATAAAAATTTAAAGGAAAGGGCCAGTTTGATAAAGACTCAGAATAGTTTCTAGATACTCCCTCACATGATTCTAGATTCCTTTCTACTAGATGCTCCTATGTCATCCTCCTTTCACTGCCTCCAGGTTCTCTCCACACTCCAAGCCAAAAGTTGTTTTCAGCAAATTTTTAGGAAAGAGTATTAATTTGTATTTACTTAGCACCATTCATGTTACTAAACATCCCAAGACAGTCCACAAGACTGTTATCAAACAAGTTTTGGACTACATCATGTAAAATACTAAGGCGGTTGAGCAACAGTTGTTTAAAGACGCATATTAAAGGAGGGAAGAGAGGCAGCGTAGTCTAGGGAGGAAATGCAAAAGGTTAGGACATAGTGGCTGAAGGCATGGTCATCAGTAGTCCAGCAACTAAACTTGGGTTGTTCAAGAGATCAGAATTAGAGAAATGCAGATATATTCTAGAGTTGAGGAGCTGGAAGTGGAGGGGAAAGACTGTTGTGGGATTTGAAAAGAAGCTTGAGTATTTAAAAATGCGGGCATTGCATGGTGAAGAGCTCATGTAGGTCACAGAAGTCCTGGGTGAAAGGGGCTTATTGCAGGCGAGGACATGGTCCAAAAACTTTGGATGAAAGGAAATACAGGTACACAATCCTTTATCCAAAAACCTTGGGCCAGTTGTTTTTCAGATTTAGGAATATTTTGGTTTTCAGATTTCGGAATAAAAGACATTTTTACAGTGAATTTTAAAAACCGTTATCGAATAGCAAACCCACGTGTGACTAGTACGAGTGCTGAGACACAATTGATGCCTGCCAGTGCTGGGCGACGCCGCCACATCACATCTGAGTGATGTGGTTTAAGTTGGTGTGGAGATGGGTCACCTGTTCGCACGCCAAACAACCTTGATATGCAGAAAAACATCTTCACGAAAAAAACTTCAAATTTCGAAGCTTTTTGAATTTCAAACTTTCACATAAAGGATTGTGTACCTGTACATGCTTTGTGCAAAGCTTATAATGTACAATGTGCAGCTACTAGATGTTTCCATGATTTGGATATGGTTTGTTCAACATGGTGCACAACTATACAGTTTCAAAATATTTATAGGGTAGGTGCAGTGAGATTGTGGAAAAGTCGAGAACCTGAGGCATAATCTCAAAGTAAAGTATTACCTGTTTAAGACAGAGGTAAGGAGAAATTTCTTTTGTGAGAGTACTAAATTTGTGGAATTATTTACTGCCGAGGAAGTGGAGAGGCTGATCTTTAAGAATATTCAAGGCTGAGAGAGACTAAATTTTGAACAGCATGGTAATCTAGGGTTATGGTGAAAGGTGGGAAAGTACAGTTGAGGATTATCAGATCAATCATGACCTCATTGAATGGTTCAGCAAACTCAATGGGCCAAATGGCCTACAGTAGGTTGTTTCCTATCTGTCCCTTTGTGATTGTAATTTTGGTTCAGTGACCATGCAGTATGTGACACATCTGGTGTATGGTACCAACAAAGCTTAAATAATTTTTGTTTTCTAATGTCTAGATTGGTTCTGTTCTTCAAGACAGCAGTTGTCTGGAGTGACACAGACCTGCTCTACCAAGGTCGAGGGCCAGGTAAGGACATTACAAGAGCAATGTTTGAATTTTGTTAATCAGATTACAAATAGAATTAAGATGATCAGTGAATACTTAAGTCCGTGTGTTGTGGGCATTGCTGATAAAACCAACAGTTATTGCCTACTTCTAAATGCCTTTGAGGTAGTAGTGGTGGTGGTGGTGAGCCACCTCTTATAACAATCTGGTGTCGGTAAACCTACTGTGCAGTTAGAAAGGAGGTTCCAATGAATTTGAAGGAATAAACACTGTCTGTGGAACTCAGGAATATGTGACTTGCTGTTGAAGTTGTGGTTTATGGTGTTCCTGTGTGTCTGTTGCCTTGCTTTCCAGCTGATAGAAGTTTGGAAGTTGCTATTACAGGGGGCTTGACAAATAACCGCTACTGTGTGGTGATAATGGATGAAATGATTATATAAGATAGTGGAGGAGGATCAAGAAGTCATACGTCGCTGTTGAACATCTTGTCCTGCTGGGGTTGCACCTATTCAGGCAAGTGGGGAATGTTCATTCCATCGCAATAATGACTTCTGCATTACACATAGTGAAAAGTCTATGGGGAGTGAAGCCTAACAAACTCTCGTGGTTCGTCCAGTTGAATTTCTGATCAGTGGTGATCCTTGATGTCTGTGGTGGTGGATTCTGCGATAATCCAGTGTTGTTGAATTGCAAAGAGGGGGTTAGATTGACTTTTGATGATTGGCACAGTATGGCACGATTAACCTGTCACTTATGAATCAAAACCTGAATGTGCTGTACAGCTGCAACATGACATTCCAACTCCTATACGCATTACGCTGACCAATGAAGGTAAGCATGCCAAATGCCTGCTTCACCACTCTGTCTTTCTGTGACTCCACTTTCAAGAAGCTATGCACCTGCAGCTGTAGATCTTCATACAAGAACACTGTGCAGGGCCCTACCATTAAATTTATCAGTCTGCCTTGGTTTGTCTTGTCAAAGTTCAGGACCTTACATTTATCTAAATTAAACTCCATTAAACACTTCTCAACCCATTGGCTCCTCTGATCAAGGTACTCTGAGATCACCTTTACTTTCCACTGCACCACCAATTTTGGTGTCATCTGTAAATTTACTAACCATACCTCCTATATTCACATCCAAATCAGTTATATAAATGACAAAAAGCAGTGAAGATGGCACCGATCCTTGTAGCACACCGCTGGTCACAAGCCTCCAGCCCAAAAAAGAACCCTCCAGCATCATCCTCAGTCTCTTACCTTGAAGGCAATTTTGCATTCATTTGGTTAGCTCTCCCTGGATTCCATGTGATCTAACCTTGCTAACCAATTTACTATGCACAGCCTTGTCTGTATAGACGTCTACTGTTCTGCCTACATCAGTCTTCTTTGTCACCTTCAAAAATCTCAGTTTTTTTTAAGTATAATCGCTATTGAAATGTAGGCAATTTTACTCTCAGTTTCACAGCAGCATTTCATAAAAAGCAATGTGACAGTGAGTGTATAATCTGAGTGATTTTTATTTGAAGGCTAAATATTGGTCTAAGCTAGGGTTGTCAGCCCTGGCTCAGTGGATAGCCCCCTCGCTTCTGAGGCAGAGGTTGTGGGTTCAAGTTCTACTGCAGCAATTTGGATGCAACATACAAGATAGCATTCAGGGCTAAACTGCCAGAAGGGTCTTTGTTGGTTGAGACATTGAACTGGGAACTGTCTGTTGTGTCAAGTCTATGTTAATGATCCATGTCACTGATTTAAAGAAGTGTCCTGGTCAATAATTATCCTAGCAATAGCAGACCTGTTGAGCTGGCTCTGCCATTTATTTTGTTTTGTGGCTGTTCTATGTGTTTTGAATTTCACATTCCTATCTAACTCTGAATAGCCTTTTATTCTCTTGCCTAACAAGAATCTACTTAGATATGCCTTAAAATATTTAATTACTCTTCCCTCACCACTTTGAGGCAGAATTCCAAAGTCACATATCCCTTTGCAAGAAAAAGATTCTGCTCATCTCTGTTCTAAAAGGGTGATTTCTAATTTTAAAACATTGCCCTCTAGCTTTGGCTGTCCAACAAGAGGAAACATTCTTTTCACAGCCAATTGTCAAGATCATTTGAGATATGATACATTTCATGAAAACACACCTCACTCTTCTAAACTTGAGTAGAAGCAAGTTTTGGTTTGATTTATTATTGGCACATGTACTGCAAAATGATGTAAAGCAAATCATATCTTACAAAAATACATCAGGGTTATGGAACCGAATGCAGAAAATAGTTACAGCTACAGAGAAGGTGCAGAGAAAGATCAATTCTAATATATGAGAGGTCCGGTCAAAAGCCTCGTGTCTCCAATCAATCCTAATAAGGTAAAACTATCAATCCAGTAAATCTCCTCTGGACCACCTCCAATGCTTCCTTAAATAAGGAGATCAAAACTACACATGGTATTCAAGATGTAGTCTCACTAGTGCCCTCTATAACTGAATCATTGTCTCCTTATATTTAGGTACATCTTGGCATTAAAAAGAAGTACCCTTCAACCATGCGGGATGTGTAGATTTCTCCAGCTTCCTCGTTTCCCCGCCCCCACCTTATCTCAGTCCCAACCCCCAGATTTAGCACCGCCCTCTTGACCTGCAATCTTCTTCCTGACCTCTCCGCCCCCACCTCTCCGGCCTATCATCCTCACCCTCATCTCCTTCCATCTATCGTATTCTCAGCCCCCCCCCCCCAACCTTTTATCTCAGCCCGCTTGGCACACCAGCCTCATTCCTGAAGAAGGACTTATGTCCGAAACGTCAATTCTCCTGCTCCTCAGATGCTGCCTGGCCTGCTGTGTTTTTCCAGCACCACATTTTTCAACTCTGGTCTCCAGCATCTGCAGTCTCATTGTCCCCATAAAAAAACAGTATCCCATTTGCCTTCTTGATAATGTGCTACAAGTGCAAATTAATGTTTGTGACTCGAACACCTAAGTCTGATTTCAGCTCCAAATTCACCAGCTATACTCTGTTTAAGAAACACTCTGCTTTTCTCAATTTTTTGTCAAGATGAATAACTTCACACTTTCCCATATTATACTCCTTCTGCCAGAGTTTTGCCTACTCGCTCAACCTACCTATATTCATCTGCAAACTTGTTAGTAGTCTTCACAACATACTGTCCGAATTCTTTTGGGTCAACTGTAAATTTAGCTACCATGACATTGTTTCCTTCATGTAAGTCTTTAGAACCGTACTGGACTCCATGTTTCATATTCTACTGTAAGACAAAGATGGATTTATAGTTATTCTGTTTTCCCTCTATGCTAAAATGTTAAACCTTACATGGTGAACTTTTATTTTTCGCAGTAACCTTTCATGTGGCCTTTTATCAATTGCCTTCTGCAAATCCAAGTGCAGTATATCTGCCAGTTTCCCTTTATCCATATAGCATATTACCTCTCCAAAGAGCTCCAATAAACGTTGTTACCCATTAACAAAATCATGCTGACTCCTCTTAATTACTTTGTGTCGCCATAATTATTTTAATGATTAATTATAACATCTTCCCCAAAAGTTTGTCTTATTAGGATAGGTTGGACATGCTGAGTTTGTTTCTACTGAAGTTTAGAAGAGTGAGGGTAACTTCATTGAAGTATGTAATACTTTGAATGATCTTAACAGACATCAAGCTGACTGGCACATAGTTCCCTGTTTTTGCCTCTTGAACAGTTATGTTTGCCCATTCCAGTCTAAAGGAGTCTTCCTGAATCAAGGGAATTTTGGAAAATTAGCACCAACTCATCATTTACCTCATTCACAACCTCTTTTATGACCTTAGAATGAAGTCAACCTGGGTCCAGAGACTTGTCAGCCTGCATCTTCTTCAAAGTTAAAAATCACGCAACACCAGGTTATAGTCCAACAGGCTTAACTGGAAGCACACTAGCTTTCAGAGCATCGATCCTTCATCAGGTGGTAGTGGAGGGCTCAATCCTAACGCACAGAATTTATAGTAAAAATTTACAATGTGATGTAACTGAAATTATACATTGAAAAATTGATTTTCTGTTCAGCCTTTCATCTGTTAGAATACCATAATAGTTTCACTTCTTACATGTGTAAATCACAAAACCTTTTTTTAAAAGGATGCATTCTCATGTAACAGGTTAGCTGTTAACAATGGCGATAGCTAGACAATATGTTGAAGGTGTTGGCCCCCTGTGTTCTCTGTCTATGCCATGATGTTTAAATTGATTCTAATCTAAAAAGTGAGATAACGGAGTTCTACATGAATTCATGCAGTTTTTGAGCAAAGTACAATGTCACCCTGCAAGTACAAATTCACTGCACAAAATATGTGTGCATGTGGGTCTTTGTCTGTGTGTGTGTAATGAGTGCAGAGTGTCTTAAGTCTGTGAGGGGGTGCGGGAGTGTGTGTGTCTGTAAGGGTGTGTGTGGGTGTCTGTGCGCGTGTGTGTGTATATATATATGTGTGTGTGTGTGTGTGTGTGTGTGTGTGTGTGTGTGTGTGTGTGTAGTGAGTGCAGAGTGTCCTAAGTCTGTGAGGGGGTGCGGGAGTGTGTGTGTGGGTATCTGTGCACATCTATGTATGTGTGTGTCCGTGTGTATAGGAGTGTGTGTGTGTGTGTGTGTGTGTGTGTGTGTGTGTGTGTGTGTGAGAGAGAGTGTACGCATGTAGGAGTATCTGTGTGTGTGCATAGTGCAATGGTGGTCACCTGTATTGTGACATGAACCCAAGGTCCCGGTTGAGGCCCTCCCTATGGGTACCGAACTTAGCTATCAGCCTCTGCTCTGCCACTTTTCGCTCAGATGAGGAGGAATGTGATGGACAGATGGACACCTGGAAGTAATCAGGGATGCCCTCACAAGAACGGGGTACGATGCCCAACTCATCGACCGCCAGTTCCGACGTGCCACAGCAAGGAACCATAATGACCTCCTCAGGAGACAGACACGTGCTGCAACCAACAGGGTACCCTTCGTTGTTCAGTATTTCCCAGGAGCTTAAAAACTACGCCATGTTCTTTGTGACCTGCAACACATTATCAATGAGGATGAGCATCTCACCAAGACCTTCCTCACACCTCCACTACTTGCCTTTAAACAACCGCCAAACCTCAAACAGATCATTGTTCGTAGCAAACTGCCCAGCTCCCAGGACAACTCCATACAACCCTGTCACGGTAGGCGCTGCAAGACGTGTCAGAGTGTGGACATAGATACCACTATTACGCCTCGTACATGGCAGGTACTCATGTGACTCAGCCAACCGGGACCTTGGGTTCATGTCACAATACAGGTGACCACCATTGCACTATGCACACACACACATACTCCTACACGTGTACTCACACTCACACACACACACACACTCACACTCACACACACTCACACACACACATATATGCACACACGCGCACACGCACACACACATGCTTTCTCACACTCACAACCCCCAACCCAGACAGACATACACACACACACACACACAGACAGACAAAGACCCACATGCACACACACATTTTGTGGGGTGAATTTGTACTTGCAGGGTGACATTGTACTTTGCTCAAAAACTGCATAAATTCACGTAAAACTCCGTTATCTCACTCTTTAAATTAGAATCAATCTAAACGTCATGGCATAGACAGAGAACATAGGGGGCTAACACCTTCAACATATTGCCTAGCTATCACCACCTAGCTATGCCCAGCTAACCTGTTAATGCAACATTTTTTAAAAAGGTTTTGTGATTTATACATGAAAGAAGTGAAACTATCACTGTATTCTAACAGATGAAAGCTTAACAGACTATCAATTTTTCAATGTATAATTTCAGTTACATCACACTGTAAATTTTTGCTATAAATTCTGTGCGTTAGGATTGAACCCTCCACTACCACCTGATGAAGGAGCGTCGCTCCAAAATCTAGTGTGCTTCCAATTAAACCTGTTGGGCTATAACCTGGTGTTGTGTGATTTTTAACTTTGTATACCCCAGTCCAACACCGGCATCTCCAAGTCATGCATCTTCTTTAGTTTGCTTAGTACTACTTCCCTCAAGATTGTAGTTTCATTAAGTTCCTATCTCCTACCTCCTGATTTTCAGCTATTACTGGAATTTTTTTTGTGTCTTCACTGTGGAAGTTAAGCAAAAACTTGTTCATTTCTTGTACCATTTCCCTATTATCCATTTTTAACTCTCCATTCTTGTTTGCTAGAGGACCAATATTTATACTTTCTTTTTGTTATAAAATAGCTGTTGAAACTCTTGCTATCTATTTTAATATTCCTAACTAGCCTCTTGTTTTCTCTAACTAGCCTCTAATTGCTTTCTCTCGAATTTTTGTAAATCTCTGCCATTCTTTATATTCTAATCAATTATCTGACTTGCCACTCATTTTTGTGCAGTTGTATGCTTTTTTCCCTAAGTTTGATGCTTTCTCTAAGTTTCTTAACAAAATCACCAAAAATATGTGTTTGTTATTACATTGCTGTTTGTGGGAGTATGCTGTGAGCAGATTGGTTGCTACATTTCCTGCATTACCACAGTGAATGCTCTCTTCAAAAAACCTCGTTGGTTTTGAAGAGTTCTTAGACATCTGAAGGTAATGAAACTTTTTTCTTAATTTTTAGAAGTCCAGGTTTCCTCTCCTCTTCAAATAGTATCATTATCTATTCATTCTCTCTCATTGATGGTGTTTTAATGACTCTTCTGTAAGTTGTCACCTGCAATCCTCACAACCACACTGGACTGTCAGTCTCAATTCCACACAGGTACTTGGTGTAGGACTTAAATCTACAAACACCATTAAAATTTTGTGGGAAAATGTATGCTTTATGTTCAAAACTAGGTTTGCCTATGGGATTATTTCTTCCAAAGTATCTTGCTTCCAGTAATGATGATGTGATTAAGTTCCCCAGAAGAGAAATAATAGTAAAAGGATCAACAAGAATTGATTAAAGGTTGTGTCGATTATATGTCTCTGATCTCAACAAGAGGTTTAGTTTTTTTTTTAAGAATAATCTAGCTGCAAGAAATCTCTTTTTTTGAGCAATTCTGTTAGTTAGTTGAAAGTATTTCAACCTTTTGTTAACTTAGAAGGACTCCTAACCTTAAGTTGGACTTTTGTGATTCCCAAGACTGGGAAGAGAAGGATTGTAGTAGAGAATTAAAAAATATTAAAACCAATAGAGTCCTGACTCAAGGTGATCATGTTTAAGACACCTGTCCTGCGCAGCGAGCTTACAATAGTCAGATGGTTGGAGGAGATTTGAAGCAACAACCTCACTAGATGTAAGTGCATGAACCCAAGATATTTCACCTCATCTATGAATCTTTGAAATAGTATTTAGTAGACAATCTTGCAATTTTTGATAAGCTTTTGACTTGAATTACTGAAAGTGTAAACCAAATTGATTTAAAATGTTGAATTCAATTTGGTTTAAAGTACAAGTATCTGTTTATTGTATTTTTAATATTTTTAATGTAACTGACTGCGTGAAGTAAATTGAAGTTATTGTATTCATATTCTGTCACATTTTAAACCAGGCAGCTGATGGATTCATTCTTTCAGTAAATCTCTGGGTTTTTGGATTTAACAAATGAAGACATTACTGGGTTCTACTGCAATTTTAACACTTCTATTTTGAGATTCCACTAGCAAATGCTAGTGCTAGTGAGGCACAGCTGAAACTGTAAAACAGTTTTTAAAAGCACGTACACAAGTGCCATAATCTACAGATTTAAGGGAACTGTTTTGGAATAAGATTCCAGTGTACTTCAGTTTTAGCAGAAAATCTTGGGTACTGAAAGATGAAAGCAAACCAGTGCTTAAAGCATTGAACATCAACGCTGAAGAGCTCTCTGTCTAATTTCTGTTATTATTTTAAATAGGAGAATGTGGCCTATTTTTCATATCCTTTCAACTTTGAAATGACCTTAAGAAGTGAGGATCAGCCTGAGGGTGAGTTTCCAATTTCTTTTTTTGAAGCCAGAAGTCCCTCTGAATTATATAGGATCTCAGAAATTCCACCAGTGGAAGCATCCTAATTTGTTTGTGAAATTAAAGTTTTTCCTCCATCTGTAGAATCACAAAAGCTAAACAATATGTTTTGTACACAGATATCGAAGCTCTCTGCTTTCTTTCCCAGTCCAACTAGTTCTTTCCCAGTTCTCAATGCATTCTTCCCATAATCCAATCGCCGGAGACAATGATCTTTAAGCTTCTGTTGCTATTACAAAATTGCCGTTTGTAAAGAGCTTTGGTTGCGGAGTAGCTGGTCTTTGGATTTTCTTGTATGGGAATGACTGGGATTGGGTGCAAATTGGGAGAGTGGGGATCAGCTTTTGTTCATAGCTTTTTTTTTCAACTGGGCCTTGTCATAACGGGTGGTAGTGATGGAAAACTCAATAAATGAACACAAGTCTGGAATTGAAAGCTAGGACCAGTAACCTTGAAATCATCTGGTTTATTAATGTCCTTTGGAGGGTTCAGTCTGCCATCCTCATCTGATCTGCACCCACGTGGCTCCTGACCTACAGCAAAGTCTGTATTTCAGCTGTCTTATGAAATGGCTGCATTCCTGATGAAGGGCTTTTACCCGAAACGTCGATTTTGCTGCTCCTCGGATGTTGTCTGAACTGCTGTGCTTTTTCAGCACCTCTTATCCAGAATCTGGTTTCCAGCATCTGTAGTCATTGTTTTTACCCGTATGAAATGGCCCAGCAAGCCACTCAATGTACCAAACTGATTCAGAAAAGTCAACAAGAAATAAAAAGGGACAGGCTACCTGGCAACCAATTAGGCCTGGGAAAAAAAAAATGACAAATGCAATCGTGTCAACCTACAAAGACAAATCAAGCAACAGTCTGATGGAAACGTGCTTGAGAAATCATACATTTCAGCCAATTGCACCATCAACAATTGAGGAAGTAACGAGCAGATTACATCAAGGTGAGCCAGTGGATGTTATCTACCTATACTTCAAAAAGACCTTTAACAAGGTGGCACAGAGGAGGCTAGATGCTGGCATGGATTGAACCTTAGCTGTCTGCAGAAAGCTGAGAATGGGGATAGAAGGGTCCTTTTCAGGGTGGCAGCTGGTGACAAATGGTGTTCCGCAATGCTCAGTGTTGGGACCACAACTTTTCACTTTATACATTAACGATCTAGATGAAGGAACTGAGGGCATTCTGGCTAAGTTTGTAGATAATACAAAGGTAGACAGAGGGACAGGTAGCATTGAGGAGGCTGTAGAAGAATTTGGATAAGTTAGGAGAGTGGCAGATGGAGTACGATGTGGGAAAGTGTGAGGTCATGCAGTTTGGTAGGAAGCATAGAGGCATGGACTATCTTCTAAATGGGAAGAAAATTCAGAAGTCTGAAGAGCAAAGAGACTTGGGAGTTCTACTCCAGGATTCCGTCAAAGTAAACTTGCAGGTTGAGTTAGTAGATAGGAAGGCAAATGCAATTATGATACTTATTTTGAGAGGACTTGAATATAAAAGCAGGGATGTATTTCTGAGGCTCTATAAGGCTCTGGTCAGACCACATTTGGATATTGTGCGCAGTTTTGGGCCCTATATCTCGGGGAGGATGTACTGGTCTTGGAGCATGTTCGGAGGAGATTCATGAGAATGGTCCCAGGAATGAGCAGCTTAATATTTGAGGAATGTTTGAGGATTCTGGGTCTTTACTTGATGGAGTTTAGAAGGATGAGGGGGATCTAATTGAAACTTACAGAATACTGAATGGCCTGGAGATTGGGAGTGAATCTTGGGAAGATGTTTCCATTGGTAGAAGAGACTAGGACCCAAGGCACAGCCTTAGAGTAAAGGGAACACCTTTTAGAATGGAGATAAGGAGAAACTTCAGCCAGAGAGTAGTGTATCTGTGGAATTCACTGCCACAGAGGCTGTGGAGGTCAGGTCATTGAGTATATTTAAGACGAGATAGATAGGTTCTTGATTGTAAAGGGGATCAAGGGTTATGGGGAGAAAGCGGGAGAATGGGGTTGAGAAATGAATTAGCCATGATTGAATGGCAGAGCAGACTCGATGAGTTGAATGCCCTAATTTCTGCTCCTATGTCTTATGGTCTCACAAACAAGTGAAACAATCCCAAATCAAATAAATCGTACCCAAGTTCTGCAGACCTGCCACATTCATTTGTGAATGCTGGTGGACAATTCATTAACTATAGTAAGAAAGCATCTCCAAAAGCAGACTCGTGGTGGTCGCAAAGTCGAGTTTGAGTCGGTGCTGTACCCAGTTACATTGTTGGCACATGCATTGGTGTGGTTAGTTGAACACTCATAGTGGTGAGATTGTCGGTGGAAATGAGGTGGCGCTGAAGAAAGGTGACTTTTGTTCCAGTGGCGATGTGAAGGGGGCTCATGCCTGGCCACCAGGCCCACGGCCTGTGGTGGAACACTTAACAAGAAAGGCTGTAAATGTTATTTTTTCATTTTTCTGCCTTTATATTTTATGTTGTGGTTTATTTTTCTGTATTTTAAGATGGTGCTGGCGAATGGTGACACTACAACACAACACTTTTCATTGTATCTTGTAACAAAATACACATGACAATAATTAAATGAAATAATGGACTCTAACATTTTCCTCACCGTTGATGTCAGGCTAACTGGTCTATAATTCCCGGTTTTCACTCGACCTCCTTTTTCAATTAGTGGGGTTATATTATTCACCCTCCAATCCATGGAATCTTGAAAGATGACCATCAGGGAATATAGTGTTTCTGGGGCACTTAAGCACTGTGGGATGAAGATTATTGGGTCCTGCAGAATTATCGGATTTTGATCCGATCAATTTCCCCAACACTCTTTCCTTACGAATGTTGATTTTCTTCAGTTTCCCCCTTTCTCACTAGACCCTGTGTTCCTCAACATTTTTGGGAGGTTATTTGTGTCCTTTTTGAAGACAGACCAAGTGCAGACATAATTGGTTTACCATCTCTTTGATCCCCATTGTAACATTCCCTCTTTTTGATTGTAAGGGGCTACCTTTGTCTTCTTTTTCTCTTCACTCATAACTGCTGAATTCCTGAGGTGAGAGTGACTCCCCTTGATATCAAAGTAATATTTGACGAAGTATGGCATCAAGGAACCCTAACACAATTTAAGGCAGTCGGAATGGAGAAAAACTCTCCATTGCTTGGAGCCATACCTATTACACAGTAAACTGGCATGGTGATTGGTGGCCAATCATCTCATCCCTGAAGCATTGCTGCAGGAGTTCTTCAAGGTAGTGTTCAATGCCCAACCATCTTCAAGGACTTGATCCTCCTTCCATCATATGGTCAGAAATGGGAATGTTTGCTGATGACTGGACAATCAGTCACGACCTCTACCACCTTAAAGTACAAGAGCAGCCGATGAATGGGAACATCACCACCACTTCCAAGCTACACACTACCCTGATTTGGAATTATATCAGAGTCAAAATCTCAGAATTCCCTTCCTAATAGCACTGGGAGTCCCCCCGACACCAGATGGACTTCAGCAATTCAGGAGCGTGGCTCATTGCCACTTCCTGGAAAGAATAATTAGGGATGGTTAATGTACATTGGCTTTGCTAATGATGCTCAAATCCTAGAAAGTATTTCTAAAATTACTTTGTGCTTCCCGCATGATACACTTCCTCTCAGCAAGCATGATCATAATCAGGGAGGGCTAGATATGCATCAACAGTCATCCTAGGCTGGACTATCCAATAACTCGTTTTGAAACTTGCTGCGTTAATTGTTCTTTATACCAGAGTGTTAACCACAATGCGTTCAGAGTAACACAGGTAGCACTCTATTGACCAATATGAAATGAATGAGAGTATTCATCTAAATAGATCTTGATTAGATTTTCTTTCCCTGTCATAGATATGCACATCATGGAAACAGACCCTTCGGTCCAACCTGTCCATGCCGACCAGATATCCCAACCCAATCTAGTCCCACCTGCCAGCACCTGACCCATATCCCTCCAAACACTTCCTATTCAGTTAGTTCTCTCTTTTTTGTCTCCTACTGCCTTACAATTTTACAGGGCCTGAAGTAATGCTATACCTTATCCAAACTGCTTTTATTTGAACGTGATATAATCATACAAACATTGGAGTTTGTCATTTTGACAGAGCTCTCTTTTCAATGTATTTTCCATACATCCTTATTGTAAGATACATATTGCCATCTCAGCTGTGGATTAGAGATCCTGGGCTAAAAATATTGGAGAATTTAAAGAAGGTGGAAATAGAAAATTTTGCGTGAGACTGAACCCCAAAGCCTAAAGGGTTTAATGGTCAGCAAACAAAGTGGTCTTCTGCTGTGTCAGGGCATCTGCAAATCTACACACCTCCTCACAAGGACCATCTATCAAAGAAGACTTCATAATCCCAATACTACATGAGATTTCTGCATGCAAGAGTACATATTATTTATTACTAACAACTGTTAAATCATTTTTTAAGTAGTGTTACTCTTTTCTTTAATGTGGCGTATCCTGCAAAGGTGCCTAATGAAACACAAATACAGGGTGCTAAGCTGTTCCCTCTAACTTGACAACATTGTACTAATATGTCGTGTTATTAGCTGACTGTGACATTGAAATTAAGAATGCAAAGTATTTCAGACTCTGTCTACTTTATCTCTTGTGTTATGTCTCTTGATACTCTTAAGGGATTACTTGAACTTTGAGATAAATTATCAATGCCTTGAAACTTCCTTTGAGGGGACTGGATATTGAAGGAAACCTATCAGTGCTGAACTGTGGATTTTCTTCTGTGTGTATTAGCCACTAAAGGCTTGTGCAAGCCAATTCTAATGCTTAAATACATGCAACTCTAGCTACTAATGGTGCACAGAGGTTGAATGTTTTATTGATGTATGTAATGCATCCTGCCTTCCTGTATGAGGTACTTAGGTACGTGTAGTTGAGGTGCTCAACCTGTGTCGATGCAGAATACTACCAGGGTTCAGTTGCCTGAAACTGCACAACATAACATCACAGAACATTAAGAATCTTTCTTTTGCTTGTCCATCCAACTTTTTGGGACATTAGCTTGCAGGTTATGTACAACTGAATTTGTCTCCATCTAACCCTGCAGTTCATACTGAAGAGCCAGAGCAAGTGGCCAGGCATTACTAATGTCTGAGAGTTTTGCTTCTCTGACTACAGACAGGCATGTGATGAAAGCTCCTTTGGATGATTTTCTTGGATCCAGTCTTCCATTGTGGCACCACCTTCATTCCAAAGAGAGCCTGCTTATCACCCCAAGTATTGCCATTCCTAACCGGTACTCTCTGCTGTTATCAGACAAAATAACTGAGACCTAATAGAATGTGAGAGTAGGTGATAGATATTTGAATTATGGATAAATTGAATCTGAATTGGTTATATAAATAAGAGGAACTAGTAGTCAGTGTTGTGTTGTTTTATATAATGTGCTTAATTGAAATAAAGCTCTCTGGTTAACAACAACAAGCATCTCGTGTATAACATTGATAGCAGAGGAAGATAATAGTCCATATCAGTTTTTTTTGTAATACTCCATATGAAAACTAGTTTACAGGTGCAGCAAGTAATAAAGAAGGTAAATGCAATTTATTGCTAAAGGAATAGGGTATTAAAGTAGGGAAGTATTACTGCAACTATTCAAGGCATTAATGAGACTGCCCCTGGAGTATTGTGAACAATTTTGATCCAACTTGAGAAGTGATGTAGTTGATTTGGAGATCTTTCAGGGAGCTCCATGAGATTAATTTTAGAGATCGGTTTGTCTTGTGAAGAGATCAAACAGGTTAGGCCTATATTCTCTAGAGTTTAGAAGAATGAGAGGGGATCTAATTGATCGATTACTCTTATTGAGGTATCTAAGATGCTAAAAGGAATTTGAAAAGTAAATCTAAAGAGGATATTGCCACAGTGGAGATACTCTGGAAATAAAAATAATTGTGTATATGACCTAAATGATGCTTCTAGAGTTCGATACTTTTCAGTAAGGGTTGTCTTATTGGGCAGTCCTCAATTAAAAGCAGATCCTGCATTGTTTTAGTTATACTAGGAGGGCAGATTTCAGAAATTTCATGACATTCGTTGATTTTTTTAAATGGATGGGAGCAGTGAATTTGAAAATGTTGTCATAGTTGGGTTTAAAGCAGAATTCTAAAATTGAAAGTGAGGCTTCTGTGGCTTTTAAGTACATTGGATTATAAACTGAGCACAAAGGTTTGGATGTCACATTGTATCAGCAATCTTAGTTGGAAAATGTTAGCCCCATTGCTGTTAGTCAAAGTAGGACCTCACAAAAAGATGCAGCAGCTTCCAAAGCTGAAATAGAGGCATTTTGAGGTCTAATTGGACAACTGAATTGCTGGTCATTCAAGCAAAGACAGATGCAAGTTTGAAAGTGTTGGAGTTGAGTATGACTACAAAACATCCCAACATGGCAGACGTTATTTCACCAAACATAACACTGAAAATATTAAAAATCAAGTATTGTGTTTTGAAATTCCCATTAGTGAGAGATGCCAGGTACATGAAACCTGTTTTTTTTGTGATGCTTCTTCCTCAAATCTCTGTAATGAGTTCTCCAGTGCAAGAAAGTTTATAATTTTTCTTATGGGAAAGGGAGGTATATGTTTATGTTTAACTTGGGAAGCTAAAAATGTACTTTGGTGGCAAAATCTCGTACTCACTATGACATGGTAGATGTAGCCTTTCTCTTAGCAAAGATGTTGGAAGATTTGTATCATCAATAGTTACAAGTGAAGTGCCGGAAGACTGGAGGTTTTCTAACATGGTGCCACTGTTTAAGAAAGGTGGTAAGGACAAGCCAGGGAACTATAGACCGGTGAGCCTGATGTCAGTGGTAGGCAAATTATTGGAGGGAATCCTGAGGGACAGAATGTACTTGTATTTGGAAAGGCAAGGACTGATCAGGTATAATCAACATGGTTTTGTGTGTGGGATATCATGTCTCATGAGTTTTTTTGAAGATGTAACAAAGAGGATAGATGAGGCAGAACGGTGGACATGATCTATGTGGACTTCAGTAAGGCATTCGTCAAGGTTCCCCATGGGAGGCTGGTTAGCAAGGTTAGATCTCATGGAATACGGGAGAACTAGCAATTTGGATACACAACTGGCTCAAAGATAGAAGACAGAGGGTGGTGGAAGAAAGTTGATTTTCTGATTGGAGGCCTGTGATCAGTGGAGTGCCACAAGGATCGGTGCTGGGTCCACTACTTCTCATCATTTATATAAATTATTTGGATGTAAGCGTGTATAGTTAGTAAGTTTGCAGATGACACCAAAATTGGAGGTGTAGTGGACAGCGAAGATGGTTATCTCAGATTGCAACAGGATCTTGATCAGATGGGCCAATGGGCTGGGAAGTGGTAAATGGAGTTTAATTTAGATAAATGTAAGGTACTACATTTTGGGAAAGCGAATCTTAGCAGGACTTATATACTTAATAGTAAGATTCTAGCAAGTGTTGCTGAACAAAGAGACCTTGCAGGTTCTTGGCTCCTTAAAAGTGGAGTCACAGGTAGATAGGATAGTGAAGAAGGCAGTTGGTATGCTTTCCTTTATTGGTCAGAGTATTGAGTACAGAAGTTGGGACGTCATTTTGCAGCTGTACAGGACCTTGGTTAGGCCACTGTTGGAATATTGCATGCAATTCTGGTCTCCTTCCTATCAGAAAGATGTTGTGAAACTTGAAAGGGATCAGAAAAGATTTACAAGGATGTTGCCAGGGTTGGAGGATCTGACCTATAGGAAGAGGTTGAATAGGCTGGAGCTGTTTTCCCTGGAATGTTGGTGGCTGTATAGAGTTTTACAAAATCATGAGGGGCATGGATAGGGTAAATAGATAAAGTCTTTTCCTTAGGGTGGGGAATCCAGAACTAGAGGGCATTGGCTTAGGGTGAGAGGGGAAAGATATAAACTTTTTCACATAGAGGGTGGTACGTGTATGGAATGAACTGCCAGAGGAAGTGGTGGGGGCTAGTCCAATTGCAACATTTAAAAGGCATACTGGATGGGTATATGAATAGGAAGGGTTTGGTGGGGTATGGATCAGGTACTGGCAGGTGGGACTAGATTGGTTTGGAATGAGTTGGACCGAAGGGACTGTTTCCATGCTGTACATCTGTTTGACTTTACGACACTAAATTCTAGAAAGGGATTTGGCAATAATCCACATTTGAGTGCTACATTGATAATATATCACCATGGGAGAATGTATGCTGAACAAAATTTTTGAATGCAAAGCCTGAGAATCACTATTATAGTTTTAAATGGATAGTGGATTATAGAGAAATCTCTGAATTGAAATGGGTGAATAGCAGCAATCAGCTGTCTGATTGTTTTGCAAAGAAAGGAGCAAATTCTATGAAACTGTTGGATATACTAGGAAAAAGGATGTTTGAAACTTTAAAGTGCAAAAAAATACAAGAATACAAGAGTAACAAGAAGATGGAGTACTGGGCTAATGGTCGGATACTTGGTAGTGTGGATGAGCAGAGGGATCTTGGTGTCCATGTACACAGATCTCTGAAAGTTGCCACCCAGGTAAATAGTGCTGTGAAGAAGGCATATGGTGTACTGGCTTTTATTGGTAGAGGAATTGAGTTCCGGAGTCCTGAGGTCATGTTGCAGTTGTATAAGACTCTGGTGCAGCCGCATCTGGAATATTGTGTGCAGTTTTGGTCGCCATACTATAGGAAAGATGTGGAGGCACTGGAACGGGTGCAGAGGAGGTTTACCAGGATGTTGCCTGGTATGGTAGGAAGATCGTATGAGGAAAGGCTGAGGCACTTGGGGCTGTTTTCATTGGAGAAAAGAAGGCTTAGGGGTGACTTGATAGAGGTGTACAAGATGTTTAGGGGTTTAGATAGGGTTGACCATAAGAACCTTTTATGATTAGATTAGATTACTTACAGTGTGGAAACAGCCCTTCGGCCCAACAAGTCCACACCGACCCGCCGAAGCGCAACCCACCCATACCCCTACATTTACCCCTTACCTAACACAACGGGCAATTTAGCATGGCCAATTCACCTGACCCGCACATCTTTGGACTGTGGGAGGAAACCCACGCAGACACGGGGAGAACGTGCAAACTCCACACAGTCAGTCACCTGAGTCAGGAATTGAACCCGGGTCTCAGGCGCTGTAAGGGGGCATAGCTTTAAATTAAGGGGTGGTAGATGTAGGACAGACGTTAGGGGTAGATTCTTTACTCAGCGAGTCGTGAGTTCATGGAATGCCCTGCCAGTAACAGTGGTGGACTCTCCCTCTTTATGGGCATTTAAACGGACATTGGATAGGCATATGGAGGACAGTAGGCTAGTGTAGGTTAGGTGGGCTTGGATTGGCGCAACATCGAGGGCCGAAGGGCCTGTACTGCTCTGTATTTTTCTATGTTCTATGTTCTAATTTATGTTGCTATTTTATATGTTTTTTTGTTTGTGTGTATAAACAGATTCCTCTTTTACTTTTCATATTATATATAAGATTTGTTTAAAAAGAAAAAGAGGAACCTTATTATCTAAAATGGTCTGAAGGAATACCTGAGACTTAATGGAATTTGAGAAAAGGTGATGGATGTATTAATTAAGTGTAAATTTGGTTCGAAATGCTTGTATAAGTATGGGGAGCTGGTGATCAGTGGCAGCAGTTTAATGGAGTGTAGCTACCTGAAATAAAACTCTTCCTACATGTGTGGACTGGGCTCTGTTTAAAAACAATCATCTTCCAGAGATTAATATTCACTGTATGAAAGGATTGGTGATCTACTTACTACATCTATGTCAGCATTTGAAGTAACTTCTACACCTGTGAATGATACACCTGTGATTATAAGGTTAAATGTTGTTTAAAACTCTCCAGTAATTATAGGCAAAAATAACTGTGAACTGGTGACTCAGTGGTTAGTACTGCTGCCTCACAGGACCAGGGTCCCAGGTTCATTTCCAGCCTCTGGTGACTGTGTGGAGTTTGCACGTTCTTCCCGTGTTTGTGTGGGTTTCCTCCCACAATCCAAAGATGTGCCATTTAGGTGAATTCGCCATGCTAAATTGCCCCAGTGTTAGGTCAATTAGTCTGAGGGAAATAGGTCTGGGTAGGTTATTCTTCGGAGGGTCGGTGTGGACTGGTTGGGCCAAAGGGCCCGTTTCCACACTGGAGGGAATCTAAAAATCTAAAAACTGTGAAAGTAAAAGTTGTCTTTTCCAGTGTCTTTCCAATTCAGCTCTCCGAAGAGTGCTAATTCCTGCTTTCCTCCTCACCTTTTCATTACCATTGGTGATTTAAAAATTAGTCTTGACACAGATGCCTGTCTTTGACCTACATCCTCCAAACCAAATAAACGCATGCCTATAGCCAGTTCATGATGCAGTCAAATGTTTTTTTTTGTTTTATTTTTAATTGTTCTCCCCATTTCCTTTCATGAAGCTCAGCTGTACCTATGTTTTTCCAGTGCCTTGTGTAAAAATCTCTTTTAATCTCAATGCATTAAGTCCCTTGTGTGTAATTTTACTGTATCTGAGCACCTTAACAATATACTGTCAGTAACAGTGAGAAATGTTTAAGTATCATTATTAGTCTGGTATTTTCTGGATTTTTCAGATACCCTGCCGCAGTGGCCTGTGCTTTACTTTGGGGTTCATTCTTCTGATTTCTGGCAAAGACATCGTATTGAGGGATACGGGTACATCAGAATCCCAGACAGTCCTGGTAAGAAATTGTCTCTCCTCAGAACCCAAATCAGAAAATACCATCACATTCAGCAAAATAATTAGCAAGTGAGGAGGCAACTGACAAGATATGTATTCTGAAAAGAATTTAAACCTGGTCTATCCCTCCACAAGTGCGGAATATTTCCAAACTTGTCTGATTTGAAGCATTTACTTTTTTTGAGTGTTTTAATTCACCAGTTCCCCTAGTCTCCTTCACACACATTCCTGATGACAAACAATTCCATAGTTGCCCACATTGGTCTTCTGCCATGCTTGTCTGATCATTCTTCACGAGAAGCTGGTCAGTGAGTGTTGAGAAGCTATTGGAAGAATCTGAACCAGGCTGGTTTAGTCTTTCTGTGACTTCCATGCATATTGTAGCAAGAAGGAAAGATAGGCTTATTCCTGCCCCACTTGATGGCAAATTGAGGCACCTCTACTGCTAAGTTTACACTTAGCTTTGAAATTACCTTCACCTTTACATTTAGATTAGATTAGATTAGATTAGATTACTTACAGTGTGGAAACAGGCCCTTCGGCCCAACAAGTCCACACCGACCCGCCGAAGCGCAATCCACCCATACCCCTACATCTACCCCCCGCCTAACACTACGGACAATTTAGCATGGCCAATTCACCTGACCCGCACATCTTTGGACCGTGGGAAGAAACCGGAGCACCCGGAGGAAACCCACGCAGACACGGAGAGAATGTGCAAACTCCACGCAGTCAGTCGCCTGAGTCGGGAATTGAATCCAGGTCTCAGGTGCTGTGAGGCAGCAGTGCTAACCACTGTGCCACCGTGCTGCCTACAACTCTGAACTTTCCAACACAATCCTCACCTGAGATATTGGTCAGTTTCTGTCTGATGACATTCTATCATCAATGCTCAGGAAACTTCCATTCCACTTCACTTGCTTATGTTACATGATATATACCAGTGTGACTTCCTTATGTAACTACAAAGTTGAAAATTAAACCATTTTGTTCAGAGTTTCCATCTCATTGATGAGACTTCAACTCAAACCACATCTAACAACCTGTTGTGAAGACTCTGCTCACGTTTTCACAGCTGTAATGAAATACTCCATAGCAGTTGAGACACAGCATTCTAAAACAATTCGTAATCTTCTTTAAAATTGGGAAAATCAATTTTTTAAATGTTTAAAAGATTTACAGAATCACGTCTTTGCCAATCAGTTTTTTCTGAGGTCACATCCATACCTTTACCAAGTTTTGTTGAAATTTCTAAGTTAATTTTTGAGATACATTGTTTACAGATGAACAAGCGAAAACGTTATTCCTACCCACCTTCAAGAACACAAGTAACAAAACCAATGCGCAATGTATCATCAGTCAAATGTTTAGTTGAAACAAAAAATATATAATAGCAGCTAGACTTTCAAGAGCTGCTTTATCAAAACACAGCACGAATATTCCAATGTCCAATGAGTTATGATTGCAATATTCTTTCCTTACCCTGGAAAGGGTTTTTTAATGATGAATTACCAAAACTGATCATTTCAACTATTAAGAAAAATATCAGGTTGATAAATATTTAGATATTTTAATGCACATCCAGTGACACTGTTGGGGAATGGGATATTTTTCTTTTTATTATCTAGTGTTAGTATTGAGAAGTTACATGTCTCACTCGCCACAGATCAATGCAAAATAAATCTCCTTTTACTCTGCCTCCAACCACTTGTATTCAACCTTAGAAGCACATTCCTAACTAGGTCAGTGTGGTATTTTTTGGTTGCTCACACCTGCTTGGCCATGATCTCTAACTGAGATTAAAGAAAAATAATTATCTTCTGATAGGTTTGTGATGTGTGTGGTTTGGTTTACAACTGCAAATTCGGCTCCTATTGACACTCTAGATTTCGACAAACTAATATGTTCAATATTTTGGATATTTCTCCAAGACCTCTGCAAACAGAATACTTTTCCAGTATTTCTACTTTATATTTCTAGCCTCTTGTCTCATTTTCTGTTAGACCATTTCATCACTCTGTCTGTGTTGAACTTGAAGCTAGATACCAGAGGTGAGGTGTTAATAGCTAAAGTTAATTACTGGCCTATATGTTGTTTGCCTTTTGTGTAATTTCTTTTATTTTCAGGTAGCTGCACTCTGACTTGTCAGACCTGGAGACCGATTGTCCCTGGAACTGTGGCAGAAATGCGGAGATTTTTTATTGGTGGCTTCCTTGAACTTGAAGATATGACATACACGCGGACCCCAAGCACATTCAAGGTAACCATGAAAATTAGTGGAGGTGATGTGAAATTTTTAAGCTGTAACAGGCGCCCACCCTCCTCCTACTCACTTGAATTGTAAGTTCTAGCTGTGTGGTACTGAATTGAAGAGCAGCAAGATCCTACTTTAGATCGCTTCCGATGCTGCAGCAGCAAATTTCAGCCAGACTTTTGCCTGCAGGACTTCAGTTTGTGGTGTCTCCTAAGCAAGAAAGAGAAACAAAATCATTTGATTTCTTGTTCCTGATTGTTGCACAGTACCTGTAATCTTTGTTGGAGAAAGGATCATTGTAAGTTGACTGTGGATAGACCAGGTTTGACTCAGTGGATGTCTATAATCATGGCTCTCAAATGTCAAATAGCCATTTCAGTGTGTTAGCCAAGGGCAGATGGGGACTTAAGTGGAAAAAGGGAAGAAAATGATAGCAAAAAAATCAGTAAAAATTCCATTCTGTCGGTGAGAAACTAATTTCTGGAATTGATTGCTTTTAACTAAACACAGGTTATCAGTTTTATTGGCCCCAGGGAAAGGGTATTCAATTGCTTAAAGTCTACTTCTGTCTCGGACTGCTGGTCTGCTTCTGCCAAATACTTGACTGCTAGTTTTCCTTTTCTCTGCTTTGTTCAATTCTAAGCTTTTGGTGGCATTTTCCACCATTGCAGTTTGGTTTGTGCTGGGAATCTTTCAATAAATAAACAGTCTCTGCGGACTTTGAGCAGGAGTAAACGTTTTATCAAAGTGTAGGCACTTGTAACGGGTCAAGTCTGAAAAGAGACACAAGAGCTTTGAACGTGACTGAGAAGGAGAATAAGGAATAAAACAATTCAAAGAGGTTTAACAGAATGGAGAAAAGCAGGAGAGAAGATGAAGCTAAAATGCTAAAAGTAAAAAGTAGCTAGAAGGGGAAGGGTGAAAAGGGAGGAAAAGGAATGAAGGGAAATAAAAGAAGTTCTGTTGGAAAGTTATTTTTAAAGAGACTTTGCTAGGGGATGTCCTGTATTGTGTGATGGATTAAGCATAGTGTGATCAATTGCTGCAGTAGACCAAGGATGCTGCGGTCCTCCAACAACCACCTTGCTTGTTGTGTGAGTAACTGCACATGAATCAATCTGACCTTGAGTGCTGTTCATCTACATAGTGCTGGCGTTGGGAGGAGGTGCCTGCCAAAGCTGAAAACACAAGATATAAAAATATGCTGTTACTGCAGTAACAAAACTGTCTCAGCTATAAATATGAAACTTTGAGTATGAGGTATGAGTTAGTTACAAGGCTGTTTTGGCTCATAGTCATGATTTGGAGATGCCGGTGTAGGACTGGGGTGTACGAAGTTAAAAATCGAAAGTTAACTCTGATTTTCACAGATGCTGGCAGACCTGCTGAGCTTTCCCAGCAATTTCTATTTTTGGCTTCTATTAAAGAGACTAGCTGAAAAATTAGCATAACCTCAACTGGTAAATCAACAACCACCTGATGATAGAGCGGCGCTCTGAAAGCTAGTGCTTCCAATTAAATCTGTTGGACTATAACCTGGTGTTGTGTGATTTTTAACTTGGCTCATAGTCCCATTGTCTAGCCTTTTGTTCCACTTTCTATGTCACCACACTATCATTGCCTCATTCTGTCTCCTTTAGTATCTTCTGCATTTCAAATGCTTCACCTAATGCCATCCCTCCCACCTCAAATCAGGAACAATAGCAGAAATTGCTAGAAAAGCTCAGGAGATCTCGTGAGTTCTGAGCAAGTCATTTGACCCGAAACGTTAGCTTTGATTTCTCTCCACAGATGCTGAGCTTTTCCAGCAATTTCTATTTTTGACTTCTGTTAAAGAGCTAGCTGAAAAATTAGCATAACCTCAATTGGCAAATCAGCAATCAGGACTGAAGTGGCAGGTAGAGGGTGGTGCCTGTACATCATTTAAACCACCCTTCCCCTAAACTTATTTCACAACAGACTGTAATGTGATGTGAAAAGGTCTCCATTCAGTAACTGCTATCCAACAGAATCCTTCAACTCAAGTAGTACAATTGATACTGTGAAGGCAAATGGAAGGTTGCATCAACAACTGGTCCTTAATCATACAGGCTCACATGATCATTCTAATGAGGCAATATCCTGCCTGTTTATTAAAAAAAATCACATGCTCCTCTCCACAGGGCAAATATTTACCCTCTGCTTTTGGTAAACTTTGGCTGATTTAAAACTCTAATCCTCTCATGCAGCAAATTTTCCTCCGTATTCTAATTGACTTAGGTTAATTTTATACCATCAAATTCTAAGTTTATAATTCTCAACCTGGGCTTTTGTGGCACAGTGGTAGTGCCTGTGTGTGTCTGAAACAGGAGGCCTAAGTTCAGGCTCCTTCTCCCCCCCCACCACCTCCAACCCAGCTCCAGATGTATGTAATAAAATCTGTGAACACATTGATTACAATATATCCAAAATGTTCATCTGTGTTTAAGAACCTTTGTGCCCTCCATTCTCTCTATCTTTGTAACTTTCTTCTGTCTTGCAACCATGCTTCTCTAAACTGATCATTCCTCCTATTGTGGCGTAAACTTTGGACAACATTTTATTTACCCTGACTACTTATCATCTCTTTTGGCTCAATAAATGCAATTTGATAAGAAAGGAAGGCGGAGGATTGAAATTTGAAAAATTAATATAATGAGAAAGAAATATGATGTGAAATATGAGGGATGTTATGGAAAAAGACCCAAGATTGAGATACAATTAAATTATCTTCTTTGCATTCAGGGAGAGAGATTGAGTCGATTTGGTTTCAGAACAGAAACAACAGGAACTGTTACCGTGAGGTTTCATTGCATGCAGCAGTGCAGGTGAGTAGACCAAAGATGTCTGAACACCAGACAGACATGATGGGTGACTTGAATCACTGGATCTCGTGAGTGATGTTTTCCGATGGTATTGCGGGCAAAGCTAATATTTTTTTGACCCCTGTTAATTGTCTTAGCAGCATTAGAAATGAGCTGTAACCTTGAAAACATTTTGAGTGACTTGCTAGTCAACCACAATGCCTTGACTCTGAAGTCACATTTAGGTCATTATGGATGAGTGTGGCTGATTTCTTTCCCTAAAGAATGTTAATGTGCCAAATAGTACTTTATGAAACTGAACTTTGTGATGATGTGTATGAATCTATTGAGTTTGTGTTGCTGTGTTTGATAGGTCTTTCCTTGATTCAAGCATGGCAAGGAAAAAATCACAAAATGTTCTGGAACGTATGGGTGGACTTTCACATCAGGCCTCCCTCCAATCTGTCATAGGTATGTGATTATTAAGATATAGCTGTGCTACGATACTATGTATTTAGGCTTGACTGGAAACTGTGTTACATAAATATTTGATTGGTGGTGTTTATTCCTGGCACCGGAAATCACTCTTAACTATCTGCTGATTTCTTCTTTACCTTTATACTGTGTGAATAGCCAATGGTACCTTATCACACCACTGCATTCCTTAGTCTCTTTGCCTTCTTGATGTAAGGTGAGACTATTTTGGGATCTTGATAAAACACTGCATTAGGAACTAGCCCATTCAGGTGGATTGGAGGATTAAGTCCTGGCTGGTTTTGTTGGGGACTAAAGTCTCTTCTGTGTATTGATTGGAAGACTCTGAGACATTACTGTTGTTAAACTGCAGGATTGAAAGATACCACAGTCATTGTGCAAAGTAAAGTGTGCATGGTTATGTAATAACAGTTAAACGAGCTGCACATTGTTGGGGGAGAAAGTGCTTTGCACAATAACAATGTTTCATGGGAGCATTGGTCCCAGACAAGATATGTTTGGGCAATACCAATGCATTTTCTTGTAGCCAATGGCTCAGCACATGGATGTCCCAAATTTGTGCTAAATTAACATTTTGCCCTGATTTTCAGGAGGGCTGGTGTAGGAAATTTGAAAAGCTTGACTAACACACTTAGAAGAACCCTCCTCATTAAGGGGTAAGGCAGTTTGCACAATTCACTGAATAACTGAGCTCATTATGCTACTCCCTGATTGGATGGAAGGTAATTTTGTTTGAAAAGATAACCTTCCTTTTCAGTTTTTCCACTGTATGCTTTGTCTTTTTTCCACTCAGCGGCATTTGGGCGAGCTCAGCAACGTATGCGTGAGGCACAAGAGAGCCTGTCAAAAGACCTGCTGCATGCATCATCATTTCTGGAGTCAAAGTCAGTGGCAGAATAAATCAACATCGGTTGCACTGGGCTGTGATATTACAGACAGAGAAATAAAACTGACTCATCCAGAAGACAGCAAGATTGGAGAAACAACTCTGGGAGCATGTATTCTGTTTAATTAGAGTTGGAACACTGCTACTTCTTGGCTTTTCTATGGTCAAATTTTGTGTTTGCATATATTTCAGCAATGAATGAAGTGATGCCTCATTGACACAGTTGTGGAGTCAGAGAGTTTCTCAGCTGACTCTCGCTTGTACTATTCAGTCACTTAGAAATTGTGATAAATATGGGCGACATGTTTGAGCTCGTCGAATATTCATTAACTGCTGAGAGCAATGCTAAATACTTATTGAAGAACGTTCTTTTTCCAAAGCCTTAAATTAGACACTACCCTGTATATATTTGGCTACATATAGCTCCACAAACCAGAAGGTGTTAGCTGTTTTATTTTTTTGCTGAACTAGGTAATCTCATAGTAGTAAGAAGGACACTACAAATGGCAAAGCAACTTGGATGAAGAAGAAAATTCAAATGGTTCCTCCTTCAAATTGCAGTCCAAAACCCTTTTGTGAATGCCTATGTACATTTGAATGTTGGGTGAACATGTGATTTGCCTTGATTATGATGCGTTCTGTCGTCATTGTCCCAGAGGACCATCTGCTGCCCTCGTCCGAGACGACTGTTGGAGAGTTTAATCTGGGGGTCAGCACGACTTAGGCAAGGGGGACCTTTGAGAAGTCGGGATCTTTGTGGTAACTTCAGTTGTGGGAAATGAACCTTCACTGTTGGTGTCATTCTGCATCACAAAGTAGTCATTTAGCTGGCTGAGCTAATGGCCCCTTCTGGTATATTGGTCTACCAATTCACATTCTAGGCTCATTTCTGCAGAATGGTGAATTCACACAGGTGATGGAAAGCTATTGGCTGCTGGCAAGTGTTGGTACTGACAAGACAGGAGAATGATTAATTTACAATGCACTGTCTAGAACATGAAATCAAATCAGAATGCACGTCCATTGTGTCTGTTCATTTCTTACATTTAAATTGCAGGACACCATTATGGTTGGAGGAGTTGAGCACTTATAGTATGTCCATTTAAACCACGATAGCTGTATAATTCCCAATTAAGAAACTTTTAAACCCACAAAAGACTTGCAGAATCAGACAAGGCCAAAAATTCAGAATTTTATAGGATGCATTATTACTTGATCACTTAATTTACCAAGTATCTCTTGAATTTTCTGACAATATCAATGTATTGTGCTGGATGAGAGGTGTTTCTTCCAATGTGGGGATGACAACCTTTAGAAATGCAATTGAGGGAAATGATTTCTGTAAAATCCACTGAGAAATTCAAGATTTTGTAAAACATGTTTATACCCTGTTAGCATGAATGCATATAGAATATTGCATATTTCTCATTTGAGCACAGAAAATAAACCTTGAACTAAAAGTAGGTTGAAGGACTATAGATACTGGAAATCTGAGGCAGAAGCAGATAATGCTGGAAATTGCCTGTATTTTCATTATTTTCAGTTTTTATCCCTTACTGTTCCACTATCACTGAATTAGAGAAGTCCTTTAGTGCTCATTTAATTTTTTGATGTGTGACTCATTAACAAAGGAAGAAATGTATTTCCTCTTTATATATTACAGGTCAAACATTCCTATGATTTTAGATAATGACTGAACATTCCAAAAACTGGTGATAACTCAGGATGTTGCACAAGGTCAGTCGTGCACCATTAGAAATTATACAAACAAACTTCAAGTAAGAAAACAGGTCTTGTGGCACATTGGGTAGCATTCCTGCCTCTGAGCCAGAAGTTCTGTTTCAAGTCATACTCGAGAATTTGATAGCCAAAGAAGGTGCATCCATAATGCAGGAGAAAGGAAGGACTGCAGATGCTGGAGATCAGAGTCAAGAGTGTGCTGCTGGAAAAGCACAGCCGGTCAGGCAGCATCCGAGGAACAGGAGAGTTGATGTTTTGAGCACAAGCCTTTATCAGGTCACCCTGATGAAGGGCTTATACCCAAAACGTTGATTCTCCTGCTCCTCGGATGCTGCCTGACCTGCTGTGCTTTTCCAGCATCACACTCTCGACCCCACATTCGTAACGCAGCCAAACAGATTAATAATCTACTTCTAAATTGGACTAACATATGCCAGTGACAGGTGGTGAAAGTTGGAGAGATTCCTGGTAAGCTGTGTGATGGAAAGCAGATGGGAGCCTCTACCATCACTGTTCATGAATGTGGACTGCAATATGCATGTAAAGCTGCATGTTGCCACTTTGAAACCTTGGAGAGTGGTCAGTTAGCTGGGTGGCCAGTGTTGGTCGGATTGGTCCCGACATAATGGAGCTCGATCCCCATTTTGGCTGGAGAAGATTTGGGACCTGCCTCCTTGCCCTACCTAAGGTGAAGGTCGTTGGGCAGTGGTCAAATCTGACTTTCGGCATTAAGCTGAACAAGGTCATAAGTCAAGAGGGGCTGGCCAAAATTATGCATTTGTTAACATAACTACAGTGGCCCTCCCTGAATTCACACCTGCAATGTACTGATACAATCAAGCATTAAAGCCTCTACTACATAAAACAGTCATACCAAAACCATCTTTTGTTTGCTGCAGTATAACATGTGCATCTGTTCCTCAACTGCTATGAATTTGTTAAATTGTCTTTTGTATAATTGAAGCTGATTTTCTACCCTGCATATAAGCTAAGAAAGAAAAGAGCTCAATGTCCAACACCTAACTGCCTCAATTCATTCATGTCCTGCCCAGGCCCTAACTTCACTGAACCAATCTCTGTCTCTCTCTCTCTGTCTCTCTGCTGTTTAATTTGGTTTTCTTTTGTTTTGATTTGTTTCAGAAGGTGATATATTCTAGGGTTTGATATGGAAGCCCAAGCAATGATAATTCAGGAGCTGTGAAATGAAAGTCTTGAATCTATATTACACAAATAGTTTGTGAGGAGTTAACTATCATTTCTTAAAACTTTGGCGCAAATAGGTAACTTTTAAAGGTTCAATGACAATGGGTCAGATTTTCATGGTCCCAGTTAGTACCAAATGGAGATAGGCCCTGGCAAGCATGGCCACCAAATGAGCCAACTTACATTCCTGTCCTTGGCAATTTCCATAGTGTGAGAAAAGAAGCAGGCCCTAGATACTGCCTGCTGCTGTGAAATATACAGCTAATATCACTGCGGACTCAGTAGCAACCAACTCCAAGTCAGCTATATTTTTGTGGAGGCAGTAAATCTCTACCAGCTGTTGGAAGGCATGATACTTTGAGATGAGAAGGGTTTGAAAGGTAAGTAAAATAGTTTTGTTTTCTTTACGATTCATTGTGAAGTGTAACAGCATGAGATCTTTGTGCTCTTAAAGTGAGCAATGACTGCTGTCATTATTTACTGGGTAGTTAGATCTTCCAATAAATTTGCCACATAGTTGCCATTTGGCAGAAATAACAGTCAAATAAAGACCAATGTAGAAAAGTCATTAGCCAATTAGAGCACATTTTACACAATTAAAAGGGTAACATAGTGTAATATCCAAGTGTATATGTTTAACATTTTTCTTATTTTATATGTTCAGTCTACAAAGCTGTTGAGATTGCAGTTTTGAAGTCTATTTGCTTACTTGGGGAGTTTTATTGGCTTTTGGCCGCAATTTCCATGTCAAATTGGTTTGCATGTGCTTGACATTACTTACATGTTTTGTTTGAAAAGTCTGGTGACTTGGGGAGCAGTGAGTCATTCACCAGCTTCCAACTGTTACAACGGAATGTCTGAGTTCTGCTCATAAAAAAATGGGTAATGGTTAGAGGATGGGAGTAAAGGATGCATTAGGAGTAGGGGTAGAAGTGGGGGACTCTACATGCTGTTAAAGCTTCTGAGCAATGTAGAAGAGCACCTGGTTACTTGGTAAGCACTTGGATGAGGGTTTTTGAGAACACAGGCAGGTCTTTTAACCAACCCACTTGGACCACACCCACTTCTAATTTCAGCTCCCAGTGTTAGACCCACATCCAGGTAGTTCAGAGTCTGGACGCCTGGAGATCCTGCTTGCTGACCAACCCATCACAAAATAAAGATTGGATTTGTCTTGCTTTCATTGAAAAGAAAACTTTGGACAATTTTTCAAATTTCTCTTCTCTTTTTATTGAGAGTTTTTTAAAATAAAATTACAGAAGAGATGGTATAACAATCTTATGGTACAATAACAATAATCTGACTACTACTTTACAAAACAAATCAAAAATACCAAAAAAAATCTTCCCATGCTACAATTCAATAAATAATTAGACATAATAAATTAAATTGGGTTGAGTTGAGCTAAACAAATTGAACTTAATTTACACCACTCCACCGAAGCTCCCATCATCAGGAGCATCAGTTAACATAACTGTATTTATTCAGGATTCTTTCTCTCAGGGTCCCTGGCCCGCCATATACAGTTTTTGTGGCCCCAATCAGTATGGTTTACAAGTCTGTGTCTAGGTGATTCAAAAAGGGCTGTCACATCTTATAAAAAAAGTTCTGTTTTCTGATGCACCATACTTGTAAGAAAGTCTAGGGTAACATACTCCATCACTAACCTATGCCATCCTGAAAGGCCCAGGGGTTTTTTGAGACCCAGCTCATCAGAATGTTATTCCTCGCGCGATATGTAAGAATGTTAAACAGTTTCTTCCCAAGCTCATCTAGAGAAGACAGATTTGGCGATCCTAGAAGGAGACACACTGGATCTGCCTTAACCTTAGTCCCCAAGATCTCCTCCAACACATTTGCAATGGTGCCCCAATATTTACGATTCTCATGGCAGGACCACAAGCAATGTGTGAGTGTACCAATGTCTGTTTTACATTTAGGGCACTTCGGAGAGGCTCCTTTTTCATAAATTTTGCTAGCCGCTCTGGGGCCAAATGGGCTGTGTGGAGAATCTTTAGTTGCATGGCCTGCATTTTATTACAAGTCAAAATCTTTTACACTTTCTTCCAGATATCCTCCTATACTTCTGCCAAAATTTCTGCTCCCAATTCTTGATTCCAGATTCTGTAAAGCTTTTCAATATCTTCTGAGGCACCCCCTCCCTGCAAATGATAGAGGGTACTAAGCGAGAGAGTGCCTGTGGATCGAAGTACTCTCCTCTCCACATCACTCTTATAGGGATGAACTAATAATGTGTTCTTTTTCAGTATAAAGTATCGACTCTGAAAATAGCAGAAGAGGTCCCAACTGGACAACCCATATTTATGACTCAGCTGATCAAAAGACATCATGACCTTCCCCTCACACAGGTCTCCCAAACAGGAGACTCCCATAACTTAAAGCCGAATTCTTCGATCCCAGCCCAAATCCTGGTATTCTTACTATGGTGGTAAGTGGGAAGGTCTTGTGTAAATTACCCTCTATCTGTCGCATCATTCTCCATGCTTTGACCATATTAATGACGATCAGATTTTTACGATACTCCATGACAGTTCTCATCCTTTCCATGAATAGCAAATGAATAAGGGGACATTTTGCCTGGGAGGCCTCGATGTCAAGCCACGTTGACATCGGATTTTGACAAGCTCAATCATTCACATAAGACAATGAAGAACTTAGTTGATACCTTTTGAAGTCTGGGAGGTCTACAACCCCCTCTTCCCCCCCCCCCCCCCCGAACCCTGTGGAAGCTGCAGCTTAGCAAACTTGATAAGAGTGTGCCTGCGGTGCCAAATGAATGATCCAAGCCAATCATGAAGTCTCTGCAGTGCTTGTCTAGGTAGCACCAGAGGGAGTATTCACATAGGATATAGTGGGCAAGGAAGAACATTGATTTTGGTTAGAGCTATTTAACCCAACCAGGATATTGATAACATCTTCCAACGCTGAAGGTCTTGTCTTCTCGAGCAGTTGTACAAAATTAGCTTTGTACAATTGTTGAAAGGCAGGGGTAATGAAAATACCTAAATATAAGATTTTGTGACTACCATCTTCAAGGTCAGGTACTCCCATAAGACCCTTCACGGACATGCCTTCCGATTTTGTAAAAATAATTTTATACCTCGAAAAAGAGCCAAATAAATTAATATTTTTGTATTAAATGGGGCACAGACACTGTCAGGATAGCCAGGCCATGCATAAGAACCGCTGCCAGGGGACTGCCACCCACCTGGTGAAGACCACCCCCCTCGAAGACCAAACCAGTTGAAGACATAAAAAAGGTATGGCCATTCCATCAATTAAACGCTCTTTCCGAATCCAGGGAGACCACCAAGCTGGCACACCTGGACCATATTCAACACTCTTCTGATGTTGTGCAAGAAGCTGCAACCCGTAGGTGTTCAAAGTTTGAGAGAAGATGAGGGTGCTCATTGTTGTGGTTCTGTTCGCCGAGCTGGCGACAAAACCCTAGCCAGAGAAACAATAGTCAACCTGCTGGACATACAGAACAGACAACAGGACGTTGAACCTATCAACAAAGATGGCATACTCAAACTACTGAACCTTTTCCCTCACAACACACTTCACATTCAACAACCAAATATATGAACAAATCAACGGCACACCCATAGGCTGACCCATCTCTGGACTCATAGCAGAAGCGGTAATGCAAAGATTAGAACAAACAGTCTTACCGCAAATTCAACCCAAACTCTGGGTCAGATATGTGGATGACACCTTTGTGATCATTAAAAACACAGAAATCGAGAACACACATCGGATTATCAACGTCACACTCACAGGAATCTGATTCACTAGAGAAGAAGAAAAGGACAACCAACTCCCATTCCTAGATGTGATGGCACACAGAACACCTAATGGAGAATTCACCATATACAGGAAAGCCGCACACACACAGACCAAGTCCTGAACTACGAAAGCAACCACCCCAACACACACAAAAGTTGCATCAAGACACTATTCAAAAGGGCCACAATACACTGCAGTACCTGCCAGAACTGCAAAAAGAGGAAGAAGAACACCTATACAATGTATTCGTCAAAAATGGATACCCGTGCAATTTCATCAACAGATGCCTAAGGGAAAGACAACGGAACGAGGACATGCCGCAACCCAAAGGACTAGCCTCACTACCATACATCAAGAGCATTTCCGAACTGACAGCCAGACTACTGGGACCAGTAGGACTCATAACAGCACACAAGCCAACAGCCACTCTCAGACAACAACTCACCAGGACGAAGGACCCGATACCCAGCATGAGAAAAACCAATGTAGTGTACAAAGTACCATGCAAGGACTGCACAAAACACTACATAGGCCAAACAAGGAGACAGCTAACGATCCGCATCCATGAACATCAACTAGCCACGAAACGACACGACCAGCTATCCTTAGTAGCCACACATGCAGATGACAAGCAACATGAATTCGACTGGGACAACACTACTATTATAGGACGAGCCAAACCGAGAACAGCCAGGGAATTCCTAGAGGCATAGCACTCATCCACAGATTCAATCAATAAGCACATTGACCTGGACCCAATATACCGACCACTGCAACGGACAGCTGGAACTGACAACCAGAAGCTGCAGATTCAAACCACTACAAATGCCGGAGGAAGGATCACAGAAGCGCTTCACAGAAGGCTCCCTAGCACTGAGGATGTCACCTAGACAGGGGACGAAATGTCTGCAACTCAAATTCCCAGCTCGGCGAACAGAACCACAACAAGCTGTAATCCTTAATGAAACCTATCTGGTTCTCCTTTACAATAGAGAGCAATACTTTCTCCAGCCTCAACAGTAATGTTTTAGACAGAATTTTAAAATCCACATTAGCAGCAAGATGGATCTGTACAAGGAGCAGTCCTCAGGATCTTTCCCTCACTTAAGAATAAGGGAAATATTAACTTCCCTGAGAAAGGGTAGGAGCAGTCCTGACTGTATGAATGGTTATACATACCCAACATTGGCTCAGCCAACATGTTTATAAACCCCTTATAAAACTTGTTCGGGAATCCATGCCTTGCTGCCTCTTGTATCTCATGTTGTCAGATGGACATTCAAAAGGGAGGCCTGCTTCCAAATTATACCTGGAAAACCTAAGTTCTCAAAAATGGACTCTATCCTTGCCAACCCATCCTCACAGCCCTCCGACCAGTATAACTCTGCATAAAATTTCCTAAATGCTGAGTTGATCTTTTTGGACTCACGAGTGGGAGTACCAGTACCCTCTCTAATAGGCATGATATATTGAGGAGCGCTCTTCTTCCTGGCCAGATACGCCAAGTATCTACCTGGCTTATCACCATGCTCAAATAGTCTTTGCTTTGTGAAGGAGACCTCTCACTTCACTGCCTGGGTGAGCACGGAGTTCAGAGCAGCCTGGAGAGCTATAATCTGCTGTAACTTAGTCACAGATGGCCTCTCAAAATATGCCGTCTCAGCTGCCTTCAACCAGGCCTCAAGTATATGCTGGTGCTCTCCCCTCTGTCTCTTCCAGGTCGCTGAGTACGAGATAATTATACACCTTGAAAAAGCCTAGGCAGTCTCCCAGAGCACCAATGTGTTACTGGCCTTTTCCGAATTAATATTCCAAAAAGCCTTAAACTCACTTGTGAAATACTCAATGAATTTACTGTCCTTCAAGAGAAAAGGATCCATGTACCAGTGCCACATATCTGTCCCATTATCCGTGATCTTAAATCAAAATACACTGCCGCATGGTCCGAAATGGCGTTGTTCCCAATCTGACAGATCAGTACCGAATCTAAAAAGGTCAGCGGGGCAAAAAATATATTGATCCTTGTGTGGCACTTGTGCGGGTTGGAGAAGAAAGTAAAATTCCTTCCCTTCAGGTGAAGACACATCCACCAACCCCAACTCCTCACAGAGGTCCACCTCTGTGGTTTGGGTTGTGGAGACATGCCCGAAAGATTCCATAGCATCCTATCTACCTCAGGATCCACAAGATGGTTGAAGTCACTCCCTATAATTGTGTGGTACACTCCCAAGGGCCATCAGTCCGGAAAGTGTATCAGTTAAAAATTTGAGGGGGTGTGCTGGGAGGCAGTAGACATTCAAAATGCTGTACTCCTCCCATGTATTAGGGCTTTGAGGATAAATCACCCATTAATTTGGTTTATCAACTGGAATGGTAGATTCTTCTGTTTTAGTATAGCCACTCCCCTGCTTTTGGAATTAAAAGATGAGAAGAACACCTGGCCAAACCCTCCCCACTGTAACTTTGGATGTTCCTTATCATCTAAGTGAGTTTCTTGTAGCAGAGCAACATCGACCCTCTCCTTTCTGAGACTTGACAGCACTTTCTTTTAACCAGTGATTTTTCACATTTCTAAGTAGATGCCAAGGTTGTAGATGCTCTGAAATGGCATAACTAAGGAAACAGCTAAATCTGGAGTGCAATTCTTCAATCCCATTGCTGGGCCCAGAGTCTTTGTAATATTCAATATCTTAAGCTGTATCTTGATATCCCATGGGGTAAATTGATTTGGTTGAAGACAAGGATGTGAGATGCAGGGGACATTGGGGAAGAGGCTGAAAGATATCATCAGTTTGGAACTTCTGGCTAAAGATAATCACAAATGTCCTGTCTTATTTTTTGGGGTCTCCCAACATTGAAAATGTGAATATTTGTAATAGCTCATCCTTCTGCTAGTTGTTTATTTGTATACTGTCACTCACTACTGGATTTGGCAGGACTGCAGATTTTGCATTGCATTGGTTGTGCAATTATTTAACTGCACACAACACTCATTGACACCATTCAGGGCAAAGCAAAGGCATCACAAATATTAACTTTTCACCAAATGGAGAAAGATTGCAGAAAGTTACAGCACAGGGACTTGGGCAGAGTTCTGTATAAATTGCAGAAAGCTGGCACAAAAGTTTAGCAGGTAATAAGGAAGGCAAATTGAATGCTTGCTTTTACTTCAAAGGGAACGGAAAATAAAAAGCAGGAAGGTCCTGCGAAAATTGTACAAGGCACTGGTCAGACCTAGGCTAGATTGCTGTTAATAGATTTGGTTCCCTTATCTAAGGAAACATACTGGCATTGGAGCAAGACCAGAGAAGGCTTGGAGATATGGAGGGACTTTCTTATGATGAGGTGTTGAGTAGGTTAACTCTGTAGCCATTGCAGTTTAGAAGAATGAAGTGACCTTATTGAAACATAGTTTAGATGTGGAGAGGTTGGTTTGTCTTGTAGGATCATGGGGCATAATCTCCGAATAAGAGATTTAAGTCAGGGATGATGAGATATGTCTTCTAGGATAGTGCATCTGTGGAATTAATTATTGCAGATGGCTGTAGAGGCTACTTCATTAGATATATTCAAGACAGAGATAGACATTTCTAATCGTAAGCAAATCAAGGACCATTGAAAAAGGCAGGAAAGTGGTGTTGAGGATTATCAGATCAGCGGTGATTTCATTGAAAAGCAGAACAGACTCTGGGCTGAGTGGCGGACATTTTATGGCCTCATGGTCTAACTTTAGAACATAGAACATTATAGTGCAGTATAGGCTCTTCATCCCTCGATGGTTCCACAGGTTGGTGTAACAATCTGAAGTCTATCTATCCTACACTATTCTATTTTCATCTATATGTTTATCCAATGACCATTTAAATGCCCTTAAAATTGGCGAGTCTACCACTGTTGCAGGCAAGGTGTTCCATGGCCCTACTACTCTCTGAGTAAAGAAACTACCTCTGACACTTGAGTGGTTAGCACTGCTGCCTCACAGCGCCAGAGACTGGGTTCGATTCCTGCCTCAGGCGACTGTGTGGAATTTGCATATTCTCCCCGTGTCTGCGTGGGTTTCCTCCGGGTGCTCCGGTTTCCTCCCACAATCCAAAAATGTGCAGGTCAGGTGAATTGACCATGCTAAATTTCCCGTAGTGTTAGGTGAAGGGGTAAATGAAGGGGAATTGGTTTGGGTGGGTTGCGCTTCGATGGGCTATGTGGACTTGTTGGGCAGAAGGGTCTGTTTCCACACTGTAAGTAATCTAATCTACCTGTCCTATATCTATCACCGCTCAATTTAAAGCAATATCCCCTCATGCTAGCCATCACCATCTAAGGAAAAAGGCTGTCACTGTCCATCCTATCTAACCCTCTGATTATCTTGTATGTCTCAATTAAATCACCTCTCAACCTTCTTATCTCTAACAAAAACAATCTCAAGTCCCTCAGCCTTTCCTCATAAGACCTTCCCTCCATACCAGGCAACATTCCAATAAATTTCTTCTGCACTCTTTTCAAAGCTTCCACATCCTTCTTATAATGCGGTAACCAGAACTGTACGCTATACTCCAAGTACGGCCGCACCAAAATTTTGTACAGCTGCAGCGTGATCTTGTAGCTCTGAAACTCAATCCCTTTACTAATAAAAGCTAACACACCGTATGCTTCTTAACAACCCTATCAACCTGGGTGGCAAATTTCGAGGATCTATGTACATGGACACCGGGATCTGTCTACTCATCCACACTACCAAGAATCTTATCATTAGCCCAGTATCCTTTACTCCTGTTGCTCCTTCCAAAGTGAATCACACTTTTTCGCATTAAACTCCATTTGCCACCTCTCAGCCCCGCTCTACGGCTTATCTATGTCCCTCTCTAACCTACAACATCCTTCAGCACTATTCACAACTCTACCGACCTTAGTGTCATCTGCAAATTTACTGACCAATCATCCTTTTACGCCCTCATCTAGGTCACATATAAAAATAACAAACAGCAGAGGCTCCAAAACAGATCCTTGCGGTACACCACTAGTAACTGAACTGCAGGATGAACATTTTCCATCAGTCACCACCCTCTGTCTTACAGCTAGCTAACATCTGATCCAAACTGTTCAATCACCCTCAATCCCATGCCTCCGTATTTTGTGCAATAGTGCCTGAATGAAATCCATATACACCACATCAACCACTTTACCCTAATCCACCATCTCAAAGAACTCAATAAGGTTTGTGAGGCACAACCTACCCTTCTCAAAACTATATTGACTATTTCTAATCAACTTATTCCTCTGTAGATGATCATAAATTCAATCTCCAATTCTAATTTCCAACATTTTACCCGCAACCAAAGTAAGGTTCACTGGTCTATAATTACCAGGGTTGTCTTTACTCCTCTTCTTGAACAAGGGGATAACGTTTGCTATCCTCAAGTCTTCTAGCAGTATTCCTGTGGACAGTGACAACATAAAGATCAAAGCCAAAAGCTCTGCAATCTCCTCCCTGGCTTCACAGAGAATTCTAGGATAAATCCCATCCAGCCAAAGGGACTTATTTTCACACTTTCCAGAATTGCTAACACCTTCTCCTTGTGAACCTCAGTCTCATCTAGTCTAATAGTCTGCAGCTCAGTATTCTCCTGGACAACATTGTCTTTTTCCAGTGTGAATACTGATAAAAAATATTCATTTAGTGCTTTCCCTATCTCCTTAGACTCCATGCATATCTTCCCACTACGATCCTGATCGGGCCTAATCTTACTCTAGTCATTCTTTTATTCCTGATACACCTATAAAAAGCTTTAGGGTTTTCCTTGATCCTATCTACCAACATCTTCTCATGTCCCCTCCTAGCTCTTCTTAGCTCTCTCTTTAGGTCCTTCCTAGCTAACTTGTAACTCACAAGTGTCCTAAATGAGCCTTCATGTCTCATCCTAACATAACCCTTCTTCTTCCTCTTGACAAGAGATTCAATTTCTTTAATAAACCACGGCTCTCTCACTCAACTACTTCCTCCCTGCCTGACAGCTACATACTTTTTAAGGACACATAGTATCTGTTTCTTGAATAAGCTCCACATTTCAATTGTGCCCATCTCCTGCAGTTTCTTTCCCTGTATTATGTATGCTAAATCTTGCCTAATTGCATCATAATTATCTTTCTCCCAGCAATAACTCTTGCCCTGTGGTACATATCTATCCTTTTTCATGGCTGAAGTAAACTTAACTGAATTGTGGTCACTATCACCCAAGTGCTCACCCACCTCCAATCTAACACCTGGCCAGGTTCATTAACCAGTACCAAATCCAACGTGGCCTTGCCCCTTGTTGGCTTGTCTACATACGGTGTCAAGAAACCATCCTGCACGCATTGGACAAAAACTAACCCATCTAAAGTAGTCGAACTAAAGTATTTCTAGTCAATATTTGAGTTAAAGTCCCCCATAACAACTACCCTGTTATTCTTGCTCCTATTCAGAATTATCTTTGCTATCCTTTTCTGTACATCTCTGGAACTAATCAGAAGCTATAGAAAACTCCCAACAGGGTGAGCACTCCTTTCCTGTTTCTAACTGCAGCCCATACTACCTCAGTAGACGAGTCCTCAAATGTCCTTTCTGCAGCCGTAATATTGTCCCTGAACAATGCCACACCTTTGCTGCTTTTAACATCTTCTCTGTTCTTACTGAAGCATCTAAATCCTGGAACCTGCAACACCCACTCCTGTCCCTGCTTAATCCATGTCTCCAAAATGGCCACAATATCGAAGTCCTAACTTTAACAAGTCAGTCTGAAAATCCAGTGAAATATTTCCCAATTGAACTAAACAGAGTTCTGACATTAAACTGCATTGAAAACCTGGCGTATATCAGTATACTCTGATTCCACTCTTCCCGTTATAGTATTTCTACAAAGGTAATGTTGTGAGTCACGTTCCCTCTAATTTTCTTTCCAACTTTGTGGATCTCTATGGCAGCAGCAACTTCCATAATTGGACGACAGTGTTGCCAGTCGCCACGAACAGAGCCTTGGCATGGCTATGCGCAGCTTAGAGGGAACATTGGTTGTGAGTCACAAATTGCAGTACATAAAAATGTTGCTACATTTTATTGCTGATATAGTTCCATAGACCTTCATTATTTCTAATTGATCTTGCAGCTATAATTTTGTGCAAGGTAGCATACCTTCAAAAATTGCTGAAATCTTATAACAATTATTTTGATTAATTTCCATTTAATCACAAACTAAAAGGTATTTTGACATGTGACCATGCACAAATTTTAATAAGCTGGTGACAGGACAAGGAGAAAGTGAGGATTGCAGATGCTGGAGATCAGAGTCAAAAGGTGTGGTGCTGGAAAAGCACAGCAGGTCAGGCAGCATCCGAGGAGCAGGAGAGTCGAAGTTTCGGGCATAAGCCCTTCATCAGGAATGTTGGGGCGGAGTCCAAGGGGGCTGAGCCATAAATAGAAGAGGGTTTGTGCTGGGGGGGGGAAGGTAGCTAGGTAGGTGGATGCAGGTGGGGATGTTGGTGATGGTGATATGTCGGATCGGAGGGCAGATTGGGTTGTGGGAAGGAGGGTGGACATGTGGGAGAAGTCCAGGAGGGTGGTGCCGAATTGGAGGGATGGATCTGGGGAGAGGGGAGATGATGAAACTGGTGAAATCAACATTGATGCGGTGTGGTTGGAGAGTCCCAAGGAGGAAGATGACGTGTTCTTCTTCCAGGCGTCAGGTGGCTAGGATTTGGCAGCGGAGGAGGCCCAGGACTTGCATGTCTTAGTGGAATGAGAGGGGGGAGTTGAAATGGTTGGCCACAGGATGGTGGGGTTGTTTGGTGTTATGTGTCCCGGAGGTGTTCTCTGAAACGTTCCACAAGTGGGCGTCCTGTCTCCCCAATGTAGAGGAGACCACATCGACAATAACAGACACAGGTTTTTGGATGTGCAGTAAAATCTCTGCCGGATGTGGGAGAATCCCTTGGGGCCTTGAATGGAGGTGACGAGGTAAGTGTGGGCGCAGGTTTTACACCTCTTGTGGTGGCAAGGGAAGGTGTCGGGAGTGGAGGGTGGGTTGGTGGTGGGTGTGGACCTAACTAGGGCGTTGCAGAGGAAATGCTGATAGGGATGGGGAGAGAAATATATCTCTGATAGTGGGATCTGACTGTAGGTGGTGAAAATGGTGGAGGATGATGCACTGTATCTGGATAACTTCATAACAATGTCCTGTTGCCAAGTTTGCAGATGACACAAAAATAGGTGGGAGAACAAACCAGAATGACACAGTTTACAAAGGGATATTATCAGGTTAAGTGGGCAGATGTGAGAAAATGTGAGGTTATGTGATTTGACAGGAGTTGAGGAGCTGAATATTATTTAAATAGTAAAGACTGCAGAAAGCATCCAAATTTAGTCAGTAGTCAGGAAGGGAAATGGAATGTAAAGCACTGGTTTGACCCCACGTGCAATACTGTAGACAGTTTTGGTCCCCTGATTTAAGGAAAGATAAACTTGCATCAGAAGTAATTCAGAGAAGGTTATCGAGGTTGCTTCTGGTTATGGACGGATTTTCATATGAGTAAGCTGGACTTCTATTCATTGAAGTTTAGAAAATGAGAGAAACTTTTTAAGATTAGTTCACATGATGTGGCTGTCGCTGCCCGTCCGTGGTTGCCTGTGAGAAGGTGATGACGAATTGCCTTCTTGAATTGCTCCAGTCCACAATGCATCAGGAAGGGAATTCCAGGATTTCTACCCAGTGACTTTGGAAGAAAAAGGCGCCATTTCCCTAAGTCTGGATAGTTAGGGGCTTGGTGAAGAACTTGCAGATGTTGGTGTTGCAATGTGTCTGTTGCCCTCACCCATCTAGACAGTAGACCAGTTTGAAAGGTGTTATTCAAGGAATCTCAGCAGTGCTTCTTGTAGATAGTATACCCTGCTGCTTCTGTGTATCGGTGATGGAGGGACTGAATGTTTGGAGTGGTACCACTCAGCAAGCAGCTTTTCCTGGATGGTGTCAAGCTTCCTGAGTGTTGTTGAAGCTGCCCTCATTCAGAGTTTGTTAGGGTGAATCCCTTTGAATGAGAGTCTAGGATCAGACAGCATAATCTCAGAATAAAGGGTTGCCCATTTAAGGTAGATATTATAAGAATTTTTTTCTTTGTAGTTAATCTGTGGAATTCTTTACTGCAGAGAGCTGTAAAGGGAATCGGGGGATATTTAGATTAAGCAGGAAAGTGGAGTTGTGTATTATGTGATCAACCATGATGGGCTACAGTCTCCAAGATCTTACTGTCTTATCTCGAAATTTGTTTTTGAGTACACATTCAATTTACACGTGAAATCTGTTTCCACCACCCTTTCACCTATTCCTCATCACTGAACATGCTATTGGTGCAAAACAATTTATTTCTCCTTTCACTCTTTTGTAATAACTAAGGGAAGCTGGGTACAACGGTATTTTTTTCCCCCTCCAGAACATGGTAATTTTTATAATGCATGTAATGTTATTGAATGAAGCCACTTTTCCACAGCATCAGATGAGCATCAAGAATCCCATTCCAATATTCAAGAGACCATTTCAGTATTCAAAAGAGAGCTTTGTCTGCAAACCCTCCTGTCATCTAATATCATCAAATAGATATAACCAGTCAAAATTTATTTTTCTATCTATAGGATCTAGCTATACAACATGCTTATGAAACAGTATTCTGAAGCAATTCAAAACTTCATGCTTTTATGTAAATATGTGGTACAAACACTTAAATACATGTTTTCAAGGATTGATATTTGAAAATGGTAAATGCCGACTCAGAATATTCATTTTATTATTTGTAAACTTGGGTTCTGAAGTAGTCAAAACCATGTATGGCCTTAATTTTGATGTGCATTCCATAGTGTGTGTGTGTGTGTGTGTGTGTTAAGGGGAGATACAGGGCTTGAATTTTCTGATGTGCAGTAACTTCAAATAGATTACTAGTCTGCTTTTTTATGAAAGGAGAGAGCTCTAAATTTCTAGATGAGACTCTGATCACAGCTCATTCAGAAATGTGGAGCCGCCATACTTCAATTTTGGCAGTTCTTTTGTAACACAGAGGAATCATGAAAAGGCAATCCATACCCCCTTTACAGTCAGGTATTATATTTTGAAATGCAAAGGCCCAAATTCACAGTCACTTTGACAGCTGCTAATAAATGGGAAGTACATATGGTAAGTGTGGAGTTAAGGTACGTGTGTAAGCAAGGGGGCCAGAAAAGTGATTACTTAGAGTAGATCAGGATGTGTAAGAATAATAGGTCTGGTTGGAAAGGATGAATGTTGGGTCAGAGGTTGCAAGTGCAACGCAGGTGGAGGGGGTCAGGTCCCTAGGGTGAAGGGGAGAAGCAGGTTTGTCCAGAATGGGCAACGGGCAGGGGTAGATTGTGTCCAGGATAGGGGAGAGTGTATGGAGCAGGTGAAGGGGGTTGGGGTTGGATCCAAATTTCAGATTTGCAGAACTCACAGATGTTTGTTTTATTTTGATATTTTTGTAGTTCAGGTGTGTTCGTAATTTTTTTTAATAAATATACAAGTTCGTTTCACACAAAAAGTACATTATTTTCCAGAATAGAACTATTTTACAAAGTCTTTTTACAAATATCAGGTCAGGTGGGGCAATGCGCTGATGAGTGGCAAATGGTGTAATTTAGACAAATGTGCGGTGCTGCTTTTTGGAATGGCAAATCAAGGCAAACTTATACACTTAATCGTAAGGTCCTAGGGAGTGTTGCTGAACAAAGAGACTTTGGAGTGTAGTTCATAGTGCCTTGAAAATGGAGTCACAGGTGGACAGGATAATGAAGATGATGTTTGGTCCGTTTGTCTTTATTGGTCAGTGCATTAAGAATAGGAGTTGGGAGGTCATGTTGCAGCTGTATAGGACTTTTGGAATACTATATGCAATTTTGGTGTCCCTGCTATAGGATGTTGTGAAACCTGAAAAAGTTCAGAGAAGATTTACAAGGATGTTGCCAGGGTTGGAGGGTTTGAGCTATAGGGAGAGGCTGAATAGGCTGGGGCTATTTTCCCTGGAACTTAGGAGGTTGGGGGGAAACCTTATAAATATTTTTTAAATCATTGAGGGGTCATGGACAGAGTGATTAGACAAGGTGTTTTCCATGGTGTGGGGAGCTCAACACTAGAGGGCATAGATTTAAGGATGTTTTGGATCTGGAATTGAGTGGGTCAGCTGATAGTCTGGGAAGTGTTGCTGATCTGCAGGTGTTTTGAGTGTGGGGTTAAGGATGGGGTCAGTTGAATGGTCACTCGGGAGTTAAGATGATGTAATTTAGTACTTTAACATTGAGTTATTATTTATTAAGTTTCACCAGAGACCTCTGAATTTTAAAATTTAAATGAAGACTTTCAGAGAGTTCCAAGCACAATGTAATTGCCCCTTGAAATCTTCAATTTTCTTGGCAATTCCTCTGACGTCTGCCGGGATCGGAATCTACAGAGCCCATAACACAACTCCCATCTATGTTGACATAACAACTTTCTGGTCATCAGAAAATCAAGGCCATTCTTTTACTTTATATTTGTTCTGTGTGTTTTTGGAGGGTCTGAAGTTTGTTGTTACATGAATTTTTAATGAGGGTTCACTATCTTGGAGTAAAGCTTGAAGTGAACAGCTCAGTCCATTAGGAAAAAGCAGTAGAAGAGATTTTTTAAAAAGTCATTGCCTAGCCCTTCCTGAAGAAGGGCTCATGCCCAAAACGTCAATTCTCCTGCTCCTTGGATGCTGCCTGACCTGCTGTGCTTTTCCAGCAACACATTTTCAGCTCTGATCTCCAGCATCTGCAGTCCTCACTTTCTCCTACCCACTAAGGTCCCAGGAAGTCAAAGCAGGCAGAGGGCAGAAATTCCCTATGAGTGAAAAGGTGCTGCACATTTGGCAGTCTTCAAAAAGTCAGAGCAGGATAAAGAAATTCTGAGTGACTCAAGAGAAAAAAACTATCCAGAAGCATGAAACTGTTCAAAGATTAGTGTATGGAAAACATGTGTTTGCTCTGAAACTATTTGCGAGTCACAAGAAAATTCCAGAAGCCAATTACAGCTGAGCTGACTGAAGAAGAAACCTAAGCGGAAACAAGGTGACCCTTCACTAAGTCTAGTTTAGAGTTGTGCTGGAAAAGCACAGCAGGTCAGGCAGCATCGAAGGAGCAGAAAAATCAGGCAAAATATCTTAATCAGGATTGAGGCAGGGAGCCTCCAGTGTAGAGAGATAAATGGGAGAGGGGTGGGGCTGGGGAGAAGGTATCCAAGAGTACAAAAGGAGGATGGAGGTGGGGATAAGGTGATATGTTGGAGAGGAACAGATGGGTGGGAAGGAAGATTTGCAGATAGGATAGGTCATGAGGATGGTGCTGAGCTGGCAGGTTGGAACTGGAATAAAGGTGCAGGGAGGGGAAATGAGGAAACTGGTGAAGTCCACATTGATGTCGTGGGGTTGAAGTGTTACAAGGCGGAAGATGAGGCATTCTTCCTCCAGGTGTCAGGTGGTGAAGGAGTGGTAGTGGAGGAGGCCCAGGACCTGCATGTCCTCGGCAGAGTGGGAGCGGGAGTTGAAGTGTTCAGCTACAGGGTGGTGGGGTTGATTGGTACGGGTGTCCCGGAGATGTTCCCTAAAGCACTCTGCGAGAAGGAGAAGGACCCTTCACTAAGGTTGAGCATCTGTCAGTTTTTAGTTGAGGGTAAATATGATAGTGTCATAGTGCTGAACAGTATGGAAACTGATCCTTCACTCCATCCATGCTACCCAGATATTGTAAATAAATCTAGTCCCATTTATCAGCATTTGGCCCGTACCCCTCTAAACCTTTTCTATTCATATGCCCATCTAGTTGCTTTTAAAGGTTGTAATTTTATCTATGAGCCTGCACCACTTCCTCTGGCAGCTTTCCATACATGCACCACCCTCTGTGTGAAAACTTTGTCCCTTAGGACTCTTCTGAATTTTTCCCATCTCACCTTAGACCTTTGCTCTCTAGTTTTGAGCTCCCCGCCTTGTGGAAAACACCTTGTCTATTCACTCTGTCCATGACCCCTCAATAATTTAAAAAATATCTATAAGGTTCCCCCCTCACCCTCCAGGGACAATAAGCCCCAGCCTATTCAGCCTCTCTCTATAGCTCAAACCTTCCAACCCTGGCACCATCCTTGTAAATCTCCTCTGAACCTTTTCAGGTTTCACAACATCCTATAGCAGGGACTCCAAAATTGCATGTAGTATTCCAAAAGTCCTGTACAGCTGCAACATGACCTCCCAACTCCTATTCTTAATGCACTGACCAATAAAGACAAACAGACCAAACATCATCTTCATTATCCTGTCCACCTGTGACTCCAGTTTCAAGGCACTATGAACTACACTCCAAAGTCTCTTTGTTCAGCAACTCTCCCTAGGACCTTACCCTTAAGTGTACAAGTTTGCCTTTCCAAAAAGCAGTACCTCACATTTGTCTGAATTACATCTGCCACTCGTGTCAGCTTATTGGCCCACCTGATCTGATATTTGTAATAAAACTGTTAAATAATTCTATTGTGGAAAATAGTGTACTTTTTGTGTGAAACAAAATTTGTGCATTTAATAAAAGTATACTATGAACACACCTGAACTGCAAAAATATCAAAATAAAACAAACATCTGTGAGTTCTGCAAATCTTAAACTGCTAAGTAAAACTCAGCAGGTCTGGCAGCATCTGTGGGGACAACGCAGTTGTGAATGTTTCGGGTTTAGGGTGTCAATGACTAGGCTGCAAAACTGTAAGTCTAGATTAGAGTGATGCTGGAAAAGCACAGCAGGTCAGGCAGCATCCGAGGAGCAGGAAAATCAACACTTCGGGCAAAAGCATCAGGAATAGATCTATTCCTAATGAAGGGCTTTTGCCCGAAACGTTGATTTTCCTGCTCCTCGGAAGCTGCCTGACCTGCTGTGCTTTTCCAGCACCACTCTAATCTAGAACCTGGTTTCCAGCATCTGCAGTCCTTGTTTTAACCCTGCAAAAATGTAATGCTAAGTTTCACTCTGGGAATAATCCACTATCATAATATACATCAAAAACCTGTAACTTTACGTCCAATTACCTTCGATAAGACTTGTATTAACGTGATTTTTATACTGTAATAATTACTCAACAGTTTTTAGGAAGGTGAGAAGCTGTCAATCATTATTATGATCCCCTTCTGACAGAATCCAAAAAAATCACTGGACTCGGAAACGTTAGCTCTGATTTGCCTCCACAGATGCAGCTGGATCTGCTGAGGTTCTACACCGAGTACAGGCCTGGGATTGAGGTGAATGGTGGGCCTACTCCAATCAATGACTGACAGATGCCTTAGAGCCGCACACTCGAGTCATTTACCCGCTTTATCTACCAACCACCCCCACCTCAACCACACTTGCTGGCTGCGCGGGCTCTGATTGACGGCTGACTGCACCAATCACCTTCCAGAACCCGCCATCAATCATCACCAAATCCCGCCCTCTTCTTCTTTCCTCCAATCCGTGAACCAACAAGTTAGATTTTGCCGCTTTACTTTGTGCGTATGTTTTCATTTTTAAAAATAAGACTCGTCCTTTTTCTTAGTGAAACGCCCGATCTTGACACGCGCCGGCACTGCTTCTCCCTCACACTCAACTCGACGGACTTGCTCGGCCGAAGCGGAAAAATATTTTCCTCCATCGCCAGTTTAACCGACGGCCGTAACCTTTCACCTTCGAAATCTCGAACCCGCGCACCGGATGGCGCTGATGGACAGCGGCGCTGAGCCAATCGGAGGGCGGCGGTGCCGTGGTGCCGGCCAATGAGCGTGCCGGAGGGGCGGGTGTTTCCGGCGGGCCGTTCGGGGGTTGCGCGGTGGCGGGAGGTGTCGATCGGCCGCCGGTCGGGAGCCGAGCCGCGGAGCACTCCCGCCATTTTTGAACTCTGCCGCTGGAGCCGGGGCGCGAGGATCGCGCCTCCTCCTTCTCTTTGGGCGATCGGAGCGGCGGAGGAGCGGACAGTGCTTCAGGCGTCCATCAGCACCGGCAGGAGCTCCCTGTGAGAGCCGAGCCGAGCCGGCCGGCCGGCCAGCTGGACCATGGCGCCGCTGCTGGGCAGGAAGCCATTCCCGCTGGTGAAGCCGCTTACAGATCTGTCGGCAGAGGAGACCATCTACGTGATCGAGCACAGCGGGGAAGGGTTCCGGAGCAACGAGTATCCTTTAGAGCCGAGCCAGGGAGCTGAGGCGATCGGAGCCTGTCCTGGGCCGAGAGACAACGTCTCCCAGGGACAGGGGCCTAGGTTGGGGGCAGGAGCCGGTGCTTTTCCTGCTGCCGGGAAGGAGATGTTGTGGGAAGAGAGCGCCCTGCTGTCACTATCTGTCAGCGCTGGCCTGATCTGCGGCAATATCCTCCTGAGTGAATTCACTGAGATCGTATCCAACTCCACAAGTTAGTCATTGTCAGGAAGCCCGATGCTGCCAGGCTGGGCCTACTCTCAGGCAGCTTTACGGTGCAGCCCTGGAGGCGAATGAGTAAAGGGGCCGCACGGGAACAAGCTTCTACCCAGCTCACAAATTAAACATATGGCTGGCCTGTGGTCCCATGTTTAACTACTTTCACGACAGGACTGATTGCAGCTGTCAAAAGACTGACCCAGCGCTTTCCCAGGTTAATGCTGATGCTTCCGCAGCATCAACCGTTTTCATGAGTGAATGACTTATCCTTACAACTTTGTGCAATTTGTGACTCAAATTGCTCGTCACTCTGGATCTGTATTAAATCGATTAGCTTCATGCAGAAATGAAAATTGATTGTGCTGAAGACTTGAACAAATAGTTGAAAATGCTAGAAGCATAAAGCAGGCTAGTCAGCATCTGAAAACCCAGAGGGGTGTGATAACGGATTCTGATCTTGAGTGTTAGCGATCTGTACCCTTTGTAAAATGCTGTTCCCTCCGTGCTTAGTTGTTATCTCGAGCTAAGCATTCTATATATTTCTGATATGGACAGGACAGTCTTCTGTGGAGCTTTGGGAACATTTAAAAAAAAATTGAAGCCTTTTCATATATTAAAATGATTTGAGGAAAGCATGATTCAAGAATACAGTGGAATGATTAAAAAGATGTCAGAGTTTTTTTTAGAAAAGTTTAGATTTTTTTTCTTTGAGTTTGTGAGTATCCTGAACTTATTTTTACTTCTGATCATTCTACAGAAGTGCTGTCTTTTTTTAACATAAGTTCACGTATTTTGTTTGCTGAAGGCACAGTTCATGCATTTCATTCTAAAGCACATTTAAAAATCCTACAAGGTTTTGCATGCAAGTTTTGAGAAATGTAAATGAAAGGAAGTGGAATCCCTGTGAAAGCAGAATGTGTGTAAATTGGAGCAAAAAGCTTCACTGATTTATTATAGTCCCTTAGCTGTAGCTTCCAACTTAGTCTTTCTAATAGCTTATATAGATTTGTGTGGAAGGTTTTTAAATTGCACGTAAGTTATCTATGTAGTCTACATGAGCAAAATAACTTGTGTCACTAGCTCAGTTGTTTAAATGTGTTGGTAAGGATTTTTTGAGAAAGGAAATATTTATTTAAAATAAATGTTAAACTTTTGAGTTATTGCAGTGTGTGTAAAGTTTCCAGTTTTCTTTTATCTTGTTTTGGGATCTGTGAACTTGAGAACACAGTGTGCTTTGATCAATAACATCCTGCTTTCTTTGAGGTCTGTAAGGGCAGTACTGCAGTTCTACTGTCAACTGGATAAAGTTTGCAACTGAGATTTGCCATGCCTTCCTGGTCATTGAGATGTTTTGGGTACAGCGTTTCATGTTGACAAGCCTTTTTTTAAATGAAGAAAGAAACTGGTTGCTTTTTAAAAAAAGGTTTTAAAACATCTACAGGATAGTTATTTTCTTTGGCCAATGCTTGTTTAGAAATGATACTAGGATGTCAGTGTCTCTGAATATATTCTTCAGACTTGCGGTTGTAGGTGACTGGAGTGCAGAAACAAAATCAATGTATGTTCTTGTGGAAGACCATTTTATTGATGATTGACAAGAACTTAGAACACACCTGGAAGAAGAGCTTTGTTTGATTAGTTGTCATTACCTGTCTGCAGATATTTACTTGCAGCTCTATAACACTTCCTGAAGGACATGAAAAGTGAGAAAACTTTAGTTTGTGTTCCTAAAACAGGGCTGAACTTAATGATTATGACTTTTTGCCATTGAAATTTGACACTGTGACTGAAGAAGTTATTTTTTCCTGAACCTGTGTACAGATGAGGTGAGATTTATTATGCCTTTATACAAATATATTTTGTGACATTTTAGAATTAGCCAAGTCACAGGAATAAATCCACATTTTTGAAAGTATTGATCATCTCCCGATATCATGGATAGCTGTGATGCTAGATTAGGTTTTAGGTAGAATTCCCGATTGTTATGCACTACTAACTTTAGTATTGGCAGCAGCCTCTGATCGGCAGGGACAAATAACTTTTCCAATACTAGGTGTGTAAAAAGTGATCTCCAGTGGAAAAGCAAAACTGTATCATGGTGTAACTGGTTGCGGAAATTGGTGTTGATTTGCATTATTACTGACAAGTAATGAATGCAAAATTTCAGAATGATGCTTGTGAGTGATGAAGTTACCTTGATCCTGTCTTTTCAATGATGGTAAAGGCTAAATGCAGGTAACTGTAGTGTTTTGAGGAGATGATTTACTGAGCAGTTTCTGAACAGACACACCCTGTGCAATGTTTGATCTTGATGGATAAGCTGCCAGATAGACGAAAGGGTTTCCATAGATCGTTTAGCTTCATCTGGAGGTTGTGGCAGAATTGGTAATTGTTTTTTAACCATCCCCCATCCAAAAGTTGCAATACGTTTTCATTGTGACTTTCACTGCCATGTTGTTGACAAATGCAAATTGGTCTCTTGCTTGGACACCTTCTGTCTAGGAATAATGCTCGAAGTTTACAAAGATTTCCTCTTTGATAATGATCATCTTGAGGACGGTCTCCTGATGAAGATACAATGTTGCGTTGTCTCAATACTTACATAATATATTAGTACCAGTAAATTATAGCAAGAATTATATGTAAACAAATGTCTTTGAGTTGTCACTACATGAAACTTTGTTTCATTCTCATCAAACTTTCCTTTCTCTCTCTCCCCATTGTTTCTAAAGACAGCAATAATTTGAGCATCATTTGCTCTGTTGCACGGCTGTGACCTGGGGGTAATGCAAGAGCATCTGAACATTGTCCAAATATTTTCATTGGAGTTGTTGCAAAATAATCACAACTGGAAATTGATAATGCAATCAAAAGAATTCTATTTGATGCAGTAATGTGAGATTGCCATCTTAAGAGTAATGATCTTAATTCATCACTTCTGGCTGGTTGCTTTGCTGAACAGTTTCTTGCTGTCATGCATGCTGTCATATTAATGAAGTCACATGGGATAAATAGTTTACTGTACCACATTAGGATACTGTATGTAGTCCTGACATCACTGCATAGAGTTATTGCACAATGTAGATCATCTCCATGTAAAAATAGTTCAGCAATATGAAAGGTTTAATTAATCTTTATTGCAGAGTATGCTCATAGGAATTGCAAGCTTTGAGCTACAAGTGGTCTGGCAAGGTACAACATACTAATGGGAACTTATGGGCAGAGTACATAATTATTTTTCTGTGAAATGTTGTGTTTAGCAGTGATAGGAATCCACAGGGAGTACAGTCACACTATAGTTACTGGGCTTAGACCAGTATTTTCAGTACCTGATTTACTACTGACTGTAAGTTGCACTGACATCAGTGCTAAAGAGATGTGTGTCTGTGCTTGCAAACTTTCACAAGCAGCTCTGACAGGCAATGCAAAGATCTGAGATAAGTTGCGCTCCTAAACTTCTTTTCCCAATATTTTTACAAATTGAAACTGCTGGCTAATTTACCAGAGTACTGATTTGTTGTGATAGTTTGTTTCCTTGGCTTGAATTGTTCCTCCTGTGAAGGGAGTTCATTATCTTCTAATTCTGATGCAATGGTCACAGTAAAATTGCTAATCTGTAACTTCAAATGGACCACCTGTTCAAAGTGCCTGCTTTAAACTCTAGTTTTTATATTTCTCTATGTCATTAGTTTGTGTGGGTGCTGGGCAAGAACATGATCAAGCGCCACTTTGTACTAACACCGTTAAATGTTCTGCAGAAGCATACTTGAATGAAAAGCTAGAAGTATATGGGACTACTGCATTCCATAGCAGCTGGTTTCTTCAGACCAGCACGCATTGGGGAAGATTGAAGAAAAATATGAAACAATAGTTTTCATTTTGATTCAGGCATGAAGTGAATTGGAATGGGGCAAATGGATTCAACGACTTGAGAATAGGGAACAGAAGGTCAAGGGTATGAAAGCGTTTGATGTGACATTGTGATGTTTACGTTTCAAACTTTTTTTGTGCAAGTCTTGAATTTCATTCCTTATTTTCCTGAGCTGATATTCAGAGAATATGAATCCCGATTGTCTAGATATGCAGAGCGAATCTGGACATGTAAAAGCACAGGCAGCAACCAACTCACACACAAAGAGGCCTGGGAAGAGGAGCAAGAAGTAACTGAACTGTAAGTAAATTACATTGTAAATTGCAAAGTACATTTAATAAGTTGGGAGCAATTTATTGCTAGAGAGAATTCCATAAAACTCAAAAAGTAGAGAGTATCTGATGTAACATCATCTCAGGAACTGTGGCTTCAAATTAGCGCTGGGATTGTGGCCCATATTGAGCCAAGCAGGTGCGCTGGTTTCAGCTTAGAATATAGTCCTCAAATATAGATTCTATTTGTTGAATAATGACAGCATTTTCTGAACTATAAAAATGCATGGTTGTGTATGAAGTAAATTTTGTTCCATCTGTTGAGCAATTAAGCAAGCTTTAAGGCAGAAAGACTGGAGAGCTTCAAATGCATCTCCTGACCTATCCATTAGAACCTACAGGATCTAATGAGTCTCATTTGGGGGAGTGATGACAGGGTGGTATATGGAAGCTCATTCTGAGATGCGGCATTAATTAACTTATCTGAGAATAATTGGTTGGAAATGGTGTTAATTGAAATTATACCCTGTGTAATACATTTATTAAAACTATTACTTAAGTGATTAAGGAAAGAGCGAAACAAAGGAAAGTTTGCACATGCACACTTTTTTTGTGGCTGGAAGTATATTCTCCACACTTTGCTTAGCATAATTTTTTACTATAAGTTTGTATATCTTGGACATCTTTGAATGTAGATCATAGTTTATTGAAAACAAGGGATCATGACCTGTTTCCTTCACCATCAATTCTTATTATGACATTTTCTAGCTTGATATTGAGAGTTGAGGGGAAGGAATGCTATGTAAAACATCGCAGTTATCATTTAAGTACATTGTTCACATGAACTGTATCTGTAGGAAATAATATGCCTGTTATTATGAAATCAAATGCCATTTATTAGTCAATCTTATTATGAAATCTGATCTCAAACTAAAAGATCAGGAGGGAATAATACTTGTGTTGATAGCAGGCTTATTTAACACGCTGGTATCAATGCTCTAAAGCAGTGCAGTTTAATTTGTCAGTCTAATATGTGTGGAATATTTTTTAATCCATCATTCAAACTTGCTTTTGTTGTTGGCATGCAGCTAGTAATCAGTACTTCATCCGATTGTATGACTTAAAATACACTTCTCAGATGTATAACCAGTTTAGAAGGGTGATCCCTCTGTAGTTCCTTTTTTTCCTAGTTTGAGTCAACACATTAAGACTTTGAACCTCCTTTCACCATAGCATCCTTACTGGTTTTGACTTACTGAATTGTGCCCTCTCCTCTAGTTTGGTCACCAACCAATCCAACCGCCCCGTGGCTGAACACTTTTTAACTCCCCCTCCCACTCTGCCAAGGACATACAGGTCCTTGGCCTCCTCCATTGCTAGACCATGGCAACACGACACCTGGAGGAAGAGTGCCTCATCTTCCACCTAGGAATCCTCCAACCACAAGGAATGAATGCAGATTTCTCCAGCTTTCTCATTTCCCCTCCCCCACCTTTTCTCAGTCCCAACCCTCAGACTTAGCACCACCTTCTTGACCTGCAATTTTCTCCCCGATCTCTTCGGCCTATCACCCTCACCTTAACCTCCTTCCACCTATTGTATTCCCAACGCCCCTCCCCCAAGTCCCTCCTCCCTACCTTTTATCTTAGCCTGCTTGGCACACCCTCCTCATTCCTGAAGAAGGAAACGTCGATTCTCCTGTTCCTTTTATGCTGCCTGACCTGCTGCACTTTTCCAGCACCACATTTTTAAGCTCTGATCTCCAGCATCTGCAGTCTTCACTTTCTCCTACTTGGAATACTAGCAGATTCTGTTCTTGTCTGTTAAAACTATCTGTCAACCTGAACTACAGAGATATCCTCCAGCTTTTCTTGACTGAAAGCTGTTTTCGACTCCTCTATCCCTGACCCTTCAATCTAACCTTCAGTAGCTCACAGCCTGAACACATCCCAGCCTTGTGCAGTGGCATAGTAGTAATGTCACTGTACCAGTAACCTTGGCTCAGGGCTAATATTCTGGGGATTCGATATAGGCCATGATAGAAAGTGAAATTTGAATTCAGTAGAAACCTGGAATAAAAATCAAGTCTGCTGGTGACTATGTAACCATGGTCAATTGATGTAGAACCTATCTAATTCATTAATATCCTTTAGTGAAGGAAGTGTCTCATCCTTTCTGGTCTGGCCTATATGTGACTTCGGACACACACAATATAGTTGACTCTTAACTGTCCTCTGGCCATTTAGGAATGAACAATAAAAGCAGACTTATTTAGTGATGTTCACACCCCAGGAAAAAATTTAAAAGAAGCCCGCCTAGCCAAATTTAATGCTTCTCTTTGTCCAATCCCTGAAGTTCCATTGTTATCTAATTTCTCTTGACTCATTCCATTTTTTTTTCATGGCATCTTATCTCTTGTTCTCCATACTCTATTTCCACTGTACTAGCTCAATTTTCCTTTCTGAACCCTATGCTAGTTTATATTATAAATGTATCTTTCCTCAAGTGTTGTCCCATACTCCTTTCACCCATTCCTTAAAAATAATCCCTTGAAGCCTTGCGACCTACTGTCCCATTTTTAACATCCTGCTCCTCCAAAATCCGTGTAATGTTTTCCTACTTTTCTTAGAATGCTTGAATTTCGCCCCCCCCCGCCAAATTGGTTTACCACCCATGCCAGTACAACGGAACCTTGATTATCCAAATTTCAGATGATCCGAACAAGATCACAAAGTCCTGATGCTTGGCTAAACAATGTTATCCTGCATTTCATTATCTGGCATTTGATTAACCGAATGAAAAATCCCCCTCCTGTGTCCTTCGGATAATCAAATTTCCTCTGAGCTTTTATAAATAACATCTTGTTTGATTGACAAAGATAAACTTCCCCTCCTTGACGTTGACTGCACCGTCATCTTCCATTGCTGTCCATTATCATTCAGCAAGACAGATCTGTTCTCACCTGTTTCATCCTCATGTAATTGTAGCTATAGAAGCATTTGCCATAGCTTCGCTTCCTATTCCAGCACAACTATTGTAGATGAGCCCAAAAATCAACTCCTGGACCCTTTCAGTTTCTCATTTACCTGTTGCCCTTTTACTACATCATCCAAGTTATGCTAATTTTTGCACAGAAGCTAGAGACTACAAGCTCTGCCTTATAACTACTTGAACCTCAACTCCTCCACTGTTGCCCTCCCCATCACATCCAACAGTGCTCCTGCGCCTGCCCCCAAACCCCATCCAACACTGTCCCCACTGGCCCTCCAACACCGCTCCCCAACCCTGTCCAACACTTCCCACCTGCCCCTCCATAAACATGAGATCATCCAAAATCCTCTTGGCAATGTTTCAGCAAGCAACATGTATCATTTTCTTCTTGTCATTCTACTGACTTGCCAATATTGGATCCTGGTCAAAAATTACAATAATTTTAAACTCGGCTTGCCTTTATTCCTGATGAAGGGCTTTTGCCCGAAACGTCGATTTCGCTGCTCCTTGGATGCTGCCTGAACTGCTGTGCTCTTCCAGCACCACTAATCCAGAATCTGGTTTCCAGTATCTGCAGTCTTTGTATTTATCTTGTTTTAAAACCATCTATTACCTTGTCCTTCTCTATTGCTGTAATTTCCTCTCGCCCCACCACCCTCTTCAGATATTTACATTTGACTCATTCAAGCCTATTGTGTATCCCTAATCATAACTCCACAAATGTTGGCTGGTCTTCAGTTACTCAGGTTACAAGCTCTGGCATTCACGTCTATGCTTATCTAGCTCACTTGACTCCTTTAAGATAGTTTTTAAAACTTTCCTCTTTGACCAATGTTTGATCATCTGACATGATATCCCCTGATGTGGCTATACCTTTAACTTAGTTTTGTAGTGCTCATTTGCAACATATTAAGAACTTTCATTACTTTAAAGGTGCTGTATAAATACAAAGATGTCACTACATGTGTCTTCCTTTTCATCTAACCCATAATTACAACTCTGAGCTGGACTGTCATATATTACCATTGTTAATGGTAGTTAACCAGAATCAGGCAATATTTTTGATGCTGTCAAATTGTGAAAGTGACTTGGTTAGTAAAAAAAAAAGAGGGTATGAGTTAAAACATGGTTTATACATTTGATTTCATAGCAGTTTGAAGTTTTGTTGCAGCTGAGAATAATGCAGGAATCAGATGAAATGTGCAATAATATGATAACTACCAAGGCACCCGGACCCTTGAATTTGTAGAACATTTCAGTCATGGCTACTGCTCATGATTCTTGTTCATGGTCCACATTTGGAGAGTGTGATTATATGATGGATCAGAATTGATGAGTAAGGATCAGATCAGGCTTTGTTTGGATTCCTTTCTTTCATAATCATATATTAGAGTGAAATTGCTTACAAGCAAATAGATTTCCGGGATGCCAGAGGCCTTGGTTGATTGTCAGTAGGCCTGTGTGCTTTAAAGAAAGGAGAGTGGGTGGGCAAACAAGGGCTGGTTAATTTTATAAGCGAGACTTTTATAAAAGATATTTTCATTAAGAGTGTAAAATGATGTACAGGTACTGGAGTTTGCCACCATCTACTGGCTGAGTATTGAATGGACTTCACAGTCACTGAGAAATCTTGCATAAATAACAAAATGTTAAAGTAGATGGGGGAATGTGAGGATGTTGTGTTAGTAAGTTTAGGGAAAAGAGGAATTCTTGTTCTCAAATCTCTTTTGGGAAAAGGAGCTTTACCTTTCCTGTTGCATCCAGATTAAATAGGGCTTTGCTGTGTGAATCCTTAATGTGTTGTCGGTCAGTTGGCTGCTCAGTTTTTATTCAATATTTTTTTCCTCATCCTTTCTTCCTTATGTTGAAATTAAGATACTTTGGTCTACTCATCCCCCAATTCCTTAAAATGGAATTCCTCATCACCATTTTTTCCATAATTGACAGGCTTTTATATTGAAGGCCCAGTTATTACCTAATCATTACTTTCTTTTGATAAGTTTTTGATTCTGTCTAAATTTCTGCTGAGGGTTAATTGTTCAAAAGTAATGTGAAAGAATTTTTGTTTTGAATTAGAAGGGAAAGTGAGGATCTGAAGTGAGGGTCCTAGATCTGAGCAAAGGAAACTGGGAGTGCACAGGTTGTGAGTTGGCTGCAACAGATTGAGTAACTTCATGAAAAAGCATGCTTGTGGATAGGAATTTAAGGAACAGGTGCACGTATTACAATAGTTGTGGAGTTTACCTGCCATACTCCAACCATGTAAAAGAAGTTAAGGATATTATTGATTTAAAGAAAAAAATATGCAATTGCTTGAGATTTAGCAGGCCTGATAAATGGCAGGAATTTAGAATTCAGCAAAGGAGGGCCAAGGTGCAGCAACCAGTTACGAAGAGAAATGTTACATTGGCCTTCACTTCGAGGAAATTTGAATACAGGAGCAAGAATATCCTGCTGCAGGTGTTCAGTACGTTGGTGAAACCACACCTGGAGTATTATAAGAACAGATGCTAGCCAGAGAGGGAAATCTGCAATGGTTCACAGGCTGATTCCTGTCAGATGAAGAGAGACTGGCTCAGCAAGCCTAATATTCACTCCAGCTTAGAAAAATATGAAGGGATTCGATTGAAATGTCGAATTCTGGTGGAGACATTGGAAACAGGAATGGTGTTACCCTTGGCTATAAATGTAGAACAAAGAGTCACAATCTCAGGATGCAGCGCAAACCATTTCGGACTGAGATGGCAGTGGCGTAAACCTGTGCAATTCTCTATCACTTAAGGTTGTGGAAGGCAAGTCACTGGATATATTTAAGAAAGAAATAGATTTCCAGAGACAAAAGGTGTCTGTATGTTGAATTGGAGTTTAATTAGCAGAGATCTGTGAGAGCAAAAGAAATTATCAATACTCCAAATTGAAAATACTGCAGTAGTGTGGCTGAAACTTGTTAAATGTACCCCACAATACCACATGTGGGTATGGGAAGAGAGCAGGAGAATGATGTTAAGATAGATCAGCCAATATCCTATTGAATGATAGAGCAGATTCAGTGGGCCAAATGGCCGAATCCTGTTTTGTATTCTTTTATAATGATATAGTCTTTTTATTGTCTTGTTCTGCTTTGCTGTTCTTTGCAGACTAAAGGAAGAATATCCAGTGTGGTTTGAAAAGCCTGTTTTAGAACTAGTCCATCACAATACATTGTCTTTAGACAAATTAGTTGACAAAACGTGGATGGAGATCATGACCAAGTTTGCTATTGGAGAACACTGCGAACTCCAGGTCAGTGTTGGTAGACCATTTGTATGAACTTAAAAAATACTTCCATGAAGGCTTCGTGTCTAACGATGTTCCCAAATTTCAGCCATAAATTCCGAGTTTAACTATAAGCTTTGATGGTTTAGCTGATTTCCCAGATGTTCCCTGGGCAAATGAAAGAAAAATTGAGCATAATTTAAGGTCCTGATTACTCTCTGCTTTCTCGTTGAAAATGTCACTTTATTGACACCAGAGGTCATCACGATTTTGCTGGGCATGTCAGCATTGACTGGATACATCTGTGAAGAACAGACACATTGATATAGTGAAGGTGCATCTTACCATGAGTCACTACCTCCTTTACTGTGTGCGGAAGAATATCAGAATTGAGCAAATCAAGCCGTGAAATAATGCAAAAATCTTTGGGATAGTAACTAATACTAAATATTTGATAATTTGATGAAAGAAATTATCTGGGTGACAAATGTGTTTTGCTCTTTCATCCCTGAAGCTTGGGTTCAAATGCCATGAGATCATCCTATATCTAAAACAAATTAGTTATATTTGCATTTGACAATGGTTCTGCTGCAATAAAGGAACATTTCCCTTATTGATGTTTGTAAATATTGTAAATTCAAAAGTTATGCCAAATAAATAAAACATTTCTTTCCTATTAGGTTGGGGAAAATAAAATTCTTCCTGTAGTAGTGTTAAAAGTCCATCCTCTGGAGCCAAAGGAAGAATTACCTTCTCAGAAGAAAACTGATGGATCTTGCGATTCACCTTCCAGTGACAAGGAGAATTCCAACCAGGTGGCACAAGAGAGCCTTGGTATAGAAGTCTGCAACAAAGTTGAGGACAGCAAGAGGGAAAACAATACAAGTATGTACTTAGCAATGTCATGTATATATTAGAATAAGACAGACATAGTAGGGGGAGATTTGACAATATTTTTCCGTTAGCTTCCAGAGTGCCAAGAAGTCTAGTTAGCCCTCTTTCCCTAAGCACGCACACCTTTTTTTTAATGTAAGTGATCTCTGGCAATTCATAAACTCTACCTCGTTTTGGAAATTATTCAATTTTAGCTTTGTGAATTTTTGTCAAACTGCAAAACCCTCAATGTATAGTTTTCTGTTAATGCAATGGCTTAATCAGTACAACTCTAAGTTTTCCTCCCATTGTCAATTGGGAAAAAACATGTTCCATTGTTCAAAAATATGGTTACTTCAACTCTGTTGTGAGTCTTTCCTCATTCCTGAAGAAGGGCTCATGCCCGAAACGTCAATTCTCCTGCTCCTTGGATGCTGTCTGACCTGCTGTGCTTTTCCAGCAACACATTTTCAGCTCTGTTGTGAGTCTAATCCTATTGACATTTGGCTACAGTCTCTGTTTAATTTTCAACTACTTTCTTGGCCTTGCTGTCTCTTTTGATCTCTTGCTGAACTCCCACATTTCTATTCAGAAAGCAGCTGTGAAAAAGTTATTTCATGCCAAGCCTCCCATTTTCCTCAACAACCCTGAAGCAAGCAGAGTTTTGAAATTTATCAATTTCCAGAACTTTGGAGGTGTCACAATCTGTGGAATAAGACGTATTTATAAGGAAAGAAATCTCATGTTTTATAACGATCGGTGTGAAGTATTAAAGCAGAGATAGTGCTGGCCTCTTGCAAATTGTTATTATGTAGATAAACTGTTATATCCAGTTTTGATTCCTTTTAGGAAGGATGGAGATGGTGCGAAAGAGATTTGCTGCAATCATACTGAAAAAGAGGAGCCTTTGCTATGAGAACAGACTAGAGAAACTACATCGTTTTAAGTTGATCAAGGAATTTAATTCCAGTTCTAAAACAAACTGGCTTTCATAAAGTAAATCAGGAGAAGTATTATTACGAGCCAAGATTCTGTAAATTGGAAGGCAAAAGTTTGAGATCAAAAGGATTGAAAGAATACTTTATACAGATAGATATTAGGGCTTAAAATATCCTACCAGGATATGTAGTAGTGAGAGTAATCCACAATTGCTTTTAAAAAAGAAGTGGAATAAATGTTTGAAAAGAAATAAAAGGGTGTTGGGAAAGTGCAGAGGATTGGAAAATAGTTTGACAGATCGTTTTGAAACCTAGCAGCGATAGGATTTGCCTTTGGTATTGAAAAATGCAATAAAAGGCATAGATACAGCATTTGGGGGTTGGGCTAGTTGTGGGATCAGTCGGGCAAATACTGAATTTTTTTGTTTTTTTATATATATAAAATTGTTACATTCAGTTGTTTCAGTATAGTAGTCCCTGATCTGAGAACCATTGCGATTTGAATACTGTTTTTCAATGTTGTAGGTTTAAGACCTGCAAATAAGACTGGCTGCCTTAGGGAGATGGAACATTTTCCAATTCTACCAAAGTGTGTGCTAAATTTAAACTTAAGACTCAGCTAACAACTGAAAATTGATCTTTTCCAGATTAAGCTAAAATATAAACCTTTTGAGTTGACTTTTAAAGCTTTAAAATTTTGCTGACCTATACTACTTCCTTGTAACACACTTGCTTTACAAAATCTGGAATGTTCACTTTGTACGTTTAGGCAGCAAGCAATAAATTGATAAAATGCATGTGTAAATGAAAATTATCATTCTTATTCCATTCTAGACACATGATAGTGTCATTTATAGGATTCTGTGTGATGCCTTAAAGCTACTGGACCTGCTCCCCTTTTATTTCAGTTTGGTTTGGCTCGTTACATACAGTAATGCAAGTGGCTGTGTAATGTCCGATATCTCAAATGGTAATGTAACAACTGAATGGACAAGGTTGCACAATAAATAATAGTGGCTATGTTATACTTATTAGGTGACCGAGCTCGTCGATCACCACGGAAGCTGCCTACAAGCCTCAAGAAAGAAGAAAAGAAATGGGTTCATCCAAAATTTTTGCCCTACAAGTATGATGTGAAGCTGCAGGAAGAGGACAAAGTGAGAAATAAAATAGACTTCAGTTTTATTTTCTTGATCACAGATCTTTGGTCAATCTGTTAAAATTTTATCTATATGTAGGCTGCCTGATTCATAACCAACAGTGTCATTATGGGCAGTTTCAGGAGATGAAGTGGCATCTAGCAGGTAGAAAGTTTCCTGATGTGATGCAAAGAGTTTTACAACTGTATGGGATAGGCTAGAAGGACCAGTGGATCTTTTCTTGTCATGATGTTTTCATATCTTATTAAAATCAGTTTATTTTGGTTAATAGCAACTTGTAATCAACATATAGTGACACTCACTTTGAAGGATATCGACATCCATTCTGTAGCTTCTCCAAGTGGCACCGTTTATGTGTTGGTTTAAATTACAGGGTGTTCTAGTATAACACGATGGTTGCATTCCTCTGCATCTTTATGCTGTAGAAAATAGCGCTTATGGAAAATCACACTGTAGAAGGTTGTTATACCCGTTCAGTAGGAAGTTTGCGTTATCCAAACAGTGTCCAAGATTTGTCAATTGCGTTAGAGCCAATTCGTGTTGACAAAACGAGTATTATTATACCAAAACGACATGTACCTATTTTAGAATGAGTGGTCAGAGAAAATGAGGGGTAAGTTATGCTCATCAAGATCTAAGGGGTTTCTTCCACCCTCCCTTCCATTTATCTCTCCATTGCCGAGGCTCCAAGCCTCATTCCTGGTGAAGGGCTTTTACCCGAAACGTCGATTTTCCTGCTCCTTGGATGCTGCCTGACCTGCTCTGCTTTTCTAGCACCACACTCTTGACTTCACTTACATTGCTGGTTACATTCTATAGGGAGTTGGCTGGACAGCCAGTTAGTGATTCAGAGGTTTGCCAACAGCATGGGTTCGGTTCCCACACTGGCTGAGATGACCACAAAGAACTCTGTTTCTCATCTTCTCCCCTCATCTGAGGCATGGTGACGCCCAGATTAAACCATCTGTTGTCTTTTGTAAGAGAGCAGCCTATGGTCCAGTAGGGCTATGGTTATTTTTTACATTCGATGAGAATGTACCCACTGACATTTTCACTGGTCTTAATCTTTCTTTATTGCTGTATCATTAATGAACCGGCTAAATGTGAAATGCAAAACAACCATTTAGACAATGTTATAACTGAGTTGGAGGAGGGTATCATTACTTGAGTCCCACTATTCCATAGATTTCAACGTAAACTAAAAATACTTTGTCCAGTTATCAAACTGACCAGTTCGATAACCTTGTTTATTTCAGCTTTTCAACCATAAGTACCTGTTAACCAAGTTTTTTAATAAACGTAATAGTAGGTTTATTGTCCACAAAAAAAGTACAAAATGAAATGCCATATTTGCTTAACATATACAGCTAATAATATAAAAGCAAAAATGCTCATCTCTAAAGATTCCCAAAGTACACTCAAACACATACTCTTCAGGGATAGAGACAAAAAATGCAGCGATTGATCTTTGAAAAAACAATCATTGATCAGTGGATTCTTGAATGTGCAGGATGTTCTGGAGCCCGTTGCTCTAATGTTCTCGCATCTGTAAAGTTACTAATCAGATATGGCTGTCTCTGAAGTATTGTAGACAAAATTTGCACAGGAAAAAGAAATCTTGAGATGTCTGTCTGTTTTCTCTTTAAAGAAACAAATGCGTTTCACCCTGAACTGATGTAGGAGAGTTTTCTTTTCTTTTGAAAAACAGCTGAGCTGTTTTTTTATAACAGGGTTCCCACCAACCCAGATGGTTCTCAACTGGCTTCTCTCCAACTCCGCTGGATAAAAGAATAAGTCCAAGCCAGTCACTATTCAATAAAAGCCCAGCCGATTCAATGACGGAGCAAGTCATTAACACTAGTAATGTGATCTCTCGAAAGACTTTATTCTAAACTCAATTTAATCGCCTTTTAAAGAAACCACTCCAGGTCTGTTTACAAAACTTGAAATAAACTGAGAAGAAAAATTTTAAAAGGACTGAATGGCAACTTTTTCACACAGGGTGGTTTGTATGTGGACTGAACTGCCAGAGAAAGTAGTTGATGCAGGTACAGTTAGAACATTTAAAAGAAACTTGAACAGGTACATGGACAGGAAAGGTTTGGAGGGATATGAGTGAAACACAGGCAAATGGGACTAGGTTTAGTTTGGGAAATTTGGTTAGCATGGACGGGTTGGAACGAAGGGTCTGTTTCTGTGCTGTATGACTATAAATCAATTTTTCACAAGCCTTCAAATCCCAAGTTCTCCCAGCAATGAGTCTTAGCAACACCACTCATCAGATTGTTTGCTGAAATGAAGCAAAATTTAAATTAACATTATTTTCTCACTGAAAAGCTCAGTGTCATTGTGTGAATTTACACAATGGTCAACAGTCTTCCAAACCTTTTCTACATGACTACTCTGCCAGTACGATCTAGAAATATTAACAGATCATATGCTAACCATGATCTTGATACCAAAACTAACTTGTTTTCTTTTAAATGAGGAGTCAGTGCATTGCTTTCAGCAGTTGGCCCTGGGTAACTGCTTCCTGCACCACCCCTACTCATTACTACCATTACCTATCAAGGGCTCTCGGTGGTGTTGTATTATTCACATTGCTGAATTAACAGATTAGTTTTGGCCTGGCCCCAAACTTAATTCTTCTTCTTTATAATGTAGTATTGATCATTGCACTGATGTTTTTGCCAGCATCTTATGTTTTACGCTACATCTTCGTTAACTGGAAAACATAAAAAAATCTAACTTGCACAAAGTTCAGTTCAGCTCTGCTGCCCTACAGTGGCTCCATGTCAGTAAAGATTCTGTTTTAAACATTCATCCTTACTTGCTAAAACTTTTCAGGAATATAACTGTCCCTATCTCTACTTCAGCCCTCTGGGATCTTTAGGGTTATCTAATTCTGACATATTGTGGATTCCTGATTTTAATTGCTTCACCATAAACTGACAGGATCTTGAATTCTGGAATTCCTGAAACTATTTGGCTTCTCTGCTCCATTCTCCTTTTAAAACACTTCTCAGAATCTTCCATTTTATGTTTTTTTCAGTGCTTTGCCTGGTATCTTCTTGTAAGGAATTATCAAATTTTGCTTGATAAACTCTTGTGAAGTGCCTTAGGTTAGGTTAGCATTAAAGGTACACTGTAAGTGTACTATTGCACAGTTTGGCTGATTTGATTAAGTAACTTGATTTGATTGGTTAGTTCATTTTACTGATTCCAGTATTGTTTTGATGTGTATACTCTGCAAGATCATCTTGGTGTGGGGTTTGAGGAAAATGTGGACCTTAATTAAATTTTAATTTTAGTAAAGGGAGTCCTTTTTCTTGTTACTATAGATAATTAGTAATGTACCAGTCGAAAGTCTCATCCGATCAGAAAGGCCACCAAACAAGGAAATCTTGCGCTATTTCATCAGACACAATTCCATGCGAATGGGGATGGGAGAAAACGCACCCTGGGTGGTGGAAGATGTACTCGTGCAGAAATATGCGCTACCCAGTAAATTCAGTGACTTCCTGCTGTCTCCGTATAAGGTAATTTTATTGTATTTCTTGAAACATTTTCTGCTTGAACTAATGTTATCTTTAGCCTGTGGTACTGAGACTGTGTGTAGTGCCGTACTTTTCATTGTGACTAAAAGGAATTCTGCATAGCCTAGGAATCAAAGAAGAAAGGTTCTGGTTTGTATGATTTTTATTTAATGCTGGTCAAACCATTTGAATAGCATTTAAGTAATAGGTGGGAGTGGACTGAGTGGACAGGCAAGATGAAAGTTTTTTTTTGCTTGGACTGATGTTTTATAATTTTGCAATCAATAATTTCTCAGACTGATCCCAGTAAAGCAGAGGTTGGGATGTTAATGTGAATTTCTTGATAATTAATGCAGCTTCCTAAATGGACTGAAGATGATGAGGTAAGGTGCCTACGTCATCTTGATCTGCATGACTCATTGTGCTATTAGTGATGGCTGTGTGTCTGTTTGGAGTATGGCTGTCCCTTCAAATGTTTACTTGTAATATTTGCTGCTGTCCTGTCATGGGTTTGCAAGAATAAAGATTCTTTAAAGTGTTAATGAAATGTTTCATTGTGAGTTAACATCATTTTTGTGGGGGGGGGGGAGGGGTGAAGATGAGGCATTTTAACAAGCTCGCCCACCAATGTTCTGGACTCAAAGAAAGTCCATATGTGAGCTTAATGAATTAGTGCATTTGCTTATTCTCTATATTTTCCATCCAAGCATTTATCAATTGAGATTTTTTTTCTGAACAATTGAGAATTTTTTTTATATCCTGCACTCTGTTATTTCCATTAATTGAAGGATGGATTCGTCTAGAAATGGAGTTTAATCCAACCTCCAAAAACAGGCAAAACTGAAAGTTCTTTTCGAGGCTAATTAATTAATTTTTCCACAGTTATACAGGGCCTGTAGAGTGCAGAGGCAGTATATTCCTGTTAGGGTGAAAGGAAAGGCCGGTAGGTATAGAGAATGCTAGATGACTAAAGAAATTGAGGGTTTGGTTAAGAAAAAGGAGGAAATATATGTAAGTTATAGACAAGGTAGATCAAGTGAATCCTCAGAAGAATACAAAGGCAGTCGGTGTACACTTAAAAGGGAAATCAGGAGGGCAAAAAGGGGACATGAAGTAGCTTTGGCAAATAGAGTTAAGGAGAATCCAAAGGGTTTTTACAAATACATTAAGGACAAAAGGGTAACTAGGGAGAGAATAGGGCCCCTCAAAGATCGCAAGGTGTCCTTTGTGTGGAGCCCAGGAGATGGGGGAGATACTAAACAAGTATTTGCATCAGTGTTTACTGTGGCGAACAACATGGAAGGTATGGAATGTAGGGAAATAGATGGTGACATCTTGAAAATGTACATATTACAGAGGAGGAAGTGCTGGATGTCTTGAAACACATAAAAGTGGATAAATCCCTAGGACCTGATCAGGTGTACTCTAGAACTCTGTGGGAAGCTAGGGAAGTGATTGTTGGGCCCCTTGCTGAGATGTTTGTAAAATCAATAGTCACAGGTGAGGTGCCAGAAGACTGGAGGATGGCTAATTTGGTGCTACTATTTAAGAAAAGTGGTAAGGACAAGCCAGGCAACTATAGACCAGTGACTTCGGTGGTGGGCATGTTGTTGGAGGAAGTCCTGAGGGACAGGATGTACATGTATTTGGAAAGGCAAGGAGTGATTGAGGATAGTCAACATCTCACAAACTTGATTGCGTTTTTTTGAAGTAACAAAGAAGATTGATGAGGGCAGAGTGGTATACGTGATCTATATGGATTTCAGTAAGGCGATCCCCTTTGGGAGACAGATTAGCTAGGTTGGATCTCCTGGAATATAGGGAGAACTAACCATTTGGATGCAGAACCAGCTCAGAGGTAGAAGACAGAGGGTAGTGTTGGACAATTGTTTTTTGGATTGGAAACCTGTGACCAGTGGAGTGCCACAAGGATCTGTGCTGAGTCCACTACTTTTCATCATTTATATAAATTATTTGTATGTGAGCCTAAGAGGTATAGTTAGTAAGTTTGCAGATGATACCAAAATTGGAGGTGTAGTGGACAGCAAAGAATGTTACCTCAGATTACAAAATTGGATCTTGATCAGATGGGTCAGTGGGCTGAGGAGTGGTAGATGGAATTTAATTTAGATAAATGTGAGGTGCTGCATTTTGGGAAAGCTAATCTTAGCAGGACTTATACACTTAATGGCAAGGTCCTAGGGAGTGTTGCTGAACAAAGTGACCTTAGAGTGCAGGTTCATAGCTTCTTGAAAGTAGAGTTGCAGGTAGATAGGATAGTGAAGGTGACATTTGGTATACTTTATTTTATTGGTCAGAGTATTGAGTATAAGAGTTGGGAGGTCATGTTGCGGCTGTACAGGACATTGGTTAGGTCACTGTTGGAATATTGCATGTAATTCTGATCTCCTATCTGAAAGATGTTGTGAAAGTTGAAAAGGTTCAGAAAATATTAAAAAGGATATTGCCAGTGTTGGAGGATTTGAGCTTTACTGAGAGGTTGAATAGTCTAGGGCTGTTTCCCCTGGAGTGTCGGAGTCTGAGGGGTGACCTTGTGGCGAATTATAAAACCATGAGGGGCATGGATAGGGTAAATATACAAGCTCTTTTCCCTGGGGTGGGGGAGTCCAGAACTAGAGGGCATAGGTTTAGGGTGAGAGGGGAAAGTTATAAAAGAAACCTAAGGGGCAACTTTTTAATGTAGAGAGTGGTGTGTGTGGAATGAGCTGCCAGAAGAAGTGGTGGAGACTAGTACAATTGCGGCATCTGAATGGGTATGTGAATAGGAAGAGTTTAGGGCGATATGGGCCAGGTGCTGGCAGATGGGACTGAATTGGGTTGGGATATCTGGTCAACATGGATGAGTTTGACCGAAGAGTCTGTTTCCGTGCTGTACATCTCTGTGACTCTGGTCATGGGTAAATTTGGTTCCCTCAAATATGCTTTGATCTGGCTATATTTATTTGTTTTTTTCATCCTTGTTCCCTATCCATCATCAAAATAAGGAAATAAACTGACATTCCTTTTTGTTGATGGTTTGATATGTTGGAATTGCTGACCTATTAGCATTGAAATGGTTCAAGGAAAAGGCCCATTGTCTCTTGAGAGACTTGCCAATTTTCATCTGCCCCATTCAACGATTGTAGGTTATAACTGGCACTTCTGGTCACCACATGATGGGGAGGATGTGCTTGCAGTGGATGTGGTGTAGAGGAAATGCAGGATGTATTCTGGCATTGTGCGCTTTACCAGTGAGGACAGGCTGGATAAACTCAGATGGATCTTCGGAGCAGAGAAGGTTGAGGGATGACCTGATAAATTATGAGAGACATTGACAGGGCGCTGCTGTTCCCCTTAGTTGAAGGATCAGTAATACATTTTAAATGTGGAATGTAGGAAGCTTAGAGGGGTTTTGAGGAAGTGCACAGTTTGGGAGAGTAGTTGAGCCGTGTACCTCACAACCTTTGAGAAGTACTGAGATGTAAACTTGAAATGTCATAACGTTCAAGGTTGTGGCCAAATTTCTGGAAAGTGGGATGACTGTAGAGGATCTCTTCGATACTATATGATTCTTCACTTCTCTAAAGCTATTTTCATTCTGTACCAGTCGCTTGAATGTTATGCATACACCTCCTTTTTGATCTGGATGTCTAGATATTTTCAGGCCTTTTTAGTTATGTGCATTGTACTTCAACAATTACAAGCATCCTTTCAGTGTAAGTAGGATACAGACCATCTACCACAGAAACGTAGAGAATAAGAACTCCTTCTAGAAATCCTACAATGTTTTGGCCTCCATTACTTTCTGTGGGAGTGAATTCTACAGGAACACCCTTGTGAAGAAATTTCTCCTCATCTCAGTCTTAAATGATTTACCCCTTATCCTTAAACCATGATCCATGGTTCTGGACTCACTCCATCACTGGAAACTTTCTTCCTTCATCTGCATTGTCTAGACCTATTAGAACTTTATAGGCTTCAGTGCAATCACCCCTCAGGTGAGGCCTAACTGAGTCATCCTCTCCACATACATCAGTCCTTACATTGCAGGAATTAGTCTGGTAAATCTTCCCTGCACTCTCTCTGTACAAAGAATGACCTTCCTCAGATAAGGAGATCAAAACTGAATGCAATATTCTGGGTGTGGACTCACCAGTGTCCCGTATAAGCAAGATGTCCCAACTCTGGTTCTCTAATCTCCTCACTCTGAAGGCCAACATAGCGTTGTTGCCTTGACTGCACTAGTGACTGTATATAAGGACACCCAAGCCTTGTTGCACATTCCCTTCTCTCAATTTATAGCCATTCAGATGATTTCCCTTCCTGTTTTTGCTTTGAGTGGATAACCTCCGATTTATCCATGTTATAATGCATCTGCCTTGCATTTGCCCACTCGCTCAGCATGTCCAAATCACACTGAAGCATCCCTGCATCCTTCTCACAGCTCACCCTCCCATCCAGTTTTGTGTATTTGCAAATTTAAAGATATTATATTTCATTCTTTCATATGAATTATTAATATATATTATGAATAGACTGCCAGTCAGGAAAAAAGTCCTTTATTCTTTATTTTTTATCTACGAACCAATTTTTTTATAGATTTGGTATATTACTCCCAATCCCATGTGCTTTAATTGTACACAATTTAATCTCAGCTTTCTGAAAGTCCAAATAAACCACAGCGTTAGATTCCCCTCATCAACTGTGAATTATATCCTCAATGAACACCAGTCAATTTGTCAAACATGATCTTCTTTCGTAAATCCATGCTGATTCTGACTGCTGCCACTGATTTCCAAATGCTCAGCTTTTAAATCTTCCACAGTGGACTCTAGTATTTTCCCCATTACTGACGTCAGGCTGACTGGTCTATAATTCCCTCTTTTCTCTTTGTTTCCCTTTTAAATAGGGGGATCATTAGCAACCCTCCAATCTGTAGGAACTGTTCCACAATGGCTCGTAGAGGATGACTATTTCAGCAACCACTGTGTCTACAGCCACTTCCGTATATACTTTTGTGATTATCAGACCCTGGGAATTTATCGGCCTTCAATCCCACTAACTTCACTATTCATACTGATTTCCTTCAGTTTCTCCCTCTCACTAAACCCTGTGTTACCCAACATTTCTGATATGTTATTTATATCTTCATTTGTGTATACAGAATAACTTTGGTTATCCAAACATCAATTATACGAATTTCGGGTTATTTGAACAAGATCTCAAGGTCCTGAAGTTTGAGATCGGACTATGTCACTACCTTCAGAAACTTTTTTTCCAAGACACTGTGTCCACCAGTAAACTCAGCATATTCTCTTCCACTCTGCCTCTGTCTTTTATTTATTTTCATTCATTTGTTGTTTCTCATCCAATAAGAATGATAATGAACTATAAAATCATTTGTTGACATGCATTTATTTAACCAAAGTATTTGGTTTAGAAATTACCCACTACCAGAGCCGCTAAGAAATTGTCCTTGATCTGAAAATAATCTGCTGTACCTAGATTTATTGAAAATATAACCATATACTTTCCATTGCGCCGAAAGTGATTTTGCAGTAACGTTTTTACCGAGTGGTTTTCATTTCGTAATGCATTAAAATGCTGATAAACTGTGCAGTGTAAATACCCTCTAGCAGGAAAGGATTTTACAAATGGATTGTAGCTCTGCACACTTGGAATTAGTTCTGCTGGTGAAATATTTTCACTTTTTCTTTTTGGGGACATCTAATTTCCGTTGTCATTGAGCAGTAGCACACTTATTTGTGTTCAAAATGGGAAGCTAATTTCCAACGATTCAATGTAGCATCTCTGTACTGCTTATAAAAATGTAATTAAAACTCTTTCAGAAAGTTTACTGTAACACACATAGAGACCTTATGCTCATGTTGTAGTACCTCAGACTATGCCTTAGTGTTAAAGGGATGGAGCTGCGTTTGTAAATATTCAAAGTTATCTGGAAAACTCCGATTCACTTTAACCTTTCTTTAAAATGGTTCCATTTAACTCATGGAGCAATTCGATCTATTTTAACCATTTTCAAAATTATCTGCCATCATAAATGCCCTTGTTTTGATTTGATCAAGCTGACTGGTGCAACACATGAGTTGGTGCTTCTGGCTGAGACTTTGTGTCACAGGATTCCATTTACACTTGAGAATGCTTCCTTTGTTTACGATCAGATCAGTTATCTGAACAATCAGTTATCAGAACAAAATACTTGCCGCCCATCTCATTCAAATAATCGCGTTGTTCTGTACAGAGCTAAAGTATGTATTTAATCAGGAAGCCATTTCTTTGTTTCCTCATTTCCCCACAAAATCAGCAACTTATGAAAACTCATAAACTGGTTCATAGAGATGTACAGCATGGAAACGGACCCTTTGGTCCAACCCATCCAGGCCGACCAGATATCCCAACCCAATCTAGTCCCACCTGTCAGCACCCGGCCCATGTCCCTCCAAACCCTTCCTATTCATATACCTATCCAAATGTCTCTTAAATGTTGCAATTGTACCAACCTCCACCACTTCCTCTGGCAGCTCATTCCATACACGTACCACCCTCTGCATGAAAAAGTTTCCCCTTAGGTCTCTTTTATGTCTTTCCCTTCTCACCCTAAACCTATGCCCTTGGTTGAAACCATCCATGCTGCAGCTTACCACTTCAAAAACAGAATGTAATCAACCTATATGATCATGCTGTGACTACTCCACAAGAGGTAGGGTTTTAACCTAGACCTTCTGGCCCAGATGAAGGGACATGCCACTGGGTCACGAGACTTTTTACTTACCACTTCATAATCACATGTTCAGTCCACCTACTGTCCGCCCTTCATTTTGGCACCCCAAACAGAGAAACCTTCTTAAGCAAAATGAGTATGCTGTGACATCCTTTGCATCATGACATGAAAAGTATGAGAAAAATTTCTAATAAGTTATTTGTGACAAACCCAGAATGTTAAATGAAAAACTTTGAACTACATGGCAAGCATGATCCTTTGGAAAGAGTTTCAGGAAAATCCAGGGCCTTTACACAGTAAGCCACCCCTCCAATGCTAGGATCTTAGCATGATCCCCTTCTGCACTTGTGCAGAGCTGAACTATGCTGCACATTACCAAGAAACATCCGCTGTACAGGTTAAGTGGCAGACTAATCACATTAAACTCAGTAAATCTGGAGACATTTCCTTGGTTGCAGAGATTTACATGCGCAAAATAAAAAAAAAATCTGATGCACCTCAAGGGGGGTAAATTAAAAGTTCAACTGGGGAACGTCAGGATAAAATATATCAACAAACATAAAACAAAAACAGTTTGGGAAGGATGAATTGCTGATGTTTTAGTGAAATTTATTACTGACAATAATTAACATCTGCTGAGGTTGTTTTCCACCTTCCATTAATTCTCTCTCCCATTCTTTCATTCTTTGCCCTTTGTTCTTTAAGTTCAGACTCTTCTCTTTTCCTCTGTGTGCCTTCCATATACTTTTAAGTTGGACTTGTGCTGTCTTTCTTTCTCCATGCGTTTTCTCATTTCTCCAGGCTCCTTCCAAGATGATTCAGAGCCATATTGCTCGAATAGTTTCCATTACATACCTTGTAGCCACCTCTATTTCTGCCATCCCCTCCCCAGTCAGATTTGAAGTTCTACTCTCAGGCATTGATACAATTCTGTGGCCCTTTTGAAACAATATGACCAACATTTGACCCCCCCCCCCAGTTAGATCCCAAAATGGGTCCCTTGACACCTATTAATCCATCTTTGGGTCATTCACTTCATGTATTATCTTGGTAACTTTCCGTTGTGGAGAGGAGCCAAACTCCAGCATTGAAGGTTCCTTGACTAAAAGTTCTGAAGAAACTTGGACCAAATATGGTAAAAGGTTGCATAACATCTCCAGTAAAGATTAAAAGTCTCAATATGCTGAAGGTGATATAATGCCTCATTTACTCACCACAGTATTTGTCGATGAGAGTGGTTGGAGGCTGGTGTCCAGTGGTGTACCAAATTGATCAGTACTGGGTCCCTTATTGATCACAGTTGATATAGATCAGAAAATGGGGGAATGCTAAAGAAATTTGTGAATAAAACAAACATTGGCCAAGTGGTTAACAGTGAGGAGGAAGTTTTAGGTTACAGGAAAATATAAACAGATTGGTCAGACAGGCAGATCAGCGGTAGGACAGGGAACTTGGTATGCTTGTCCACAGATGCCTGAAGGCTGCAAGATAAGTTAATAGGGAGTTAAGAAGGCGAAGGGCAGCACTTGCCTTCATCAGTTATGGCACAGATTATAAGAGCAGGGAGTTTATATTGGAGCTGTTCAAAACTTTGGTTAGGCCAAGCTGGGGTACTGTGTGCAGTTCTGCTTAGTTTACCATAGGAAAGGTGCGATTGCAATTGGGGGAATTCAGAGAACACAAAACACAGAACATTACAGCGCAGTACAGGCCTTTCAGCTCTCGATATTGCGCCGACCTGTGAAGCTATTTTGAAGCCCATCTAACCTACACTATTCAGTTTTCTTTCATATGTTTATCCAATGACCATGTAAATGCCCTTAAAGTTGGCGAGTCTATGACTGTTGCAGGCATGAATCAGAATGTTGCCTGAAATGAAGCATTTCAGCTATGAAGTGAAGCTGGATTGACTCGGGTTGTTTTCTTTAAAGCGGGGAAAACGAGGGAATACCTGATTGAGGTGGATAAGATAAGGTGGATAAGAGACATTCTCTGGGCTTAGTTTAGAATCAGCAATACAAAAAAGACTTATCCTGTGTGGTAAGCTATGAAAATTCGATAGGACAAGAACTTTACTTTTTAATTGAAAAGGAAGTGGCCACTGATATGATTGATACATTGGTTTTAATTTTCAAATTCCCTTGATTCAGGGATGGTCCTACTAGATTGGAAGATGGCAAATATATTCAAAACGGAAGACAGAAAGCAGGAAACTATGGATAGCTAACTTAACATCTATCAGGAAAAATGTTCAAAGTTATTATTAAAGAAGATATAGCTGAATACTTAGATAAATAGAAGGTAATCAGGTTGAAGTAATGTGGTTTTGTGAAAGGGAAATTATGTTTGAACAATTAGAGTTCTTTGAGGAGGTAACGTGCTATGAATATTCAGCAGTTAGATTTCCAGAATACATTTGATTAGGTGCCAGGTGTAAAAGCAAAAGGTGAAGGGGTAACATATTGGCATGGATAGGAGATTGGCTAGCAATTAAGCAGCAGAGAATAAATTGATCTGTTCCAGGATGGCAAGATCTATAAAGAATGGTATCACAAGAATTGGTTTACAATTGTTAACTGTTTACAATTTGTAAATAACTCAGCTGAAATAATGAAAGGTATGGTTACAGAATTTACTGATGACAGAAAAATTGGTAGAAAATAAGTTGTGAAGAAGACAAGGAGACTACAAAAAGTTATAGATAGATTTTGTCAGTGAGCAATCATGTGGTAAGTGACGTTAAAGACTATAATCTGTCTGTACAGGTTTCTTAAAATATTTAGGAAATGGTTTCAAGCATATTGTATGTTAATAATTGGTTCTAGATGATTGGAGCAGCTGTAATGTGTTTATTGGACCATAAGGCCATAAAACAGGTACAAGAGTAGGTTGTACAGCCCGTTAAGCTCACTCTGCCATTCAGTAGAATCGTAGCTGGTCCAACATTCCTCACCTTTCCTGCCCTTTCATTGTAATGCTTGATTCTTCAACTGATCAAGAATCTATCTATCTCAGCATTAAATATACACACCCTATCCCTTGACTCTCTGTGGAAAAGAGTTCCAAAGACACTCAAGCCTCTGAGAAAAGAAATGTCTCCTCATTTCAGTCTTAAATTGGCATCCCTCTATTGTGAGACTGTCCTTTAGTCCTAGACTTTCCCATTAGGGGAAATGTTCTCTCAGCATTAATGCTGTTAAGCCATTAAGAATCCTATGAGTATTAATGCGATGGATCACCTCTCATTCCTTGAAGCACCAATTGTTATGGACCTGACCAGAACCTTCCAAAAGTACATCAAGAATCTAGCTTAGACCCTAACTTTTATACTTATTTAAAGGCAAGTGTAAGGTGCTGTGTTCCAGATGTGATTCAATTTGTCCACCACTAGGCTTTAGGCAAAACACACTTTATTCTTATGTCACAGTTAAAATACAAAAAAAAGTTGACATAATTTAATTCTATTGAACTCAACAAAATAATGTATTGTTTCAAATTAGACAGCATCCCGTAAACATATCCTTGCCAAGGCAACTTAGTGAAACAGTTAAGGTTCTCATGTGCTGCCCCTCTCCAGTCCAGCAGAATGAAATACTGAAGTAAATAGTCTGCTTCTTTTTCTTTCTAAAAAGAAGCCTCTTGTCCAAGGCTGTAGCATCAGCGAACGCAGGCTGTTAGCTTAGCAGCAATAGAAACGTTCTCACTAACTGAAAGAAAAACTAAATTTTTTTTGGGTCTGTATGAGCCCTGACCTTGGCCACCCATGCTTCTTTTGTCTAAATGAGAAAACAATACCAGGGAGAATTCACACGCTGTTTACCAACTAACTGCCCATCTGAAGCAGACTCCCAATGTTACATTGGCAACACCTCTGTGCAAGAGAATTAGCACAGAACACATCTCGCTTAAAGGCACAGTATTGTCATATCAATGAGTAGAGTCCCAGCCTGTTTAACCTTCGGTCATAGGTAAGTCTCCCCTTCCCCCCTCACACCTCCCCAAACAAAAACTGGAGATCACCTGAATGTACCGTTTCTGAACTGTCTCCAATGAAATACTTTCTTTCCTTAGGTTTGAGCAGTAGAGTGTGTTGACTAGGCTGGGGCTGTTTTCCTTGGAGTGTTGGAGGCTGAGGGGTGACATTAAAGAAGTTTATAAAATCATGAAGGGCATGGATAGGGTAAATAGACATGGTCTTTTCCCTGGGGTGGGGGAGTCCAGAATTAGAGGGCATAGGTTTAGGATGAGAGGGGAAATTTTAAAGGGACCTAAGGGGAAACTTTTTAGCACAGAGGGTCGTGCATGTATGGCATGAGCTACCAGAGGAAGTGGTGGAGGCTGGTTAATTGCAACATTTGAAAGACATCTGAATGAGTAGGTGGATAGGAAGGGTTTAGAGGGGTATGGTCCAAGTGCTAGCAAATGGGACACGATTCATTTAGGATATCTGGTCAATATGGATAAGTTGTACCAAAGGGTCTGTTTCCATGCAGTATATCTCCATGACTCTAAATAAAAGGAGCAAATCTGCTCACAATACTCCAGACATGGTCTCACCACCACCTTGTAAAATTGCAGTAAGACCTGCCTACTCTTATACTCCAACCCCCTTGAAGTAAGGGCCAGTATTTCATTGGCTTTCCTGAGTACCTGCTGCACATGTGTGTATACAATTTGATAGTAATAAAGTAAGTGTAGGCCATTTGGCCCTTTGAGACTACGCCACCATTCATTAAGATCATGGCTGATCTACCCATTGTCTCAGCTCCTACCTGCATTATCCTCATAACCCTTAATTCTCCTACTGTGCAAAATCCAAACCAACTGTGCCTTGAAAATATTAAATGAAGCTGCTTCTGTTGCTTCATTGTGCAGAGAATTCCATTGATTCACTACTTTCTGGGAAAAGCAGTTCCTCCTCATCTCTGTCCTAAATCTACTCCCCCTAAACTTGAGACTGTGTACCCTAGTCCTCATCTCACCCACCAGCAGAAACTTGCCTGCCTTTATCTTATCTATCACCTTCGTAATTTTAAGTTTGTAGAAGATCTCCCCTCATTCTTCTAAATTGTAGCAAGTAAAATCCCAGGCGACTCAACCTCTCCTCATAGGGTAACCTTCTCATCTCTGGAATCAACCTGGTGAAACTCCTGTGCACTGTCTCCAAAGCCAGTATTATTCCTCAAGTAAGGAGGTCATAACTGAGCACATTACTCCAGGTGCGGCCTGACCAACACCTTTAACAATTTCAGCAGAACCTCCCTGCTCCAAATTCAATCCCTGTAACAATGAAAGCCAATATTCCGTTTGCCTACTTGATACCTGTTGCACCCGCAAATTAATGTTTCGCGATTCATATATGAGCACTTCTAAATCCCTCTGCACAATAGTATGCTGCAATCTTTCACCATTTAAATAAATTTCTGACCCACTATTTTTATTTCCAAAGTGGATAACCTCACATATACCAACATTGTACTCCATCTGCCAGACCTTTGCCCACTTAATCTATCTAAATCTCTCTGCATATCCCACATCCTCTGCATCGTTTGCCTTTCCACTCAATTTAGTGTCATCAACAAGCTTGTAAACGTTGCACTTGGTCTCCTCTTCCAAATCATTTATATAAATCATGAATAGCTATGGGCCCAAACCAACCCCTGCAGCATCCTGCTCACCAGTGATCTCAACCAGAGAAACACTCATTTATGCCAACTCCCTGCTTTCTAGTGGTTAACCAGTCCTCTATCCATGCTAGTACATTCCCCATAACTGCATGCATTCTTATCTTATGGATGAGTATTTTATGCAACACCTTATCAAATGTTTTCTGGAAATCCAAATATATAACATCCACCTGTTCTCTCCATCCGCCACACTTGTTACCTCTTCAAAAAAAGTTTGTCAAATACAACCTTCCCTTCCTGAGTCCATGCTGTGTTTGCCCAATGGAATTGTTTCCATCCTGATGTCTCACTATTTCTTCTTTAATGATAGCCTCCAGCATTTTCTTGAATACACATGTTAAGCTAACTAGTTTATGGTTAGCTGCCTTTTGCCTACACCCTTTTTTAAACAGTGGTGTGACATTTGCTGCCTTCCAGTCCGCCAGGACCTGCTCGGAGTCCAGTGAAGTTTCATAAATTGCCACTAATACATCTTCATTAACTTCTGCCATTTCTTTCAGCATGTTGGAATGCATTCCATCAGCACCAGGGACTTATCTACCTTTAGACCCTCAAGCTTGCTTTCTCTGTTTCATGTATAAGTACTCCCAAGTCTTTTTGTATTGCAGCTTTCTGCAGTTTTTTTCTCCATTTAAATAATATTGTGTTTTTTTTTTAGTTTTCCCTTCAAAAATGAACAATAATACTCCATTTGCCAACTCTTTGCCCACTTACTGAACCTATCAGTATCCCTATAAACTTTATATTCCTCTTGCAGCTTGCTTCTCCACCTGTTTTAGTTTACCTGCAAATTTGGAAACGGTACTTGCTTTCTTCCTCCAAGTCATTAATGTGTATTGTAAACAGTTTTGGTCCCAGCATCTGATCCCTGTAGAAACCCTGTCAACCTGAAAAAGAACCGAAAGGTGAAATTGTCCATTTTGATTAGAATTTTTAAAAAATCTAAATGGTGAGAAATTGTGGTTCTTTGAGATACAGAGAGATCTGCATATCATTGTGCATGAATTCAAAGTTTGGGAGAAGATTTGTAGCTTGGGTGCTCATTGTTGTGGTTCTGTTCGCCGAACAGGGAATTTGTGTTGCAGACATTTCATCCCCTGTCTAGGTGACATCCTCAGTGTTTGGGAGCCTCCTGTGAAGCACTTCTGTGATGTTTCCTCCGGCATTTATAGTGATTTGTATCTGCCGCTTCCAGTTGTCAGTTCCAGCTGTCCACTGCAGTGGCCGGTATAGTGGGTCCAGGTCGATGTGCTTATTGATTGAATCTGTGGATGAGTGCCATGCCTCTAGGAATTCCCTGGCTGTTCTCTGTTTGGCTTGTCCTATAATAGTAGTGTTGTCCCAGTCGAACTCATGTTGCTTGATCTGAGTGTGTGGCCACTAAGGATAACTGGTCATGTCGTTTCGTGGCTAGTTGGTGTTCATGGATGCGGACCGTTAGCTGTCTTCCTGTTTGTCCTATGTAGTATTTTGTGCAGTCCTTGCATGGGATTTTGTACACTACAGTGGTTTTGCTCATGCTGGGTATCGGGTCCTTCTTCCTGGTGAGTTGTTGTCTGAGAGTGGCTGTTGGTTTGTGTGCTGTTGAGTCCTAATGCTCACAGTAGTCTGGCTGTCAGTTCAGAAATGTTTTTGATGTATGGTAGTGTGGCTAGTCCTTTGGGTTGTGGCATGTCCTCTTTCCGTTGTCTTTCCTTTAGGCATCTGTTGATGAAATTGTGGGGGTATCCATTTTTGGCGAATACATTGTATAGGTGTTCTTCTTCCTCTTTTTGCAGTTCTGGTGTACTCATCCATGCCAACGAGCTTTCTTAAACTGAACTAGTCCCATCTGTCTACATTTGGTCCAAATCCTTCTGAACCTTTCCTATTCATCTACCTGTCCAAGTGCCTTTTAAATACCTGCCTCTACCTCTTCCTGTAGCAGCTTGTTCCATACACATACCACTCTTTGCATGAAATGTTACCCCTCAGGTCCCTTTTAAATTTTTTTTCCCCTCTCACCTTAAACTTATGCTATTTAGTTTTGGACTCCTCCACCCTGGGGAAAAGAGCTTGGCTATTCACCCTATGATTTTATAAACTTCTATGAGGTCACCCCACAGCCTCCTATGCTCAAGAAAAAAAAAAGTCCCAGCCTATCCAGCCTCTCCTTCTAATTCAAGCCTTCCAGTCTCAGTAAAAAAGCTTGTGAATTTTTTTGCAATCTTTCCTGTAGCAGAGTGACCTGAATTGTATACAGTACTCCAAATGTGGCCTTACTAATGTCTTGTTTGGCTGTAACATGACATAACACCTGCACTCCGTGCTCTGACAAGCATGCAAAGTGCCTTCTTCACCACCCTGCCTGTGACACCATTTTCAACCCCAACTCTCTGTTCAACAGCACTCCCCAAGGCCTTACCATTAGCTATGTAAGTCCTGCCCTGGTTTGTCGTACCAAAATGCAACACCCTGCATTTATCTGCATTAAAGTCCATTTGCCAATCCTTGTCCTAAGCAGTTCAGAGGTTTGTTAAACTAATATATGGTAGGGCAAGATAGATGTTATCTTATAAAAAAAGCTGGACAGATTAGGTTTTTACCTGCTTGAGAGGATCTAGAACTGGGATCACAATTTTTAAAATCAGGGATCATATGTTTAAATCCGAGATGAGGTGAATTTTTTCTCATTAGTCTTTGGAACTCTCTTCCTGAAAAGGTGGAGTAAGCAGTGCCCTTGAGTATTTTTAAAGCTGAGATAAATAGATTCTTGTTAGGTAAGAGTATGAAAAGGTCATCAGGAATAGGTGGGAATGTAGATTTAGGTTATGATCAGATCAACCATGATCTTGTTGAATGGTAGAGCAGACTCGAGGCTGAATTGTCTACTCTTTTTATCCTACTGTGTGTATTTGTATATATGGAAGGCATATAAAATTATATAATATGATAGAATATCAGTGTGAGGGGAAATTATGTACATTTATTTTTCTAAAAAGGCTTACCTTATACATTTGCATTTCTGAAAAAGATTCTGATATTCCAACGTACCCGAAATAGTTCTCTGTGCAAGCAATGACGTTATCAGTCTGTGATGACATCATTATCATCTGATTGTGGCCGGGACTGTATAACGGACTCCCACACACACATCCTTCCTCCAGTTGCTATCCTGTCAACAAATTCATGGAGTATCCTAGCTTTTCTCCTGTAAACCAATTTCTGACTGTCATAAAGAGAGTGGGGGTAAGGATTTTAAATGAGAGATTTTAATGGAGGATGTCAAAATTATAAGACATTGGAGTATATGTGCTTAGCTGAGAACAGTCAAGAGTTAATTGAGGCTGGAGATTCTGCTGCTGAAGAGATGTTTGAGAATGCGTGTTTCTCTACTTAAATGAGGAGAATATTTTGGCCTTGGCTTTGTAGTAGCAATAAAATGTGGCGTCTTTGGTCTGTGGGAGAACTGTGCTTTCTAGTGGCGTATGTTGTAGCTGCTTGTTTTTCATATAAATCCCAATGTCTGAATTTAGATCACTTGGTATTTTAATCTTGTAGAAATGAGTCTTATGAGCAGGGGAGAATATCATGGTTCTGATTTTCTCTGCAGATCAAATGTTCTGTGTGAGAGGACTGCATTTATTTATTGGTTACCTACATCCCACCTACACTTTCTTTTACTCATAGACGGTTGTCATTTTAAGTGAAAATTTATAATTCTTGACTTTTGATTCAACTTTATTCACGAAGCTTTTTTTGGCCAAGCTTTCGTTTGGCCCTCAACAAATTGTCGTCCAGATAGCTGTTCACATGCGACCAGAGGCAGTGGATTTCAGACAGTTACTGTAGCATAAACAACATTTTAGACAAACTTCACATAACTCTATATCAGATCTTGCATGATGTTATTAGGAGTGAGTGGAATTCATTTCAATGAGCAATTGTGAACAATGACCAAAACCATTAACAGTCTTAGACATAACTACATAATAACATAATATAATACATGCAACTTAATCTTGAAATATTTTTAATCAGCCTGTTCTGATATGTTATGACACTCCTCTGTGGCACATGGGACTTCAACCCAGACCTTCTGGCATTGGGGTAGGGACATTACCACTGCAGTACAAAACCACTCCTCTTAATTTGGATGTTCACTGATCTACTGATAAAACTCCAAAATATGATTGATGATCAAATATTCATGTACATATGTTCTGACAGTGTGGATTAATATGTTTATTCATCAGGAGCAACTAATTCTGTGCTTGTGGACCATGTCTGATATTGCTAATGGAACTTTGTTAATCTGAATACAAATGTGTCTTTGGCTGGAAAATTGGCTTTTAAAAGTGACTGAGTCATTGTAGATCAGTTTTCAGGAAGAGGAATGCTCCTTGTATGAATTCCGTGCATGTTGAAGGGAACTCAGAAAGGCAGGAAGTAAACAGCTAAAGTATTTACAAAGCAACAAAATGCAGTTTAAAAGGAAACAAGTAATTAGGAAGGCAAATGGAATGTTGGCATTTGTTTCAAAGACAATGGAGTTCAAAAATAGGGAGGTCTTGCTAAACTATACAAGGTACTTCTCAGACAACATCCTAAAATGCTGTGAACCATTTTGGTTCCATTATCTAAGGAAAATTCTACTGGCCTTGGAGACAGTGCAGAGAAGATTCACTAGGTAGATTCTGGATATGGAGAGACTGTCTTATAAGAGGAGGTTAAGTAGGTTGGGTTTGTATTCACAACAATGAGAAGTGACTTTACTGAAACAAATTATTGGAGGGCGGGGGTTTGACAGAGCAGATGTGAAGAGGTTGCTTTCCCATGTGGGAGAGTCTACTCCAGAGGGCATAATCTCGAAACAAGGGGTTCCCCATTTAAGATAGAGATGAGGGGGATTTTTCTTCCAGTGTAGTGAATCTGTGGAATTCTTTTCCAAAGAGGGTTATCAAGTCTGGATCACTAATTATGTTCAAGGCTGAAGTAGGGAGATTTCTAATCATTAAGGGAATTGGAGTTTATGGAGTTGGGGCTGATCAATGATTTAATAATCCTCAAGTCCAGCAATGGTATCACCGAATGACAGCAGAATTGATGGACTGACCGGGACTTCTGTTTCCGTGTCTTATGGTTTTATAGTGAAAAAAAAATGATGGGGTGGTACTGGATGGAGCAGAAAGCATGAAATTTATTTAGAATCATGTTTAAGAAAAATATTTTTACAGATCATCTGCCTAAATGGCTTTTCGTTGCACCCTTCTTTCTCATTAATAAGCCTCATCTTGATGTTGAACAGTTGTAATGCTAGTGATTTGAAAATGCCAAAAAGATGATTTCTCTTCTTGCACTTACTGGCAGTCTAATAGTTAAATTATCTGTTCGTATTGCTAGACAGTTCAGTCTCCATAGTGACTGCTTAGTCACTGCCAGCATTCTTGTTTACTGAGCCTTGGCCTTAAGTTTCTTTGTTTATTGCTATTTCTTAATAAATTTATTAAGAGTATTTAGCTTTTTTTGAATTGCAAAATTAAGTTGGGGTCAGTGATTTGATTTTAAAGATTTCAACATTGTTCTATAACTCTACAAAAGTATTCCTCTGCAAGCACCTGCCTGTCCCCCTGACATTGGGAAATAATAGCAAAAGATTACATTTTGAGATGCCTTTTAATACAAAAGAAAATGCTTTAAGTGTCTGATAGAGAGGGGGAATGTAGCACTAAGACAAAGGGGCGACAGCAAGTTGGTAGTTTTTAAAGAAGGGACTGCAAGTCTTTCAGGAGGAGAGGGAGGGATGATGGAGCTTGTAGAGAGAAGTATCTGCCATCGGAGAAAGGAATAAGGAAGTTCTATTGGCAATATAGACTTTGCAAAAGAGGAGTGTGAACGTTGAAGTGTTTACTGTTAGGTAACCAATGTTCAAAGTTCATGTTTGAGATCTTGAGGAACTAGGAGACTAATTTACTCTATAAAGATATGGACTGGGTCTATGATTTGAAGCAGAATATGATCTTCCATTTGAGATAATGAGGAGAAATTTCTTCTTAGAGGGTCTTTAATCTGTTATTCTATACCACAGACTTCTGTGAAAGTAAGGTCAATGAATTTTTAAGCCTTTAAGTTCTTGAATGATCAGGTATTAAAGAGTGGACAGGAAAGTGAAATTGAGATCAGTTCAACCATAATCTAACCTAATGGCGCAATGGCAAGGGATGAAATGTTATGTATTTTTCCATGAATTGGAGAGCTTTACATGAGTTGAAGTTTTGAAATTTCATTTATCTGTTATGATTTCAATTGAAGTGGTTCGGTTTAGCCAAATACACCCAATTAAAGGGAATCTGTGGCAAGTCTTGTGCATGTACTTTTTGTGCACAGGTGACACTAACTGAAGACAATTGTGGGTTATACAAAACTAGTTAGGTAAAAGTTTGATTGCTGTTAACCAATCCACTGTCTACATAATGGTGAAATGATAACAGTTGGAATGTAGTCATCTCGCACTTGGTAAAACTGAGCCATATGTCTTTGCATCCTATGGCAACAACACCTATATAGTTCAGGAAGAAGTGGATGAGGCAAGTAGTTATTCACAAAGGTACAATGGCTGAAGAATAGGTGGCTAAGAATATGATCAGTAGATAGTCATTCAGTATGCTTGTAGACCAGACATATTTCACCATGATGGCAAAGTCAACTGTGTCACCGACTGCAGTCAGATCATTAAGGAATACCATTGTGCTCACAGCCTCAAGGATGTCATTTGTGATTGGTTAATGTTATTTTTGATTTTCAAAGGAAAAACTGAAACAGTTGCAGGAAAAGTGGGCATTGACGTGGATATTTTTGGAGTAATGCAACTTTCAAGATTAATGAATATACAATTTTATGATTTATATGTTATGAAAATTTGAATTTAGGAATTAAAATTTTAAAATGCAAGTTTAATAAAAACTGCTGGTTTGAGAAGCTAGTAAATAAATCTGGAGTAATTGTATTCCAAGGGTCTACTTAAGGTGAAGAGTTGGAAATGGGAAAACACTGACTAAAGGATGACTTCTCTCTGAAGGTCTTGGTAACGAAATGTCTGCACTTGCCTCAGACGGAGTTAAATTAATAATATTGCTTTTCCAGACAAAAGCAGAGGTTTGAGAATTGCAGATATCCAACTTAAATATCTATCAGGGACATCCAGCTGTGCCGTGATTTGTGGGGATAGGGTATCTGTAAATTTGTGAGGGTCCTCTTGTGGCATAATGGTAGTGTCCTTATCCCTGAACCGGGTAGGCCTGGGTTCAAGTCCCACCTGCTCCACAGGTTTGTAGTAACGTCTCTGAAAAGGTTGATTAGGAAAATAGATTATTTATTGATTTTGCGGCTTGCTTATGGTGCAGTGGTTATGTCCCTATCTCTGGACCGGGAGGCACATATTCAAGTGCACCTGCTTCAGGAGTGTGTAATAATGCTGAACAGGTTGGTTAGAAAAATATGTTAAATATAAAAACATAGAGGAGGGCTGTTGTTTTTCAGTGGTTGTGTCCTTGCCCCCAAATTCAGAGACTTGGCTTCACATTCCACTTCCTTCAGAGCTGTGTAATAACATCTGAGCAGGTTGATCAGAAAAACATGTTATCTATAGATTCAGTGCCCTTGTGGCACAGTGATGGTTCCCTACCGTTACCCTAGGAGACCTGGATTCAAGTCTCATCTGCTGCGGCAATGTATAATAATGTCTCTGAGTAAGTTGATTTGAACATATCATTATTTTTATATGTCGGGTACTTGTGCGAAGTTGTTCTGTCCCTACCACAAAACCAAGAGGCCCAGGTTCAGGTTCCACCTCTCCAGGCAAATTAAGGGTTTTTTCTGTTTGTTCAGGTTAGGGATGGCCCAAACAACACACAATGATGGAGACTTGCTAGGTCTGACTGCATCTGAGGAGAGAAAAACCACATTAACATTTATAATACAGTATTACTGTTTCATAACTGAAAGGGGTTGGGAAATGTATTTTTGTATACTTTCCCACAGGCGGAGGAAGGGCAAAGGCACTGCTTGTTTACATGTTCACTGCAAAAAAAGTGGTGAAAGAGAAAAAAAGGTGTAAAGTGGGTCAGAATTAAAGTGTGAAAGGAAGAGAATAGATCCTCTACTAAAAGCCAAGTAAAGAAGACAAGGCTATGTGTGTTGGGAGGATGGGAAGGAGAGAGCGAATGTAAGAAAAATGAAAAACAGATATCATGGGGTCAGGCTGTAAAGATGTGGAATTCAATATTTAGTCCTCAAGGCTGTAAAATGTCTAAGCAAATGAGATGTGGTTCAAGCTTATGTGTTGTGCATTATTGGAATATTACAGCAGGCCTACAACACTAATATTAGTATGAGAGCAAAGTGATTTATTGAAATGGCAAGCATCTGAAGATTGTGGTCAGTCCGATGGGCATTGCAGGTGTGTTCTCAAAGTAGTTGTTCAGACTGCAATTGGTCATGCTACTGTAAAGGAAGGTGCATTGTAAGCAGCAATCGCAGTAGAGTAGGTTGAAGGAAGTACTAGTAAATATGCTGCTTCACGTTTGGCACCTTTAGACAGTGAGGAGGTGAATGGGCAAGTGTTACACCTTCAGCGATTGCATGGCAACGAGCCGTGGGGAGTGATGAAGCATAGTGTTTGATAGTGGATAGACCAGGGTGCTACAGAGGAACGGGCCATGCAGAATGCTGCTAGGAGGGGAAAATGCGTTTGTATTGGTGATGGTGCCATTCTAAAAGGTGGATAGACAGTAGACAAAGCCATTTTCAGTTGTAACTAGGCCTAGAACGTGGTAAAGAAGTTGGTGGCTAGCAGCTGAAAGGCATTGGATTTAAATGATTAGCATGGCATGGTCTCTTGGGGAAGAATGCTTTTGGAAAGGGGTTTTGTGTAAGGGGAAATGGGAAAGGAATTAAGATGGAAGGTCGGAGTGGCAAAAGTGCTTGAGAGAAGTTTGGCTAATTTGAAATGCAAACAGTAACAGGCTTCAGTCTTTGTGACAAAGAAGCCCATGACTTCCCATCCTTATAGCGAAAGCAGAGTACTTCAGATGCTAAAGGTCTGAAATGTAAAGAGAAATTATTAGGCAAACTCAGCAGGTTTAGCAGCACCTTTGGTGAGGGTAACAGAGTTAACATTTCAAGCCCAGTGTGATTTTCCAGTTTCATAGAAGTGTCACTCTGGGCTGGAAGTATTTAAGTTGTTTCTCATTCAGAGATGCTGCTAAATCTCTTCTTCAGCCTCTTGTCTTTATTTAGAACTATATCTGTTTATGGATAACTAAATCTGTTGACCACTGTTCTTTTTCCTTAAGCAAGCAGAGATGAGGGTCCTAAAAGCAGTAATCAGGATGAAATAGAGTAAAGGTTATAAGACTATCTTGCCTTTTGGAGCTATTCCATTTCAGAGTTCATTTAAGTGATCATTGCAAATTTGTAATATTCATGATTTCAAGCATTTTTCAATATTTGTTTTAAATGAGCAATTCACGACTTATTGTTTATGCAGTGTACTGTGTAAGGTTGGCCATTGCTGAATAATAAATTATTTTTGCACTTGTTTCAGTACATGATTCATAACCCTGTTGTGAACTTGGGAAAAAGGAAAAGTGCTGTCTCACCAGAAGGTAAAGCCTCAAAAAAAGCAAAAGGTGATGGGGACCCAAATAAAGAGAAAAATAAGAAGCGGAAGAATGGAAACAAAGAGAAGGTTTCTCGGAACCCTCCTTTGAGCCCAACATTATGGGGTCATGTGCAGGTGAAAAAGGCTATGAATGGGAATGGAATGGCATACAATCCCAAAAGGTCTCCAGAACAAGAACTGGAAGAAGTAATGAAGATTGTAACACCAACCAAATTGAACACCAACTTCCACATCCCCAAAAAGGGCTCCAGTGCTGCTCGGAACTTTAAAAAGCTGCAAACTAAGGATAAAGCGAACAACAAAAAAGAGAAATCCAAGAACAAGGCTAAGTTGCTCAATGGGCAGAAGTTAGCAGGGAATAGCAAATCTCCAAAAAAGAGTCTGAAAACTCCAAAGTTGAAGATGAAACAGATGACACTTTTTGAGATGGCAAAATCCAACACACCAAAGACTGGAAAATCTCCGAAGGGTGTTGGAGGAGCCTCAAGATCTATGTCTAAACCTCAGAAATACCTTCCACCTTTAGCTTTACAATTTCTTCGATATTACAAAGAAAATAAGGGGAAGGAGGAGAAAAAAGGTGCGGTGTCTGCATTCATCACCAGGGTGGCCAAAGTGCTTTCCGCTGAAGAACGTGCTCGTCTACCAGAGGAAGTTGGTGATCTTGTTCAGAAACGTTATGAGATTTTGGAGCACAAGAGGAAGTGGGCAATGATGACACTAGAAGAAAGAGCAGATTATCACAAAAAAAAGCGTGAAGAGCTAAAGAAAAAATTAAAGGAAAAGGCCAAAGAACGGCGGGAGAAGGAGATGCAGTTAAAACTGGAAAAACAGAAGAGATTTGAAGATCAGACTCTTACAGGAAAGAGCTTACCTGCACTAAAGCTGGTTGATACTCCTGAAGGGCTCCCAAACACTCTTTTTGGTGATGTTGCTATGGTGGTAGAGTTTCTCAGTTGTTATGCTGGTCTGCTGATGCCAGATGACCAGTATCCAATCACTGCAATCTCCTTGATGGAAGCACTGACCTCTGAAAAGAGAGGTTTCCTCTATTTGAACAGAGTTCTGTTGATCCTCCTTCAAACTTTGCTGCAAGATGAAATTGCAGAAGACTACAGAGAATTGGGGATGAAACTTTCTGAAATTCCTCTCACCTTACACTCTGCTTCAGAGCTTGTCCGACTTTGCATGCGCAAGTCAGATGTGCAAAATGAAAGTGAAGCATCAGAAATGAATGAAGATGGGAAGGATTCTATGGGATTCGAAGACGATGAAGTTGCAGATGAATTCCTAGATAAGTTGGAAACTTCTGAGTTTTTTGAACTGACTCCAGAAGAGAAAGTAAAGATTCTAACAGCACTCTGCCATCGGATTCTAATGACTTACTCAGTTCAGGATCACATGGAGGACTCGCAGCATAAATCTGCAGAGCTATGGAAGGAGAGACTGGCCATGCAAAAAGAAGAAAATGATCGGAAGAAGGCAGAAAAACAAAAGAAAAAAGAAATGGAGGCAAAAAAGAAAGAGCCAGAAAATAACAAATTGGGTGACAAGAAAAAGTCAGAGAAGAAGGAATTTGATAAGAAGCTAGAAGTGGACAAAGGTGGAAATGATTTGTTAACTGATGTCAATGGTAGTGAAGACCTCATTAGTGCAATTAAAAGCAGGCGATTGATGGCATTGCAGGCTAAAAAAGAAAAGGAAGAGAGAGAAAAGCAAGAAAAAGAAAGGATGGAGAAAGAGGTGGAAGTAGAAAAGATTCGTAAGCATAAAGCAGCAGCTGAGAAGGCCTTTCAGGAGGGAATTGCAAAAGCCAAACTTGTCTTGCATCGAACTCCATTGGGCACAGATCGTAACCACAACAGGTATGTGTAGTTTGTCCTTTCAAAAAAATTTGTGTTTTGCCTTTTTCATTTTGGCATCTGTAAAGATCTCACCCAATTCTAAGGTGAAAAATAGTTGGCTTTTTAGATTTCTTTATATATTAAGATAACCACAAGGAGGAACACAACAGAAACCCTTTCTGTTTAACTTTTCATTGAATTCATGAGCAGTCATGAACATAGATTCATACTCCTATTATACTGCCATCTAATGGAAAAAGAATAGCTATTGCACTACTCTACAATTGAAGTTTCTCAATACTCAACTTGACGTGAATTGAACAGATGGTTTCCCAACCATGTGACCCAAAACATAAGAGGAAATTCAGTTCTTCAACCTGAAACATCCTTGCATTGAGCAGCTTGCCTGAACTTGACAGTATGTTGATTTTGATCAATAGGTGGGAGCACAAACTCAAGTTGCAGTAAGCTGTTACTGGTGAATTGAAGGAATGGCCCCAGTTGATTTGGTAAATTGATGCAGTGGGTAGGAAGTCTGGTACAGAGAAGAGTAGCACTCCTGGACACATAAATAAAAAACATTTTCTATATTCTGTTGAACATTTTGAACACTTTCTATATTCTGTTCTTTGTTTCTCTTGCTGCTGTATTGCCCTGAGCAAAATCACAATACCTTCTCTGCTCATGCCCGTGATTAAAATTGCAGTCAGGCCTCGTATAAAGAAAGGTGGCTGTGGTTGTTAATCATCTCAGTCCTGGGATGTGTTTGCAAGGGTTCTTCAAGGTAGTGCTCCAGGTCCAACCAGAATCTGCTGCTTCATCAATAAGGAGACAGTGAGGTCTGTAGATGCTGGAGATCAGAGTTGAGAGTGTGTTGCTGGAAATTCACAGCAGATCAGGCATCAGGATGAAGGACTCTGGCCCAAAACGTCGATTTTCCTGCTCCTCGGATGTTGCCTGACCTGTGCTTTTCCAGCAATACACTCTTGATTACTTCATCAATAATTTTGCCGACACCGTAAGGTCAGAAGTGGGAATGCTTGTTGGTAATTTGCACCATTTTTAATATTGTTTGTGGCTCCTCAGATATTGAAATGGCTCATGTCCACACATAGCGAGACTTGTGCTAAAAAGTGGCAAGTAACATTCATACCACAGCATTGCCAGTCAATAATCATCTTCATTCAGAGAGAATCTGAACATATGCCCAGGGCATTCAATTGCATCACTGTGGATGAATCCTACCCCATCAACATTCTGAGCATTACTATTGATCAGAAACTCAACTGAACCAGCTTTATAAATAAAACAAAGAGCTATGGAAACTGGAGATCTGAAACAGAAATTGTTGGATAAACTCAACAAGTCTGGCAGCAACTGCAACTATTTGTTAACTCTGCTTTCTTCCCACAGATCTGCCAGCTTTGCTGAGTTTCTCCAGCAATTTCTATTCTTGTTTCAGCTTTATAATTGCTGGAGTTGCAAGAGTAGGTCGGAGACTAGGAAATCTGAGGTGAGTAGCTTGCCTCCTTTCTTGCCAATGCTTGTCCAATATCTGCAAGGCCCAAGTCAGGAATGTGATAGAATACTTTGCTTGCCTGGATTAGTGAAGCTTCAACAATATTCTGGAATCTTGACATCATTCTGAGTAAAGCAGCACACTTAGTTGGCACCTAATAACCACTTTCAATATTTTACTACCTTTGCCACTAATACATGATGTTAGCAGTTTGTACTATCTTCAAGTTGCATTGCACTCCTTTGTCAGCACCTTTACAATCAACAGCCTCTACCACATAGAGGGCAGGACAGAAAATGCCTGGGAAGGCCACCATGTACAGTTTCCCTCCATGATCCCCACAACCCTGACTTGGAACTATGTTGCTGTTCCTTCACTATTGCTAGGCTGTAATCCTGGAATTCACTAAAGGTGCTATAGTGTACGTAGACCACATGAACTACAGTAATCAGGAAAACAGCTTATCACTATCTTCTCAAGAGCAGCTTGGGATGGGCAATGTAAGCTGCCCCAGTCAGCGAAGCCCACATACTGGGAACGAAAAATAGACCCCGATGATCTGGTCAGCATCTTTAGTTTTAATTGGAAATGTACTGCGCAGGAGCTTGTCGTCGCTTTGCACTTTGAAATTGGGAGTACCTTTTGTGGAAAGTAACTAAGTTTATCATGAGCTGGATGAAGTTGAGGAGTAAAAGAATGTTGAAATTTTATTATTTAATTGCAAAAGCAAATTATGTCTTTTAGGATGTTGTGAACTTGCTTGAAAAATGTTAATTACTTCAGGCTGATGTTTTGCTATAATGGAAATGTGTTAAAACAAAATGTTGGATTTTGGTCCTGCATGGGCTTGTCTTCATCTAAACAGACTTGTGCCTTACCTTTTCTGTAGATACTGGCTGTTTTCGGATCTGGTGCCTGGTCTGTATGTAGAGAAAGGTTGGGTGCATGACAGCATTGACTACAGCTTTACCATTCCTGAAGAATACACTCAACATGAAGAAGACCAGGATTCCAAAAGTAAAAATTCAATCTTTATTTTTTTTCTTTACCTCTGAACAGAGCTACTTATACTCCTTCTGTATACATAATAATAACTGAGAAAATTTATGGCAAAGAACAATACCCTGTACCCTGAGTTTTCTGTAGTACACCAGTGACTATGTTTTCAAATGTACTTCATTAGCTCTGAAGTGCTTTGTTTTGTTTAATGTTGTGATAAGTGCTGTATGAATGCCAGTCTTTCTTAACTCAAAATCAAGAAACCATTGTTCTTAAAGTGATTTAGAATATCAGTTGTCCTCCTGGTCTATATATTATACTCAGCAATATGGACTAAAAGACCATGCTAAAATTAGCCTCAGCATCAGGCAAGAAACAAAATTATCTACGTTTATCCTGCTCCTGATTACTTTCCTGTGATCTAAGTTTGAAAGTGTTTTTTTTTAGATTAGATTAATTACAGTGTGGAAACAGGCCCTTCGGCCCAACAAGTCCACACCGACCCACCGAAGCGCAACCCACCCAGACCCATTCCCCTACATTTACCCCTTTACCTAACACTATGGGCAATTTAGCATGGCCAATTCACCTAACCTGCACATCTTTGGACCGTGGGAGGAAACCGGAGCACCCGGAGGAAACCCATGCAGACACGGGGAGAATGTGCAAACTCCACACAGTCAGTCGCCCGAGTCGGGAATTGAACTCGGGTCTCAGGCGCTGTGAGACAGCAGTGCTAACCACTGTGCCACCGTGCGGTTTGGGTGTCAGTTGAGCATAGGATTGTACTTTTGCAAATGGAGTTTACAGGCAAGAAACTGGCGATATTGGTATTTGCGGTTCTTTGTCATCTGTCGTCTAGGGGATACAATTACTGGCTCGGTACTGGTAGGCATTTATTTCTATTTAGGTCTGTCTATGATTTTACATCAACTAGGAGAAAGTGAGGACTGCAGATGTTGGAGATCTTAATCAAAAAGTGTACCTTTGGAAAATCGCAGCAGGTTAGGCCTGGTCCTTGGAAGCTGCCTGATCTGCCCTGCATTTACAGAGCCAAGCATTTCAGTATGGTTTTATGTGGTGAAGCCAGTATCAGTAAGAAAATAGACACATTCTGGTCTATCTCCTTCATGTCATAATTTGTTTCCTTGATTTTAAATAACTTCTAAAGAGATTATTTTAAACTCTTAATTTTAAAGATTGATATTTGTGTTATTAGTTTATTACTAATAACTATCCCCGAAATAATTGGCCAGCCAGCGACGCACACATCCATCAAATGAATGAAAAAAATGGATAAGAACTTGTTTAAATATGAAAAAGAGACTGGCCAAAGTGAACATAGACCTCTTAGAGAATGATATTGGGGAAATAATGGGGAACCAGGAAATGGCAGCGATGTTGATTAAGTGTTTTAGACCGTAAGACCATAAGACATAGGAGTGGAAGTAAGGCCATTCGGCCCATCGAGTCCACTCCGCCATTCAATCATGGCTGATTGGCATTTCAACTTTTATGTCTGTCTTTCATTGTTGATGACATTAATACCATTCTGAAAACAATAAATAGTCAGAGGGTTAAAGTGTAAGGTGGAAGAACGAATAAATACACTATCAAAAGACTAAAAGTACTACGGAAACTAATGGGGCTCAAATTATGTTGTATCTGATGTTATTAGAAGAAGTGGCTACAGAGATATTGGATACACTGATAGTAGTCTTCCAATAATCCTTCGGTTAAGGAAAAGTCCCAGAGATAATTGGAAAATAAAGATATAGTGCCTTTATTCAAAAAGGGAGGGAGACAAAAAATATGTAACTATAAGCCAGTTGGGTTAACATCTATTACTGGGAAAATGTTAAAGCTTATCATAAAAGATGTAATGGCAGAGCACTGAAAAATGCATAATCTAATCAAAGAGTCATCATGGCTTTGTAAAGGGAAAATCATGCCTGACAAATGTATTAGAATTCTTTGAGTCGATAATAAGCAGGATAGCTGAAAGAGAATCGGTTGACACAATATATTTGGATTTCCAAAAGGTATTCAATAAGATACTTAATAAAATTGGAGCTCATGATTTTGAGAGTAGTATATTAGCATGGATAGAGGATTGACTAACAAATAGAAGACAGAAATTTGGGATGGGGGATGCATTTTCAAAATCCAGCCTGAAGCTATTGAATGTCATACAGATCAGTGTTGGGGGCCACAATTATTTAGATATATTAATGACTTGAATGAGTGACGTGACTACATAATGGCCAAGATTGAGGATGACACACAAGTAAATTGGAAGTAAAGTAGTAGGGATGACAGTGTCTGTTGAAGGATATGGACAGATTAGGTGAATGGGGAAAACTTAACTGATGGAATATAATGTGCGAACATCTGAGGTCATGCACTTTGGCAGAAAGAATAGAAAGGCTGAATATTATTTAAATGGAGAAAGACTGCAGGAGGCTACAATACAAACCAAAAAGCTAGCATATTCAGGTTTAAAAGGTAATATGGAAGGCAAATTGACTGTTGGCCCTTACTTCAAAGGAAATAGAGTATTAAAATAGAGGTCCTGCTAAAATTGTAAAGGCACTATTCAGACAATACCTGGAATACTGTGAATAATTTTGGGCCCCTCATCTAAAGAAAGATATACTTGTATTTGAAGCGGTCAGAAAAGATTTGCTGGGACAATTTGTGCTGTGGGGAGATTTTCTTAAAAGGAGAGGTTGAATAGGTTGGATTTTTACTCACTGAAGTTTCGAAGATTTAAAACATTATTGAAGCATACAAGATTCAAATAGGTCTTGACAGAGTCGATGCGGAGAGGTTGTTTTCCTTTGTGAGAGAGTCTAGGACCAGAAGACATCAACAGAGTAAGGGGCTGCCCATTTAGGACTCAGATGAGAAATTTGTTTTTGAGGGTAATGAATGTTTGGAATTATTTACAACAGAGTGATATAGTTAATGATAAGTTTATTCAATAAACAGATTTTTATTCAGTAATGGAATCAAGGGACATGGGGATATATATCATGAGAGTGGAGTTGAGGATTATCAGATCAGTCATGATCTTTGAATAGCAGAGCAAATTCAAAGAACCAAATTCCCTACTACTTTTCCAGCTCTTGTACGTCTTAAGACAAAACATCCCTCCCTGAAATATGAAGATGCAAGGATCTGATGAGAGTATCAGTCGTTGTAATATTGCATTATTGGAGAAATTAATAGGACTGACAGTTCCCAAATACCTGGGGCACAATGGCTTTCACATTATGCATCAAAGAAATGGCTCTAGAGATTGTGGAACCATTGGCAATCATCTTTTAAAAAAAATGTTAACTCTATAGCAATGCCTCTACATTGGAAAATTACAAATATAACCCCACTGTTAAAGAAAATAGTATTCATGTCGGGCAAATCTGATCAGAGGTTTTTTGTGAAGATGTTTCTGGTAGTTTAATGTGAGGGAACCTGGATATGGTACACTTGGTGATTCAGAAGGTTGTTGATAAAATCCCAAACAGAAACTCAGTAAACAAATTAAAGCAAATAGGATCAGGTATAATATACTTGTATCCTAGCTGGAGGATTGGTTAACAGGTAGATAGCAGAATTGAGAAATAAATGGGTTATTCTCACATGGACGGACTGTGACCAGTATAGCGCTGCATAGATCAATCTTGGGCCACTTCTTTTCCCCATCAATATCAATGGTTTGGATTTGGGGGTCAGTTGTAACATCTGCAAGTTTGTAGATGATTTAAATCTTGGTTGGAATGTGAGTTGTGAAGTGGTCGCAGAAAGGTTTCAAGGAATTTAGATAGGCTGAGATGGAAAGAGCATGCCAGATGGAATATAATCTGGTTAAGTGTGAGGTTATCCACTTTGGTCAAAGGAATAAAAATGTAGAGTATTTATTAAATGGAGAGAGACTGGAAAATGTTATTGTTCAAAGACACCTGAATGTCTTTGTTCATAATTTGCTGAGAGCCAGTATGCAAGTGCAGCAGACAATTCGTAATATGTTCGTCTTCATCATGAGGATTTGTACATTGGAACAAATATGTCTTCCTTCACTTATACGGAACACTAGTGAGACTACACCTGGAGTACTGTTTGCAATTTTCATCTCTATTCAAATCCCATATAATGGTTGGAGTTAGAAATCCTCTGCTATTTGTATCATGTCAATCTAATTTCTGGTTTGATACTGATTGGTTATCTTGCTTTGAAAGGCCAAAGATGGCTAACTTGTGAAATTAAAATTAGTGTTGATGAGATTGGGAAAGCTTTTCTCTGCATCAGACATGACACAACTGGAATGAGAAACTTCTGTTTTCCTGTGTTGTTGATCCTGATGAGTAACAACAACATGATCAAGGTTTTTGAAAGTTCCCTTGTGAAAAAGAAGCTGTGCCTATCAGTTTATGATTGGCAGAAAGTTGTATGTTTCTGTTTGCTTGTTTAATTGTATTTGGATAATTATGTTAAGAATGCTGATACTTGGTCTCTTCATAACTTGATTTAAACTGATTTTGTTATATCTGGAAATTAATAGGTAATGATGATGACAGCATTGCTGAGAGCAGCTTAAATGACAGTGGCCACCAGGGGTCCTCCCATACTGCAGACATTTGCATTGAAACAACTGTACCAAAACAAGGGCAGAACCTATGGTATGTCCTGCTTTTACATATTACCATGTTTACTCCTAACTAATAGTAAAATACTTCGCTGCAGTGAATAGTTTCAGAAACTAGTCAAAATCTATTGGTTTTAAATACAAATACAAGCGTTTTTTTTCCTAACGACTGGTGTGGTATTACTGCACAAGTAATGCTCTTGCACCAAGTAGAGGGGAGTGTTCTAGGACTCTGAACAGTGCAAGGGCAACAGTTGACCTAGTTAGAATTGGCATTGACCTAGTTACAATTGGCATAAAGATTCAGCTTGAATGTCTTCCAACTCCATATTCCAGTTACATACTCTCACCATGTCGGTTTTTATATCCGCAGAGCATTAACTATCCTAAATTACCAACTTAAGAGCAGAGAAAATTGTAGCCGTAACATATTGGGGGAATGTTTTTACTGCACAAAATTTGAACCACGTTTCAGAACTGTTTCTGGAGTTTAAAACTTCAACTCTTGTTTCAGAATCCCATTTAAAGAAAAGGCCTAAGACATATTTGTGATCAGTAAAGCAAAATAATATTTCTTTATATTATATACCAGAAGGGTTTCAAGGAATATGGGCCAAATGCTGGCAAATAGCACGAGGTCAGATTGAAATGTCTGGTCGGCACATATAAATTGGATCATATGGTCTAATTTCATGCTGTATGACTCAATAAGTCAACTGTCCTATACTGAGTGAAAAGTGTTCATGAAAACATTTTGACTAAATTTGGCCTCAATTTAAGTTTAGAATGTCTTCATTGGCATTTTGTAACTTTTCATACGATTAACATCCTGCACATTATTTGTTTAATTAAACTAGTATTCAAGGATTCTGCAACCCTAATTGGGATGATTTGTTTCACTTTTACAGGCATGTTAGCTTTTTCCTAAAGATTTGAGTATTTTGGTATTTTCTGTTGAGGCATTTGTTCACTGTGAGTTAGTACTTTCTACCTCTGGAAGCATTGATTGGCAGTGTTATTGATTTTATCTGCAGGTTTATTTGTGACACTCAGAAAGAACTAGATGAATTCCTGAACTGTCTTCATGTGCAAGGTGCCAGAGAGAGTGCGCTTAAAGAACGCCTTCAGAAAAAGTAAGTCTTCAAAGTTCCATAGCTTGGTTTATATGTCTCTGAAGAGCAGAATCTGTACATGTTCTTTGTAATTTCAGTATCATCATCAAACTTTGATCATCAAACTGAACTGTCAGTGTTAACTCACTATCAAAGTCTTTTTTTTAAATAGAAATATTCCTAGTGAGCAATACTGTCCACGTTATACTGGCTATATCAGCAGTACTTTTTGCATCCTTGACTGTAGCTATTGAAAGTTTATCCCTCCATATCTTCTCTTGAAGGCACAAACCTCATGCAAGATCATGGTTCCATGATGCCACATACCATCCAGTGCATTATCAGCATAATTGATTTTTGGTTGGTATAGTCTGTTCGTTCACGGAAAGGCATTCATACCAACTGTGCATGTTCTTTTTTTTATATAATTTCTCTACTCTCGAGCAGTTAAGGCCAATTTTAATATTCCAGTAGTCACTCAGGCTGATATTGGTAACTGGGTACAAACTCGGGATGGATTCTGGGACCTTCCTTTTCAGTATGTTACACTCGCTTTACCTACTGAATTGCCTGCATATCATTCACCTGCAAATTTAAGCTTTCAACTATGCTGGTATTGCATTACTGTAACTACTGAATACAAGTCTTTGATTCAATGCATTCTTTGAGTAGATTTACAGGTTTTTGTCTCTGCAAAGCGTGCACTTTTATTTGTTCTCAAGAGATCTTGTTTCCATAATTAGCTTACTTAGTTTTATTATAGGCTGAAGTAAGATAATTATTCAAAGCAAAGCTGAACATGACATAACGTTGATGAAAATATTTCCTGCTCGTACAAAGTGACTCAGTATTTTAAATGTGCAAACTTAATGACCAGAATCTTTAAAGGTGCAGTGCTAAATATAGTGGACTGTTTTTAAGAGAGAGATTTTTTCCATTCTCATTGATTGCGTTTATTCTTTCTCTCCACTAGACTGGTATTTGCTTGTCAGCTGATGTACTCAATTCTTGATGTCGTAATCTTGGTTTAAACATCTAAATTAGGGAAGCTTTAGTTTGTGAAAAGAGAGGTTCTCTTGTGGTTTTCCAGGAACAAATTGTTTAACTCATTTGGAAAAAGAAATGACAGCCATTTACTTTCTTGGCTTGTTGCACAGTGTACTCAAGTTGACTTTCCCTGAAGCTCTTGCCTTCCCACTGGGACCTGGTTGTTGTGCAATGATTTGCAAAGTCATTAGTGACAAAAGACATTGACTTACTAAAATAATACTTTGTTTAAGAACATGAGACAACACTTTGCATCTATCTGCTAAAGGGTGTAAAACAAGGCCACTAACTGGCTGGTTTTAAATCTATTGTAATTTTGAATTGTATGAGAGTCAGTCATTGGTGCTGAGTCGCTTAATCTTGTTTGAGTAATAAGACTGATCTTGAACTCCTGAGGAGTTGAATGGAAAAACAGTTTGGTTCCTGCATCCGATGGATAATCAATGCTCTCTGAAGGAAGTGTATACATACATGGAAATCAGGGGTGTATAGGAATTGGATCGACTGCTCGACAATAGTCATGTGACTTTTTTGTGAGCTATCTGATTGCCTGTGTTTAAATCTGTTTTATTATTTTCTTCATTTCTAAGTTTAATAAATTGCCTGTAATTGGAGTGGAGAAAATGTTTAAGTATTCTATATTTCACGTTTCTCTCCTTTGCACTGTTGGGAATGCTAACTTGTTCTGGGAATAATGTTTCACAAGGTCAGATACTTTGTAGTACCTTCAGTAAATGATTACTCTTGAATCTAGTTATTTAATTACATTGTAGTGACGTGAGTGAAGCTGGGGGCGAGGATGACCAGAACTGACCTGACCTATGTATGCACACTTTACGGAATAAGCCACGGTTGCAAATTGAGAAGGAGCACCATCTGATTTAATTTTGTCAACAATGTTTTGAGTACACCACAGTTCTCCCTGTAATTGAGCACTGACTGCAACTTACAATTGAAGATAAACTAATTTTTCATACTATAGATTAGTCTACTTGTAAATACCATCTGTATGGACCGGTTTTATCAGTTATCATCTTCAACTATCTTGACCATCTTTTATACTGATATAAAAATTATTGAGCTTATTAACTGGAAAATCTATCTTTGTTGCATAATTGGCTTAACATAGGTTGATTTTTTAAAAATAGCTGCTTCTATTTTTAGGTATCAAGATATCCTTCACTCACTACACTTGGCACGGAAACCAAACCTTGGCCTCAAGTCCTGTGATGGCCATCAGGAGCTCCTCAATTACTTGCGAACTGACCTGATTGAAGTGGCAACGCGACTGCAAAAGGGAGGGCTAGGATACATGGATAAATGTGATGAGTTTGAGGAGAGGGTGAGTAATCATACAAACATGCTACTGTTCTTAGCAAAGAGCTAGTTATATGGTGACCAGCTGTGTTACACAGGGGATTTTAGCACAGTGTTTCTTTGTAATAGTTGTTCAGAATCCATGAACTGGTTCCCAGCAAAGGAGAGCTAAAAGAATCAGTGCTTCATTTTCCAGTTTCGTGTCAGAATGAACGTTTGGCTTAGTTCCAATTGTTTACGTTGCTTCCTAAAGTGGGATAGTAAAACTCTGGGGTCCTCGCCCAGCAAAGCATGGTTGTTCCAGACACCTATTCAGATAAATTTAGATTTGGACTCTTCATTAAGAACATATTATTAGGATTTAAAATAACAATTTATTTATATATACACACATATAATATATTAAAAATGTCTTTCTCAACTGAGTTTATAAATTCTTATAGATCACCCTCTCTGTAGAAATACTTTTTCTATCATTTCTTCAAGTATTACATCAAGAACAAAATTTTGTTAACCAGGAATAGTAAGGAAATAGAGGATGGAATTGAAGAAGTTAGTCCAGGAGGCAAAGAGATGTTATATCAGCAGAAAAGAAAATTGTATTAAGCTCTAAAACATTTTATAAGCATTTAACTCAGCAAATGTTTGTGCACATTTCAAAATCTAAAGGAAAGTCTTGATGTAGAGGCATTACAAAAGTCTGAAGTCTTCACAAAGCAAGTGGAGAATGTGAAAATTGTACTGCAAGTGGAGATTGGTGTTGTGGACAGAATAATACTAAGTAAGAAAGACTAACAGTTCTGGAAGTTGGTAAGTCAGCCCGGTCTAGATGAAATGCATTCTAGGTTATTGAACCGAGGAAAGGTAGAAATGAGTAAAATTGATGATCACTTTTCAATCCTTACTGGACATAGCAATAGCACTAGAGGTTGGGTGTTAACTTAATAAAAGTGGTGAGTAAATTATTGAAAACCATTAAACTTTCAATTGGAAAGAGTGGGTTAAGGATGATATGGGCAAAAACATGGCAATTGGAGTTCAGTATAGAGAAGTGTAAAATTATGCAATTTTGAAGGACTGCTGTTGAAAGCCAGTGTAATATAAACAGCATAATTTTGAAAAGGTAGATGATCACAGAGACCTTATGTCCATTTACATTAATCTTTGCAGATGGCACAGCAAGCTGTTAAATTGGTTAAAAAGATCAAACTTTTAATGAAAATTCTCATTCCATAAGTAGACATGAGAGGAATAGAATGCAAAATCAAAATGATCATAGTAAACTTTGCAAATCCCAATTAGGTCTCAGTTGAAGTATTGTGCGCCATATTGAAAATTGTCTTGACTCCTCAGTGAGAACTGTAAGATCTGGGATGGGAAGGTGGCTGTTGGCATCTAAGAATCTGGAATCTGAGCGATTCAGCTCTGACCCCACTTGGGGTCCTGGCCTCCAAGCCTTCTTGTAGGTAATTTTGGACCTCCTATTTTAGAAATGCCTGACAAACTTTACTGTAATGGAACCAGGAATGAGAAATTTCAATGACAAGGAGATGTTGGAAAAGTTAGGACTCAGAAATTTATGATGTGGCTTAAGAATGATTTTTAGTTTGTAGATTTTTGGAGATTAAAGAGCAAAAAAAGTGGTAAATTGGTCAAAAACTAGAAGTCATTGATTTTAAATGATTGACAAAATGTTTAGAGAGATGGGATTTTTTTTTCACTGAGTTCCAAGACCTGCAGTGCTCTTCTTAGAAAGGTGCTCTCTAATTACATTTAAGAGACAGTTCAATAGGCCCTTAAGTTTGAAGAACATTCATCATCAAGGACAAAGCAGATATGTAGGACTAAGCATGAATCAGAGAACCATTCTCAGAGTGAGAAGTTGTCACTAGTTGGTACTGCAAGAATCAGTGTGAACTGCTGTGGCTGTAGCAATCTATACAGTTGACATTGGATGAAGGTGCCAGATGTATGGTTAAGTTTGCTAATGATATAAAGACAGGTAGGAAAGAAAGTTATGAAGAGAATGGAGAGTGCAAAGGGATAAAGTTAGGTTAAGTGGATGAATTGGAAAACATGAACTTGTCTATATGGACAGAAAGCAATAGAAAAGTATCTTACTACTTAAATAGAGAAGGATTGCAGAATACAGATGTCGAGAGGGATTTGGGTGATCCGGTACATGAATCACGAAGTTAGGATGTAGTTGCAGCCAATGGTTAGCAAGACAAATGGAATTTTTTATATTGCAGGGAAGAAAACTTAAAGTCGGCATGTTTTATTACAGACTTGTATGATATTGGTGATATCGCATCTTGAGTACTGTGTTTTACTCTACCTAAGAAGATATAAATGAGTTAGGAATAATTCAGAGGAAGTTCAGTCAACTGGCTGGGAAGTGGATGGTATCTTTTGACGAAAGGTTGGACAGGCAGCTACTGTTTTTATTTGTGTTTAGAAGAATTAAAGTTACCTTATTGAACTTTGCAAGAATATGAGGGAGGAGCCAAACTAAAACAAAGCGAACGCAGTGTAAGAATAAGCGGTCTCCTGTTTAAGACTCAGATTAGGAATCTCATTTTCTGAAGATTATGAGCCTTTGGAACTTTGTTCCCAGAGGATGATGGAGAAACAGGGGCTTTAAATACTTCTAAGACAGTGAAACCTTTTTGACAAATAAGGGAGTCAAGAATTATCCTGGGCCAAATGGCCTATTTCTGCTCATTTGTGTGAAGATACAGGTGGGTGAGAACCACGTAGTCGCTAGTGCATGTATCATTCACTTGCAGAAATAAAAATTCAACATTTGAGGATAAGCGAGGAGGGAGATAAAAGAAAAGTAATTATCTTCCTAGTAATTCAGCATTTTTTTCTGGTAAGGGATGCAGAACTTCTGTTGATGCTTATGTTCATGTTTTCAGTGTCCCAGTGCAAATTGTTGCCAGTAAAGTACTTCTGAGATTTAGCTATTGCTTTCTAGGAAATTGAGAGCAAGTGAGTAGTTCTAGTCAATTTATTTTTTGTAATGCTGATTGAGACTGGGGTCCAAACATTTTCTGCTCTTCTGCCATTGGTGCATAGGATTATATTGTTGAGTCAGATTGGGTAGACTTGGATTTTCCAAAGTCTCTAGTTTCTCAGCCATAATTATTGGACCTGTGCCTGCTGTTAAGTGATTGCTTTCTAATCTTTTACTTTTAATCTACCAGGTACGCTCGTTGGAGAGCCTGAAAGATTTGGGTGAGTGTGTGATCACACTGCAAGAGTGTATAATAAAGAAATTCCTGCAAGGTTTTATGGCACCCAAACAAAAGAAGAAAAAAGCAGGCGAGGAAACAAAAGTAGAGGAAATCGATGAGGAGAAGAAAATGGCTGAAGAAGCTAAGGTATTTTAGAATTTCAGCCTAATGACTTAACAGATTTGTTTCCCTAAAGGACATTGTGAACCAGATGGATTTTGAAACAAACACTGACAGGTTCATTGCGATTAGACTAGCATTTTATTCCAGATTGATATTGAATTCCAAAAGGAGAAAAGGAGGAGGAGAGGAGTCTAAATTGAGGTGTACAAGATAATGAGAGGCATAGATAGAGTCGATAGCCACAGACTATTTCCCACGGCAGAAATGGCTAACATGAGGGGTCGTAGTTTTAAGCTGGTTGGAGGAAAGTATAGAGGGGATGTCAGAGGCTGGTTCTTTACACAGAGAGTTGTGAGAGCATGGAATGCGTTGCCAGCAGCAGTTGTGGAAGCAAGGTCATTGGGGACATTTAAGAGACTGCTGGACATGCATATGGTCACAGAAATTTGAAGTTGCATACATGAGGACCAGTGGTCGGCACAGCATCATGGGCTGAAGGGCCTGTTCTGTGCTGTACTGTTCTATGTTCTAATTCAAATTTTGCAGTGTTGGTATTTGAATCATGTTGTCCGCAGCATTAGTCTGGGATTCTGGATTACTGGACTTGTCTCTCCCTTGTAATTATTTTCTTTAAAGCTCTTCTCTAGGCCCAAGCTTTTGGTCACAACTCTTAATGTCTCCTTTGGCTCAGTGTTGATTTTTTAAAATCTAAATACAGTCCTATGAAGGACAAGAGACATTTTACTGCATTAAAATGCATCATAAAATGCAAGTTCTGTTTTTAATGTAACCCAACTTTCAATGGCAAAATGGAAGTGTGGTTGATTGGAGTGTTTCTACCAGCCTTAACTGTGCCAGTACATTGAAAGAAAAATCATGTTTAAATCAATTTGCTTTAACATTACATAATGAACTCCATTTGCATAAAATTCATCACTTCTGATTTTTCACAGTACCACTATTTTATCCCACTTTGAAAGTGCTGCTTCCAGTTTTGGAAAAAGTGTTGTGCATTTGAAATAAGTGCAATTCAAGTAAGCAAATATGAACGCATTGCATTTCAGTAATTTTTATGCAAAATCAGAGTGAGTACTGTATTGTTGGTATTAAGTCCATCTGTGAAACAGAATAATGGGTGCAGAACTTTATTATGGTCTTATTATGGCTTTTGGTCTTATGTAGCTGAATGCAGTTGTATTACATTGCATGGGTGTGAACAAGAGGGGGCAGTATCAGCAAGTGTAACTGAATGGAATAGTTATTTATTTTATGTATTTCAGGAGAGGGATAACATCAGGAACAGGCAGTAGTTGATTAGTCGTTTTCATGAAGGAGAGTATTGTGCTGCTATTTTTTGCTTAAGACATGTGCCTGCTTCTATTTAGGTGTTGGTGGTGTTCCACAGTAATCAATTATTGCTGAATAAACATTTATTTAATCTAGCCATGTGTGGTGACCATTGACTATCCATTTGTCTAGCCAGTAACAGCAAGAACAGACTGTAAACTGAATCACATTATCAGGAGGGACTCTTGTGTGCTTTGGAGAATAGCAGATGGCAAGGAGTGATTTCGATTTTAATTTGACTGCTGGCTTGTATTTTTTAGTTTTATAGCACAGACATGGCATTGTCATACCATTCATCTCTATTTTATGTAATTGGAAAACTCCCAAACTTTGTGATTGATAAATTGCTCTGATTATCAGAGATAGAAATACAGGTCTATTTAAAGACAAAACAACTTGAGTAGTGAATGTTGTTGATGCTCATCAAATTTTGTAGTTGAGTTCTCAGTGGCTCTAATGATGCCACAGTGGTGTCCCAACTTCTAAACCGGGAGTTTAAGTCCCATCTGCTCCAAAGATACGTCATAATATGCTGAATGAATTGATGTTTAAAAAGATCTACAAGATGAGTTGGACCAGTGTGTGTCTTTGTGGTTTATTTAAAAAGTGCTGAATTCTTTGCATTCTTGCTCATCGGTAATGTCTCTACCTCTGAACCAGAAAGCCTGGGTTCAAGTCCCATCTGCTCCGGAAGTGTGCCATAACATGTCAGAAAATGTTGATTGAAATAGCTAAAAGTTGAAGGAGATTTTTTTTAAAAGAAAGTTTTAAAAGTTTGCAGTCGTTAGCACTGCGGCATCACAGTGCCAGGTTCCTGGCTTTGATTCTAGCCTTGGGTGACTGTCTATGTGGAGTTTGCACATCTTCCCTGTGTCTGTGTGGATTTCCTCCACGAGCACCAGTTGCCTCCCACAGTCCAGTGATGTACAGGTTAGGTTATGGTAAATTGCCCATAGTGTTCAGGGATGTGCAGGCTAGGTGGATTAACCATGGGGAATGAGGGTGACACGGAGATATTGGGGGGGTGGGTTTGGGTGGGATGCTTTTTGGAAGGGTGGTGTAGGCACGTTGAACTAAATGGGCTGTTTCCACACTTTTGGGATTCTGTGGTGATTGAGCGACTTTTGTGGATCAGTTGGTAAACCATTGTCATTGAGCTTGCACATCAGAGGTATGACTTCCAACTGACAATCTGTATACAGTACAGAGGAACCTCGATTATCTGAACGAGTTGGGTGGGCACCATTTCATTTGAATAATTGATTAGTTGGTTAATTGATTCAATGCCTCTCCTCTGGGGCTCGTGAGTTTTCTGAAGTTTTCTTTTTCCTCGCTCTGCCTTCCTTGCTTCCTCTCTGTCTCAGGGTCTGTTTCTGAGCAGAGGTACACTTGTGTGTAAGGGACCTGCAGCATTGTTGTAGCCTCCCGCCCCCATCAGTTCAATGGGATTGACACAGTGCTTGCTAAGTCCACTCCCCGTTCAGGAGACTAGACAGCAGCACACTACGTGTGAGCCCCTATCCACCCCCAACCCTGTCCGTGCTGCGCGAACCCCCACCCCACACACCCTGTGCAGCTGGACTGGACACCAACAATAAGACTGCTGCTGCCTTTAGCAGATGAGTCTCAAAATAGCACACACATGTGCAGCCACGCATGCAACCTTTTGACAGGTTCCACCTTTGCCCTGCGCAGGGCAATGTTGGAGAGATTATCTGGGGAAGGAGAGTTTAAGGTGCACCCCTGTGTAGAACGCCAGGGAAAATGTGAGGAGAGAGATAGGGCGGGTGGTCAGTTATTTGGAGATAGTGCCTGGGCTCGCATCGATGTCTAGGACAGTTCTCGGCAGCATTTCAGTAAGCCGAGTTCATTTTTAATTATTTTAGACGAAAGACGCGAACAGAGCTGGAAATACCTCTTTGATGTAATGTCTCTGTCAGGACCTCAAGATCTCCTTCGGATAATTGATATTCAAATAATCAAGGTTACTCTATACTGTTAATTGACATTACTTAGCATCACTGGGTGTGTTCTGTGATCGTCCTTGGTGCACCTGAGCTAGAGAGGAAACTGTCATTGAGAATTCACATAGATGTGTTGATGTTTGTTAGCAACTGCTTGGTTGTAAGATTATGATTGGAGTTTGAGGCTCCCAGGAAGGTTAAGTTGAAAATTAGTCATTTGTGCTTCGCAGAATGAATTGTAGCAATGAGACTGCTTTGGAGAAATCAGTGAAGGTAGTTTCCAAATAATTTTATTTGCGTCAAGTTAAAAGTTAAGAAAATGTCTAAAGGGAATATTTCAATATAAAGTTCTCCACTTATATTATTGTTAAATATATCAGATTTGAAGCATTTACATTTTTTCTAGCTATATAATAGTATAAGCTTCGAGTATGATGATCTTTGTAATCAGAAAGACTGTCCATGTTTTTCACATGTGCTTCAAAGAGCAACAACATTTCCTAAAATGAGACTGGATATGAACCATTAAATTGCTTCATTTCATACTGATTCAATACACCAGTGTATCAGTCATTGAATCTGCTTACAGAACAGCCTGGTTATCTGTAGTCATACTATATAATGAATATACTATTTCTCCTTATTAATGTGTTGTAATTTAAAGAAAACTTTGTATCTGCTCTTTATTCTTTTGTGTTTAGTCACAGCTTGCCTTTGCAACATTTTGCTTGAAGATTTTACTGACACTGTAACCGCTTCTGGATTTCCCTTCCTAGCTATGGCTCTGTTTATTTACAACCAGTAAGGATCAGACTTTTTCTGTCTCTAAACTTTCTTATTTTATAATTGTCTCTTCACTAACTTGCCACAGGTTGCTTCTGCCCTCGAGCTGTGGAAGTGTGCTATACGAGAGGCTCAGACCTTCTCTCGTATGCATGTACTGCTCGGAATGTTGGATGCCTGTATCAAATGGGATATGTCAACTGAAAATGCCCGATGTAAAGTGTGTCGTAAGAAAGGTAAGCACATGATTCCATATGAACTGACTTTTAAAATTTGTTGTGTTGGAAGCCTGTCAGTAGAAAACATTATTAGATATGTTTCATTGGACATTTTCACAAATATAGATTAAAAAGAAAATACACATCTGGTTAACTATAACCTGAAGCAAACGTCCGAGCTTAAAAATGTGGTTTAAGAGTATTGATGACTAAGATTTTCAACTAGAAATATTTACCTCACTTCCTGTTGTCAGATGCCAGTATACCTCCTTTATGATCTTGGCATTTTTGAGAGTTTTCAGTAAGCCCAAAAACATTCTTTAGTCTTTCATGGGATGTGGGCTTTGTTGACTGGACCACCATTTGTTGCCCATCCCTGAATGCCCTTGAGAAAGTAGTGGTAAGCTGCTTGTGACTACAGTTCATCAAATGAATATGCACCAACAGTGCTGTTGGGAAGGGTGTTCCAGGATTTTGATCCAGTGGCAGTGAAGGAATGTCAATGTAGTTCCAAAATAAGATGAAATGTTGTTCAGTGGGAATTTGCATATTGATGTTCCATGCATTTGCTGTCCTTTCCAAGATGGTAAAGGTTGCGTATTGGTTTTGCAAATGTTGTTAAATCAGCTTTGGTGAGTTGCTGCAGTGCATGTTGCTGCCACAGTACTTAGTGGTGAAGGAAGTGAATAGTTAAAGCCACGGATGATTTACCAATCAAGCAGGTGCATTGAACTGGTCTGTGTTCAGATTGTTGATGGTTGTTGGAGTTGCAATCTTCCAAACGGATGGGAGAGCTTTTCATCACACTGTCACTTCTGTCTTGTAGATGGTGGACAGGCTTTGAGCAGTTGGGAGATATTACTCTCTGCAAGGTCCCAAGCCAATTACATCTAATTTTGTAGCCATTCTATTTATATGGCTGGTCTAGATCAGTTTCTGTTCAATGTTAAATTCAACCCCAGGATGTTTCGAAATATCAAACTGGTAGTGACAATGCCATTGAATACCAAGGTCTTGTTGGATGTGGTCTTTGCCTGCCACTTCAGTGTTAGAATTAGAATTAGGTAAATTGTCATATGTACTCACATGAGTGCAATGAAATGTTTACAAAGTCACCACTTATGGCACCATCTTAGAGATACCTAGCTACAGGATTAAAAATCACACAACACCAGGTTATAGTCCAACAGGTTTAATTGGAAGCACACGAGCTTTTGGAGTGACGCTTCTTCACCAGGTGATTGTGGAGGGCTCGATCGTAACACAGAATTTATAGCAAAAATTTGCAGTGTGATGTAACTGAAATTATACATTGAAAAATTGATTGTCTGCTAAGCCTTTCATCTGTTAGAATACAGTGATAGTTTCACTTCTTTCATGTGTAAATCACAAAGTTGCATTCTCGGGTTAGCTGTGAACAATGGTGATAGCTAGACAATATGTTGAAGGTGTTAGCCCCCTGTGTTTTCTGCCTATGACCTGATGTTTAGATTGATTCTAATCTAAAAAGTGAGATAACAGAGTTTTACATGAATTCATGCAGTTTTTGAGCAAAGTGCAATGTAACTCTGCAAGTACAAATTCACCCCACAAAATATATGTGTGCATGTGGGTCTTTGTCTGTCTGTGTGTGTGTCTATCTGGGGTGGGGGTTGTGAGTGTGAGAAAGTGTGTGTGTGTGTGTGTGTGTGTGGTGAGTGCAGAGTGTGTCTTAAGTCTGTGAGGGGGTGCATGTGAGAGTGTGGGAGTGTGTGTCTATAAGGGTGTGTGTGGGTGTCTGTGTGTACCTGTATCTGTGTGTATGTGAGAGTGTGTGTGTATGTGTAGTGCAATGGTGATCACCTGTAATGTGACATGAACCCAAGATCCCAGTTGAGGACCTCCCTATGGGTACCAAACCTAGCTATCAGCCTCTGCTCGGCCACTTTCCTCTGCTGCCTGTACTGAAGTCCACATTGGAGGATGGTCACCCGAAGGCCCAAGGCTGAATATCCTGGACCACTGAAGTGTTCCCCAACTGGGAGGAAACCCTCCTGTCTGTTGATTGTTGTGAGGTGCCCATTCATCCGTTGTCGTAGCCTTTGCTCGGTTTCCCCAATGTACCATGCCTCCGGACATCCTTGCTTGCAACGTATAAGATAGACAACGTTGGCTGAGTCACATGAGTACCTGCCATGTACAAGGTGGGAGGTGTTCCCACGCGTAATAGTGGTATCTATGTCCACAATCTGACATGTCTTGCAGCGTCGACCGTGACAGGATTGTATGGAGTTGTCCTGAGAGCCGGGCAGTTTGCTACGAACAATGATCTGTTTGAGGTTTGGCGGTTGTTTAAAGGCAAGTAGTGGAGGTGTGGGGAAGGTCTTGGTGAGGTGCTCGTCCTCATTGATAATGTGTTGCAGGTCACGAAGAACATGGTGTAGTTTTTCAGTCCCTGGGAAGTACTGAACAACGAAGGGTACCCTGTCAGTTGCAGCACGTGTCTGTCTCCTGAGGAGGTCATTACGGTTTCTTGCTGTGGCACGTCAGAACTGGCAGTCGATGAGTTGAGCATCGTACCCAGTTCTTGTGAGGGCATCCTTGAGTACTTCCAGGTGTCCGTCACTTTCCTCCTCATATGAGCAGATCCGGTGTATGCGTAGGGCTTGTCCATAGGGAATGGCTGTTTTATTATGTTTTGGGTGGAAGCTGGAGAGGTGTAGCATTGTGAGGTTGTCTGTGGGTTTGCGGTAGAGTGTGATGCTGAGGTGTCCGTCCTTGATGGAGACGCATGTGTCCAAGAATGAGACAGACAGTCGAGAGTAGTCCATGGTGGGTTTAATGGTGGGATGAAACTTGTTGATGTCACTGTGTAGTTTTATCAGTGACTCCTCACCATGGGTCCAGAGGAAGAAAATGTCATCAATGTACCTGGTGTACAATGTTGGTTGGCGATCCTGCATAAAGAAGAAATCTTGTTCAAATCTGTGCATAAAAATGTTGGCATATTGGGGTGCAAATTTGGTCCCCATGGCTGTTCCGTGTGTCTGGATGAAGAATTGGTTGTCAAAGGTGAAGACGTTATGATCGAGGATAAAGCAGGTGAGTTGTAGGATGGTGTTTGGAGACTGGCAGTTGTTGGTATTGAGTACTGAGGCTGTTGCCGCAATGCCATCCTTGTGGGGTTTTGTGATTTACACATGAAAGAAGTGAAACTATCACTGTATTCTAACAGATGAAAGGCTTAACAGACAATCAGTTTTTCAATGTATAATTTCAGTTACATCACACTGCAAATTTTTGCTATAAATTCTGTGTTACGATCGAGCCCTCTACTATCACCTGATGAAGGAGTGTCGCTCCGAAAGCTAGTGTGCTTCCAATTAAACCTGTTGGACGATAACCTGGTGTTATGTGATTTTAACTTTGTACACCCCAATCCAACACCGGCATCTCCAAATCATAGCTACAGAATCTTAAGGATAAATTAGAAAAATAAAAAAAAATAAGAATTTCAGTATTACAGTCCTTCAAGCAGACTGCGTCGGACCTTGACACCAGTCTGCCCCAAGCTTAACCCTACATTGCACAAAGGATGACACCAAGTTCCACCACAGCTGACAGCCCAAATTCCCATGGCCAGGCTCCAGGCCTACCAAAGTCAGAAGTCTTCAATCCCTTCCAGCTTCCCCATGCCATCAGAAAGTGAAAGAGGATAGAAAAGAGAGGGGGAGAGAGAGAGAGAGACAAGAAAGCAGCCGGCTTGGAGCATATGGACCCAGGAACCCTAACCCCTCCCCCTATCATGCTGGCACTGCCATCTCATCTGTTGAGAATGTTATTTGCTACTTATCAGCCTAAGCCAGGATTTATTCACAGCTTGCTGCATGTGGACTATTTCAATATTTGATGAATCATCACCAAGCATCCCCACCTCTGAAGATACGTTGGAGCAAAGATTATGGAAGAGGGGCTGATGATGGTTGAGCTGAGGACATCTTGCAGTGAGGTCCAATGACTAGATGATTGTTCTCCAATAGTCGCAATCATGTTCGTTTGTGTATGACTCCAAACAATGCAAAGTTTTTCTCCTCAGTACATGCTTGCCACCAGTCTGTGCTGGGACCTCGCTTTCAGTCCGTGACAAACTCAACCACAAAGATTTACTAGGGTGCCTTAATGCCATTTCCTGGCTAATGCTGCCACTTACGGGCAGCCACTCACCTCATCTATGAATTTCAGCTACTTTGTCCATTTAATGGATCAATTCTATAATGATCTCAGGAAGTAAATATCCCTGTTGGAGCCCACTCTAAGCTTCAGTAAGCAGGCTACTAACATGCAAGGGCCACTTGATAGCTTTGTTAACGACCATTTGTGTCACTATACTGACGATCGAGAGTACCTTATGGCAGTGCAATGTCCTGGACTACCTGTTCCAAGCAGTGGTATGGGTATTGAAGGGCAATATCTCATACTAAGCTGAGAGATAGTTTGGAGGTCACCTACCCCATTGAAGGTATTCCTTTCCATACAGAAAGGATAGTACTTGGAATGAAAGCCTCAACCTCCAGAATTATATTGCTACTTCATTTTAAATTGCTGTGACAACTGTTTGATTAATGCTGAAGCTTTTGAGATTAAGACTGAATCACTGCTGTGTCAAGGTGCAGAAAGCAGAATAAATATTTTCATTTAATAAATCCTTGGTTTGTGAATTTGCTGAAATGCTGAATTGTTCTGCTCACCTTTTGAGTTATAGCTCTCTCAAACAGTAGTGCTAATGAACATGGGGATATTTCTGCTCCTCTCTCATTCTTGTATACACTTTCACTCTCTTGCACATGTACACACTTATTCAACAATACAGTATGCTATATTGAATGAAATGCAGGTATGTCGCTGTTTCACCTGAAAGGTGTGTTGGAGCCTTGGATAATGTGGATGGAGGTGGTGAATTAGCAATGATTTTGAGATGCCGGTGTTGGACTGGGGTGTACAAAGTTAAAAATCACACCACACCAGGTTATAGTCCAACAGATTTAATTGGAAACACACTAGCTTTCAGAGCGCTGCTCCTTCATCAGGTGATGAAGGAGCGACACTCCGAAAGCTAGTGTGCTTCCATTTAAACCTGTTGGACTATAACCTGGTGTTGTGTGATTTTTAACTTTGTAAATTAGCAAATGTACCTTCTACAAATACTTGAGAAGGTATCATGGAGGTACCATGGTGGTGGTGGAAGTGGAGGAGAATGAGATGAGGATATCATGGAGGGAACAATTCCTGCAAAGTCCTGACAGAGAAATGAAGAGTGTGTGTCTAGTGGTGTAATCCCACTGGAGAGTCTAAAAGTTACGGCTCGTGATCTTTTGGATGAGGAGACTGGTGAGGTGGAAGGTGAGGACAAGGGAAGGGGAAGATGAAGCAGAAGTGTGAGAAATGGGTTGGATGCAGCTGATAGCCCTAACAATTGTGGTGATAGGGAATTCTCAGTTGGGGAACAAGATGGACGTGTCTGAGGATCTCCTGCGGAAGGTGGCATTATCAGAATAGATGCAACAGAGACTCAGGAGCTTGGAGAACAGAATGGAGTCCCTACAGGCAGCAAAGTATGAGGATGTGTAATCAAGGTAACTGAGAGTCCGAGGGTTTATAATGGGTATTGGTCACCAGCTTATCCCCAGCAATTGGGACAGATGTCATCAAGTGGAGGAAGGAGTCAGAAATGGAACAGTTGCAGGTGAGAGTGGGATGAAAATTGACTGCAAAACTGATGCATTTTTCTAATTTTAGATGAGTGAGGAAAGCAACACTGATGATGTCTTTGATATACTGGAGAGAGAATTGTGGGGAGGGATCTGAGTAGGATAAGGACAAGCAATGATCCATGTAACCACAGACAGGCATGACTGGGCTTATGCGGGTACCCATAGCCACATTTTTAGCCTGAGGAAAGTGAGCGAAATTAAAGGAAAGGTTGTTCAGTGAGCATGAGCTCAAGCAGGCAGAGGAGGGTGATGGTGAATGGGGATAGATCATGCCTTGTTTCAAGGAAGAAGCGGAGAGACCTTAGACCATACTGATGGAGGATGGATGTCTCAAGGGATTGCTTACTCTTGAAGTGGAAATTTTGAAACTGACGTAAAGCATAGAAGAATCATGGATGTAAGTGAGAAGAAACTGGACAAGGGGATTAAAAAAAACTTGTATCAAGATAAGTAGAATTGAATTCAATGGGGGAGTACCAGGCTGAAACAGTGGGTTTGCCGAGGCAGCCCTGTTTGTGCGTTCTGGAAAGAAGGTAGAAGTGGGCTGTACAGAGTTGAGGGCCTATGAGGTGGAAAGCTGTGGGATGAGATTCCCAGGTGAGATGAGCTTAATGATGGTCGTGGAATTAATAGTTTGATATTCAATGGTAGAATCAAGGTCCAAGCTGGCACTCAGACTCTGTAAGGTAGAGATCAGTACGTCAGACAATAACACCACCTTTGTCGGCAGGTTTGATTTAAAAATGGAGGTTGAATCTGAAAGTACAGAGTGCGATCAATCCTGGCGGAATTGTATTTTGTATGGTATGATCTGCCTGTTGTTAGGCCACTTCTGGAATACTGTGCAGTTCCGGTCCTGCTGCCACAGGAAGGATGTTGTGAAACTTGAAAGGATTCAGAAAAGATTTACAAGGATGTTGCTGGGGTTGCAAGGTTTGAACTATAGGGAGAGGCTGAACAGGCTGGGGCTGTTTTCCCTGAAGCGATGAAGACTGAGGGGTGACCTTATAGAGGTTTATAAAATCATGAGGGGCATAGATAGAGTAAATAGATGAGGTCTTTTCTATGGGTTGGGAGAGTGCAGAACTAGAGGGCATAGGTTTAAGGTGAGAGGGGAAATATATCAAATGGATTTAAGGAGCAACTTTTTCACACAGAGCGGTGTGTGTAGGGAATGAGCTGCCAGAGAGGTTGGTACAATTACATTTAAAAGGTATTTGAATAGGAAGGGTTTAGAAGGATATGGGCCAAATGTTGGCAAATGAGATTAGATTAATTCTGGACATTTGGTCGGCATGGACGAGTTGGACTGAAGGGTCTGTCTCCATGCTGTACATCTCTGATTCTAGTTTGCTAGGGTTCCTTTTTGTAATACTTGGTCAATAGAGCTGAACTTTAGAGATGAGACAAGATTTAAGGCTGCATTTGACTATGTTTAAATAAGACTGTAATGGGGTCAGAGTGTGGTGGATCCAAACTCAACATCATTCAGCAGGTTATTGATGAGAAAATACTGTTTGGTTGCAATGTCAACAACTTTTCCATCACTTTAATAATCGCAAGTAGACTGAAAGTGGGTCATTAGCCTCATTTGATCTAGCGTACTTTTGCCCTTGGGCAGGACATGCCTGAGCAATTTTCTACACTGTTGGATAGATTCCAATGTAGCTGTACTGGAAGAGCTTGGCTAGTGGTGTGACTAGTTCTGATGTTCAAGTCTTCAATGTTATCGCTATAATGTTGTCAGGGCTCATAGTCTTTGCAGTATGCAGTGTCTTCAGCCATTTCTTTGTGGCATGGAATGCCTCTGATGCTGGAAACTACAGTAGGAGACCAAGATGTGTCATCCACTCAGCACTTCTGACTAAGAATGGACCCAATGCTTTAACCATGCCTTTATGCACTGATCTGTTGGAACTCCCACTTTTGAGGCTGGGATATTTGTGAAGCTGCTGCCTCCTGTTGTTTAAATCACGAATTGTGGGCAATAAATATGACAGGACTGTGGAGCTGGACTTTAGTCCATTACTTTGGGATTGCTTAGCTCTGTCTGTCATATAGGTAAAAACAATGACTGCAGATGCTGGAAACCAGATTCTGGATCAGTGGTGCTGGAAGAGCACAGCAGTTCAGGACCATCCAATGAGCAGTGAAATCGACAAAAGCCCTTGTATTCCTGATGAAGGGCTTTTGCCCGAAACGTTGATTTTGCTGCTCGTTGGATGCTGCCTGAACTGCTGTGCTCTTCCAGCACCACTGATCCAGAATCTGCCTGTCATATGCTGATTTTGCTGTTTGAATGGCCAGCAATCCTATTGGTGGGTTTACCAAGTTGATCCTGTCTTGAACAATTTCTGAAACCGCTATAAGTGAAGTATCATTGATAAACTCAGTTTAGTTCAGTAAAGTGTGATTCAGAAAGCAATGCACCATTACTATTTACTTATTCATCACATATTTGGAAATCTTGGTAAGGTTGATGAAGTAGTAGTATTGCTCATGCACTCCTCGGTAAAATTAAAATACAAAATGTGACTTGATTTCATCAGCTTTTTCCGTAATGAGAGGCTCAACTCTGAAAGTTAGTTTGGAACTGAAGAAAATAATTTTGTTCCTAGTGATTTTCTTTGAATATGGCATATACTGGCCTGGCCAAGATCAACGACTCATACTTTTTAATTCATGTTGTGATGTATGCCTATAGCTTACAGCAACAACATCTGTACTGCAATGTTTTTAACCTTTAAAAATAAACTGACCTAACTGTTAAGATCTGTATACAGAGGAACCTCGATTATCCAAACTTGATGGGCGGGCACTATTTTGTTCAGATAATTGATTACTCAGTTAATCAATTCAATGCCTTTCCTCCAGGGCTTGGAGTTTTCTGTTAAGTCTGCTCCCTGTTCAACACACCGCATGGGAGCCCCCCAAACCCGGTCTGCCCCTCCCTGCCCACCCTCCAATTCCCTCCAACCCCGCCTCCAACACAGTTTAACACTGCCCACCCCAACCCTATCCAACACCGCCTCCCACCATTCCCCCCTCCCCACCACCCGCCCCTAATCCCATCCAGTACTCCCCTGCCCTCCCCAATCCCGTCTAACACCACCCCCGCCCACCCCCAGTCCTGTCCAAACACACCCCTGCCCTCCCAACCCTATCCCAACACTGCCCACCCCGTTGTCCCCCTCCCCCTCTGGGGCAGCTGGACTGGACACCAACATAAGATTGCTGCTGCCTTTGTGGGATGAGTCTCCAAATACCTACCACACACACACTACTTTTTACTGCAATATTTTGAAACTTCCACCTTTGCCCTGTACAAGACAATATTAGAGAATGGGGCTTTAGGGTTCACTCCTATGTAAAACTCCAGGGAAAGTGTGGGGAGAGGACGGGAGGTCAGTCATTTGGAGATGGCACCTGGGCTCCCATCAATGTCTAGGACTGTTCTCAGCAGCATTTCGGTGAGCCAAGATTGTTTTTAATTATTGTAAACAAAAGACACAATCAGGGTTGAAACAGCTCTTTGATGTAATGTTTCTATCAAGATCTCATTCAGATAATCTGATATTCGGATAATCACGGTTCCTCTGTATACTTTTCGTCGCTTGCAAGCCAGATGTGTTTGGCTGACTTTGTTTTCTTGCTGTCCAGGTGAAGATGACAAGCTGATCCTGTGTGATGAATGTAATAAGGCGTTCCACTTGTTCTGTTTGAGACCAGCCCTCTATGTGATACCAGATGGAGAATGGCTCTGTCCAGCGTGTCAGCCAGCCACAGCCCGACGTGGCACACGTGATAGGTAATCCTTCAACCAGCTTACCACTTCAGCGCCAGTTGAGTTCTTTTTGCAACACAGTTATGCTACTGCTGAAATGGATTCCAACCAACCTAACTGTCCAGAACTTTAAAAATAACTCTTACTTATGCATTCCATTAACGTTTCAAGTTGTATTAGACTAGCTCCTCTTTTTTTTTAATTATTGAGTTATTTTGTATACAACTTCCCAGACAGCACTCCTGACCAATAATTTCCTTCATTTATAAGCAGACCTATTTTAAAGCAGCTCAGTATTTGTAAATTAAGGTTGCTTGTTTATTTATTTATTTACCTTATGTCCTCAGTCTTAAGTCCACCTCTGAGAGGCCCAGAGACCCATAATAGACTAAGAGTTATGGTTTGGATCTTTTTGAGAACACAGTGATCGTTGGATAGTCCAGCCAGCAAGTCTGCTGTTCAGTCAGCATGGTAACTAGTGAGAACATGCTAACAATGATTGTGTAAAATGATTCAGTATGTGGTTGGTGCCTACTCCTCACGGCACTTTAAAATTAGGTTTTATTGTTAACATCATTTCATGATTAGTGTGAAGACTTTTTTTTTGTAATAATTCAGGACGTGCTGTTTTATTTGGGAGTAGGGAATTGCATTTTTCTTTTGCAGAAATTGAGTTGTTGCTTTCCATTCTTCCTTAATGGATAGGAACAGAGGGAAATTGGAAAGTTTTTTTTAAGAATTGGCAGCACAGAATTATAAGATGCAGTATGTTTTAAAGCAAAATATGGCACCAAGGCAAGCCACACAAAAAAAAATTGAGCCAGATAACCAAAAGCCTGGTCAAAAAAAGACATTTGAAGGAGTGTCTGAATACAAATGCTGAGAGGGTATTTCCAGAGTATGGAAGGTGCAGCCACCAGTGGGAAGCTGCTAAAAGCTGGAGTTGAGACCAGAATTAGAACAGCACAGATATCTCAGAGTTGCAAGACTGGAGAAAATTACAGCATTTGGGAGGGATGGGGACATAGAAAATTTGAAAACAAAGGTAAGAATTTTAAAATCAAGATGTTGTTTGACTGGGAACTAGTGTAGATCAGTAAACACAGTGAGCATAGGTGACTGGGACTTGTTACATAAGTCTGTTTATCCATTCAAAACTACATTCACCAATTGAAATGTCTACTAGTTAGGAATGTTTGCATATATGTAAAATCATGTTTTGAAGTAAAACATCTTCACTGTTTTCACCACCTTCTTAGAAATTATGCTGAGGAGGAAGATGAAGGTAATGAGGATGAGGAGGATGAAGAAGAGGAAGTGGAGGAGGAGGACGAGGAAGAGGAGGACGAGGACTACGAGGAGCGTGGAGGTCCCAGACTCCGATGTAAGTTTTGGAACTTAACCATCTGTTGCTGGAAAATAATTTTAATCTAAGAATTTAACATTTGGAATGACCATCTATGTTTTATTTGGATCTGCTTCCCTCTTTGAGAGTTCTATCTCTTCACTGCCTCCCTTAAATTACTACTGTTTAAGCTGCTTAGTGGGTACTGTCTAAGTGAGTTGCAAAACATTGCCTTGCCCGTGCCCTGTGCTAAGTTCAATATTAAAATGCTAATTTAGTTCTCTTGCTCGTGCTACCATGTTGTCATAATGAATAGAATGATATAAGTAGTGTGGAGTTAACCGGGAAATGCATTAAATTAATTTGGTAATACATGTACAGCTCAAGAATGTTCCATACCTTAGTCAGCTTTGCTAATCTGAAATGTCGACAATGGAGCTACAAATTGCCTGTGCTGTTTTGCCCTAAGGAAGTGAAAGATCAACCAAACTTCCAAGTCTTAATTATTGTCCAATGACTGTGGATTTTAATTCATATAGTCTCATGTAATGCTGTTTATTTGTTCAGGGATAGGTACTATGTGGTTGGGAAGAGCCTGTGAGATTATTTGAGCATGAATCTGCATCTTTGTAGGGAAAAAATTGTTGCAGAGTTTTATGAAAAAGCTTATACTTTCCACTTTCATAAAATGAATTTCATCGAATCCTGTAATCTAAATTTCAGCATTGTGATGAGAAATTTGGTGCTGTAAAAGAGTTGTTAGTATCCAGCTTTAACTTTGAACAAAAGTTTTGTCTTTGGATTGGAATGCCACTTGAGTCGTAAAGCATGAAAGAATATATATTGTTAGTAGAGTGATTGCATATAATTCTTGCTCTTTAAAGTGAGGCCCAGGAAAGCTGCCAAAGGAAAACCAGGCTCTCAGGGCCGTCCTCCTAGGCAGGCCAAACAGCCGGGGAGGAAAAAGGCCCTACACAGTCACAGCAGGAACACTCGACACAAGACATCACCTGTCAACGGTGTGGACATTGATGAGCTGGTAAGTACAGAGTGTCAAAATTTCAGGACTGGCAACAAGAGAGTTGCAAAATGAACAGGTGTTTGTCTGCAAGCTCCTCAACCTTGTATTGTGTACTGCAATCTGGACTCAAGGTAACAAATATTCAGCTCCATGGAGACAGTCTGATCTAGTTTACAGCTTCTTGACCAATGTCTCAAGGAAAACATCAACTAATTTCTATTTTGAAAAAGTATGTATCTTCTACTTTATCAGACAAATGAAAGTTCAGTTAGTGCTGTTATTCAGAATTGTGTTCTAGCTAAATCATGCTTATGTAAGTTTCAGTTACATGTTAGCCATGAAGTGGCATCATTTGAGAAAGGAGAAGAGAAAAGGATTGTAGATTCTAGCCCCAAAATCTGATTATTTAAGTCAGCACTTGCAGTAGAAGGGGTGATTATACACTAAAATACCCGATATTGGGAATATAATTTTTCAAGACTAATATTTTTAGGTCAGTGGAACAGTACAAAACGTGTGCAGCATTTCATACTCAAGTATTTGTGCCCCTTTTCACCAACTGCTCTTTGCAATCCTACATGACTTGAGTTACTGATCTAAACAAGCCTGGTAAATCTCCAACTCTGCTGATTTTGTTGGCATTGGTGGATATCACTTCAGTCAGCCTGAATTAGATAGGTGAGAATTGCCTTTGATTAACACCTTGGAGTAGCAATATCGTTGGCAAGTGTGTTCTCATAATCTGGGCACTAGGTAAATAACAATGAGTTCTGTGGGAAGAGGTTTACATGTTCAAAAAGGCAACCCAAATTGTGAATGAGTTCTTTCTGGAGTCCATTCACAAGTTGCAGCACAATGCAGGACATTAGAAAGCAGCTGCATTGTGTACAGGAAATGTACATCTGTTGGATCTTCAGATTTTAAAACCATGTGTGGGATAGTGTTCGTGAGTCAGATGTTCGTAAATTGGGGACCCGCAACTGTCGGGAAACCTTTACCAGACACAAATCAACCTCTTCAAAAGGGTTCAGGTAGGTAAAATGACTAAGGGAGAAAATGAATAAAGCCACGTGCGTGAATTTGAATTTCATCAGATAAATATTATTTACTGTGGAGAATGCATTGATTTACTTCACCAATTTTATACAATAGAAATTAATCCAACTTAAGTTGTATGTGGATAGACTGTGCTTCCAAATAACAATGATACCCAAGGTGAATCAATTTCAGTTTGTGTTATGATTTGTAGATTTTTGCAGAAACTGTGTTTCACTGGGTTTTGGATCTTTAGGATAGAGTAATCATGACCAATCTATATTTGCTAGGCCTAGGAGTACATTACACACGCTTTAAGACAGCAAATTGGATGAAGATAGTTGAGAGAACTATTGAACATATCCAAATCGGTAATGTCCAGCAAATTGTAGGAATTATGTACACCTCAGTGGCGTATTATTGATAGGAGAAGGATGGAAAGTGGTTCAGGCTTCCAGAACCTAATTCAAGTTCCATGGTGGAATCCTCATTGTCATCACAACCATAAAATTGTCTTCCAATTGCAGATAACACCAGCTTAAATTTTCATATGAAATATGTTTTTAACAAAAATGATATATTTCCCAGTCATTCAGAGACAGCATTGTTATTACCTTACCAGAAATTGGATGTGGGAATATGGCAGTATATTCTCAGACACTGGTTTCCCTTATTCTCTTGAGGTGCTTTAAAATTGTTAACAACTTAAAACTCCGAAAAATAGGAAGATCGGTCATTTCGAATGATGTGATGTGATGAAGGCAGGTGTTCTAAAAAAAATCTAATGTGTTTGCCTTCGAGAGCAAAGAGAGTACAGTCTGAAACCTGAAATGCAAGCTCTCATTTGGAGTGAAATCGTTAAGTGACAAATTATTGTAGATTTCCTCCTCTTTCCCTAAAAGTAATAATCAAGCTGTGTTATTATGGGAAGTTTATTTTTATTTCAGTTATGCATGTTGATGCATTGTTTCTCACTCTCTTCGATTTTGTTTTGTTAAAAAATATTTCCAAGAGTTCGTTGTTGGTATTACACCCCTTAACAAGTGTAGCAATATTTTTTCTACACACTGGTGAGGGCTATAAAACTATGACAAGCTGAATTTACTGCCTTCCTGGTCAGTGACTTTTTAAAATAACAATATTTCCAGCATTAACAAGCTAGTAACCAGCCCAGTGTGTTTAGCATAAGCATCCGTTGTGCTCATGTCCAGCAAATAAAATCAGACAAATCGCTCTTTCCAAGTAATTAATTTAAAAAGAGAAAACTTTGCAGAAAATGCAGTTTAAAAAATATCTGTATTGTATTCATGATCATAGCAGAGAGTGTTTTACAGCCAGTATTTCTGTACTAAGTCACTGTAGAGATATGGCAGTCTGTTTGTGCAGAGCTAACGCCTACAAACAGGAATATAATGACCAAATATCTGTTGTTGTGATATCGATTGAAGGATAAATAATGACCTGGACTCTGGGAATGTTTTCTTTGCTATTGGTGAAAATAGTGCCACAAAATCTTTTCTACAGCCAAAGAAGCAAGCAGAGCCCAGATTGAAGATCTCACCTGAAAGATGGTACTCCTGACAGTGCAGCATTTCTTCAGTACTGCACAGGATTGTCAGCTGTGATGTTGGTGCTGAAGAACTGGAGTGGCTAGCTGATAATACTACCTTTTGAGCTGGAACTGACTTTGTGGACAGACTATTTTTTCATTCATGAGATGTGGATGTTGCTGGCTAGTCCATCATTTTCTGCCCACCTCACTTGCTCTTGAGAAAGTGGTAATGAACTCCCTTCACAAATTTTGATGGACTTCATTTTGATGTATCTCAATGCCTTTTGGGAGCGAATTCAATAATGGTGTTATTGATCCATTAACACCAAAGGGACAATAATATAGCTCCAAGTCCGGGTAATGAATGGCTTGAAGATAAACTTGCAGGTGGTGGTGTTCCCATTTGTCTGCTGCCCGTGACCTTTGAGAGTGTGGTTGTAAGTTTGGAAGATGCTGTTGAAGGAGCCTTGCTGAATTTCTACAGTAGAGTGGATTCTGGGTAATCTAAGATGAAGAACAGTTTAAAAAAATTGTTGCTGTAAGATCTACTCCTTTTTTTTAGGTATTTCAGATGTTGGAGGTGATTTCCTCTAATTCCAGGAGCAGTAATTACTGTTTTATATGCTCTTGCATTGTTTTGAAACTTTGGGCAGAAAAGGAACAAACAACAGCACTTTAGAAGTCAGGAAGAGAGACAGAGATCTCACAGTCAAAGAAAGAAACCTACAGACAGCAGTAAATCTGCACAGTTACTGCCTGTGCTGTTTGAGTTCAAATATCTCTGGACATCGGAGTGCGTCTAAGAAAAATTAACCAACAATGAAATTCATAAGCTAACCTTGGAGCAACATGTGTGGGAGAGCTCACAGCACAGGAGGTTAAGTGCATAGTCTTTCAGTGTAACCTTGCTATAAATTTACAATAGTGAGTAGAGTGGGTTCTTTTTTGATTATATGTTTTATTGAGATCTGTCTCTTGATAAACTTTAAAAATATAAAACATAGGTCAAAGTTATTTTTAGAGCAATAAGACTGCTATTTTCCACGTCTGCAGGTTGTGAAGGAGCAAAGATGGCCTTTAGGACAAGTGATGTGCTCTTCCAGTCAGTTGTGAGAGATGAGGGAGAGTTTCCATGTACTGATGATAATGTCTACAGGAAGTGTCTTTGGTTGTGAATCCTAGCAGATCGCATGGATCGGTTGGAGTGGCAGTTAGAAGCAATGAGAGGTTTACAGGAACTAGGGGGTGTGTTGGATGGAATTTATAGGAAGGGGACAAACCACAGATACAGTCAGGTAGATGGGTACCTCCAGGAAGGGTAGGCACATAGTGCAAGAGTCTCCAGTTGCTATCTCCATCTCAAACAAGTATGCTGTTTTGCAAAATGTAGACGGTGATGGACTCTCCAGTGAACGTAGCACAAACAACCAAGTTTCTGGTAGCAAGACTGGCTCTCATATTATGAGGGATATGTCCGGTTCCAGGCTCTCAATTGTGTTAGGGAAGTGTCTAGTCAGAGGCACAGACAGACGTTTCTGCTGCCAGCAGTGAGAATTCAGAATGGTGAATTGCCTCCTTGGTGCAAGGCTCAAGGTTATCTTGGAGAGAGTGCAGAATATTCTCAAAGGAGAGAGGGGCCAGCAAGAGGTAGTTCTGCACATTGAAATTAATGACATAGGAAGAGGAAAGAATGAAATTCTGAAGGGAGAATATCGAGAGTTAGGCAGGAATATAAAAAGAAGGTCCTCACGAATAGTAATATTTGGATTGCTGCCAGTTACTACAAGCTAGTGAAAGTAGGAATAAAAGGATAGAGCAGATGAATGCATGGCTGAAGAGCTGGTGCAGGGGGAGGGGTTCACATTTTTAGATAATTGGAATCTCTTCTGGAGTACAAGAAGGATAGATTGCACCTGAATTGGAAGGGAACTAATATATTGGCAGGGAGATTTGCTAGAACTGCTTCGGAGGATTTAAATTAGTGGGATGGAGGGTGGAGGCATGGCGTGGGGCAGGGGAGGGGCATTGGGGGCGTGGGGAGTGAGACTCAGAGATAATGAGGAAAGAGATCAGGACAGTTGATAAAAGGAGCAAGTCAAGCAGGAACAAAGCAGAGAACAAGGTAGGACTGACAAATTAAACAGCATTTATTTCAATGCAAGAAGCTTAGCAGGGAAGGTAGGTGAACTCAGGGCATGGTTAGGAACATGGGACTGAGATATCATAGCAATTACAGAAACATGGCTCAGGGATGTACAGGACTGGCAGCTTAATGTTCCAGGATATACATGCTGTAGGAAGGATGGAAAAGGGGGCAAGAGAGGAGGGGGAGTGGCGTTTTTGATAAGGAATAACATGATAGAAAGCATTTGGTGTTCGGGACAATATTCCTGGAAATACGTCCAGGGAAGTTATTTGGGTGGGAGAACTAGCCATTTGGATACAGAACTGATTTGATGGTAGAAGACAGAAGCTGGTGGTGAAGGGTTGCCTTTCAGACTGGAGGCCTGTGACCAGAAGTGTGCCACATTGGTCGATGCTAGGTTTACTGCTTTTCATCATTTATATAAATGATTTGGATATGGACATAAGAGGTATAGTTAGTAAGTTTGCTGATGACACCAAATTTGGAGGTGTAGTGGACAGCGAAGAAGGTTACCTCAGAGTACAGCAGGATCTTGATCAGATGGGCCAGCAGGCAGAGGGGTGGCAGATGGAGTTTAATTTAGATCAATGTGAGGTTCTGCATTTTGGAAAGGGAAATCTAGGGCAAGACTTACACATTTAATGGCAAGGTCCTGGGGAGTGCAGGTTCATATTCCTTGAATGTAGAGTTACAAGTAGATATGATCGTGAAGAAGGCATTTGATGTGCTTTGCTTTATTGGTCAGAGCATTGGGGAAAAGTAGTTGCGAGGTCATGTTGTGGTTTTACAAGACATTGGATAGGCCAGTTTTGGTATACAGTGTGTAATTCTCATCTCCCTCCTACCAAAGGGTGTTGTGAAACATGAAAAGGTTCAGAAACGATTTACAAGGATGTTGCCAGGATTGGAAGATTTGAGCCAAAGGGAGAGGCTGAATAGGCTGGGGCTGTTTTCCCTGGAGCTTCAGAGCTGAGGGCTAACCTTGAAGAGGTTTATAAAATCATGAGGCACATGGATAGGGTGAATAGACAAAGTATTTTCCCTGGATTGGGGGAGTCAAGGACTAGAGAACTTAGATTTAGGGTGAGAGGAGAAAAATTTAAAAGAGACCTATAAGGCAACTTTTTCACCCAGGGTGGTGCGTGTATGGAATGAGCTGCCAGTGGAAGTGGTGGAAGCTGGACCAATTCAACATTTAAAAGGCATCTGGATAGGTATATGAACAGGAAGGGTTTCGAGGGATATGGTCCAAGAGCATGTTCCGTGTTCCCAGAAACATGTAGAGTAAGAGCTATTGCTTGAAGGTGGGAAACTGGATTGCTTTTCCAGGCAATCTTAAAAGCCACCCTGCCTTAATTCAGCTGTCACCATAAAATGTTACTTAATAGGAGCAAATTACTGTTGATGTTGGAATCTGTACTGAAAATAACAAATGCTGGCTATCACAGGCAGCATCTGTGGAGAGAAAGCAAGCTAACTTTTTGAGTCTAGATGACTCTTCGTACTTCTTCCACAATGATGGTACAGTTGCAAAGGACTTTGTTAACCAAAGTTATAGAAGTAGAAAGTAACTCTGCCTTGCTAAATTTTGAAAAATCAGTTTTTGCTTCTCTAGTGCTGATGGACCTTCCACTGAACCTCCGGTTTGAGAATCCTCTTCGATCCTTAATTAGATGTCAAGTTCGCCTCTTCCCAATGGCCAATTTGCAAAGAAATCACAGCTGGTTATCTATTCCCTGTACATTGTAGGAATTTGAGCCTGGTAATGGTAGTGTGAAGCCTGTGGGGAAAATCCTGCAGTCTGTGTGGTCAATGTAAAGTGGCTCTGTTAGTTTCTGTAATCTTATCTACAGACTTAACCTGAGTACATCTATAGAGAAACTTTGTAGCTAGTTCTTTTAAGATTCTTATGAGGCAGCTGTAAACTTGTGAGTTTTCTTCCTGTTTAGATGGGCTAATTGATCTCAATAGCTGCTTACATTTGTGTTTATCTGTACGTCTGTTCCTTCGCACAGGCCTTCTACAAGTTTTGCCTTTCCCACTTGCTCTTTATATATATTTCTTAATGCTTCACATTTTGTGTCTGTCTCGAGCTCTCCGTACGGTATTATGGAGGCCAAAAGTATGTTTCCAAGCTTTATGGTTCTTCACTTGGGTGAGAAAAAGTCTCCTGAACCTTTTCCTGAAAAGTATAATAACCACTGCAATATGTATTAAGTTATGGGCATGCCAATCATCAGGAGTCCTAATTTTTATTTTTGTTAAGTCGTGAGCTTTGCTACGAGTGGTGTGGGGTAATTCAACTGATAATCATTCTATCTCTGTTCTGCATCCCATACCTGCGCTGTATCCTCCTTAAACAAGCTTATACAACTAAACGATTCAAATGTGTACTGTAATTATGGAGTGTCAGTCATTGACTGCAGAATACACAGGCAAAAGAAAAACTGACAGAATCTGGTCTTCCATGGACTTGGAAATGGTCAGGCTTTAAAGCATGGGGAAAAGGAGCCAACAAGCAGAATACTAGGCATCTGGCAAGGTTGTACATGTTGTACCTGAACCCTACCAGCCATGTGCTTGGCAGCAACCAATAAAAAGTACCAGTGATCAGATTGGTAGATATCTATTATCCACAAATCATTCAGATCCCAGAGAATGGATATTCAGTTGTGGATGATTTAGCAGCATTGAGGATTATTGTTCTCTGTACTCTTCCCCTACCCGGCCTCCTAAAAATGTGCCTTCTGACCCAGGGTCATGAAATTCTTGCCTTTGAGAAATTGACATTGGCATTTCAGCTATGCTGGTGGATCTTTTCTTCTTCTCCGACTTGGAGTTGATCAAGCAAGAGACGTCAGGAAATTATTCTGGGCTGGACAAAGGGAGCAAGAAATCAGCAGATGATTTGTGACATATCTCAACAGAGATGTTCTTGACCCTTACGCTTTGTGAATTATTGAGAAATGATTCATGGGTTGTTAAAAGGGTTTAAAATAGGACTCAATATCTGTAGGCTGGGAGGTCCAATTAGTATCAGAATCCCAATAATGTAGCTGCAGGCTCAGACTGTTTGTACTGTTGACAGTTGTTGGTGGCCTGCTGGGGTTGGTGAGAGTCGCAGCACTCAGACAGCTGTCCTGTTGTACTTCAGCCAAACAGAAGTGGGGTTGTCTTTCATGGGCAGCAATTATCAGGAGACCAAATAAACAGTATCTACAGACCCAACCCGATAATCCAACCTCATTTATCACAGTCAGATTCTGGAGGATAAATCAGTGCAGAGTGCATTGGAGATGTATGTGTTTCTGTACTGACATCTCTCGTGCAGTTGTGATTAAAGAGTCTGTGTAAGATAAAGCATGCTATTCCTGTTACTAGAATTGTAGTAAGATGTAATGGACCTGTCAGGTTCTATCTGTATTTAAACTGTGGAAGGTCAAGCTGTGTCTTATATATTTATAAACATTTGAAGCTGGTCTGTTAATTTCAGCTCATCTCCGGTCATAGTCCTGGTAAAGTACTGAAAGCAACATCACACAGGTTTGTTGCACCTAACCAGGCTGGTGAGCTGTAAATCAAGCACTGCTATTCCTAGTATCAGCACATAAGTTAAAAGTTTTAAAAATAGCTAGAATTCCCCAACTTATCTATCTTTTAGATCCAGGTTGACAGAAAACATGGACTAGTTTTCTGTACTTAACAAGAGTTACTATTTATTATAAATGAATAGATTCTAACTATAGATAATCAATATGAGCACTCAACATACAACTCTACTAGTTAAAACTCTTAAGCACCTAAAAACTCCTCTACACACAGATATAGCCCTAAAAAAAATGGTGCTATGGATAAAAAGAATGACTGGGAAGGCAATTCAGCAATCTCGTCCACAGGGATTCTCAGCCCCCTTGGCCCACAAGCCTCATTCCTGATAAATGGCTTATGCCCAAATCGTCGATTCTCCTGTTCCTCGGGATGCAGCCTAACCGGTTGTGCTTTTCCAGCACCACACTCTCGGCACTACCAATAAAGGCAACTGTACCAAGCACTGCCTTCATTATCTTGTCTACCTGTGTCTCCACTTTTAAGGAATTATGAACCTGCACCCCAAAATCTCTAAGTTAGGCAACACTCCACAGGACCTTACCATTCAGTGTATAGGTCCTGCCCTGATTTGTCCTACCAAAATATTGTACCTCCCATTTGTATAGATTAAACTCCATCTGCCCATCTGATCAAGATCCTGTTGTAATCTTCTTCGCTGTCCACTACACCACCAATTTTGGTGTCACCTGCAAACTTACTAGCTATACCTCCTTTACTCACATTCAAATTCCAACTAAATAGTATATTTCCTTGACTCCAGGACAGCTTCATCCTCCAGCTCTGTAATATTCTACTGAAACAAGACTATTCTTTCCCTATTTTTCCAGAACACTGTATCAGGAACGTAAATAACTATTTCTGCCTTTCTCTTAAGCCACATTCATTTATCACCACATCAAATGTCCAGATGTCTGTTTGCTTCATTCTGACCATAAATTCGGCACAAATCCTAATATATATGCACCTGCAAACCTGAATTAAGTCTTATTGTATTCCTTTTGCTCTGATCTTCTGCAGTGCTTTACCATTCCTTACCCTTATGCTATCTGTCTGCCCAAATGCATTCTATTCCTTTGTTTCTTCTTTCTAAAACCACATCCCTTTTGCAAATTAATTTAACTTCTCGTCCACAATATCTGACCATTTCCTCTTTTGTGTATCATCTTTCTCTGAGGTTATTTACTGCCTTGAAGTTCTGTCCCTTTTCAAAAGCCAATTCATATCACTTTTTAGTCAAACATTTTAACCCCACCCAAGATTAACATAAGAGCTAGGAGCAGGAGTAGGCCACCTGGCCCATCGAGCCTGCTCCGCCATTCAGTAAGATCATGGCTTATCTTTTCATGCATTCAGATCCACTTATGTGCCCCCTCACTATAACCCTTAATTCCTTGACTGTTCAAAAAATTATCTATCTTAGCTATAAAAACATTTACTGAGGAAGCCTCAACTAATTCACAGGGCAGGGAATTCCATAGATTCACAACTCTCTGGGTGAAGAAGTTTCTTCTCAATTCAGTCCTAAATCTGCTCCCCCTAATTTTGAGGCTATGCCCACTTGTCCTAGTTTCACCTGCCAGTGGAAACATCCTCTCTACTTCTATCTTAACTGTTCTCTTCATATTTTTATATGTTACAAAATGATCACACACCCACACACACCACACAGCACCCCCCAATTCTTCTAAATTCCACTGAATATAATCCCAGTCTACTCAGTCTCTCCTCATAAGCCAACCCACTCAACTCTGGAATCAACCTAGTGAACCCTCTTTGCACCCCCTCTAGTACCAGTACATCCTTTCCCAAGTAAGGGGACCATAACTGCATGCAGTACTCCAGGTGTGACCTCACCAGCACCCTGTACAGCTGCAACATAACCTCTCTGCTTTTAAACTCAATCCCTTTAGCACTGAAGGACAAAATTCTATTTGCTTTTCTAATCACCGGCTGCACTTGCAGACCAACTCTCTGTGATTCATGCACGGGTACCTCCAAGTCCCTCTGCACAGCAGCATGCTGCAATGTTTAACCATTCCAGTAATAGAGTAAAAAGTGAGGTCTGTAGATGCTGGAGATCAGAGCTGAAAATGTGTTGCTGGTTAAAGCACAGCAGGTCAGGCAGCATCCAAGGAACAGGAAATTCGACGTTTCGGGCCAGAGCCCTTTATCAGGAATGAGGAGAGGGTGCCAGGCAGGCTAAGATAAAAGGTAGGGAGGAAGGACTTGGGAAGGGGCGATGGAGGTGGGATAGGTGGAAGGAGGTCAAGGTGAGGGTGATAGGCCGGAGTGGGGTGGGGGCGGAGAAGTCAGGAAGAACATTGCAGGTTAGGAGGGCGGTGCTGAGTTCAAGGGAATCGACTGAGACAAGGTGGGGGGAGGGGAAATGAGGAAACTGGAGAAATCTGAGTTCATCCCTTGTGGTTGGAGGGTTCCCAGGCGGAAGATGAGGCGCTCTTCCTCCAACCGTCGTGTTGTTATGTTTTGGCAATGGAGGAGTCCAAGGACCTGCATGTCTTCGGTGGAGTGGGAGGGAGAGTTAAAGTGTTGAGCCATGGGGTGGTTGGGTTGGTTGGTCTGGGCGTCCCAGAGGTGTTCCCTGAAGTGTTCCGCAAGTAGGCGGCCCATCTCCCCAATATAGAGGAGGCCAAATCGGGTGCAGCGGATGCAATAGATGATGTGTGTGGAGGTGCAGGTGAATTTGTGGCGGATATGGAAGGATCCCTTGGGGCCTTGGAGAGAAGTAAGGGAGGAGGTGTGGGCGCAAGTTTTGCATTTCCTGCGGTTGCAGGGGAAGGTGCCGGGAGTGGAGGTTGGGTTTGTGGGGGTGTGGACCTGACGAGGGAGTCACGAAGGGAGTGGTCTTTGCGGAACGCTGATAGGGGAGGAGAGGGAAATATATCCCTGGTGGTGGGGTCCGTTTGGAGTTGGCGGAAATGACGGCGAATGATACGCTGTATACGGAGGTTGGTGGGGTGGTAGGTGAGAACCAGTGGGGTTCTGTCTAGGTGGCGGTTGGAGGGGCGGGGCTCAAGGGCGGAGGGGTGGGAAGTGGAGGAGATGCGGTGGAGGGCATCGTCGATCACGTCTGGGGGGAATCTGCGGTCCTTGAAGAAGGAGGCCATCTGGGCTGTACGGTGTTGGAACTGGTCCTCCTGGGAGCAGATGCGGTGGAGACGAAGGAATTGGGAATATGGGATGGAGTTTTTACAGGGGGCAGGGTGGGAGGAGGTGTAGTCCAGGTATCTGTGGGAGTCAGTCGGTTTATAGTAGATGTCTGTGTTGAGTCGGTCGCCTGAGATAGAAATGGGCGCCTTTTGTCATCCCTAAACTTTGACACAATACACGTGATCCCCAACACCAAATCATCTATGTAAATTGTGAATAATTGCGATCCCAATACTGATCTCTGAGGCACACCACAACTCTCTGATTGCCAACCAGAAAAGCACTCATTCATCCACACTGTTTGCTTCCTGTTGGTTAACCAATCCTCTAAACATGTCAGTACATGCCTGTAGTGCCTTTCATCTTTATCTTATGCGGCAGCCATTTAAGTGGCACCTTGTTGAATGCCTTTTTGGAAATCCAGTTACCTCACATCTACTGGGTCCCTGTGTCCACTGTGCTCATATTGTCTTCATAGAATTCCAGTAGATGAATTAAACATGACCTGCCCTTTATGAGCCCATGCTGTCTCTGCCTAACAGGACAATTTCTATTTAGATGTTTTGCTATTTCTTACTTGATAATAGGTTCAAGCATTTTGCCCACTACAGAGGTTAAGGCAACCGGTCTGTAATTCCCTATCTTTTGTCGACCTCCCTTTTTAAAGACTGGTGTCATAGGTGTTGTTTTCCAATCTGCTGGAACCGCCACAGAGTTCAATGAATTTTGGAAAATTACTACAAGTACATTTGCTATTTCTCCCGCCATCTGTTTTAGCACCCTGGGATGCATTCCATCAGCGCCAGGAAACTTCTCTACCTTTAGCTCCATTAGCTTGCCCAACGCTATCTCTTTTGTGATAATGATTGTTTCCAGGCCCACACCTACTTTTGTTTCATTGTTGATTGCTGGTATGCTATTTGTGTCCTCCACTGTGAAGACCAACACAAAATACCTGTTCATTGCCTCATCCGTTTTCTCAATATCCCATCATTAATTCCTCCTCCTTATTCTCTAAAGGTCCATAGAGTCAAAGAGATGTACAGCATGGAAACAGACCCTTCGGTCCAACTCATCCATGCTGACCAGATATCCAAAATTAATCTAGGACAATTTGCCAGCACTTGGCCCATATCCCTCTAAACCCTTTCTATTCAGTAATTATCCATCTGCCTTTTAAATATTATAATTGTACGAGCCTCCGCTGCTTCCTGTGGCAGTTCATTCCACAATGTTTACTTTAGCCACTCTTTTCGTTTTATATATTTATACAAACGTTTGCTATCGGTCCTTATATTCTGAGCTAGTTTATTCTCATAATCTATCTTACTTTTCTTTATCGCTTTTTTGTGGCTTTCCATTGACCTTCGAAATTTTCCTAATCTTCTAGTTTCCTGCTGATCTTGGCCACTTGTATGCCTTCTCTTTCAATTTGATAGCCTCCCTTATTTCCTTAGGCACATGGCAGATTACCTCCTTTCAGACTGTTCTTCCTTTTCACTGGTATATACTTTTGCTGAGCACTCCAAAAAATTACTTTGGAAGCCCTCCACTTCATCAGCGATCCCACCATAAAGTTTTTGCTACCAGTCTAGCTAACCCATTCCTCATCCTATTGTTGTCTCTGATAATAGACAGGTGTTAATCCACCAGCCTGACTTGGTAATGATTCCTGCTTTATTCACGCCACAGAGAGATGTACAGTACGGAAACAGACACTTCAGTCCAACTCGTACCAATCAGATATCCCAACTCAATCTAGTCCCACCTGCCAGCACCCGGCCCATGTCCCTCCAAACCCTTACTATTAATATACCCATCCAGATGCCTTTTAAATGTTGCAATTGTACCAGCCTCCACCACTTCCTCTGGCAGCTCATTCCATACACGCACCACCGTCTGCGTGAAAAAGTTGCCTCTTAGGTCTCTTTTATATTTTTCCTCTCTCATCCTAACCCTATGCCCTCAAGTTCTGGGCATAAAGTAGTGGAGCCAGGCCTCCAGTCTGAAAAGCAACCCTCCACCATCACTCTCTGTCTTCTACCTTTGAGCTAGTTCTGTATCCAAAAGGCTAGTTCTCCCGGTATTCCATTAGATCTAACTTCGCTAACCAGTCTCCAATGGGGAACATTGTCAAACGCCTTATTGAAGTACATATAGATCAGATTTATCACTCTGCTCTTATCAATCCTCTTTGTTACTTCAGAAAACTCAATCCAGTTTGAGAGAAATGATTTACCATAAGCAAAGCCATGTTAACTATCCCTAATCATTCCTTGCCTTTCCAAATACATGTACATCCTGTCCCTCCGGATTCCCTCCAACACGTCTGGCTCACTGGTCTATATTTCCCTGGCTTGTCCTTACCACCTTTCCTAAATAGTGGCACCACGTTAGCCAACCTCCTGTCTTCCGACACCTCATCTGTGACTATCGATGATACAAATATCTCAGCAAGGGGTCCAGCAATCACTTCCCAAGCTTCCCACAGAGTTTTAGGGTACACCTGATCAAGTCCTGGGGATTTATACACTTTATGCGTTTCAATACATCAAGCACTTCCTCCTCTGTAATTTCGACATTTTTCAAGATGTCACCATCTATTTCCCTACAGTCTATATCTTCGATGTCCTTTTCCACAGTAAACAATGATGCAACATACTAATTTCGCATCTCCCCATTGCCTGTGGCTCCACACAACGGCTGCCTTGCTGATCTTTGAGGGGCCCTATTCTCTCCCTAGATACCCTTTGTCCTTAATGTATTTGTGAAAACCCTTTGGATTCTCCTTAACCCTATTTGCCAAAGTTATCTCATGTCCCCTTTTGCCCTCCTGATTTCTCGCTTAAGTATACTCCTACTGCCTTTGTACTCTGCTAAGGATTCACTCGATCTATCCTGTCTATACCTGACATATGTTTCCTTCTTTTCTTAACCAAATCCTCAATTTCTTGAGTCATCCAGCATTCCCGACACATACCAGCCTTTTCTTTCACCCTAACAGAATATACTGTCTCTGGGCTCTCTTTATCTCATTTTTGAAGGCTTTTCATTTTCCAGCCATTCCTTTACCTGCGAACATCTGCCCCCAATCAGCTTTTGTTAGTTCTTTCCTAATTCCGTCAAAATTGACCTTTCACCAATTTAGAACTTCAACTTTTAGATTAGATCTATCTTTTTCCATCACTAATTTTAAACTAATAGAATTATGGTCGCTGGCCCCAAAGTGCTCCCCCACTGAAACCTCAGTCACCTGCTCTGCCTTATTTCCCAAGAGTAGGTCAAGTTTTGCACCTTCTCTTTAAGGTACATCCACATACTGAATCAGAACGTTTCCTTGTACACACTGAACAAGTACCACTCCATCTAAACTCAACAGTATGGCAGTCTATGTTTGGAAAGTTAAAATCCTCTACCATAACCACTCTATTATTCTTACAGATAACTGAGGTCTCCTTACAAATTTGTTTCTCAATTTATAGCTGACTATTAGGAAGTCTATAATACAATCCCAATAAGGTGATCATCCCTTTATTATTTCTCAGTTCCATCCAAATAACTTACCTGGATGTATTTCTGGGAATGTCCTCCCTCAGTATGGCTGTAATGCTATCCCTTATCAAAAACGCCATTTGCCTTCTTCTCTTGCCTCCCTTTCTGTCCTTCCAATAGTATTTGTATCCTGGAACATTAAGCTGCTAATTCTGTCCATCCATCAGCCATGTTTTCTGTAATTGTTATGATATCCCAGTCCCATGTTCCTAACCACGCCCTGAGTTCATCTGTCTTCTCTGTTAGGTCTCTTGCATTGAAATAAATGCAGTTTAATTTATCAGTCCTACCTTGTTCTCTGCTTTGTACCTGCCTACCCTGACTGTTTGACTCACTTCTTTTCTCAACAGTACTAGTCTGAGATTGATGTCTTTCCTCACTATCTCCCCCCCCCCCCCCCGCACAAACTTTACTAAGTTAAATCGTCCCAAACAGCTTTAGCACATTCTCCCTGCCAATATTAATCTCCTTCCAATTCAGATGCAATCTGTCCTCATTGTTCAGGTCACTTCTACCCCTGAAGGGATTCCAGTGATCCAAAAATGTGAATCCTTCTTTCATACACCAGCTCCTCAGCCATTCATTCATCTACTCCATCCTCCTACTCCTACTCTCAGTAGCTCATAGCACTGGGAGTAATCCAGATATTACAACTCTCGAGGACCTCCTTTTTAAATTCCTGCCTAACTCTATATTCTCCCTTCAGAATCTCATTCTTTTCCCTTCCTATGTTGTTGGTTCCAATGTGTACAATGACCTCCTGCTGAGCCTTCTCTCCTTTGAGGACATTCTGCACCCTCTCTGAGACATCCTTGATCCTGGCACCAGGAAGGCAACACACAATTCTGATTTCTTGCTACTAGCCACAGAAACATCTATCTGTGCCTCAGACTAGAGAGTCCCCTAACACAATCGATCTCTTGGAACCCAACGTACCCCTCATTGCATTAGAGCCCGTGTCGATACCGGAAACATTGTTGTTCGTGCTACGTTCCCCTGAGAACCCATCACTCCGACATTTTCCAAAACAGCATACTTGTTTGAAATGAAGACAGCCACAGACGACTCATGTACCACCTACCTACCTCTCTTACCTTTCCTGGAGTTAACCCATCTATGTGACTGTACTGCGACTTTTTCCCTTCCTGTAACTACCATCCATCGCACCCCTTTGCTCTTGTAGATTCCTCATTGCATCTTACTGTCGCTCCAACCGATCCATTCAATCTGATAAGATTCTCAACGAATGGCATTTATTGAAGATATAATCCTCAATAACACGTAAACTCTCCCTAAACTCTCTCATCTGGCAAGTAGAACATACTAAGGGCTATTTTGGCTTCTTCCAATTACAGACCCATAAAATAGAACTGTCTTATTCCTCTACATAACACTGCTACAAGCTAACTTATTACTTAAAAATATAAACCATAAGTTTAATCAAGAGACATATCTCAGTAAAACATACAATCAAGAAAGAACCCACTCTATTCACTACTGCAGATTTATAGTAAAGCCACACTTAAAACGAATCACTTATCTGTTTCAGTAGAGTTGATATAGTAGTGAATGTGAACAACTACTAGGATATCAATATTGTCCCCACATTGTTTCATGCACCATTTGAAGATTAATGAATATTTGTCTCGCTATTTTTTGGTTTTGATTCCTTGAGAGTAGATGTAGCTCAATATTGCCTTCATTGTCAGAAACTTTGCAGTCTGAGAACAATAGTGCAAATTTGTATTTCATGACAGTCAGTACATGGAGCAAAAAAAGTTAGTTATTTCTGCAGACTGTGTATAGTCTCACCTTTCATGGTCTCTGATTAATCCATTGATCTCTAGAGGAAGCATTTGAATAATCCCTGTATCCAAGGTTAATAGAGGTCTCAACTGTATTTACCTGTTTCCACATGCCGCATTCCTTCATTTTGCCTGTATTGAATACATTTTGTATAAAATGTGACTCTATCCTGGCTTCCAGCAACAAAGGAATCTTTATTTTAATTTGTCTTGGAGTGTGGCACTGCTATTTAGACCAACATTCACAGTCCATCCCTAATTGCACCGATGGTAGTTAAGAGTCAACCATATTGCTATCTAGTCTGGAGTCACTTGTAAATCAGATCGTATAAAGATGGCTGATTCCCTTCCTTAAAGGACATTAATCAGCCTGATGTGCTGTTAAGGTATTGACAGTTGGTTGTCATTGGGCCAGCTTTTAACTCAAGATTTAAAAAAAAATTCAAACCTCACCATCCACATTGGTGTTTGAACCATGTTTCTCAGGCACCTGCCAGGAATTCTGGATTACTGATCCAGTGATATCACTACCACCACCAACTTGCTTTAATGTGGATGGTCACAATCTCATTTTTATGCTTGCACTTTCAGGCATGTTATAAAGTGTACTTATAATTTTCAGACTAATGTATAACAGCCCTAATTTATGGCCTCTGAATACAAGGCTTTATTGTCTGAAAATCTGAGTTTTACAGCATATTCCATAGTTGGGTAAATATTGTCATGTAAAAGTGTGAAATACACCCATTGCAAAGTACTCAGTTTAAAACCAATAATTAAACTTTAGTGAGCTGTCATACGATCTGTAATGTTAAAGATTGTGATCTCTATCTGTAACATCTGTCCTCTCATATTTTTCAGTGAGTTCCAATGGTGAGTAGCTAAATCAGTGATCACGGTGCAGTTCTCATTGTGTCCTGAGATAACTGATCTTGGTTCAGGCAGTGGAAGTGAATTTATCATTGGCCTCAATAATCTTGGGCTAATGAGAAAATGAAGCATTAGTTTCAGTCAGTGTAGTCTAGCTGTGACAACCTGCTGGAAGAGAGTTTACAGGCAGGAGTACGAACAGGATCTGATTGAAATGCTTGCTATCAAAGTTTATAAATAAATAATGAGTTTTTGTTTGAGGCATTTTGACGAATAATACAATGTTAAAATCAGCTATTTTAATTAATTTTACATTTTTTTCCTTTTTAATAGTGAAATGCAGTTGAGTTCATAATCACTGGTTTCCTTTGCCTGTAGGTACAACAAAGAACAAAATATCGGTCACGGAGACTAAATCTGGAGCTTGCAAAGTGTGAAGAAATCCTGAACAAATTAATCAGATCAAGATATAGTTGGCCCTTCAGGTAAGTACAATAAAAGTTGCCACTTTAAAAAATGATGCCTGGGTCCGTGTAGAGGCCATTCTTTTTTGTATAGAGCGTTTAAGTAAAATTGGTTATAGTAATTCAGATGTTAAGTTGAAGCAATGCCATTATGGTTGCTTTCTAGGGTACTATGTCAAAGAACCAACTAGAGAAAGGGCTGATTTAAATCTGATTTTTGTCCAATAGTTAATAGTAATTAACATTACTATGTTAAATGTTTATAGTGTTGCCAAAAATTAATAGTAAGCCTAAGAGTTGCAAGAAATTGAAAAAAAAATCAGAGGATGACCAAGAAAGCGATATGATGGGAGAAAATGGAATGATACTAAATAAGCAGGAAACATAAAATCAGATTGTTCACATTTCAAACAAGAGTCAAATAGAACGAGAGTAATGAAAGTAGCCATGGGTCCCCTAGAGCAATGATAAGAGAAATTATAATGGAGTAATGAGATTATTGTAGGATGATTGTAAATATTCTTGAATAATAACTAGGATTAAAAAAAATATATTGTTTTCACAGTAGAAGACTTAAAAAGAATGATATTTCAGATGGTAAGGCAGCAGTGCCTATTGACAGTGAGGAAATCCAAAGAAAGTAATTTAAAGGAAGGAAATAGCTGGGGGAATTAATAGGATATCATGCCTACATACTAGAGTTTAAAAGAGGAGTTAACTACAAGGTTAGTGAATGCAGTAGTTTTGATCTTCGAGCATTCACTAAACTTTAGAACTGGCTAAGTGGATTCCAAGGTAGAAAATGTAACCCTGTTATTTAACAAAGGAGGGAGAGAGAAAGTTGGAAATTAATTCTAGCCAGCCTTGCTACTGGTAGGAAAATTCTAGAATCTATTATTTGGAATGTAGTAAAAAGGCACTTAAAGATTCATATGGTTATGCAAAATCACCGCAGTTTTCTGAAAGGAAAATTCTTCCTGATAAATGTCCTTTTTTTGATGGGGTAACTATCAAAACCATTGAATGTAACATCTCTGGATTCTTGAAACTGAAAAGAGCAACCTGCTGCACTGGAGATTACATATAGGGTTACATATACGAGTTTGTATAGATGTCGTGGCTTAGACTAAGGATTAGTTCATGGACAGAGAGCCATCAAGACTTAACTGTTTTTGCGATGGTACAGTTAAGTTACAGTTCAGTGGAACAGTTAGAAGGGACACAACAAAGGTTAGTTTGATTCCCTAACATGTCCTACGAAGGCAAATGAGTGATGATATCATTGAAATATAAAAGTTGGCTGGACAGGATAGATATTGAGAGGAGATTTCTTTGGTTGGAGAGTTTAAAATTGGAGAAACTAGTCCCAGGATAAGAGTTCCAGCATTGACCTGATATTTCATTGACACATTGCAAAGGGTGTATTGGAATTCGAGCCCCACTATTCCATGAGCAGTCACAAATGTATAATCTGACCAGTTTAATCAATAGGATAGTTAATTTCAGACTGTGACCACTATTTTGATATTAGAATTTTTTTCTTCTCTAAAAGGAAGTATGGGGTGGGGATGGGGGGAAGCAGCCAAAGCGGGAGAGAGAGCGCTTGCTCACAGGCGTTTAGAGATCTCCGTCCAACTTCTGTTTCTCCTCAAAATTTTCTGACAGACTGCTACTTGGAGACAAACCAAGCTGTTGTTAAGCAGTTTCTTTTTTTATCCATCCCAAAAGTACCTGGTCTCAGTTACTGTCACAAAAATATTGCATACAGGTTTGTAAAATAAAAATATGCCCTTGTGTAACTAATTAAGTTGACTGTACAGTTCCACTTTTTCCTCCACATTGTAACTGGTTCATTGTCCGCAAGATAGCAGTCCATACTTTCATTTTCCAGTCTATATTTCAAATAAAGTGAATGTGGTTCTTACATAAGACTTGCGTGAGAATTTTCCACTTAAAGGGCTGCAAATCTTGGCAAATCTTTGTCCCAATGAAATATGGATGTTCAATTATATATAAAATTGAGGATTGATAGCCTTTTGTCTGTTTGTTGGAGGGATGAGGGGCAAATGGTTGGGTGCTGAAAGGGTATGAGAGATGAGATAGAAAAGTGGATTTGAACTGGAAGATTGGCCAGGATTGTCTTGATGACAGCAAGCTTTCGGAGACATGTGGTTTGCTCCTATTTGTTTTGGTTAAGAATACTCTTGGGCTGAACCATTGATATGATAGCTGGGTGTTACAGTTGGACTCTGCACCTTTGTGCTAGGAGGTGTTATGTTCCCTATTTTTGATTATAATTCTTGCCAATGAGTGATCAAGCAGGATAAGATCCATCTTGACTATGCTGTCATAAGTAATTAAGCAAGAGCTACTTGGAATGAGCACTAAAGGATTGTATGTGCCTGTGGAATTGTGTTCAGGCAAGAGTCATAGAGCTGTATAGCATGAAAAAAGCAGACCCTTTGGTCCAACTCATCCATGCCGACCAGATATCCTATACTAACCTAGTCCTATTTGCCAGCACTTGGCCCATATCCCTCTAAACCCTTCCTCTTCATATACCCATCCAGATGCCAGCCTCCATCACTTCCTGTGGCAGCTCATTCCATACGCACCACCCTCTGGATTGAAAGGTTGTCCCTTGGCTCCCTTAAAATTTTTAGGAAGTACTTTGTTACATTTACTCTCAAAACCAGCAAACTGCAATATTTGTTTTCCAGTCACACACTTGTCATTAATTAGGTGACCAAGATGCATTGTGCCAGAACCAGCAATTACAGTGATAGAAATGTGATTGGAGCTGAGTGCAAGAGGAAGCAGAACAGAGATATCAATTCCAGATTTAAACTGAAATACAATTTAAACTGGACCTAAATGAAGTTGGTATAACTTGTGGTTATCTTTTTTCTGTATAGATGTGAGTTTTACAAATTGCTTTTCCTCTTTTCTAGAGAGCCTGTGACAACGGATGAAGCAGAAGATTATTTTGAAATAATCTCTAAACCTATGGACTTGCAGACCATGCAAAGCAAGTGTTTATGCGGCACCTACAAGACTGTTGAAGAATTTCTTGAGGACATTAAACTGGTGTTTAACAATGCAGAACAGTACAATCAGGAGGGTAGCCAGGTTCTTACTTGTGTGGAGAAAACAGAACGATGTTTCATTGACATGTTGGGAAAACATCTTCCCAACTATAACTACAAACGGGGCAAACCACGAAAAAGCATCCAGAAACGGAAAAGGCTGGTGCAAGTAGAACTCGAGGAGGAGGAGGAGGAGGAGGATGAGGAGGAGGAAGAGGAGGTAGAGGAGGTGGAGGAGGAGGAAGAAGAAGAAGTAGACGATGATTATGATGACAGTGACACAGAATCAAGTGAACATTCCATCCCACCACGTAAGCGCCGGAAGTGAATCGAAAATAGCTGAGCTTTCTGAATAATGGATGTAGTAATTATTTTGGAACTGCAGACTTGTTTGTACTTTAAATGTTTACGTTGACTGATTTGACATACTGGATCAAATACAAAACTTCAACCAAACCTGGATATTTTCATAGGAATACAAAAATGTTGAAGTCTAAACCTCTTACAGATTTTTTAATACTCTTGTTGAGTTGGGAGATCCTGAGGGCTGAAAGTTCCTTGTTTTGTTGAAAGTAGTTGTGAAATTAAGATCACAGACAAGGAGCTCTGTTGTTCTGATTTTATGACCATAGAGGGGACCTTTCTCAATAATTTGTGTCCCTTGGTATCAGCTTTCAGCAAAAGCTTTCTGATTTGTTCATCTTAACCGTGGAAGTGGTCAATTCAGGGAATAAGACAACCCCTCAATTGTTGGTCCTTGGTCCTTCTAAATAACACTGCCTCGCTGGAGAGAGTGTACAATTAATGGAAGTTCAGCTGATTGCAGGCCAAGGTGTTTCCCAGTGCCAGATGACTTACATTGCATCACCAGCATCTGTTTTATCCAGCTGGGTTTTAGGTTTGACCATATGATTGAATATGTGCAAAATTGTCTCACATTGATCGCAACAGTATTGTAAATGTACAGCTGTTCTTTATAATAAGGAGAAGTATCCTGCCCTCGAATGTTTTGCCATCTGAAACAGTAAAATGAGCATTTCATATGAACCACCAGCCATCGTGTAACTTATGTCACCTGTTTGATTGACTGTAGTCTTGAAGGAATCAGTTACCTGATGAACGTGTGCAGGATGTTTAGTTCAGAGTCAGCTTGGTTTCAAAATTGAACTGTGGTCAGTTCTGCATGTAATGAGCAAAGGTAACTGGTTTATATGCTTAGGTCGTCTACCCTGATTTGGCTGAGGGTCCAACCAAATGGATGTTAATGAATAATATATTGGGTGTCTCTAGTTTCTTGAAAAATTCTAATTTGCCCTATACACTAATTGGTGTGGGGTAACAGCACTCTGACTTAGTAAAGATTTACTACCACGTCTCATGCTTGTTGGCTGACAGCAATTCTATGTTTGACATGGAAGATTCCCTTTTGATCTGCCTAACCATTCTGGCTGACCAAATAGTTCTCATGCAACACCATCGGATTTTTAAACTGAAGAATTGTAAAATACTCCTTTTTGTGTGGAGATTTGTACAGTGCATACAGATATGTAGATCTAACCAGATTAAGATCCTTGTGTTTCAAGTTGTCAGAAAAATTGTGGCGCAACTTGAATTTGTTTTCACCTTTGTTACTGTAGTTTGTATAAATAATACATATTATTTTGAGTATTTGTGAGCAACAAATCCTTCAAAGCCCTATTCACATCTGCAGTTCTTTTCCTTGGAGTGAGGGGGAAGGAAAGCACTGATCTAAAATTTTCTGTTTCTTTTTGAGAGTTTCCCCCTCTTTCCACTTGGCGTTTTATCACCGTTCCCAGTCACTCTCAGTTGTGTAGGCAAGTGATGTAGAATAAAACAGTGGAATTTTGACATTGTATATTTTCCCAAATGTCTGTGGTAGTTGTTTGGGGAGGGCTATGCTTGTATTAAAAACATTTTTGGACTTTTAAATAAAAGCAATTACATCTAAAACTTCGCAAAAAAAAAGTAAGGGTTATGTGTGCCCTGTAACTTAAGTGTTTTTAAAACATGTTCAATGAGTTGCTGCTTGGAGACTAACTGTTTTCACTGGCTGGCAGGCTTGGATATTGTCTGGCTTTTCTAGTGTGATTCCATCTCTCCTGAGTTGACCTCGTTTATCTGTGACTACATCTCTGTCTTTGAGTATTTCTTCTGTTGTCTTCTCCATGTTTCCTTACTGACTATGCTGGGCTCACTTTTCTGTTGCATGCCCCATGCTGTCTTATCTGTGGCACGCTCTCTACTGCTGTTCCCTCTCTTGCTTTCTCCCATCCCCCTGTGTCATGTGCTTTTGCATATGCATGCGTGTAATCTTTTGATTTCCATGTTTTTTTTTGAATTGGGATGTGATACGTTTCCCTGCCATTGTGTGCATCTGTCCGCCTCTGTCAGTTGTGTGTATGAGTGTGCCTTTGTCGTTAAGGGACAATACATTTCACAATCCATTTGTCTACATATACCTATTTCTGTGTCAGCATTCAGACTGCCATACGCATTCAGTTTGTAATATGAGATTGCTCCAAAGAGGACCACCTGCCCTCTTTCCTCTTTCTCCTTCTTCACCCTGTTGAATATGGCACCTGTGATTAGACTCTTATGTAGTTGACTTAGTCTACATAGCAACAGTGGGGACTCTTCAGAAGTACCTCACTAGTGTGAATGCTGATGTAATAGTACCCTTTTTTAAAAAAAAACTTTCTTCAAGTTAAAAAGCACTTTTAAGCTTAATTCTTTACAGGCACTGCTCAAATAAGAGCGTATCTCTAGCCTTAGATGTAAAAATCTAAATGTGCTATTTCATGAGTAATTATAGAATGTCATATGTTTTGGAGCAAGTCCAAAAGCCTAATCTACCTGGATTTTGTGTTCCCAATGCACTTTTGTACTGGGAGAGAATGTTGACGTGTAACTGAAATAGTCTTGCATATTGGCAGACACATGCGTTGAAAATGCATGAATTTTAGCCTTCTCATTATTTTGGAGATCAGGATGTCCAAGCATTATGCTTGTGCACTGCATTGGTTTATACAAAGCAATCTAAGAAAGTAAGAATAGGGAAACAATACAAAAGAAATTTAAGAAAGGGAGTATTAATAACCTAATCAAACTTGAAATGAACCCTATTCTGCATTAATTACATCAGTGCATATTAAAGTCAAAGAAGAGGCACTTTCACGTGTACATGAAAACTCACTACGAAAGGGAATAATTCCGGAAGACTATCAGCATTTCAGGTGGGAAAGATAAGAAAATCCTTATTTAAAAGATGCCATAAAAATGAACTTGAAGTTGGAACTCTGAGTAGTTAGAGTGAATTTTAAATCTGAAGGCAATGTTTGACCAACGTTTTTGCACTTAAAGCGTTATACAGCATGGAAATAGACCCTTTGGTCCATATCCCTCACCTCTTCCTATTTATGTACCCATCCAGATGCCTTTTAAATGTTGTAAATATACCCACACCTGCTTTGAAGAGGTAACAGTGGATATACAGATTTAATATTTTTAGGCTTTCAAAAGAAGCATAATGAGGTGTCTCAATGATTCAGTTGTGGGACCAAAGGACAGTAGCAAAGTAAATAGCAAGCTATTTACAAAACAGACATGATAAGAGTAATCCTCCACTTTTGCTGCTGCCTCCAGCTTGAAGTCACTATCAAATATGTCTTCCCCTCTTTCAGCATTCTGAAGGGACTGTTTTCTCTACAGCACCTTGGTCCACTTCTCAAACAATACCCAATTTGTTTTATTAGGCATATTGTGCCTTTTCATGCAATTACGATATGATGTCAGTCCTTTGACCTTCTCACTATCAAAATATCCAAACACATCTTCCAGATGAAACAAAAATTTTGTTTCTTTACGCTGTATTTGCTATTTTCAATGTAGTCTGTTCTACTTTGGTGACAGCAAGGACAGATTGGGTAACTTCAAACAACTTTTCAGTTGAGAAAATAGACCCCAGGTTTTTGATCACCTGTCATTTAGTTTTCCAGTTTGGTCTCATGCTGACCCATCTTCTAAGCCTTCAGTGTTCCAGTCCAAGCATAAACAGCAGCATCTTTTGATTTGGCACTTTCAGACTCTGGACGCATTATTGAGTATAACATTTTCAGGCAGTAACTTCTTCTCAAACGTTTTCTTCTGTTTTGATGGGTTTACTCTTTTTCTCTTCAGGCAGTAACTTTTCATTATTCTGTATTCATCTACATTTCCATTTCCCTTAGTCCCTTTGGCCTCAGACCACCAGCTGGTATTTAATCTCTCCACCTATCGCAAACACTTGTCTCTTATCCCCAAGCCCCACTTTTTTCATCCTTTCATTTCAAGTCAGTTATATCTTTCTTCCTTCACGGCTGTGCCCTGACCTCTTGAGTATTTCCAGCATTCTCTATCTTTATTTCAGATTTCCAGCATCTATAATACGTTGCTTAGATATTTCACTGAACTTGGTACTGAGAAAGCTGGCTAATGTCAATTAATTCTTCGTTGATCGGACAGAGTCTTCAATAATTTTGATATTTTTGCTAAAAGAGTTGGTAGCCCACTGGTGTTGAGCAGATTGTTCTGTCATAAACTCTGGAAATAAAGTATTGAATTTAGCACTTTGTGCATCTTTGATTCGTCAGTTGTTGTCTGATTATGTCTATCATCTTTCTTGAGTGGAAACATCATAGGCCACAACCATTTCTGTCAGTCAAGACATTTCCAGACTCTGAATTTCTTTTGGAATATTGACTCTTTCATGCGACGTGAATGAATTTTTTCCAATTTTGCATAACTTTATTACAAAGTACTCTTTCTTTCTCGAGATAGCAGTTTCATTAAAGTGCATCAGCATAGAATCATAAACTGTAGCCACTTTTCACAAAGTGCAGCAAACACCTGGAATTTGTCACACTTGATTTGATAACATAACAAGTGTTACTGCTGTGGTGAGAGTGTTGAAGTCCTGGCTCAAAGTCATACACTGCATGTGTTTTCTATATAATACAGCGAGATGCAGTGGGATTTTTTTTTCACAACATCTGAAAGCTTTCTGATCATTGCAAATGTTTTCCAAGTAAAAATCGAAAGAACTGTAGATGCTGTAAATTAGAAACAAAATCAGAAATTGCTCAATGTTCAGCAGGTCTGGCAGCATCTGTGGAGAGAAATCAGAGTTAATGTTTAGGTTCAAGTGACCTATTCAGAGTTCTGAGGGAAAGTCACTCGACTGCAAAAGTAATTCTTGTTTCTCTCCACAGATGCTGCCAGATCTATGAGATTTTCCAGCAATTTCTGTTTCGGTGCAGACTTTTTTCCTAGTTGATTTCTGCTACAGTCAAAAGATCTTATAATATGACTTATTGTTTTTGAGCTCTTTGCAAGTTAATGTATATTTCCTTACTCCCCACCAAATTGCCCAAAGGTAAGAAAATTTAAAATTTTAGAAATATCTGGATGCTGCAGCCTGAATATGGAGAGACTTGGTGATGAAATATGTGTTCTGTGCCTGCAGATGGCAGTAGAGGGAGCACCTCACAATTTTGCCAGAGATGTCTTTCTATTTCACCAGCTTTAGGCTTGTTGCCCAACTAAAGGCCGTGAGTTTCAAATGATGCCAACTTAATCATGGGGCTGGTAGCTCTACAACCGCGATAGCCAGTGCTGAGGCAGATTGGGCCCACAAGGGTGCCGCAATTTGAAAGGCATGTTGAACAAAAGATTAGAAGTCAAGAGACCAATCTGGTAAACCCGTTTTGAATGGCTGATTAGGCTGCTGAGGTTAGTCTACCCACAATATACCCTGGTGCACTCAACCTCTTGCTTTCCTAATGCAGGGAGACCACTTCCATAAAGCTGGCAGCCTCCTTGTGTGCCAGAGGGGCTTTCTGCTGATAGGTCTGTGAAGAATTGACCCTAAATATGATCCTTAACTATTTGAGAGGAAGAAGTGAAGTGAGAAAACCCCTGAGCAAAGCAGTCAGCATCAGCAAAAAGAGCAGTCAAGAAAAGGACACCATGGCAGAGTTAGATTGATAGGAGCTGATTGGAATTGGTTCTTGCTGTACTCCAAAGAAAGGTTTGGTAATTCTGTGGTAAATTGTTATAGTCTTTTGAGGGGTATATGTTGTTCAAGAAAAAAATAGGCTTGCTGGAGATTTAATACTTAATCAAGGAGTGTGTTTGTGCAACAGTCAAAGGTGACCTTGCATCAGGAGATCAGGATGCAGAGGCTGGAGGAACAAATTACTGCAGATGCTGGTCATGCTGGAGATACAGATTCTCACGTTCCAATCACTTTATTTGAACTAACAATTTCTTTTTTTCCATCAGCACTCTACACCCACTATCCCCACATGTGCACACACCCCCAGACTGTAGTTGGTTCTGATATAATGCAATCGTCCAATCTTGTGTTATAAGAAAGTTGCACAATAGTCATGCCAGTTAAACTAATGGGGCCGGAATTGCATTATAATCAATACAGGTAAGGAAAGTTTTGTGTTCTACAAACAACAGTCTAAATTCTTCAATCGTGTTAAAGCCAATTCATGGTGAAGAAACATGCATTATAGCAGAACCGACTGTATAACATAAATGCTGTACCCTCCACCTTTCACTCAGCTCTAATGAAGAGTCATCTAGATTCAAAACATTAACTTGCTCTCTCTCCATGGATGCTGCCTCATCCATTTGTGATCTCCAGCATTTGTTGTTTTTAGGCTACAGTAGCTGTTTGAGTGAAGATGAGGAATAGAAGTGGAACTAAGTTACTTGTGGAAGTGGGCTACATGCTCGTAACAGTTACAGATGGTTCTCCTATAATGCATGTTTTGTTAACATGAATTTGCTACAATGTTTTTTGATGAATTGGAGATACTTTTTCTAAAGCATGAATTTTTAAGCATGTTGGCTGTAACAACACTATGTCACCAATACTTTAAATGCTGTTTCTAAAGTGTGATTTTTCTATAATGCAAGATTGCACAAGAACACAGCCATCACGTTATAGAACTGCCTGTTCTGTGGCATAGGACAAAGCATTCAAGAAAACACATATTTTAAACATGCATAGGGCAATTATGAAAGCATGAAAGTTGAGCAAACTGACATGGTTTGCATTCTAAGGGGAAGAGATCAATAGAAACATCATAGCAAACATGGTTCAGAAACTTCAATAGCTATATTCCTCCTACAAGAAAAAATCTAAAGTGAGGACTTGTGTGGATAACTAAAGAAGTTTTGAAAAGCATCAAACTTAAAGCATGCAATTGCATATAAGTGTGTGGTAGGTAAAAGTATAAAGAATGGCCAAACGATTCATCAGGAGGAAGAAATTAGAATTAGAGGTAGCTAGTAGGAACGCAAAAACAGCCAGCCAGAGTTTCAACAGCTACTTAAAAAGGAAAAGAGTAAGTAAAATGAGTATTAGCTTTTTGGACAATGGGAATGGGATTTAATAGTAAATAATAAGAAAATGGTAAAGGAAACGCATGAAATTTTATTTCAGCCCTCACTTAGAGGATATGAAGAAAGCATTCCTGTAATACCTGTAAATAAGGAGTTGGAAGAAACAGGCGAAATTAATGAAATTACAGTCACTGACTAAGTGGTAGTGAGCAAACTTAGAAAATCGCAAGTTGACAGGTTTACAGGCCCAGATGTGACATCACTCTAGGGTCTTAAAAGAGGTTGCAAAGGAGGTAGTAGGTGGTCTGGGGTTAATTTTCTAAGATTTCCTTGATTCAGGGCAAGTTCCATTGGACTGGAGTGTAGGAAATGTATCGCCTCTATCCAGGAAGGGAGGGAAGCTGAAAACAGGAAACCGTATCCATTTAGTATAATGTCACAGTGTTCGAATCAATCATTAAAGAGCATATAGTTGCGCACTTAGAAAAATACAAGGTATTTGGGAAGTGTCATCATGGTTTTATCAAAGGGAAATCATGTTTAGAGTTCTGTGTAAGAATAACATACTTTGTAACTAATGGGGAGACTGCATTCAAACAGTCTTGGATATCCAGAGGGCAATTAACAAGGTGTCATATCAAGGGTCATTGAAAATAAAAACTTGTGGTTGTAGAGGGTTATGATATTAGTTTGGAGATGAGCTTGGCTGGCAGAAAACAAAGTATGCAGATATGGGTCTTTGATTGGCAGGATGTGATGAGTGGAGTCCAAGTGCAGCCTCAAGATTTTAGGATTTACATCAATGACATAGATGAGGGGGGTGAAGGCATGGCAATTAAATTCACAAATGATACACAGGCAGGTATGTTGTGAAGAAGACAATAAAGTTGTAGATGGGTAGAAATAGGTTGAATGCAAGGATGTGAAATTGGCAGATGGAGTGTAATGAGAGAAAATGAAGTTTTTCACTTTTAGCACATAGAACAGTACAGCACAGAACAGGCCCTTCAGCCCACAATGTTGTGCCAACCACTGATCCTCATGTATACACCCTCAAATTTCTGTGACCATATGCATGTCCAGTAGTCTCTTAAATGTCCCCAATGACCTTGTTTCCACAACTGCTGCTGGCAACGTATTCCATGCTCTCTCAACTCTCTGTGTAAAGAACCCACCTCTCACATCCCCTCTATACTTTCCTCCAACCAGCTTAAAACTATGACCCCTCCTGTTAGTCATTTCTGCCCTGGGAAATAGTCTCTGGCTATCGACTCTATCAATGCCTCTCATTATCTTTTATACCTCACTAAGGTCCCCTCTCCTCCCCCTTTTCTCCAATGAAAAAAGTCTGAGCTTAGTCAACCTCTCTTCATAAGAAAAGCCCTCCAGTCCTGGTAAACCTCCTCTGAACCCTCTCCAAAGCATCCACATCTTTTCTATAATAGGGCAACCAGAACTGGACGCAGTATTCCAAGTGCGGTCTAACCAAAGTTTATAGAGTTGCAACAAGATCTCACGACTCTTAAACTCAATCCCCCTGTTAATGAAAGCCAAAACACCATGTGCTTTCTTAAGCACACTGTCCACTTGGGTGGCCATTTTAAGGGATCTATGTACCTGCACACCAAGATCCCTCTGTTCCTCTACACTGCCAAGAATCCTATCCTTAATCCTGTACTCAGCTTTCAAATTCGACCTTCCAAAATGCATCACCTCGCATTTATCCAGGTTGAACTCCATCTGCCACCTCTCAGCCCATCTCTGCATCATGTCAATGTCATGTTGCAGCCTACAACAGCCCTCTATACTGTCAACGACACCTCTACCCTTTGTGTCATCTGCAAACTTGCTGACCCATCCTTCAATCCCCTCATCCAAGTCATTAATAAAAATTACCAACAGTAGAGGCCCAAGGACAGAGCCCTGCAGAACACCACTCACCACAGACTTCCAGGCAGAATATTTTCCTTCTACTACCACTCGCTGTCTTCTTTTGGCCAACCAATTCTGTATCCAGACAGCTAAGTTCCCCTGTATCCCATTTCTCCTGACCTGAATGAGCCTATCATGGGGAACCTTATCAAATGCCTTGCTGAAGTTCATATACACCACATCTACAGCTCAACCCCCATCAACTTTTCTAGTCACATTCTCAAAGAACTCGATAAGCTTTGTGAGGCATGACCTGCCCCTCACAAAGATATGCTCACTGCATTTAATCAAGCCATGCTCTTCCAGATGGTCATAAATCCTATTCCTCAGAATCCTTTGGCAGGATGAATTTTAAAAAGCAGAGTGTTAGCAAGAAATTGCAAAAGTTTGAAGTGCAGAAGGATTCAGATATTATGGCACAGGAGTTACAAAATGTTAGAATATAGGTACAGCATATATTTTAAGAAGACTAACGAGATTTTCTCCTTTATTATAAGAGGTATTGAGCATAAACATAAGGATTTATATTTTAGTCCCAGCAATGCCCTGTAAAACTATGTCTTGAATACTGACCACAGTTTTGGTCTCCAAAGGACGTAAAGGCACTGAAGGTGGCTCAGAGGAGGTTTACCAGATTTGTACTTGGAATGAGCATCTTGTCTTACAAGGATAGGTTTGGCAATCTCAGCATGTTTCCACTGGAGTTCAGAACACTGAGGGGTGACTTGCTTTTATGTTTCCTTTTATGTGTGAGTCCTGAAAGAGGGAGACTGTTTTAATATTTGGGAGTCATAGTTTAAGACAGAGACCAGAATATTTTTTTCTCTGTCAATCTATTGTGCAACTTTGAAAATATGTCACAGAAAGTGGTGGATTGGGGGAGGGGAGAGTGGACGTTGAATATTTTTTAAAACATGTGGATAGATTTTTGTTATGCTGTGGGATTGAGAATTATTGGGGGAAGATGAGAATGTAGAATTCTAAACACAAAAAAGATCCACAAAAAGATCAGCCATGATCTTATTGTATGGCAAAGTAGGTTTAAGGAGCTGAATGGTCTATTTTTTCTGATTTCATCAATTTGTGTATATATATGTGTGTATTTAAACTTGGCTCCCACCGCACGCATGCACACCTGCTCCAAATAGAGTCCCACCATTGAAAATGCTTGTTATTTCATACCTATCCACGTATGTGCTAACTTTCTCAATAACTATCATCTCTGAATGCTCATCCACTATCAGCATTAAACTGACTGGTCTGATTCAGTTCCATGACTAATATGGATCAAATCAGTGCTAATAGCGTAGGGTTCAATCCCATTCCAGTGGGTAAGATTTTGAGACTAGCTCCTTCACTTCCCTGCGGTGGAAGTTGTGATGCTCTGGGTCAGAATGGCCTTTGGTCAGACACCTCAAGATGTAGAAGTATTTCATAAATGGTGAGCAACTAGGAATTTGGAACACAACACTAGAATCTGCAATGTAAAGTGAAGGAAGTTATGCTTCAGTTGTGACACAGCTTTGATCAGACCACAGTTAGCATGCTGTGCTGTTGTTTGAGAATCAGACCTTGGAAAATTACATTAGATCAGAGGTGGCCAATTGTATGGGGGCTTGAAGACAGGTCACATATATATCTATTCCATTGAGTTCAGAAGATGGAATTGTGATTCTGATAGAATATTTATAATAATTAACGAGTTATCATGCAAGTGCAGAAAACATGGGAAAATCACTAATGAAATGATGTAATCTTAACATTATCGGTAGACATTTCAGTGGTGAATTTAAGAAACACACTTTCATGTAAGTGTAGTATAAGATTAAACTCTGGCCCAAATAGCATGCTGGCTCAATTGAAATTTTCACTGTTATGGTCAATAGGCTTTTGTCAGGGAAGGATATGAAAGGGTTAGGAACAAAGATGAAAAAACGGAGCTGAGGTACAGAACAAACACGATCCAAAATGTCCATATTCCTGAACCAAGACACTGAATTTTAAAACT